>NC_089580.1:182881419-184081419 GCF_019320115.1 Miscanthus floridulus | reverse complement strand
AAAGAAAAACTTCAAGCAAAAGATAAGGACCATCATGAGTCATCTACCCTTCGTCATAAGGTGTCATCACGCTCCAATAACAAAGGTTACTTCATAAGGTAAATGGTCACTAATTATTCAAAGAATTTTCCTTGATTCTGGTAGGCATATAGTTGAAGAGTCAAACATGTTTGGGTTACAACTTTAGTTACTCCAACCTGATTAACTCAACATGTTTAGTTCTTTAAGCTTGTTCCTTGCACCACTTTCTTGATTTCATAGTCTTAACCAAATAAGCTAAAAGTTACACATCTTATCTCTGGAAGATGATAGTCATAATCATGCAAAGATTGATACATTATGTAAAGATAGACAATCCTTCCATAGGTTAAGCAATTTAATCCTTTCTGCCAAGTGTCTTTTAATGCTACATCCGTGATCAATCTTCTGATCTTATCACCCATAAACAAAGCACATAAACATCAACTTTATTCTATTCAATGTGCCTAAGGTTACAGAAGAATGAATAAAGTTTTAGTTCTGTTGGTATTTTTCCACCAACAAAGCCCATGCACTTGATCTCTACCCTGTCTTTCCAAGCATGACACTTCAAGAAAAGTGTAGGGAAATTCATCGATTCCCCAAATTCTACAAGTGAAAGTTCTAAACCTGTGAACATGCACACTAAGCAAGATGCTACCAGCTTCCACTATTAATGCTCCACTCCAACTTGCTGGACAAGCAAAGAACAAGGGTGGTACCACCAATCAGAAGCATCACCACTAGAGGCATTAGCATAAGAATCCTCGTCTTCAGAACAAACCAAAGAACTCGATCAATGAACTTCACAAGGAGAAGTATGGTTCGAAGGACCTACATCAACGAACCCTCACCGAAAGAGCTAGCTTAGGGGAGAGGCACCCCCATGTATCCAGCTAAGTATTCTATTTTATTTTCTTATTTTTACTTTATTACTTATGGTTTCCCTTATTAGTTAAAATAGTTATCTCTATAGTAGTATAAAAAAATAATAAACTAAAATAAAAAGAGTGTGTCTATTAATTTGGTTTAGTTATTGTTTTTAAGAGCTGATAATAAAAAATGGGAACTCTCTGAATAATCTCTAAATACGGAAATGATGAATAGTTGCTCTATTGTAATTCCTTTCAAGTACCTAGTTTCCAACCTTGAATTCTCTCGAGTTTTGGATAAAACTAATTTGATATAAGGATTTACTCTGAACTTAAAACTCGTGGGTAGCATATGCTTGATCTAAGTCTAGGAAATTGACGGATATGATATGAGAAGGTCTGAGCTACTGTTTATCTTGTTCCAAGTGACACTAGAGTTCTGGAGATTAACTTTTTGAAAACTTAAAATGCTACATGATAAGTTCCTGTATGACAAAGCTTGAATTCCTACCACAGCCATACATGTTATTTATTTTAGGAAAACATCCACATATATGCTGCTTGTTTTGCATTGAGTTTTGTCAAGCTTCGTTGACCCTTATGAGAGGTTTGTCATGCTCTTAAAATCAAGATCAGGTACACTCCACCCACATACGCACTACTCCTACACTGGGGGTAGGCGCAACAACATGCCATTCCATTTAGATCCACCCAAAAATGTTCTACTCCTACGCTGGGAGTGAACACAAAAACATGGTAGATAGGTTTTTCATCCACCAAATAAATGCTCCAAGCTCTTGTTGCTATCTCTCATAAGTTTTATTGCGAAAAAGAGGCATGGGCTATGCAAAAGTTATTCATAAAAATGAAATGAAAAAAATGGACACAAAAGCGTCCAAGATATTTAAAACAATGGGTACTTCGATGCCTGCTTGAAAAAAAGGAAGAGAAATGAATAAGATAGCCCGCGCTCTCTAGCAAATGTTTTTAAGTTTTCAAAAGAGCGATAAGTTTTCAAGGAGCAAAGTAGAATTAGGCTAGCTACCATATATATCCACCATATATCCACACACATGCACATCTTGATTTGATTATACGACTCAACTCTCTTTGGATTCGTTGTTTGACTTTACAATATATGCATTACAAGTATGCCCTAACTTTCTCCCTACCTATGAACTCCACATAAGCCTTACTTGTAGGAAGAGAAAAGGCACATCATTATCTTTGCCTTGGTAAGGATCCATAAATACCACATATATAAAGAGACTTGAGAGTGTCATACAATGGAATCTCTGAGTTTTATTTTGAAAACTTATAAAAACTTCGGAACAATGGTGGAACAAAGAACTCAAGACATAGTGCTTGACTTGATCATTCTGTCTTTCAATTGCTCAAGACCCAAGTTAAGGCTAAGATGCCCCATGGTTGAAGGTAATATGGTTAAGTTTGAAAGTCAGTTCAGTTTATTCTAACCCGGAGGAGAATTTTTTATAGAACGCATGTGTACTTTTAAGGCGTGAAAACATTGTAGCAACTTCTGATCCATCACTGAGATTAGCATTGCTTAGGGACGAGCAAAGGTTAAGCTTGGGGAGTTGTTGACGGTAGTTAATGACTATCATAAACAATCAATATAACTTGTAAAAACGCATCACCAACATAGGTTTAGGGGTTTAAACTAATAATTTCTACAAGTTTTGGTGAATCTGTGTTTCTGCAGGGTTTATTTAGAAAACCGCCAAAAGAGGACCCACATGTCAGATTAAATAGCATATTCCACATGGGTGCCAACTCTAGAAGGTTCTAGAGGACACCTGAGAGCCACCCCTAAGGCAGACCCTGAGGGGATGACAAGTGGGGCCGGTTGGCCCCACCACTAGGCCAGTCAGCCTGTGGGACCCCCCATCAGCCTTCACGTTGCAATATTGGTTTTCCACCACCTTAGGGTTTCAATCTACGCTGTTGCTCAAGGTCTGTTCAAATGGATGGACGAGATGGAGCTATACCATGGATTATTGGGCTCAGTCTAGAATTTGGCCCATATTAGCCCATGTGCATATTAATTATATATGATGGAGAGTTTAGTGCCACCTCGCTTGCTAAAGGTGGGAGGGAGCCAGACGCCCCCCATAAAAGAACCCCAGACCCCCCAGGGAGGCATGGATCGATTGAGAGGCGTCCCATTGAGGATCAAACTCTCTCATCAAGATCAGAGCCAGCTATCAATAGAAGATTAGACCTCATTAGGATCTAACCGTGTAATTAGAAATAGTGAGATGGAGACTGAGGGAAAAGTTTGGAGGAGGTATCGCCTGTCGGTGCTCTCTCTATGGCTTGTACCTTGGTGGATCCAAGTTCATCCTGAGCTTGCTTCTGAGATTTATTTGGTAATCAACTTCTAATTTAAGTAAGCATTTTATTTATATTGTTAATTAGGTTCGTGACTCTCTTTTGAGTGCTTTAATCTATAGAAGCTCTAGGTTAAAGTATTAATCATAAGTGTAAGTGTGGTGCTTAGACTTAGGTTAATCGTGGATGCACCCTGCATTCTGGATCGGTGGTAGATCGCGAGGTAGCATTAGAATGCAAGTGTGACACTCTTGTTGAGTCCTTTGTAGTCCACCTCCCGTCTGTAAGCCAAGTAGGACCTGGTTACTAAGGAAAGCTTCCTCTAATGGTGTTTTTTCTTAAGTAATGTCCCCAGTTGAATAGTAGAAGGCATAGCTTACCCAAGTTAAAACTAGAGAACTTTAGTAATCCTCTCTACGCTCCTATTTATCCTTAGCCTTGTTGCTACAAGCTCATGTTTATCCGTAGCCATGTTGCTACCCTTAGTTAAGTTAGACTGAGTTAATCTCACACATTTCCCTTCGAATACGATACTTAGAATACTCTGGGTGAAAGCTACAGCGGTATCTGTGCGCTTGCGGATTTATCCGTGTGCGTCTTAAATATACCAACACATGCCCCGGTAACTGGTTTTCTAAACTACTGCTATAAGAGCTACCCTAGCATAGAAGAGGTAGTAGCATCATTCATGGAATTCTATGGATATGATACTTAGAATACTCTCGATGAAAGCTACAGCGGTATTCATGCGCTTGTGGATTTATCTGTGTGCGTTTTAAATATACCAACACATGCCTAGGTAACTGGTTTTCCAAACTGCTGCTATAAGAGCTACCCTAGCATAGAAGAGGCGGTATCATCATTCATGAAATTTAGGGGTTGTGAAGAAGAAAAGTTCTTATCAAGCCTCCTTCAAAGGTGGTCAGGAAGACACCTGTGTTACTTGTTGTTTGTATGGTTGTCGGTATTTTTAACCACCAACTAGTAAATTTCATGATTTGTGCGTCTGGCTCAGATGATAAGCTTAGAGGACACAAGGATTTATATTGATTCAAGCAACAAGATCCCTATGTCTAGTTTGCTCTGCTTGTGTTACCAGCTTGGTTTCTAATAGGGGTTACAAATGGGCGAGTGAGGGAGAGGACTCCCAAGTCTTTGGTGAAAGAGTGGAGTGATGTGTTCTATGTGCTTAGATCGCTTGCCCTTGCTAGGCTCTCTGCTTCCCCTTTTATAAGCCGAGGGGAGGGGCAGGCTACATGCGAGAGAGAGAAAAGAGAGAAAAGAGGAAAAGAAGAAAGAGAAAACCCAAGAAAGAAAGGAGAACAAGGTGGAAATGAGGAGAACTCCTGAGGCCGCGCCATCCTTCTCCTCTTTTACACAGGTCCCACCAGTCCTGTAGACGATGATGTGGATGGCTCCACTCCACGCTCCTGTTCACCGATGTTCCCTTGCGCGGACATGGCACACCACTCATGGTGCCCCATCCTACCTAGGTGGGCGACGTGGGTGACGAGCACCCACGACAGGCACCATACGAGGATTAGGCAGCATAGTGGCCACATGTCTAGTATTGTAGATGACATGCTCCCTCAAGCATGGCCCATCGTGACTGTGGGTCACCTCCGGTCGTTCCTACTCCCGTTCCGGTGTCAGAGGTTTGACTATGGGCATGCCCCTCTCACGTCCATAGTGCTTGGGGACAGCGCGGGTCCCTTTGAGGGGCCCATGCTCTCAGGCGAAGATCATGTTCATGCCCTAGGGGTCAAGCAAGGCAGAGACTCCCTTTGTAGGATCGAGTGAGCCTAGCCTCACGCCTCCCATAGTCGGGCGAAGCAACGCCCGTTCCTCGTGGTCAGGCAAAGTGGAGCTCGTGCCCTTGGGGTCGGGCGGTGCGTGGCCCACGCCCTCATGGTCAGGCGATGCGGATCCCTCTCGTGAAGGCTCAGATAAGTCCATGGTCACGTCCTTGACCTTGTCTGAGGAGCTAATCTTTGTTGTTTATCATTTCTAACGGCGGTTAGACCCAACTTCCGGGTATCCCTAATATTGATACCTGACAGTAGCCCTCAAGCCTATGGAGGAGTTGGGTACTCCATCAAAGGCTTTTCTCGTTGTTTGGCCTACGACCGTGCTCTCGGTCACCTTGTGAGTCCAAGCCCTAAGCCCCCGCGCGTTGCGGGGTCTGATCAGGGGGTCGGCTCATCTTGTGTTCGTTCTCCCTTAAGCATTTTTCAATAAAATTAAGGGGTCGAGTTGTGCCATGTTTTCCTCGTTGGAACGAATCATGGTGCTCGGTGAGTTGCTAACAGGCGAGTCTGAGTGGTGCCTCGGCGTCCGCTTCGTGGGGGTCCAGTGTGGGTCAGCAGGTGATCGACTTTAGATTCTCGGTGGCCAGTCCATATAGTTCCCAAGTCTGTTCGACCAGTCTCGAGGGCTCAATGCCTTTCTTTCGAGGAAAAAACCATGGACCGTGCTCGGCCAAGACTCGAATGCGGGTTGGGATGCCCATGGCGCTCGTGCACCTAGGTACTGGCCACTAGCGGGCCCATCCTTCACCGCCCCTCACTCTAGGGTGCCCTGGAGCGGCCGTGAACCCTTCGATGGGTCGACCTTTGAACTCCTAGGCATTATTGTGCCGTGGGAGCATTTTTAGCTCCGTATCCCTCTTACCTATAGCGGTCCATGGCCCAACGGGCAGTCGAATTGCTGTTCACCGTGACCCTCAAGGGAGCACCCAGGGGTGGCGTGCGTGTGGCTCCTAATTGGTAGAGCGACAGGACAGTTGATGGGACGGGGCCAGCGCGTGAATCGAGGTGAGTGGTTCACCTTCTACTCTGCCTCCTTATAGACAAGAGCCTTCCTCTATTTTCACCACGCAAAACTGCAATCTTGCCTTCTCCACCATCTGTGCCCGCGTTTCTCGCTCTCGTTCTTCCACCACCGTCGCCGGGGTTAGGGTTTCTCACTTACCTTTCCCCACCATCGTTGAAGCCTTCATACTGCCATCCTCACTTCTCGATGGACCTGTGGCCTCGGTCCAACGTCCGTGATACGCGCATGGAGGGCCTCGTCAAGAAGGGTCTTCTCTACAAGAGGACCATGGTGAACGAGTGGGTCATCCCAGGCAACGAGGATGAGCCGATACCTCCCACCGGCTATGGTGTCTCCTTCATCCCCTTCCCCAAGCGCGGGCTCATGACTGCCCCCACCGATTCCTCTAGGGGATGCTGCATTACTACAAGATCGAATTGTTGCATCTGAATCCTAATGGGATTTAGCACATCGTGGCCTTCATCACGTTGTGCGAGGGATATTAGGGGATCGAGCCCCACTTTGAGCTATGGAAGTACTTCTTCACCATCTCCCTACACAAGAAGGAGAAGAACAAACCAGAGCTATCGATGCCGATGGGGTGTGCGAGCATCCATCTTCGAAGCTCCCGGTCATTGTAGTACATCGTCATCCTGTTGAGCAAGTCCAACAAGGGATGGCACAAGATGTGGTTCTACCTAAAGAACAGCGACGTCGCCCCCTGCTGCCCTTCATCGGCCGCCTGATCAGGGAGGCCCTAGGTGAGTGGGAGTACGGGCCCATCGCGAAGGAGAAGGAGAGGCAGAGCGACCTCCTCAAAGCAATCAAGACCCTGAAGGATGCCAAACTTCATGGGGCTAGCGTCATCAAAGCGTACCATGAGAGGAGGCTAGCGCCACTAATGGCGTGTGAACTCCTGATGTACCGAATGGCGCCAGATTCATCGCCTGATGGTACGGTGCTCTCCTATGACACCAAAGGTGACACCAAGCAGGTGCTTAGTGTCAGCGAGGTGCCATAACATATCAAGGAGGTGATGGAGTGCCCGACTGGTCCGGTGGTGGATCTTAACCCTGTGTACCTAATCCCGGGGCATCCCCCGATGCAGCCGGATGCTGGCTTTATCAAATTGGGAAACTCTCCCCTGTCTTCCCTTGTTGTTCATCCTTCCCCTACTTTTTGATTGTGAGAGCCAGTACTTGTAGCCTAGCCTCTTCGTCCAGGTCTCCAATCCGTCGCTACTGGAGGATGCGGCCAGGAGGGAGGTGAACCGCACCATGGCCGAGAAGAAGAAGAAGAAAAAGAATGACAAGAAGAAGAAACTGGTGAGAGAAAAGACCAAGCTAGACGACGCAAAGTAGTGCCAGGGGTCAGACGAAGAGGAGGATGACGACAAGTATGAGGATGAGTCGGACATGGAGGAGGAAAGAGAAGAAGAGGAAATCGTCTTTATCTCATCCATCGAATTGGACAAGATAGAGCATCAGGATGAGGGCCCATCTCTGCAGAAGATTGGGCCCTACCCATACCATGTGGGGCAGGAGGGAGAGAATACGCACCCAGGAACAATGGAAGTAGCCCACTCTGCCTCGCTCAAGCCCTCCAAATAGAGGGAGAGCTAGAAGCATCAGCGTGATGACGAGGCATAGCTAGGGTTGGGTGAGCCGACCCCAAAGCGCCCTAAGGCTTTGTGTCATCAAGGTGAGTGAGGACCTTTTTGTTCCTCCATTTTGGTGACTTTTTATTGTGGGTTGATTGTTGCCTTTTCGCAAGACGGGCGTAAGCCGAGGTACCCTGCACCTGGTACCGAAGAAAAGCCTGGCGCTCCAGTAGGTGCGCTCAGGGTCGGTCGGCACCACGGTGGAGATAGACAGGAGCAGCGCTGAGGCAGCAACTGCAGCCATGGCACCGATGAGGGTGGTGCCACCCACGGCGGTGTCCACAGAGGAGCTGATAGGGGAGGGCACACTCTGGGTGCCTATGATGGGCGCGGTGTTGGTAGGTGGTGCCAAAGATAGTGTAGTCGGTGCTGCCATTTAGCCGATGTCCATGCCTATGACCGACGTCAAGCCGCTAGGCATGGCGATGGCGCCACCGTCGGAGGCGGTGTAATTAGAGCTATCGTCTGTGCCGACGGCCGTGCCCACGATGGGGCAGGCGGAAGGAAGCGCTGCCGAGGTGTCCCCGGTAGCTGTGGCGATGGCACAACTCGAGACAGCCAGCTAGGGGACCTCACCGGCCCACGATGGCCAGGAGTCTGAGGTCATGATGGCAGTTCCTTCTGGCGGCATACAACCGTCCTAGGCCTTGGACCGGGTGGGCGAGGTTCCTCAAGCGCAAGGAGGTGCCCAAAGCCGATTGGCTGATCGACGGAATCCGGGGGTGACGCTTTTCGCCATTGACGCCATAACCGAGGAGGAGTGGGAGAGAGTCCACTCAGGGGTTGGGGACCTAGCCTGCTCCTTGGTCGATGCACTATGCAAACTGCATGACATCATCGCCCCAGCTAGCCAGGTATGATGCACTCGGACCATTGTTCTTTACCTCCTTTCCTCTATCTCTACTTTGTGTGCTCATTGATCTGTGTTCCATTTGTAGTCCCTCAAGGCCCGCACCCAGGGGAAGTCCCATTCCTTCGTCGTGAGAGGGGCGTTTGGGACCACCCGAGGAGTCTGAGTGGCAGCATGAGGAACTAGCCGAGCAGCTCACTGTCGCCCATCGGTAGGCGACCGAGCTTGCTTTTGCCCATGAGGAGTTGGCCAGCCTTTGGACCAAGGAGGCGGAGGCCTACCACCACGCCAACCAGGTCGAGAAGTAGCTCCATGACCTGGCCAAGAGGACATGTTCGGACGCTGAGGCGATCGAGCGACTACGGAAGGAGCGGGACGAGTTGCTCCAAGGCATGGGAGGACTTCGCATGGAGTGCAACTTGACCCACCAAGAATCCGTAAATGCCCAGGAACGGACCTGCCAGCTGTAGTCTAAGCTCCAAGGGGAGAGGGACCTGAAGGTTGCGACCGAGGGCAGGAGCGCTAAGCTCATCACGGACGTCGCTCAGCACGAGGCAGAGATCTGACATCTTCTAGGCAAAGTGACCGGTGAGTCTTTGACTTCTTTTGTTACTTTACTTCATGAGCTTCATAGTGGGTTTTCTGATAGGTTGATGCGTGGCTTGGGCAGGTCACGAGAACCAGCTCAAGGTACAGGCATTGAAGAGCCATGATTTGGGGATGGAGCTCACCAAGATGAAGGTGAACCTCCAATCGGAAAGCGATGAGCATGGGGCTCTGCATGTTGCCCTCGGGCTAGTCTACGATGACCTTAGAATGGCCTCGGCACAGGGGTGAGCTCACTCATGGTTAGCGCCACCCAAATCATAGAACGAGCTCACGAGCTTACAAGAGGCGCACTTCACTATGGTGTTCGCCAGTCATTCACGATCGCCCGCTCCTACTATGTTGACATTGATCTGGAGACGATAAGTCAAGGCTTCCCACCAGGTTACGAAGATCAGGAGTTGGATGAGATCGAGAAGACGGTGGCCCCCTGGCGTAGAACCTGGCTAAGAACTTGGAAGATGCAGTCGTCCCCAGAAGGGGTAGTTAGTTTAAATGAATCGAGCGATGACGCCTAAAAACTTGTAAGAAATGAACAAGTCATTTGCTTGTGAATTGATCGTTTGAACAAGTTTTGTCCTTTTTAAATGTATAAAAAGTCGTTGCGGTCTAATCTCTTTTAGCGTTAAGGCTGTAAAGCTCGAGGTGTGGGTAAGAGATTCTGGTCATAATAGTGACCAAGAGTACCATAGCTATTGGGGCGTAGGTTTCTTACAGTCCAACCAACATACATAGTGTTTTATTCCCGTGACTCCAACTTCTAAGTCTTAACATAAAAAGGGGTCAGACGTGAGTCATTGCGGTCCAGTCTCTTTTAGCATTAAGGATGTAAAGCTCAAGGTGAGGGAAAGAGATTCTGGTCATGCTGGTGAGCAAGAGTGCCATAGCCTCTGGGATGTAGGTTTCTTACAGTCTGACCGGCATTACCTAGTGTTTCATTCCCGCGACTCTAACTTCTAAGTCTTTACGTAAAAAGGGGTCGGACGTGGGAAACATTGTTGGGTGTGTATACCCCTTATCAGCCCCCGTGTGAGGTCCAACCCTAGGCCACTACTTGGGGTTGGGCATCACTGAGAACCGATGAGAGGATAGCCAAAATCGATAAGAGGAAGAGCACTTTCTTATTTCAGAAACATAGCTCTCGTTTTTCATGAGTGTATGTATAGCTTGGAAATGCTAGGGGTAAAAGCGACGTAGTTGCTTGATGTTCTAAGCGTTGGTGAAGACTTTGTCGTCGTCAGTCATGAACATGTAGGTGCCTGGCCGGAGCATTTCTGCGATGACGTATGGCCCCTCCCACGGCGGGGAAAGCTTGTGGTGGTCCTTGTTGCTATGGACGAGACGGAGCACCAAGTCACCAACCTCGAAAGCCTAGCCTCACACATGGCGGCTATGATATTGACCCAGCGCTAGCTGGTACTTGGCCGAGTGGAGGAGGGCGACGTCTCATGCCTCATCGAGCTGGTCCAGGGCATCTTCGAGGGATGCCTGGGCTCCCTGCTCGTCGTACGCCCTGACCCTTAGTGCTCCATACTCAAGGTCGGTCAGGAGGAATGCTTTGGCGCCATAGACTAGAAAAAGGGCATGTAGCTAGGGGTTGTCCTCATGCTCCAAAGGATCATGGGCAGCTCCGCAACCCATCATTTGATGAACTTTTTTAGCTGGTTGAAGATCCTAGGCTTGAGTCCCCGTAAAACCATGATGTTAGCACGCTCGACTTGCCCGTCCGTGCGAGGGTGTGCTACGGCGGCCCAGTCAATGCGGATGTGGTGGTCATCACAAAACTAGAGGAACTTCTTCCCTGTGAATTGCGTGCCATTGTCCATGATGATGGAGTTTGGGACCCAAAGCGGTGTATGTTGTCGAGGAAGAATTACACGGCCTCCTCGGATTTGATCACCGAGATCGGTCGAGTCTCTATCCACTTGGTGAACTTGTCTACGGCGACAAGCAAGTGCATGTAGCCCCCGGGAGCCTTCTTGAGGGGTCCGACCATATCAAGCCCCCAGACTGCGAACGGCCACATGATGGGGATCGTTTGGAGGGCTTGAGCCGGCAGGTGGGTCTGCCGAGCGTAATACTGGCACCCCTTGCAGGTGCGCATGATCTGCTCAGCATCAGCCACTACGGTTGGCCAGTAGAAGCCCTATCGGAATGCATTACCAACCAGGGTTCTAGGCGCGACATGATGTCCGCAAACCCCGTCGTGGATGTCCTTTAGCAGTAGCTTCTCTTATTCGATGGGGATGCATCGCTGTAGGATCTTGGTGCGGCTTTTCTTGTAGAGCCGCCCCTCGATGATGATGAAATATTTGGCATGGCGTGCGAGCTGTTGGGCCTCTGTCTTGTCAGTAGGGAGTGCCTCTCGGGTGAGGTAGTCAAGGTAGGGTGTCCTCCAGTCAGTCGGAGGGTCGGGCTCCACCGCTGGATCCCTGTCGAGCTCCATGACCTCAGGGTCGGACGGGGTCGGCGGTTAGTCAGCCCCCGAGCCTGGGACAGGCGGCTCGTCGATGACTTCCCTTGGCTCCTCATAGCGGATCAAGGGCTTGTATTGATCGCTAGCAAAAATGTCGGTCGGGACTGGTTCCCGACCGGACGCCATCTTTACTAGTGCGTCGGTCGCTTCGTTGAGCCATCTCAGGACGTGGTTGAGTTCGAGGTCATCAAATTTGTCCTCCAGTCGATGGACCACCTGACAGTACGCCACCATCTTGTCGTTATGGCAGCTCAACTCCTTTATGACTTGACTGATGACTAACTATGAGTCGCCCCAAACGTCAAGCCAGCGGATGCCGAGCTCGATGGCGATGCGAAGGCCGTTCATGACTGCCTCATACTCGGCCACGTTGTTGGAGGCGGGGAAGTGAATGCAGACTGCATACTTCAAGCGCAGCCCAAGGGGAGAAACGAAGACTAGCCTCGCACCGATGCTCTTCTTCATCAGCGACCCATAGAAGTACATCATCCAGTACTATTGATCGACGGCCACCGGCGGCATTTGGACCTCGGTCCATTCTGCGATGAAGTCGGCCAGCACTTGGGACTTGATGGCCGTCCGAGGGGCATACATAATGCTCTGACCCATCAGCTCGAGCGCCCACTTTGTCCTTCCCATGGCGTCCCTGCTCTGGACAACCTCGTCGAGAGGGAAGGACGACACGACCGTCACCGGGTGTGACTCGAAGTAGTGACGCAGCTTCCTCTTGATGATCAGGACGACATATAAGAGCTTTTAGATCTGAGGGTAGCAAGTCTTGGAATCCGACAAGACTTCGCTGACGAAGTACACGGGACGTTGTACTTTGAGGGCGTGTCCCTCTTCCTCCCGTTCCACCACGATAGCGGCATTGACCACTGTTGACGGTAGTTAACAACCATTATAAATCGTCAACTAAACATGGATAAGGGTATAAATATAATCACCAATAAAGGTTTAGGGGTTTAAACTAATAAATTCCACGAGTTTTGGTGACTCTATTTTTTCAGCAGGGTTTATCTAGAAAACCGCCAAGGAGAATCTAATCGTCAAAGAAAATTATGGAATTTCGCCGCGGCACCGACGTGGGAAGGATCTAGAAGGTTTCAGAAAACACCACGCCGAAGCTTGGGCCAAACGGCCATGAAAGTGGGCCGGTCGGCCCAAGCCCTAGGCCGGTCGGCCTGCTACAGAGCCCAATCGCTCTCCCCTTCGACGTGGACTCTTCCACCGTCTTTTAGGATGCATCTAAGTCGTTGCTTAAGTTGGTTTGATCCAAGGACTCACGTTGGACATTTAGGACTATATATACCAGCCCCTACCTCCTCCCTGGAGCTATCTCTTAAACCCTAATTTATATCTCTCATTCAGAGATCAAGATACACCAGGAGGATTAAGGGGGTGTTTGGATTCAGCTACTAAAATTTAGGAGGTGTGTCGGGAGGATGTTGCATGGGGTGTTTGGATACTAATAAAAAATAAATTACATAATCCGTCAGTACTCCACGAGGCGAATTTTTTAAGCCTAATTAATCCGTCATTAGCACATATTTACTGTAGCAAAACATTGTCAAATCATGGACTAATTAGGCTCAAAAGATTCGTCTCGTAAATTAGTCGCAAACTATGTAATTAGTTTCGTAATTAGTCTATATTTAATACTCCATGCATGTGTCCAAACATCCGATTGGACAACGACTAAAATTTAGAAGGAGCAATCAAACACCCCCTAGGTCTAAACTCTCCAATATAGTAGATTAGTAGCTCAGGAGTAAGGATCGAGTTAGACTCGTGCTTAAATTCTGGATCCAGCCTATCTCCCTACTTCCATTGGAACTTTTTTCCCTGCATCACCTAAAACAAAAGTACAAGGCAAAAGATTAATTGGCTCCATATCTGCTGTGGCTAACTGACTGCTAGCAGCACAGAGAAACTAGACAACAGAGCTAATAAGGAAGCTTGCAAATTCCAGGAATTTAGAACTGCTGCAAGTGCACTTGTTCATACAATAGGAAATGAATTAATTCTTCAAATATTTGAACGATTCCTTGACTAAAATATTTACTATTATGAAAGTGACACAACACAGAAAGATGCAAGGCTGCTGCTCTGGAACAGCTGAACTGCTCTCGAACAGCTGAACTGCTCTGGTGTACACAGAAAGACACAAGGAACCTTGCTGAAAATATGTGCTCGTCATGTCACAGTTCTCACAAATCATAAGGCAAATTGGCTTCCTAGTATGCCAGTATACGGCTTTATTTCAACATGCAGTACACAGAACAGACAGCTGCAAATAAGCTTCCCTAAAAATAAATATTCACGAACATGCTTGGTATTTCAGGAACATAAGCTAATGCAGATCAAGAAAAAAAATGCAAAACAAATATTTTTTTTTTCTGACATGCTACCTTACCATCTAATTCCTAAGACAAACAAATTTTACACAGACTATCCAATATCAAAACACTAAGCCCAAATCCAATATAAAAAACACAATCAAGTGCATGCAAGTGTACCTTTTACAGGTGCGAGTTGAAACAAAAGCTGCCAGTACAAACTTATAGAAACGTAGCATACAAAAATTATATGTCAAGTATGCAAGCTAGTCTACTGGAAAAAAAACTGTTTTTAGTTCTAAGATAAGAATCATTGGGCATGTAATAATTATCTGGAAATTATTCCATTCAGACACTAAACTTTTGAACAATAACATGGATTCATCATCAGCCTATAGGCAAGGCACTAGGCAGTACAAACCAAGCACTAGAAAATTAATTTGGCTGTTTACTTGTTCTAATACAAGCCAACTGCAACAGTGTTATCGCTTCAATTTTAGCAATCTTTTTTTTCACTTAGTATGCAAATCTACATCACTTTATTCCAGAAGCTTACATGCTCGAAATTGCAGTCAGATTGGCAATGTTGTCAGATATCGATCCTCCAACTCTGAAATTTGTGAGGTTGCTGCAAATAATATTTTGTATAATCTATTTGCCTTAACAACAGGGACATGTCAACTCATTTTGTATACTTCCCTCCGTTTGTGTTTACTTATCAGCAACTTTTTACTATAGCAAATTTGACCATCTGTTTATCAGCAATTTTTTTTACCGTAGCATCTGTTTTTTCTTCTAAAAAAATTTTAGATACTTCAGTGTATATAACACTAATGAAGTATGTTCAATAAAGAATTATATATGTGAAAACTTGATGTATCTAAAAATCTTCTGCAGGGAAAAACGTATGGTCAAAATTGCTACAGTAAAAATTCGGTGACAAGTAAACCAAAACGGAGGTAGTAATATTTTAGACAGCATGATTTGAGCAACAACTTTACAATGGCATTATAACAGCACATAACACGTCTGCCTTGATTATGGATACATATACTTCCTACACAAGAACTCGCTGCAAATCAGCCCCAATAATTTCCCAGGAACTACACAACATGGAAAAGGAGCGGCACTCCTACCAAACAGCAAAAATTCAGTCCAGAGCATCCATCAGTCACTAATAAAAAGAAGAGAAATACACAAGATTCGAACCTGGTAGTTGGTCAGGCGGCAGAGGAGGGCACAATTCATCTTCTTGGGGCGAAGGTTGAGGAGGAGCAGCTTCTCGTTCTTGTACACCACCCACTAATCTTGGATATCCTAGCAGATCTAGCACAGGAAAGGGATTCACCAAAATGGAGAATCGCACATGGACACCAGGTGGAAAGGAGGTCAGGTTGCTTTATTATTTGAGCGTACATAACATTTTAGCAGAAACTTGAGAATTCCACTATAAGCAACGCAATCAAAGACGAGAGTGACAGCCGCTTGATCACTCTCTGTAAACAGTGCCGACCGCCAACCTTTCCTGCTGCCCAAAACAACCCTCCCTAAGCAGAAAATCGCAAACAGACGAGGAATATTAGACCCTCGCTACACGACAAAGCCCCTGCCGGAGTCTGCGCCCCTTGACTCCACTAGCGAGATGCCCATCGCCTCCGCCGCCTGCCCCCACGTGTACGACGGCGATGCCTCCACGCCACGCTCACCGTCCCGGTGAGCTCACCTCCCCTAGTTAATGCACCGCTCTTGCGAGTCATGGCTTCCCTTCGCTTATCCCCCGTCCTTTTTAGCGGCTTGTGCGACTGCTCCCACCCTTCCTCTCGCCCCGTCAGTCGCCTCTAGCTAGCTTCCCGCACAAGCAGCGAGGCGGAGCGAACAAAGCCGGCGACCGGTGGTTCCCGTCCCGTCGTGGCCACGACCGGTAGCTCGACCTCCGCGTCGTCGCTCCGCCCTTCCAAAGGCGCGCGCTTTTATGCCCGCGGCAGCTCGGTTCGTGGACTTCCCTGTAGTAGCGCTCTCCGCCTCTCGCCCTCGGACCTTTCTGCGAAAGCGAAGATTCCGGTATGGAGGTGGAGGCGACGCCCACGACGGCCGTGTCGTCTTCCGGCGGGGCCGCGCAGCTGCCGCCGCCCGGCCCGCCCGCCAAGAAGAAGCGTGCCCTCCCCGGCATGCCAGGTGATTGATTTTTCTTCCTTCTGTTTATTACTCGTCTATTAGTGGTCCGAGGTGCGTGCGTGCCGGCTCCGGGGTAGCTCTTTGTCGTGATCGATGGCGACGGCGCCGTGGTGGCGGTGGTGCAGATCCTGACGCGGAGGTGATCGCGCTGTCGCCCAAGGCGCTGCTGGCGACGAACCGGTTCGTGTGCGAGATCTGCAACAAGGGGTTCCAGCGGGACCAGAACCTGCAGCTTCACCGGCGGGGCCACAACCTCCCGTGGAAGCTGCGGCAGCGGAGCGGCAAGGAGGCCCGGAAGCGGGTGTACGTGTGCCCGGAGCCCAGCTGCGTGCACCACGACCCGTCGCGCGCGCTCGGCGACCTCACCGGGATCAAGAAGCACTTCTGCCGCAAGCACGGCGAGAAGAAGTGGAAGTGCGACAAGTGCTCCAAGAAGTACGCCGTGCAGTCGGACTGGAAGGCGCACGTCAAGACCTGCGGCTCCCGCGAGTACCGCTGCGATTGCGGCACCCTCTTCTCCCGGTCCGTCCTCCTCCTGCTTGCTCTTGCTCCTACTCCTCTCGATCGGGTCCCCTCTCTCATGAATTGCTCGTGCATCCAATTCCGTTGACTGACATGTGTTTCGCCGTGCGCACGTTGCAGGAGGGACAGCTTCATCACCCACCGCGCCTTCTGCGACGCGCTCGCCGAGGAGAGCGCCAAGGCGCGGGCGGAGGCGCCTCCCGCGGAGGACGGGAGCTCGGCAGCCGCCGTGGTTCCGCCCCCGGCGCCCCCACCTCCGCCCCCGCCTGCGCCGCATCACGCGGAGCAACGTAATGGTCAGTTCACATCAATGCTTATCATCTTGCTGCGGTCAAATTCGACTCTACAGTACTTAGTACGGGTTCGATGCATCTTGCATGTGTGGGTTTGGAATGTCATATTGTTTGTGTAAAGATTGTCGGGGAGATAGGAGGGGAATTCTCTCTCTGTTGATGGTTTTTGTCAGGATCTGGGAGAGCTAAAAAATGGGACCTTGTCCCAGAGCTGGGGTGGTCCACTGTGTTCTTGCACGCGTCACGGAGCTCGATTATGCCATTTCTCGAGTAGTTTCACGCGAGTGAGATCGGATGACGGCGATTATGCAAATCTTTTAGGACTGCGTTGCTGGATTGTTCCTGGCTCCGTTCTGGGATCATGCAAAGTTGCTCCTGATTACGACATCCACAACGCCTTTCTGAACTTCTCAGAGCATTGAAATCCGATGATAAAAGTGCGCCCACGAACGCATGAAAAAGATGCCATCATGCGTTGCTTTCTGCATCTGCCAAGCTTTTAGCGCTTTACACTAATCAACCTGGTTTGAATCTAATCCTTGCTCCTCATTTGCTAATGCTTCGATGCAATGCATGCAGAACCGGAGACCAATGCCACTGAGCCCGTTCAGTTCGCGCCACCGCCACCGCCGCAGGTGAGCGCCGCCAATGTTAGCGCCGGCAGCAGCAGCAGCGTCGCGGGGACGTCGCAGAGCCTGCTCGGTGGTATGTTCGCACCGTCGTCGATGGCCTCAGCGCCACAGTTCCCGGACCTCGTCGGCGGGGTTGGCCGCCCGGAGCGCGCCCTGCCCGCCAAGCCCCCGTCGCTGTGCCTCGCCACGGACGCGTCGTCGTCAATCTTCTCGGCACCCGTATCCGCCGAGCGACAGCAGTTCGCGCCGCCGCCTCCGTCCCCGTCCTTGTCCCCGCACATGTCCGCCACCGCGCTGCTCCAGAAGGCAGCGCAGATGGGCGCCACCTCGTCAAGCTCCTCGTTCCTCCGCGGGCTGGGCCTGGACGTCTCCTCGTCATCGCCGGGGGCCTCGTCGTCAGGCCAGCAGCAGCAGCACCAGGAAGCCATGCAAGTGTCACTCCCGGACACTTCGCTGCCGCAATGGCCGCCGCGGCTAGAGCCGGAGCCGGCGCCAATGCTGTCGGCCGGGCTGGGCCTCGGGCTGCCATACGACTCCACCGGGGCTCAGGTGTGCCTGCCGGAGCTCATGATGGGGCAGTCGTCTCTGTTCAGCGGCAAGCCGGCTACGCTGGACTTCCTGGGGCTCGGAATGAGCCCGACGGGCGCGCGGGCCAGCAGAGGTCTCCCCGCGTTCATCCAGCCCATCGGCGGCGCCGTCGGCATGGCCGGGACCGGGGCTGGCGCCGCCGAGACGTTCGGCGCCGGACGTGGCGCGCAGACGACGCCGTGGGAGAGGAATCCGAGTAGCTCGCCAATCCTGTAACACACTTGGATAGCAAGTAGTAGTTGAACCCGAAGCGCTGTGATTTTGGGCAAAGGAGGAGGGATCGGAAGAGGAAAACACTAGACGCCAGGTTCGATTAGCAGCTAGTAGTCTCTTCCACTGTCAGTTCTTGCTGTTCTTTTGTTTCTTTTAAGCTCGGTACGGAGTTACGAGTACTCTACTCCTTCAAGTGAGCTGCTTTGCACTTCCTCGTCTCAGTTCATTTTGCTCTCTTTCCCTCCCGTCGCTTGCCGTTGTCTCTTCCCGATGGCTTCCTTGCGCTTGTCATCTTGTTGCCACTGCCGCGGCATTTAAGCGCGCGGCACGGCGGCAACGCAGAAGTGGATGGCGAAATTTAATGGAATTGGGGGTGTTTAGTTCCCCAAACTCCTGAATTTGGCACTATGCAAAAAGAAGATTCTCTGTCACATCAAACTTGCGGTACATACATAAAGTACGAAATCAAAAACTAATTGCACAGTTTGATTATACTTTGCGAGACGAATGTTTTGAGCCTAATTAATCAATGGTTGGACAATTATTATCAAATGCAAATGAAAATACTACAGTGCACAACAGTACATTTGGCGGCGCTAATTCCGGCCAACTAAACAAGGGCTTGGTGTTGCAGCCTGGGACGATTTCGCAGCAGCCACAGCTAGCAGGTGATGATGAACATTCAGGCTCGCCCCCTGGAATGGTGTTCAAGTGTCCGTGTCATCAGATGATCAGACTGGTACAAGCGTTCCTCTCGCCACTATTCCTTCCTATCAATGCCGGCTCTGTGGCGGCCCAGGTACATGCATGTGTGACTGTGTGTGCGGTAGCTGCTTTTAATAGGTTATCTCCGTGGTGTGTTCTTTCGCGGTGGTTGGCTCCATGACTCCGTCGACCGCTGACTAACTTCTTGTTTAGGTTAGGCCTACAGATTCTGATGATTGCAGCATCCTACTCATACATTTTTCTTTAGTTGGATAATCCCAACGGTTTGTTAACTGTAGCAGAAGCTTGTCCGGCTGTTAACTTCATTTCGTACTAGTATATGACAGACATAAGACAGACGTATGAACTTTTAATAAGGTACTTTGGCATGTCTTTGTCTGAAGGAAAACATTGTTGCCTAGTTGATAAGCCCTGATTGAAAACAACAAGCGAACAGGTTGAGAGGTAGGTCGAACTCACATCACATGGACCAATTAGTGGTTTGAAACTGCGAAAATACGAGAGGCAGCAAAGCACGTGTCATGGATTGTGAAAGCATACATCGCAATCTACGGTGTGCAGTGCATGCAGCGGAGGGCAACGACCGAGTGCGACTGCTCACGGACTTTGCTCTCGCCCGTTTGGAATCATGGAGCTTGGAGACCAGCAGTTGGATGGATGGATGCCTTTTGATGAACATGGCAGGCCGCAGTTCTTTCGACCGCCACAGTACGTGTTGGATTGCTTTCAACTTGTGTGTGCGGATGACGCGGACTTTTCGTCTGTGCTCGAGTGCACCGCATGTGCGTGGCGAGATCGTTTTTTTGTGTGTACTTGTTCGCGACCTCTGACGGCCTACTACTTTGAATCCCTGCATCGACGCAGACTGGGCTGCGGCGTGGCCAAGGGTGGCAAAAGTCGCCGAAGGACTCGCCGAGTCGCTGTACACGAGCGGTGAGTGGCACCGACTCTGATCCGTTGTACACTGGCGGTGTTCGGCTGAGAAGGTTGGCCAAAACGTATGAACAGTAAAAAAATTCATACCAGCCGAGCGGAAGTCTGGCTCGTGGTTATGCAGAAGCATTCCAGCCGATTTTTTTATATTTTAGCCTTTTTTTTAAGTTTCTCGCAAATAGATCCATGACGAAACGAATTCAGAAAATAGACCTTTAGCTCGGTGTCATTGGTGCTGGTACCGAGCTAACATGTCTCGGCACCAGTGTCTCTGGCGCCGAGCTCCTGGGCACGGTAGATAACATGGCAGTGAGCTCGACACCAGTCACTCTGGCGCCGAGCTCACTGTCATTTAACCCCGGTCAACCTTCCTGTCCGAGCGTTCTTCCTCTTCTTTCTCCTTCCTCTAGGGTTTTTTCTCTCCCCACTTTACCCTATCTCACAAATCGGCATATTGAACCTTGAAAACTTTGATTTGATCCATAGATCTTCGAGAGCAAGGTATCCTCGCTCCCCTCCTAGTTTTTTTCGCATCGATTCGGTATGTATTAGTCGAATTTTTGAACGTAATAATTGTCATTACTTAGGGTTTTATTGTATCTACCAATATATGTATTATACAACCGTATGATGATGCCAAGGCGTAAAAAAGCTAGCAAACCTAGGCGCATGTACTTATGTTATGGGTTCATTGTTGTGCATCAAATGAGAAACCCTAGGTTTATTGTTTAATGTTAACTGCTTTGGGTTCTTAGAACGAAATTGGTTGTATTGTAGTTATGGTTCTTATTGACATTTATTTGTGATGTTTTGATTTATGTTTGTTAAATTACATCTGTTTTGTTAGATGCAAGAAATGTTTCGGGAGGACTTTTGGCGAAAACGGGGTCGTCCTCGAGAATTATACCCCGACGCGTCTAGCAAAGATGCCCCTGTCCCTCCCGACCTTCCTGTCCCTAACTGTGACTGTGGTTTTCCGACCCATGTTTTTCAGTCGAAATATCCTGACACTGCGGCGCGTTGCTTCTACACATGCAGTTGTTTTAATGTAAAAAATTGTTTCCACTATCCTTTTTTTTATTTGTGTAAGTATGCTACTAATATTATGATGGAATCTCGTTGTGTAGGACCATGAGAGGTGCTTTTTTCAGTGGATCGACGGTGCGACAAGTTTAATCCTAGGTACCTCCTTTTTGATGATAAATTTAGAGGGAGACATCCACGTGAGCACTTTAAGCGCTGGGTTCCACCCCCCTAACCCTCCGCCAATGACGGCTAAGGAGAAGCATCTAGCTGCAGTTAGACGACTCGAGAAACCTCCTCTGTGCGATTGTGGAGATTGAGCTGTGATAAACTCTGAGAATACGTTGGAGTTTATGTGTCCAAACAAGCATGAAGTAAGTGCAAAGTGTATGTGTTGAAATGTTGAGCTATATGTGTTCATGTACTAATGTCTACTTATTTAGATGTTTTCAATGGCGAAGTGTCGTTTCAAGGAGTGGTTGTATGGTCCTAAGAACCAATGGTCGGAAGAACCGTGAAAGGTTAAGGAAAAGAAGAAAGACAGGATAATTTATAAAGCACCTCCTATCATATGCGAATGTGGTGTTAAATCCAACTATGGTCTAGTCCCTTCGGAGCTTGGAATAGGCCATTATTGCGGCCATATGGTTGAGTATGATGAGGTTGGTTATTTTTGTGGTAAACATGAAATCGTATTTTATTCCTTTTGCTAAGACATATATGATAGAATTTTATGTTTGAATAGAGCACTAGGAAATGCAGGTGGGAATGTTATGATGGTCAAGCTAAGTTTTTGGATGAACTAAAGAAGAGGCAAGTATTTGTACGAAAGAGGAGATATGGACCTGACTACGTCAACCTATTCGTTAAACATCATAAAGAAAATATACGTGAGTTTGTTAGACAACGCGGTATTTGTAACCTCATCGATGTTGGGCTTAACAAATGGAGATTGGAGAGACGGATTACGTTAGAGGAGGAGAGGGCATGGAATGAGGCAAGGGAGGAGACAAGAGTATAGATGCAGGTCTTGAACGAGCATATTATTGCATTATGTGGCAGTGAGTGATTGAAAGTATTTTTTCGTTGCATGATTTTAAATGAAATATAATCGTGTTGCTAACTTATTATATTTTATACATGAAGGAATTGGTTGCAGTGAGGAACATACCCCAGAGCTAGCTCGTGCAAGCTATGAGGAGAAGAAGTTAGATGAGCATAGATCGTGAGTTGGTCACACTGTTCAATCATCGATTGTGTTGTCTGATGAGGGGCACGAGGATAAGTATGACACTGGCAGACTCAGTGAGCTCATTGCTCTAGCAGAGGGGGGCTTGCAGGCGTAAGAGGCTGAGGACGGTACTGACAGACTGAACGAGCTCATCGCTCTAGCAGAGGCGGGGTTGTAGGCGGAGCAGGCAGAGGAAGACACTGGCTGACTGAGCGAGCTCATCGGTCTAGTAGAGGCGGGTTTATAGGCGGAGGAGGATGACGACGCGTTCTTCACTCAGACCGCAGCAGCCGCAGATGAAGTGGAGGCCGCTTACTACAGGCGACAGGCAGGCCAAAGCAGCGCAGGTGAGCCTAGCCACGACAATAGGGTTATAGTAGAGGACTGATACTCGGATGATGAGTTGCTTACTCAGTATGTTTCAGACTGAGGATTTGGAAGTGCATTTGCCCCTATGTCTACTATCGGCACGTACTTCTAGTATTATTATATTGTGTAATGTGGCATAGTATTGAACTTTTCGTTATACGGTTGTTTTCATTATTTATGGTCTTAATATTCCGCTTACTGATACGGACGTATTGAAATGTGAACACGTGCTGCAAATAAAACTTAATGACATACGACATTATATAATTCAACACACGAAATAAATAAAATGGCATGTGAGAACATGTACCGAACCTGGGTATAGAGTTTCCTTCAACTAAACCTGGTGAAAGCTTTAGTTTGGTTTTGGTGAATTGATAAAACTCTAAGTGCTAACCTAGTTTATCAAGTGATCATGACATAGGTAGCACATTCCAAGTGGTGAAGCAAATGAAGATCATGACATGATGATGGTGATGGTGATGCCATGGTGATGATCAAGTGCCTAGACTTGAAAAGAAGAAAGAGAAAAATAAAAGACTCAAGGCAAAGGTATAAATAGTAGAAGCTATTTTGTTTTGGTGATCAAGACACTTAGAGAGTGTAATCACATATAGGTTTGATAGCCGTACTATTAAGAGAAGTGAAACTCGTATCAAAATGCGGTTATCAAAGTGCCACTAGATGCTCTAACTCATTGTATATGCATTTAGGATCTAGTGGAGTGCTAACACCCTTGAAAATGTTTGTGAAAATATGCTAACACATGTGTACAATGTAATACACTTGGTGGTTGGCACATTTGAGCAAGGGTTAGGAACTTCACCAGCAGAGTGTCCGCACGTAGAGTGCGGATAATCCGACGGTACCACCGACGCCCTAAACAGAAAAGACGGAGGTCACTGTAAGTGACCGGACTCTGGTCTCGGTTGGACCGGCGCGTCCGGTCAGTGGTAGCAGAGGGCGTGCGTTTCGGTCACATGACCGGACGCTGGGTCGCTCAGCGACCGGACGCTAGAAGGCTACGTCCGGTCATGTTGACGTGGCAGCACAGAGGTAGACACCATGTGACCGGACGCTAGTCGTGTCCGGTCAGGAAAAAATGTTTCTGGAAGCTTACTGGAAACGACCGGACGCTGGGGGTTCAACGTCCGATCACTGTTAGCTGCTGCGTCCGGTCGACTGTTGATCGTTGAGATCGGGCGAACAGTATTCAAAGAGAGGGGACACTGTTAGCTGGAGCGTCCGGTCACCCTGTGTTGTGCCCAGTTGAAGGGTCGAGATGGCGACTAGAGGGGGGGTGAATAGTCCTTTTTAAAACTTAATCACGTTGGCTAACCGAAACAAGTGCGGAATTAAAACTATCGATCTAGCCAAGACTATACCCCACTATATATGTTCACTAGCACCTTGCAAAGATAACAATTATGCAACAAAGGTGTCGGGCTAGTTAGAGCTCTCCTAAACAATTCTAGGAGCAAGGTTACACAAACCTAGGCCACTAGTACTTTAAGCGACAAGGGAGCTCCTACACATGCTAGTAAGCAAAAGCACAAAGCTAACGAAGCTCACTAGCAATGCTCAATAACAAGGCAACCAATGCCTAATTAGAGAGTGTAAATACTTAGCTACATAAACTAAGCAATGTGACTAACAAGGTTACTAAAACCAAATTAGCCACACAAGGGAGCTACTTCTATGCTATACAAGCAAGAAGGTAATTAGCAAGCTACACAAGCTATCTAATTACAAGAGCAACTACACAAGCTTAATATGTATAAAAGTAATCGCAAGCTTGTGTAATAGGGATGCAAACCAATGGGAAAAACAAGGTTGACACGATGATTTTTCTCCCGAGGTTCACGTGTTTGCCAACACGCTAGTCCCCGTTGTGTCGACCGCTCACTTGGTGGTTCGGCGGCTAATTAGCATCACCCGCTAAGCCCGCACGTCGGGCGCCGCAAGAACCTACCCCTTGAGTGAGGGTAGCTCAATGACACGCTTTACTAGAGTTGCTCTTCACGGCTCCCGTGGGGCGAGCACAATGCCCCTCACAAGCACTTCTCCGGAGCTCCGCACAATCTTCTTGCGGGCTTCGACGGAGACCACCACCAAGCCGTCTAGGAGGTGGCAACCTCCAAGAGTAACAAGCACCACCGGCTTGCAACACGATCACCTAGTGCCACTCGATGCAACCTCACGATGCAATCGCACTAGAATCGCTCTCTCACACTATCGGATGAACACTATCATGTATGTGTGAGATGGAGGGCTCCCAAGCACTACTACACAAGCCACCAAGGCTCTAGTGTGCTCAGCTGCCGGCCCAAGGCCGGCCATGGCCTCTATTTATAACCCCATGGGCAAATAGAGCCGTTACCCCTTCACTGGGCAAAACTCGGGCCGACTGGACGCTCTGGTCCGATCGACCGGACGCTGGACCTCAGCGTCCGGTCACGCGATACTCGCCACGTGTCCCCTGCGTTCAACGGTCATCTTCCGATCCCAACGGTCATCTGCCGACCAGACGCAGCACTTCAACTGACCGGACGCTGGACCCTCAGCGTCTGGTCGTTTCCAGTAAGCTCCCGAGCATGACCGGACGCGTCCGGTCAACTCGACCGGACACAGCCCAGCATCCGGTGCTTAACCCTAAGCACTGTGCCGACCGACAGCCTGACCGGACGCACCACTTCAGCGTCTGGTCGTTTCGGACTCAGCGTCCGGTCACTGTTAAACAGTGAGACCGAAATCCTTTCTCCTCTATCTTCTTCACCCTTGGTCTAATGTGCTAACCACCAAGAGTTTGCATCCGGCATAATAGAAAATAGGCATTCCATTTTCTCGAAAGCGCTGAATCCCGACCCAAAACCCATCTCACCCCTGCAAACACCACCTCCTTTGTAAATGTGCCAACACCACCAAGTGTACACCACCATGTGTATGTGTGTTAGCATTTTCACAATCATTTCCCAAAGGATGTTACCCACTCAACTTGCCACGCCACTCGATCCTAGCGACAATGCAAAGTTAGATCACTCGAGTGGCACTAGATGACCGATATGCAAACAAGTTTGCCCCTCTTGATAGTACGGCCATCTATCCTAAACCCGGTCATAAACTTCTCTTACACACCTATGACCGGTGAAATGAAATGCCCTAGGTTATACCTTTGCCTTGCGCATTCCATTCCATCTCCTCCAATGTCGATGCAACACATGCACCAACACGATCAACAATGATATGATCCACTTCATATCATCACATGATCATATTGGTTCATCGATCTTGACTCTACTTGCTCTCACCGTTGCCATCGTCCATCGGCGCCAAGTCTTGCTCAAGCTTCACCGCCACGCGGTCCATCACTCCAAAGCATTCGACTTGCCCTTCACGCTTGCAACCGGTCCATCAAGCCAAGTCATGTCTTGATCTTCTCCACCTTGATCACATGACTCAATGTCATGTCTCATGTGCAATAAGCTCCTTCATCATCACATGTGTGAGCTTTGCAACATCTCCAAGCCATTTTCACCTTCATGGCATATGTTGCTCACACACATGTACCTGTGGACTAATCACCTGTGTATCTCAAATAAACACAATTAATCCACCTAGGTTGTCACTCAATTACCAAAACCAACAAGGACCTTTCACCAGTGAAGGGGTACAACGGCTCTATTTCGTGGGGGCTTCTATTTAAGCCCCATGGCAGGCTCAAGCTTACACTCTTGGCCATTTGCATTGACATAGCAACCTTGTGAGCTTAGCTAAAGCCCTCTCACTCATCTCCATCATTGATTCATCATCTTTGTGAGATTGGGAGAAAATCCAAGTGCATTGCTTGAGTGTTTGCATCTAGAGGCACTTGGTGTTCATGTTTCGCTGCGGGATTCGCTTGTTACTCTTGGTGGTTGCCACCACCTAGACGGCTTGGAGCAGCGAGGATCGAGGAGCGGAGGGTGGTGATTGTCTCTGGCTCTGATCGTGGTGATTATGAGGGGTTCTTGACATTTCCTCGGTGGAGAGCCAAAAGGTACTCTAGTGTATTGCTCGTGGCTTGTGTGATCCTCATCTTGTGTTGGTTGTGCGGCACCCTATTGAGGGTTTGGCGTGTGAAGCCAATTAGCGCGTAAACCTCCAAGTGAGTGAATCACCATAACGAGGACAAGCTTGCCGGCAAGCAAGTGAACCTCGGTAAAAAAATCATTGTGTTCATCATTGATTCTGAGGTGATTAGTCTTCATTATTATTCATCCTTGTGATTGATTGGCTTCTTCATCTACACGGCGGTATAAACAAATTGCTCACTCTACATTACCGTAAACTAGTAGTCAAGCTCTTTAGTGTAGCTAGTTATGAGAGCTTGTTAGTTTGGTTAGTATGACTCTTTAGTTAGCTTTTGAGAGCATGCTAACTTAGTGTAGTGACATAATTATTTTGTGGATAGAAACTACATAAACTCGAATTGTGGTAGGTGACTTGCATTTTTAGTAGGCTAGCGCAACACTCGCTTCGCCTCATAATTATCTAACCGGTTTGTTAAGTGTTGTTGTAGAAAATTTTAAAATAGGCTATTTACCCCCCTCTAGTCATTAGGACCTTTCACCTGGGTATCGAACCTGGGTACGACATTATATGAATGCAATACCATGTAAGGCCTTTTTTGTATCACTGTAAAAGCCTGCAACCACCTCTTTAAAGCAGGGAGGTCATTGAACACCCTCCCATTCTCAATTACCATGTTAGGACCAGCCTCAGGAGCTTCTAGGAGCTCATCATCATATCCTTCTGCAAACGCCTGATCGGAATGAGCAAGATCGCTGAACTCGTGAACTCTAGGATCACGGCGGTCGGGAAAGATATGCCTCATCATCGCAACATCACTCTCAGTCAGCTCTCTAACAGGACGATCATCATTAGAATCAAGAGCCCTAGCCATCTCATATGGCTCCAAATCATGCATAATTTCAACACTATTGAAGCCACGAAATCCATCTCCAAAGTGTACTTGCGCAGCAACAGAGGGCATATCCATATTCTCAGGAATGTCTCCTGTAACATCAGTAGAGAAATAAGAAAAGAATGAAAAAAATACAAGTAAGGAACGGGGTAAGCTCCCAAAAACCATGCGGTTAAGACACTTACTCGGATGATTTTGTGTCAAAGGGATCTCATAAGGAGGATCTGCCACGGAAACATAAGTGTGACAACCATCTCCAACTACAGCATTGGGGGCAGATTGAGCATCGTGAATCGTAGGTGCAATATGCACATGCAGATAAGGTTCCAGAACAGGAGGGTCGATGTGTGCCTGATGATCCATTGCTGGGGTAAACCCATGAGGGATGGGATCGACTAACACCCGACGCACAACCACGTCCAAACATTGCAGCTGGCTCTTCATAGTCGATCTCACATAGTTCTCCCATAGATCCGCACAACCAATTAAGACCATTCGCCTGAATATGTTGGGAGGAGAACCTAGGTGCAGTACACCATCAACTGCAATGCCATCATCTCCAAGGCAATGCAGCTCCTCCCGAACCCTTGCAACCATCTCACTAAATGAAGGTCTATCATTGAATAGCACAGGCAGGCTTTGCATGTCAACAAACTCAACATATCCATAACGATCGCTTTTAACGGTGCCTCCATGATATATGGTGACTAGGTTGTCCATCTAATTCAAACACCTAACGGAACGCATGTCATTTAGTCCAAATTAGACGATAGATAGTACCTAACAAGTACTTTCTAACTAAAAACTAAGTAAATAAGATAATAACTACGCATATATATACAGTGTACTCACTAAATAGCTAGATCATATGTAGTTAACTAAATATGTAACTACATATCTAAGTAGCTATCTAACTATATCTATGTGCCTATGTATTTATGTTTCTATCTATCGACATATATATCTCACTAGATCACTAATTAAATTAACTACCTGAGTCATCACATTAACTAGTAAATAACAAATGTCAACTAAGTAGGTACATTGCATATTCGTAATTTTTACCTTTCCAACGACTGATCCGCGGACGTCGACGGAGTCGCAGCGGACGATGGACGTGGGTCAGGCCGACGATCCGGGTCGGCGGTGGCACGGCCGGCCGCTGCAGGTGGCGGGGTCAGCGGTGGCGTGGCCGACGACAACGGTGTCGCGCGGCGGGCGCGGGATGCCCGGGGCTCCGCGCGGCGAGTCTGGCTCGACGGGCGCGGGAGGCACGGCGGCCGCGGGGCGAGGGCGGTGGTGGAGGGCGGCAAGGCGGGCCGCGGCTAGGAGGGGCGCGGGCCGTCCGCTGGGGTGCGGCGCGGGACGGCCGTGGGCGCGGTCGGCCGGTGGAGGAAGGGCGCGGGTGGCGGCGGCGACGGAGGTCGGCTATGCTAGGGCGAGAGAGGGAGAGGAAGAGAGACGCAGGGGCATAGGTATTAAAGGCTCGGCGCCAGAATGACTGACGCCGAGCTCACTGACATGTCATCTACCGTGCCTAGGAGCTCGGCGCCAGAGACGCTGGCGCCGAGACATGTTAGCTCGGCGTCAGAACCAATAACGCCGAGTCGAAGGTCCATTTTCTAAATTCTTTCCGTCGTAAGTTTATTTAGGAAAAACTTAAAAACAAAAGGGCAAAAATGTAAAAAATTCGGGCGTTCCGACGGAGCTCGCATCAGGCATTTGCGGCATTTCCGTAGCAGAAGCAGCCGCGATTGCAGAGCAACAATTTGTTGTCACGTCGACAGGCAGGAACCGCATCAGAATCCAAGGACGACTGGATTAACTCTTCCATGAATGAATCGCTCCGCTGAGGCGATAATCGTCGCTGTTGTCCGTAAGCGCACGCCGGGGACCCGGGGCAGCATGGTGTACTACCGTCCTCCGATCACGATCAGCGTGGCGTGCGGTCACCGTCTCCCCGGATTCCAGCGCGCTTTTGGCCCGCTCTACGGACTACAGCCCGCCAGCGCGCCGTGCGGGTGCGGCGCCTACTCGAACACGGCCCGCCGGAGAGCCACGGGACGGGCCTGGCCTGCGGCTGCGGCGCGAGGTGTTCAGACCGCAGACGTACCGTAGTCCGTAGGGTTACCCTGCCTGGCGTGCGTGCCCGCCCGTTCCCGACGGGCCTACACAGGGGTCAGTCAGCCACCGGGAGTCCGTCAGTTTTTGTGGCCATGAAGTGCTGAATTCACGAGCGCACTGCGTCCTTGCCTCCTTGGTTGGACACGTGAAAAACATCGGCCAGGGTCCGGTGACCGGCGATTACGGGCAGCTGCACGGGTTAGCCCCAGCCCCCCTACACAGCGGTCCCCGTCGTGCGGAGAAGGAAGACTTCAGATCCGATCCCCAGCTATTCCGGTTGGTGCCGCGGGCACGGAACGTGCGTATTCCGGCCGCGCTGCGGGCGTATGGCGTAGTATGACATGCCGATATGCCGTATGCGCCCGCGCCGTCGCGCGGCGGCAGACAGCCTCGCAGCCTCCGGACGTCGTCCGCGGGCGCCGGGCGCCTGCTGGAACGCGAGACGGTTTTTGGCGCATCCGGCATCCCGGACGCGTGCCCCTGCGCGCGACGTGCCGTGCGGGCACGGCGCACGGGCGCGCAGCACCCACATGCAACCTGTGAGTGTGACGTACTGGTACGGGCCTGCCGGCGTACCCGGCCCTGGTCCGGTCAAACGTGTCAGCTCGAAGTGAATGCCGTCCCCGGGCTGGCCTGACCCTGAGCACGACGTCAAGCGGGGAAGGAGGAGGAACGAACGATCGATCGATCGAGTAGGGGAGCAGTACGGAGAACCAGTGAATGCTCGATCGAACCATGCAGCCCCACCCACCCCACGTGGGGGAGTTATTGCCGTGCCCATCTGCGGCCGGCGCCTCCGGCAAACGAAGCGTACGCGTGCATATGCGTTGGATGGACGCCTAGACGTATACCATACGTACGTAGCTAGAAGCTATAGACTGTAGTAGATGAGTAGTAGACGGTGGACTGATGCGTGCGGCACGGCTGCCTGGTGCCCTGCCCACTGTGGCCTGGTCTTCCGTTCCCGTCCGCGGGCGCGCTCAGTCGGTTGTGTGCCGGATCAGGCCCGGCAACAGTGACGAGCAGATGTTGCCGCTGGTCACTGTTGCTTTGCGTGCTCCATCGACCATCGTAGAAAGTGGCAACGTCCTACTGGGGTCCGTACTGGAAGTTTAGTACAGCATGAAAAACCGCGCCGTCAGTCCTCTTCCTCACAGTAGAAAATTGCGTCAGAAACGACTTTAGGAGATGAACTACAGCAAGTGCGTCGTCAGCGTATAGACCACAGCATGTTCGCTGGCTCCTAAACGATCATTTTATTTTTCTCTTATACCAAATCAATTAGTAGTAATAATCTACTATCATATATCGTTTCAGCTTGAGCTGAATAAGCTGCAATATGGTTTCATTATACTGCTTTTTCATGGACATATAATTTGATGACTTAAGGGGTGTTTAGTTCTTTAGTCGCTCCTAAAATTAATGTCACATCGAATGTTTAGATGCTAATAAAGAGCATTAAATATAGATTAATTACAAAACCAATTAGATAGATAGAGGCTAATTTACGAGATGCTTTTTTAAGCTTAATTAATCTGTCATTAGCACATGTTTACTGTAGCACCACGTTGTCAAATTATGAACTAATTAGGCTTAAAAGATTCGTCTCGTAAATTAGTCGTAAGTTGTGTAATTAGTTTTGTAATTAGTCTATATTTAATATTACATGTATGTGTTCAAACATTCGATGTGACAGGAATTTTAGACACCCCTGTAGAAACCAAACACCCCTTTAGAAACCGAGCCAAGCGTTTGTGAACTCAGTCATAAACTATAATAATCAGCAGATGTTTGAGGGGAGTTATGAGTGAGAGCTGAGAGAGGGCGGTGGAGGACACGCCCACGGCGACGGCGTCCACCTTTGGTCTTGATCTCCGCCGGCGCCGGCGGATCAGGTGAGCAATACACAGGTACGTGTTTCTAGTGTTTCGGTGGAAGGAGACGGGGCGGAGGATGAGGACGGCGAATGGCACTTCGTCGGTGACTACGGGAGACAACCTATACCTGACCCGGCAGCGGACCTATGTCCCATAGGAACGAAATCCAAATTCTGGTCACTGGCGGACGATGATGATTCTAAGATCGCGTCCCGGTCGCCATTCACACCGGATTTGGTGCGTCAAGCAGTTGTTCATGGTTTCTCCAAGGAACAACTATGTGAGGCGGAGATGGCTTTGCAAGACTTGTCGGTTCGCCGACGGGTAGAAGCATCAGCGTCTCCGGCTCCAACGGACAAGAAGGTAGTGCTGGTAAGAAATATCATGAAGGCTTGGATAGATGTTTGGCGAACGGCAAGGACGCCGTGGTTGGGGAAGCTGTCGCGCCCAAGGATATCACCGGTGATCACCCTTAGCGATTGTGCGGTAACTGATGTTCGCGGTCGATGGCTAGTTCCAAGAGGTACTCTCACTGAGGTACTAAGGGAGGCATCCTCAGCGGCTCCGGCGACGACAAAGACGACATGGCTCAATGTCGGACGTCGAACTTCGACGTATTTTCAAAATACGCCTGATCCGAAACTGATGCCTGAGGAACGGCCATCGTCTCGATCCATAATGCACGCAGGGGCAGGTGGGCCTCATGACGAGGTCCAACGTGGGCCCTGTACGCTGAACATCCAGGGACGCTACAGATGTCGTGGTGCCAAACTAGCGGCTCGGTTTTTACTCTGAAAGTTTGATCTTGACGCAATCAATAGGAAAACCCTAGCCACCACTCCCTACTCAGTTTATCCTTTCGTACATCCAAGTGTTGTGTGCAGACATGGCGGCACTAGCACGGGCAGCGTGGGAAATGGTGGCGGAGGCAGTAAGGGTGGTGGTGCCAGAGGAAGGGGACTCTCAGCTGGTCGTGGCGGAGGACGTGCAGGCGGTGGTGGTGGTGCTCGCGGTGGGAGACAAGGCTATGGCTGGGGTACGGCTACAACTACTACGATGAAGGCGCGCATTTCAACGGATCTCCTCTATTCAATCACAATCTCGAGGTTCATCCACCGAACTATGGCCCTGGCTGGGACTATGAGCGATGGCGAAGGGGATGGCAAGTCGACAGTGGTGGTCGTGGCTAGAGTAGTGCTTATCGGCATGGTCGCAACTATTAGCGACATGTGCCGCAGCGGGAGCAGCGAGTACTACAACATGGACCTCTGCAACAACAATCACTAGCACCCCCATAGTTGCCGAATCAGCAACAGTTATCGCGATGGGAGCAGCGGGGGCCATTGCAGCAGCAAGCATCGGCACCCCCGTAGTTGTTGAACCAGCAATAGGCGCACCAACCTCCACCACTGACGTCTGGCACGGTCGCTCGGTCATTATCGCAGCAACTGGGGCTAGGGTCCAAACATCACGTCAAGACCAACATAGAGCAGCATCAGGTAATAGGGAAATGTTTAATTCTATTTGAGCAAAGCATGGGCAAGACTAACAAGGAACGACAGCCAGCACCACATGTGTTGCATGGTTCGTCCTCAGTTGCTGGAGCAAGTGCTATACAGATTGAGAATTCGAAGATTGGAGCAACTAATGATGGTGCAGTGGAGGTGTTTCAAAAGGAAGCTACTTCCAAAATGTGCAGGCGGTGTGGAGTAAAGGGTCATTTGATGTTTGAGTGCACGGTGACAGTTTTCTATGAAATTTGTAAGAGCACTGATCATGTCATGATTCGATGTCTGATACTCGAGCAACTGAAACCAGTAGCTCAGTTAGTTGGACAGGCGGTTGATGCACTTGCTGGCTATCATATTCCACATGCACACATACAACCAACAAAGAAAGATTCTAGAATGGCTCTAATTTCTACTTCAGGCAAGAATCTAACAGAGGAGGAAGTGGTAGCATTTTTGCGGGTGTTGGTCTCTAATACTTTTGCGTGGGATGTAAAAAGACACAATGGCTTTGAGTTTAAGGTCCTTTTCCCTACTAAAGGGGATCTTGTCAAGATGACAAAGCTCAATACAGAGATGAAGGAAGGGGTCACTCTCAAATTTCAAGAATTTATGGAATATGAAGAGTATTTTGCCATGCTCTACCAGTGGTTTGGATGCGAGCCATCAACCTGCCAACAATTCTGAGGGAGTACGTCATTCTGGGGCACTTGGAACTCTTTTTGGTGTTACCTAGGATGTGGATATGGTGACTACTAGAGCCAATAACTTTGGGCGGTTTGCTGTGGCAGTACTAGAACCCGAGGCAATTCCGACCAAACTAGATGTCATAATTGGTAATAGGTACTTTCGGTTGATTTTTGAGGCTGAACCTTGTTTACCTAACATTGTGAAAAGCATCTAGGCCCCTAGTTGGGTTTCGGTGATTAATGACAATATGAGATTAATATGACTAACATGTGTTTTGCAGAGGCAATTAAGTTAGGTCATGGTAATGACAATTGATTGGGCAATCATGGTTGTCATGTCCCTACGGTAGAAATCGTTTTGGTTTTCAAAGGATGGACAACAAGGTTAAAGATGGACTAGTTCTAAGTGTCGCTTGGTGTTCAAGAGACACTTAGAGTAGTTTAGGACTTTGTTTTTCCTTTGGCCGTACTATTAAGGGGGTATGAACTAGTAGCTTGACCTAGGTGAGTCTAGTGGGTTGGGTGTGGTGCACACTTATTAAATCTAGCACTAGGTAGCTCCGAAGTAGCTCTAAGATCAATTAGGGCAAACTTCATTCACATATGATTTTGAGTTGGAAGTGAATGGAGGGTCAAATGTTGACCAGAAGCTAATTCGGTTATGACCAGACGCTGGCAGTAGAGTCCGGTCAATTCATTTAATCAAGGAGAAGTCGTCTGATTACGATCGAACGCTGAGTGAAATGTGACCAGACGCTGGGTGCTAGAGTTCAGTCAACTCCAATAAGGTACCATAGAGGGAGAATCCTGATCGGACGCGTCCGGTCAGTGCTGACCGGACGCTGGTCAGGTTCCGGTTATTGACCGGACGCTGAACTGCAAAGTGACCGGACTCTGGGTGCCAACATTCAGTCAACATCAATAAGGGTCTAGAGAGCAGTTTTCATGACCGGACGAGTCCAGTCAGTGCTGACCAGACGCGGGTCAGAGTCCGATCACAACTTAACGGCTTTGTGGCGGGGAGAACTGACCAGAGCGTCTGGTCACCTTGACCGGGGCATCTGGTCACCTCGTAAAACGCTGACACAACCTCCTAACAGTTCATTTTGAATGAGGGGTATAAATACTTCCTCTATTCATCTAAGGGAGGTCTCTTGCTCATTTCATCAGCTGAGAAGCACCCTTGAGAGTACTTTGGAGAGCAAGAGCCTAGTGAGGTGATTGTGATTTAAGAGTCCACGATTAAGGCCCCACTAGTGCAAGGAGAGTAGCAAGTGTGCATCCACCCTTCTCATTAGGCTTGTTGTGGTCAAGTGAGAGTTCGTGCTTGTTACTCTTGGTGATCACCATCACCTAGACGACTTGGTGGTGATCGAGTGTTTGGTGATCATTCGGCGAAGCTTGTGGATGACCCAACTCAAGTTTTGAGCGGTTGTGGATGATTCACCACGATGGAATGTCAAAGAATCAACCCATAGAGAGCACTTGATCCTTACATGGATCAAGGGGGAGCTACACCCTTGTGTGGGTGCTCCAACGAGGACTAGTGGGGAGTGGCGACTCTCCGATACCTCGGCAAAACATCACCGCATTTCTTCTCCTTTCTTTACTTTGAGCATTTACTTTTGAGCAATTCAATTCTTATTTTTATATTCTTAGAATTACCATGCTAGAGTAGGATTGAAACTTAGGGTGCTAAACTTTTGTGCGGTAGATCATTAGAATCACATTCTAGGCACAAGGGGTGAAGTGGGCTAAGTTTAGGGTTTAATTATTATAAAGAATTTTAGAATTAGCCCAATTCACCTCCTGCTCTTGGGCATCTTGATCCTTTCAATTGGTATCAGAGCCTCATGATCATGTATTTAGGCTTAACCGCCTAGAGAAAGATGTCCCCTAGGGATGGACCTCCTCCTATATTTGAGGGAGATGATTTTTCTTATTGAAAAATCCGCATGGAGGCGTATTTAGAAGCTCTAGATGTTGGAATTCTTAGAGCCACCTCTCAAGGTTTCCCAAAACCTAGGGATCCTGCACATCTTCAAGGCGATGAGGTTAATTATGAGAAATGGAATGCAAAGGCTAGAAACACCATCTTTAGAGGCCTTTGCAAAGATGTGTTTAACCATGTGCGGAACAACAAGGACGCCCATGCACTATGGTCGAACATTTGTGTGCTCTATGAGGGAACAAAGTGTGAGCGTGAGGAATGCTATCATCTCATCATCAAAAAGCTTAATTCTTTTGAGATGCTTCCTAAAAAAGTGCTAATGAGATGTACTCACGCTTAAATGTTCTTGTAGAGGAAGTCAATAGACTTGGACTTATATAAATGCAACCATCCGATGTTGTAAGAAATATCTTGAGTGTCCTCTTCATTGACAAATATGGGCATATTGTGACCGTGCTTCATCAAGGTGATATTTCCACCACTACACCAACTCAAATATTAGGAAAGATCAACGCTCATGAGATGTATATGCACATCACACCACAAGATGACTCTTCCTCTACCAAGAAGAAAGACAAATACTTAGCATTCAAGGCTAGCCAAGAGAAGGGCAAAGCAAGAGTTGAGTATAAGAGCTCAAGTGATGATGAAATTGATGATGCAAGTCTTGCTCTCATGGTGAGAAGAACCACCAAGATGTTGAAGAAGCTCAACAAGAATGGTGTCAAGTTTGATGGTAAGAAAAAGAAGTTCTTCACTAGCAATAGAAGGAAGCCTATCTCAGAGATGGATTGCTACAATTGTAGAGAACTTGGTCATCTAGCTCATCAATGCCCCAAGCCCAAGAAAGACAAGTACAAGAAGAAGTACAATGGCAAGAAAGATGACTCAAATAATGAAGATAATGATGAGAAGAAGAAAAACAAGCCATACAAGAAGAAAGATGGCAAGAAGAAGCATTTCCACAAGAAGAAAAAAATGGCAAGACATATATCGTCGATGCTTTTCTCACGGATATTGGTTCATCAAGTTGCTCATCCGATGATGATAGTGAGAATGAGAAGGTGATCGTTATTGTGATCGACTCTTCATCATCTTCACCGATGCCACCACCATCATCCTCTACACACCTATGCCATATGGCCAAGGGTGAACGAAAGGTATCAAATGATGATAAAAGTAGTGGTGATGAACATGCTTGCAATGATGATAGTGATAGTGCTGATGATGAATTTGAATCACCTTCATATGATGATCTTGTTAAATTGCTAAATCAATACACTAAGATCATTAGAAAGTCAAGAGCTAAGAATGAAAAGCTAGAACTTAAGAATGATTCTCTTTTAGCCAAATGTGACATAGCGGAAAAGGCTAGTGTTGAGGTTAGAGAAGCAAATAATGCTATATCATCAAAACTCAAGGAGCTCAAATATTCTAAGAAAGAGCTTAAAGATAAACATGATAAACTTGAAGGGATACATAATGAGCTCATCACTAGCTACAAAATGCCAAAAGAAGAATATATAAATCTCAAGATCAATCATGATAATCTTGTTATCTCTCATGAATTTTTATCCAATGAGCCACATGATGCTACTAACCATATTATTAAGATTGATTTAGCTACATCATGTGATGATTTGATTATTGAGAGCATTGAGCAAGGTTCTAGTAGCAAAGGCAAGCAAGTGGTTGAGTCTGATAACTATGATGAGTATGTCAAGATCAAGAGTGAGAATGAGAAGCTAAAGAAAGATCTTGAGAAGCTTTCAACCACCAACACCATTGTGATAGAGAACCTTGACCATGATAGTGATCTAGCTCTTAAGAATGAGAAGCTTAAAGAAGAGAACAAGAGGCTCAAGAAGGAGAAAAATCATGATGAGCTAAAAGAAGAGAACAAGAAGCTCAACTTAGAAAAAGAATATCTCAAGACTGGATTGAGCAAATTCACAAGAGGTCAACATCTTCAAAGTGAGCTACTCATGAACATCGTCATTAAGATGGATAGAAGTGGAATTGGATACTTGGCATATCAAGAGAAGAAAGCTCAAGCTCAACACCAACAACAACACAAGTCAAAGGTAAAGCCAAAGAGGTGTTTTGAGTGTGGACAAGAAGGTCACTTTGTCCATGAATGTCAAACTCCACCACCACAACCCTTGCCCAAGAATGCTTAGAAAGGTCTCTAAAGGAAAAATGAAAGTTATGTTCTTAGGACCTCCCAACAAGAATAGGCCTAAGAAAATTTGGGTTTCAAAGTCACTTATTGAGAAAGTCAAGGGCCCTCAACAAGTTTGGGTCCCTAAACAAGCTTGATCTCTTGTGTGTAGGTGAACTACAAGACCGTTGGAAGTCATTGGGTAATTGATAGTGGTTGCACCCAACATATGATCGGTGATCCTCGTATATTCATCTCACTAGATGAAGAAGTTGATGGCCAAGAAAGGATAACATTTGGTGATAACTCAAAGGGTAAAGTCAAGGGATTGGACAAAGTGGCAATATGAAATAATCATTCAATCTCAAATGTCTTATATGTTGCTTCATGGAGCTTCAACTTGCTATCCGTTGGACAATTGTGTGATCTTGGCTTCCAATGCTTGTTTACCAAGAAGGAAGTGGTTGTATCTAAGATAGATGATAATCAAGTTATATTCAAGGAATTTAGATACAACAACCTGTATCTAGTGGATTTCATCTCTGAAGATGCTAACTTGAAGACATGCATATTCACCAAAACATCACTTGGGTGGCTATGGCATAGAAGACTTGCTCATGTTGGGATGAGTTCACTCAAGAAGCTTATGAAGAATGAATGTGTGAGAGGGTTGAAGGATGTGAAATTTGAGAAGGACAAGCTTTGTAGTGCATGTCAAGCCGACAAGCAAGTTGCAAATACTCATCCTACAAAAGTTTTCATGTCAACCACAAGAGTGCTAGAGCTCCTTCACATTGACTTATTTGGACCAACAACTTATAAGAGTTTAGGAAGAAATCTTTATTGTCTTGTAATTGCTGATGACTAGTCAAGATATATATGGATGTTCTTCCTTCATGACAAGACCGAGGTTGGTTCATGCTTCAAGAAGTTTGCCAAGAGAGCACAAAATGAGTTTGAAGTGAAGCTCAAGAAGATTAGAAGTGATAATGGTAAAGAGTTTGACAACATAAACATTGAAGCCTATTATGATGAAGTTGGAATCAACCATGAGGTCTCCACAACATATGCTCCTCAATAAAATGGTGTAGTTGAGAGAAAGAATCGGACACTAATCATTCTTGCAAGAACAATGCTTGATGAGTACAACACACCCGAAGCTCTATGGGTGGAAGCTATCAACACCGCATGTTATGCATTAAACTGCCTATTCCTTCAAAAGTTTATTGGCAAGACACCTTATGAGTTGCTCAATGGGAAGAAGTCGGATGTCTCATTCTTCCGGGTGTTTGGTTGTAAATGCTATATCTACAAGAAGCGGCAACACCTAGGGAAGTTTCAAAGACGTTGTGATATTGGCTTTCTTGTTGGTTACTCATCAAAGTCCAAAGCATATAGAGTATTTAATTATGCCATTGGCTTGGTTGAAGAAACATATGATGTGGAATTTGATGAATCTAACGGCTCCCAAGGAGCCAGTGGCGGAGCCAGGATTTAAAACTTGGGTATTCCCACTTCCATCTCATAAAAAAATCGAATCTATAGGCTTAAAATATTTGGGAAGCAAGGCTGAAAGGCTGATTTTTTTTTGCTTTTTTGGGCTAAATTGAGTGGAAATGCTATACAGAATGTTGTATTATACATATATACATATAAGTATATACTCATATATACATTAAGATGTCCCAAAATAGTTGGGTATTCCTAGGAATACAAGGGAATACCCTTGAATCCGCCCATGCAAGGAGCATATGAGAATCTTGATGATGTAGGTGATGAATCATTAAGGGAGGCTATTAAGAACATTTTGGTTGGAGACATCAAGCCTAAAGATGATGAAGATGATGTACAACTATTTGATCCACCTTCATCAAATGTGCCACAAGATGGTGAGAAAGATGGTAGAGTAAAAAATGAAGATACTTATGTCTCTCATAATCAAATGGTGGCACAAGCACAAGATGTTGATGCTCCACAACCTCTGCCTCAAGTGGTTGATAGAAGAAATTCACCTCTACTACAAGCCCATCCACAAGATCTCATCATAGGGAGTCCTACAAAGGGTGTAATGACTCGATCTCCAAAACTTACTTCATTTATTGAACATCACTCTTTTGTCTCTTATGTTGAACCTAAGAATGTAGAAGAAGCTCTTCAAGATTCGGATTAGATAAATGCCATGCATGAAGAGTTGAACAACTTCACTCGCAATAAAGTTTGGGCTCTTGAAGAGCGACCACAAGGTGCAAGAGTCATTAGAATAAAGTGGGTGTTCCGCAACAAGCAAGATGATCAAGGCGTTATAGTGAGGAACAAGGCAAGACTAGTTGCAAAGGGGTTCTCTCAAGTTGAAGGCTTGGATTTTGGAGAGAACTTTGTAACGGTTGCAAGACTTGAAGCCATTCGTATCCTCCGTGCATATGCATCTCATCATGAAATGAAATTATATCAAATGGATGTTAAAAGTGCATTTTTAAATGGCTTCATAAATAAACTAGTCTATGTTGATCAACCTCCTAGGTTTGAAGACCCTAGATATCCTAATCATGTTTATAGGTTGTCCAAGGCGCTATATGGGCTTAAGCAAGCCCCAAGAGCTTGGTATGATGCCTTCGGGATTTTCTTATTGAGAAAGGCTTTACCATTGGGAAAGTCGACACCATACTATTCACCAAGAAGCTTGATAGAGAAATCTTTATTTGTCAAGTATATGTTGATGATATCATCTTTAGATCATCAAATAAAGATTATTGTAAAGAGTTTGGTGAATTGATGTAGAAGGAGTTCAAGATGTCAATGATTGGAGAGTTTACATTCTTTCTTGGTTTTCAAGTCAAGCAAATGAGGGAAGGGATTATCATCTCATAAGAAAAGTATACCAAGGATCTTCTTAAGAGGTTCAATATGAATGAATGTAAGCCAATCAAGACACCAATGCCATCTAATGGACATCTCGACTTAGATGAGGGAGGTAAAATGGTTGATAAAACTCTCTACCGCTATATGATTGGTAGCTTGTTATATTTAACCGCATCTAGGTTTGACATCATGTTTAGTGTGTGTATGTGTGCTAGATTTTAAGCTAATCCTAAGGAAGCTCATTTGATTGCCGTTAAAAGAATCCTTAGGTACCTTAAGCACACACCAAGTATTGACCTTTGGTATCCCAAAGGAGCTAGATTTGAATTAGTTGGCTATTCTGATTCGAATTATCCTGGTTGCAAAGTTGATAGGAAAAGCATATCCGAAGGGTGCCATTTGCTTGTTAGATCACTTGTGTCTTGGTCCTCTAAGAAGCAAAATAGTATGGCTTTATCCACCGCCAAAGCGAAATATATTGCCGTGGGTGCTTGTTGTGCACAAATACTTTACATGAAGCAAACTTTGCTAGATTATGATGTAGTTCTAGAAAAGGTACCACTTTTGTGTGACAATAAGAGTGCGGTAAAGCTTGCTAATAATCCAGTTCTACACTCTCGCATAAAAGCACGTAGATATCCACCATCACTTTCTTAGAGATCATGTGGCTAAGAATGATATTTCACTAGAAGGTGTAAGGACCGAGGATCAATTGACGGATATCTTCACTAAACCGCTAGATGAGGCAACTTTTTGTCGGTTGAGAAATGAGCTCAATGTGCTTGATTTTAGCAACTTCACTAAAAAATGAGCTTGTGTTGCCCCTTGCATTGCATTATAATTTACAACATGTTTACTTCTTGGTAATGCATTTAGGGCTTGTCTGACATGGTTAAGATAACCACCGAAAAGCATATAAAGAAGCTTAACCTTGGATCAAACTTGACAAGCAACTAGAATTACTTTCAAATATTGCATTACATATGCATATATGTTGTTTTGTCATTTCTCTTCAATCACCCTTTTATTGCCTATTTTCTTAAAAAGAAATATAGCCTAAGGCAAAATACTTTAAAAATTTTGAGGGTTTGAGAGAGGTCACTCACACCAGTCCCAATTGGTGTTTATTTGGGTCTTATTGAAGTTGGGACTTGATTGGGAACAGGCATCACGAAGGAACATTGAAGATTTGTAGAAAAAGAGTGACCGGATGCTGGACCGGACTCTGCTCCCTATGTCTGATCAGTTCACAGGAGGTGAACCATTGCTGCACAAGAGTGACTGGACGCTGAAACAATACCTTTTCTGTGTCCGGTCAGTTGGTGATCCTGCGTCCGGTCAAGCAAAGAAGATGAAGACAAGATCGACCGGACTCTGGCTACGTCCGGTCAGTATTAACCGGACGTGTTCAGTCATGACTTGGGAGGTTTTGGACCTCTTTGTTGTCGACCGGACTTTGGGTGGCAGCATCTGGTCATTGCCACCGGAGCTTTCGATCAGTTGAAGTCATGAGGATCCCGGTCTCTTCTTGTTTCCTTTTCTAATCCGTCATGGGGGCCACCATATAACCCAACAGCCGTATGCGCCGCCTGACCTAACCCCGCACCCACGACGACATCGCAGCAGCTCGCTCAAGTCGCTGTGACTCCACCACTTGTGCTCGCCTCACGCCCGTGCCCTAAGCCACGTAGTAGTGCTCCGCCGCTCCTCCGTCGCTCCCACGCCGCCACATGATCCCGCACCGGCGCCGCTCTTGAGCTGAGCTCGTGCCCTAGCGATGTTGCCTGCATCTCCAGTGACGTTGCCGTCGTGCTCCATGCTGGAACCCTAGCCTCGCCTATGATCGCCCCTTCACTGCATTGCTCGACCGCTGCATCACCTTGCATCAAACCCTAACCCTAGGCGATTCTGAGTGGTTTCCCGTGATTCGTTCCTCTTGTCTTTGGTTCGCCGGTTCATCAGGTAGCAAGCCCTCGCTTCTATTTTTTGTATCAATTGCTTGCTTCTTAGGGTTTCGTATCTCTAGATGTATATTGTAATTATTTATATATCCGTTCTATTCTATCGTGCAGTGAGTCATTGTTTTTTAGGTCACTTTGGCAGTTGTTAGTTAACTCGGGGCCAAGCTCACGAGTATAGATCGAGTCCAAGCCTCAGAAGTGACAGTTGGCAGTTGACTCTTGTCAATGGTAATTGTTCTTTTCAGCTCCAGCAATGGCACATGTTAAGAACACTGGAGGTGGTCCAGGTGATGAGGATCCGAGGCCTCCGCCTTGCCTGCTTGCTGAGGTGAAAGGCAAGGCAAAGAAGCTTACGATGAAGAAGTGAAAGTATGCAGATGTTGATACTGAGAGAGCAGCAGCTGCTGCAGCCACCATAGAGCATGTAGAGAGATGAGGGGCTCAAAGTGGTGTCCGCATAATAGACCAGCTTTCACCAGCTTAGAGGGCCACCGTCGAGCAGGTTGAGCATCGTCATGGTAGTCCAACTAGGACTATCATGCTTGAAGAACGGTGGGTCGCTTTAGAGGAGAGTCAGCCTCAGGGGGAGCCACAGCAGCAGACAAAGCCAGTAGGGTAGTCAGAGGGCACCTAGCAAACAAAGCAGACTCAGGAGGCAGAGCAGACCGAGGAGATAGAGTAGGCACCTCAACCACAGTTACGATGCTCTAGTCGTACTCGTGCTCATTTGACACCAAGGCTAGAGACACAATGGAGGGGTTCTCGTCTGCCTTGTAGACTATAGGGTCTACCTCCTGTGACTCACATGGACTTGAGGGCTACCATAGCCAAGTAGGTGCAACAGCTCAGGTTTGTTCAGTTGAAGGACTGGTTCCTGCTGAGGAGGGATGAGCGTGCCTCAGAGGGATTCTGTACACCACTATAGGAGGATTTCTATAATGCATATCTTAACAGTGGGGTTGCATTCAGATCTCAGATGGTTTGCTCCATTGAGTCAGTTGTTGCAGCAGCATGAGAGCATATTCACCCTCACCTATCTTATCTACTAGGACTTATAGACTTACTTGGACGGATTAGCTGATATGTACCATCATGGGTCCGTGAGTTCTACGCTACACTTTGGATTGACCCGGCCCATAGGTCCATACACTTTGCATTCAGAGGCCATGACTATAGGCTAATGAGCTATAGGGTCAGAGAGATTCTTAGGATTCTAGAGGCACCTATTCGCTTGCATGAGGTTTGCTACTGTCAGACAGAGCCTCCCAGACACCCTCATGGTGGTCTTATGCCTCCCACAGACTTAGTCTGACCCTACTTCATAGAGCCTTTTGGCGAGGGGTCGAGCAGGACACCGAGAGATCTTACTCCTATAGTGGGGCTACTTGATGCTATTATGAGGAGGACCCTGCTTCCAAGGATGGGCTATCGCGAGGGATTGACTCGCATTTAGCTATGGTTAGTGAACTCCCTAATCTAGCAGACAGTGTTTGATATCTAGGATGTCATACTATTAGAGATGGAGGATACTCTTATAGATGGGTTCAGAGGTCACAAACAGTTGTCTTACGCTCACTAGATTACATTCTTGATCCGCAAGGTAGTTACAACGAAGTCCCCAGAGACTATGGTAGAGTACACTAGTGCTACTATAGAGTTTCCTCCATACAACATGACCCAGATGCTCCGTCATAGCAGCGCGAGGACACCTAGCCAGTCACACCGTCGCTTAGAGGTGTCAGAGACTACAGCCCAGTAGGATGAGATCATCAGGGGCGTAGCAGCGACAGAGGAGGAGCAGCTAGATGCTCAGCAGGAGGGTATAATCGAGAGCAACCCCAGTGATAGTTCAGTTGATGACTAGTAGGCTATCCCTCAGATGCCTCCTTGACGACATGACAGTGAGGTCGGTGGCTCCAGCTCAGCTCCACCCCAGCCACCATAGACAGACCCCGCTTGCCTTGCTATACTTGAGCGGATGAGGTAGGATCAAGCTCGCCAGGCCTAGGAGACCGCAGCTACCCTTGCATGGGTTCAGGCCTAACAGGACGAGTTCTAACGACAGCAGCAGGCTATACAGCAGCAGTAGCAGGCCATGTAGTAGTAGCTCCTTATCCAGCAGCAGTTAGTTGGGTTCATGCAGCATGTTGTTACTGCTATTGGGTCTACACCGCCATAGCTTACATCTCAGCTCGGCCAGCCTATCACCACCATAGTGACTCCATCTATACAGTCCAGTGGGCTTGAGAGTCAGGGACAGCCAGTGACATGGTTTGCTTCATCGACAGAGCAGGTGTCCTAGTAGTTTGCTTCCCGAGTGCTAGCCCATGGTCTGCAGTTCACATCGCTTGTTACGGGCTTCACTCTAGCTCAGAGCTCCTCAATACTTGTGACAGACACCCCAATTTCTAGGAGCCTTGGTGCTACATTCAGTGAGTTGACAGGGCAGTCTACACCGCTAGAGCTACGTGTCCCTAGACCTTCCACTGTTGCTCCAGTCACTGGGACTATAGAGACGCTCCCTTCTTCTATTGCATCATTAGAGCCAGCTGCTACAGTGATACCTACAGAGTCTCAGGCCACACCAGTTCCACAGCAGACCCAAACCGCTTCAACCTCACTTCCAGTGATAGAGGGTCAGACTGCTCAGAGCTCTAGATCATAGGATGATGCTACTTAGTTTTAGATCGCTCATCACACCTCAGTGCCCGACTCGTCTGCTCCTACCCCACCGACAGATCCTTAGGTTTTAGTGCTTGACGCCAAAGGGGGAGAGGGATCGAGTATGATAGACATAGGGGGAGCGTAATATCTAGGGAGAGCTTATGTTTTAGCTTATGCCTTATTACTTTTGGTTCTTTATGTGTGAGACATTATGCATTCACGTTTACTTATTTATGCATTGAACTATATAAGTGTGATAGTGATATTTAAGTGATATGTGACATATGTGCTCTCTATCTTGAACTTTATATATGTCATGTCACTTCATTATGCTCATTTGGTTTGCTTCTGCATTTTTACTCCAATGCAAATGAGCTTTATTTCTTGTACTCATGCTTATTTCATATCTATTGAGTACATCATGTTGGCTTGGGTCATATAAGCATGCCTAACTCTTTTATTCTTATTGTCAAGAGCTTATATGAACCAAGCATGTTAAAAACCTCATCTCTTTCACATACTCGAGGTTGTATTGTCATCAATCACCAAAAAAGGGAGAGATTGAAAGCATCTAGGCCCCTAGTTGGGTTTCGGTGATTAATGACAATATGAGATTACTATGACTAATGTGTGTTTTATAGAGACAATTAAGTTAGGTCATGGTAATGGCAATTGATTGGGCAATCATGGTTGTCATGCCCCTACGATGGAAATCGTTTCGGTTTTCAAAGGATGGACGACAAGGTTAAGGATGGACTAGTTCTAAGTGTCGCTTGGTGTTGAAGAGAGACTTAGAGTAGTTTAGGACTTTGTTTTTCCTTTGGCCATACTATTAAGGGGGGTATAAACTAGTAGCTTGACCTAGGTGAGTCTAGTGGGTTAGGTGTGCTGCACACTTGTCAAATCTAGCACTAGATAGCTCCGAAGTAGCCCTAAGATCAATTGGAGCAAACTTCATTCACATATGATTTCGAGTTGGAAATAAATGAAGGGTCAAATATTGGCTGTAAGCTGATTCGGTTATGACCGGATGCTGACAGTAGAGTCCGGTCAGTTCATTTGATCAAGGAGAAGTCGTCTGGTTGCGATCGGACGCTGAGTGAAATGTGACCGGACGTTGGGTGCTAGAGTCCGGTCAACTCTAGTAAGCTACCAGAGAGGGAGAATCCTGATCGGATGCGCCCGGTCAGTGCTGACCAGACGCTGGTCAGGTTTCGGTTACTGACCGGACGCTGAACTACAAAGTGACCGGACTCTGGGCGTCAGTGTCCGGTCAACATCAGTAAAGGTCCAGAGAGTAGTTTTCGTGACCGGACGCGTCCGGTCAGTGCTAACCGGACGCAGGTCAGAGTCCGATCACAACTTAACGGTTCTGTGGCGAGGAGAACTAACCGCAGCGTCCGATCACCCCGCAAAACGCTAACGCAACCTCCTAATGGTTTTTTTGAATGAGGGGGGCATAAATACTTTCTCTATTCAACCAAGGGAGGTCTCTTGCCCATTTCATCAGCTGAGAAACACCCTTAAGAGTACTTTGGAGAGCAAGAGCCTAGTGAGGTGATTGTGATTTGAGATTCCAAGATTAAGGCCTCATTAGTGTAAGGAGAGTAGCAAGTGTGCATTCACTTTTCTCATTAGGCTTGTTATGGTCAAGTGAGAGTTCATGCTTGTTACCCTTGGTGATCACCATCACCTAGACGGCTTGGTGGTGATTGGAAGTTTGGTGATCATCTAGCGGAGCTTGTGGATGACCCAACTCAAGTTGTGAGCGATTGTGGGTGATTCACCACGATGGAGTGTCAAAGAATCAACCCGTAGAGAGCACTTGATCCTTGCGCGGATCAATGGGGAGCTACACCCTTACATGGGTGCTCCAACGAGGACTAGTGGAGAGTGGTGACTCTCCAATACCTAGGTAAAACATCGCCGTGTTCCTTCTCCTTTCTTTACTTTGAGCATTTACTTTTGAGCAATTTAATTCTTGTCTTTACATTCTTATAATTGCCATGCTAGAGTAGTATTGAAACTTAGGGTGCTAAACTTTTGTGCGGTAGATCATTAGAATCACATTCTAGGCACAAGGAGTGAAGTGGGCTAAGTGTAGGATTTAATTATTGTAAAGAATTTTAGAATTAGCCTAATTCATCTCCTTCTTGGGTATCTTGATTCTTTCACATTGGACTACAGAATATTGGGAACATACAAAATGATGGGAATGAGGACCATGGTAATGGCGCGACAAAAGACACTAAGATAAAGGAGGCACAACATACTGGGGAAACTAACATATCAAATGCAAGCGTCGAAAATGCAACAAAAAAACAACACGACCCGGAAAGAATATAAGGCTCCTGACTTCCTGAGACACAGATGGATTATGATCGGTCAAATGATGATCTGCTAGGAGCGGAACATGAACTTAACGAATCTGCACGTAATTTTTTAGGAGTCAAAAATGGAGATCCATTAAATGTGAAGAATGCAGCAACAATTGCAGCGTCAGCCTCTGGGACGTTGTCAGCACTGGCACGCAAGCTGCAGCGACCTTCGTAGTCTACTAGGCCGGCTGAAAAATTGGTGAATGCAGCCTTGGTACCACAATCTAGTATAGAAGGTTCGGCAAGGGATGGCTGCATGGGCCGGGCACAGCAGCCCACACTGTCGGCTAGTGCTGCTGCAAGTGACCTATAGAAAAATAAATCTTGTGAACAACCATCCACCATGTTTGATAATGAACATGTGGAGATCTCAGTTGGGCAGATCGATGGGGCAGCAGAAGGGGCGTTTGCAGATGGTGCTCAACACCTTGGTGTTCTTCTTGATGCCATGTTGGGAGCTAGAGTGGCGGCTGATGGTGAGTCAAAAAAGGACTTGGGTAGTGTCATGAAAATGGCGATTATGTCAAATGGAGAGTCAACCCCAGTACGGCGGAGCAAATGGAATGCGAAGGTGGCTGATGTGGACTCTCTAGAGAAGGCAGAAAGAAGAGTTGTCGTCAAAAACCTCGAGGAACCCCAAGGTAATTTAAATATTAATTCATTTTATTTCTTTTCTAATGTTCGTATTATGGAAAACTTAGGGGGAGTGGGTATTAGTTTGGGTGACAAAGATGATTTAACGATCGGGTCAATTGCTCTTTTAAAAAATGTTGAAAGGGAGAGACTGAAACCATCTATTTGTCTCAATAAAAATGCAAATGAATTTGATTCTGAGGAGGATGAGATCGATCTAGACACCTTCACCATAAGTCGACTCTGTGGCGACTTAACGGAGGAGGTGATGGATGATAATAGTGTGGACCTCGATGGAGTACTTGTAAATGTGCCCATCAAGGTGGCAAAAACCAAAAAGAAAAAGAAACTCCTCAATAAGAATACAGCTGCAAGAAAAAAATAGTATTTCAATGAAAGGTATTTTATGGAATTGCAGAGGTCTGCGTGATTTAGCTAAACACACCTTTTTACATGATGTGGCTGGGGATAATAAACTTGATTTCATAGCTCTATCAGAGACCAACAAAAATAGTTTTTCGACTCAGTGTCTAGAAAACTTTTGTGCGGCGGCTGATTTTGTTTGGCATTGGCGATGTCCTCGGGGTATGTCCGGGGGGATACTAATGGGAAAAATCAAGGTTATTTTAAAATAGAGGACATAGAGGATGGTGATTATCATATCAAGTTTCTCATCAAAAATAAAGTGGATGGTTTTCGATAGGCTCTATTCTCTGTGTATGGTGCAACACAAGAAGAGCACAGAGAACACTTTCTATTAGAGTTAGTACGAGCATGTACTAGGTGTGGGGATCTGCCTTTCTTAGTAGGGGGAGATTTCAATATCATTAGGAACCTTTCAAAAAAACAATTCAAGATATAAAAATAAGTGGCCTCTTTTGTTTAATGCTATCATTGAAACGTTAAATTTAAGAGAGCTGGAGTTAATAGGTAGGAAGTATACGTGGGCAAACTATGCAGAGGTTCCAGCATATGAAAAGTTGGATCGTATCTTAGTAACAACAGATTGGGAATAAAAATTTCCTTTAGCTTCTGTCCAGGCACTTACCCGAGAGATCTCCGATCATACACCTCTTTGATTAGATAGTTGTGAGCCATCTCACAGAGGCAATGTTTTGAATTTTAAGTTCGAGCTAGGGTGGCTAACAAGAGATGGTTTCTTTGGGTTGGTCAAAGAGGTTTGGGAATATGAGAATAGGGGTCGGTCACCCATGGAGAAATGGCAAAACAAAATTAGAAGGTTGCGACGTTTTCTTAGAGGCTGGGCTAGGAATTTGTCTTCACAAAATAAGAAACACAAATCTAACCTCTTGACTAAGATAGATGATCTGGACAGAAAGGCAGAGACAATTGTGTTGTTACCTCAAGAGATGGAACTTAGACATCATCTCAAAGGGCAATTAACTAAGTTGCTGAGAGAGGAGGAGATCTATTAGCTCCAACGATCAAAAGCAACAAAGTTATTGTAAGGGGATGATAATACTAAGTATTTCCATCTAGTGGCAAACGAGAGACACCGGAAAACAAAAATTGTCCAGCTAGAACAAGAAGAAGGAACGATTGTTGGGGATGGGAATTTTAAAAATTATATAACTGAGTACTATAAAGCACTGTTTGGACCTCATACACCGAATTCATTCTCAATGGATGAGACTTTGAGGCATGACATACCTCAAGTGTCGTAGGACGAGAATGAGGGTTTGATGGCTCCATTCAGCGAGGAGGTTAAATTGATAGTTTTTGATATGGAACATAACAAAGCACCTGGTCCGCATGGTTTTCCCGTAGAATTTTACCAATTCTTTTTGGAGGTTGTGAAACCGGATTTGATGAACCTTTTTTATGAATTCCATGCTGGGAAACTGCCTATCCATAGCCTAAATTTCAGGGTAATTACATTACTACCAAAGATTGCTGATATGGCCCGGATACAACAGTACAGACCAATATACTTATTAAATATGAGCTTTAATATTTTTATGAAAGTGCTAAATAATAGGATTTTGAAAGTGGCAGATAAGATGATAGGACCGTCGTAGACGGCCTTTATCCTAGGTCGCTATATCATGGAAGAAGTTGTGATGTTGCATGAAACGATTCATGAGTTGCATAGGAAAAACAAGATGGTGTGATCTTAAAACTAGATTTCGAAAAAGCCTATGATAAATTAAAATGGCCGTTTACATAACAGGTCCTCAGAATGAAAGGATTCTCACCAACTTGGTGCGAATGGATTTCAAAAGTCATGTCTGGATGGAGTGTTGCAGTAAAGGTCAATGATAATGTAGGCCACTATTTTCAAACCAGGAAAAGAGTGCAGCAGGGGGATCCATTATCTCCAATTCTGTTTAGTATAGTGGTTGACATGATGGCTATCTTTATTTCACGAGCTAAAGAAAGTGAACAAATTCAAGGGGTTGTTCCACATTTGGTAGATGAGAGACTTTCAATCCTTCAATATGCAGATGACACTATCATCTTTATGGACAATGATCTAGAGAAGACCAAAAACATGAAGGTTTTACTTTGTGCTTTTGAACAGCTATCAGGACTCAAGATCAACTTCCATAAGAGCAAATTGTTCTGTTATGGAACAGCCAAAGCTAATCAAAACGAATATGTACAAATTTTTGGGTGTGATTTGGGGTTGTTTCCATTTAGATATCTGGGAATCCCTATGCATCATAGAAAGCTCTTGAATAAAGACTGGAAGCATGTTGAAGAACGTTTTCAAAAGAGGATGAATTGTTGGAGAAGCAAAATGTTGTCGGTAGCAGGAAGGCTTGTTCTGACTAACTCCATTTTGAGTAGTCTCCCCATGTTCATGCTTTCCTTTTTGAAGTACTTAGAGGGGTTTTAAAGAAGTTGGACTATTTTAGGTCACGATTTTTTGGCAGAACGACGAACATAAGAAAACATAGATTGTTTAAGTGGGAGGTAGTTTGTACGCCGAAAGATCAAGTGGGGTTGGGAGTCCTAAACTTAGACGTACATATCGGGTGTTTCCTAACCAAATAGCTTTTTAGGTTGCTGAATAGAGATAGGATCCGGCAACAATTGCTTAGGAACAAGTATTTAAGAGACAAAACTTTGACACATGTTTAATACATGTATGGGGACTCCTAGTTTTGGGCTGGCCTTATGAAGGTGAAGGAGGAGTTCCTATCGTTGGGCAAGTTTGATCTAGGCGACGGGTCTCAAGTGCGATTTTAGGAGGACTCATGGATAAGACCGCGTCCTTTAAAATCTCTCTTTCCCACATTATATAATATTGTTATGAAGAAAAGCGCATCTGTAAGAATGGTGTTGTCTACGATACCGTTAAATGTGGCTTTTAGGAGATCTCTGGTAGGTGTTAATTTACAAGCATGGCACGAGATGGTCGTTATGGTTGCAGATGTACAGTTAACAAACGAGAGGGATCATTTCGTGTGGGGGCTACATCAAAATGGATTGTTTTCAGTCAAATCCATGTATAGAGCCGTTTTAGAAGTTGAAGCTATACCTTATAACACTTTAATATAGAAACTAAAACTACCTATCAAAATCAAAGTATTTTTATGGTATTTGTATAAGGGAGTAATCTTAACCAAGGATAATTTAGCAAGGCGGCAGTGGTAAGGAGATAGAAAGTGTTGTTTTTGCTCTTTTGACGAGTCTATACAACATCTATTCTTTGACGGTCATTTTGCTAAATTCATGTGGCGAATTATTCATGTTTCCTTTAATTTAATACCTCCAACTTGTGTTCACAATTTGTTTACAGACTGGTTAGACGGGATTAATAGGAAACTAAAATCTAAGATTCTTGTGGGTGCGAGAGCAATTTGTTGGGCGATATGGTTAACCCGGAATAATATAATTTTTGACAAGGCCGCAACACCATCTTGTTTGCAGATTATCTTCAGAGAGAGCTACTGGACCAGGTCCTAGTCCCTACTACAGAAGGAGTAGGATCGCCAAATGATAACAATGAGATACAGGAATATTGAGACAACCGTGATGGAAGTATTTGCTAGACATGGTTGGAGATTTACTAACAGAATTGCTCTCTAGATATCGAGTTTGAAAACTTCTCTATTTTTTTTCTTTAGATCAAAACTTTATGTTTGAGATCGTGTGGATTACAGTGGTTGGGTTGTAATAAACAACAGCTATATATATTGGTCGATATTAATATATTCGTTTTTCTAAAAACGTACTAGACCAGTAAATGCGATGGCGTTACGTCAAGAAACACGCTCAATATACGGAGTAGAGGCGTTCTTGCACATCTGTGCTGAGAGCGAGAAAGATAGAAACCCCACGGCAAAGGAAGCAGCATTGGGTTGGGCTACAACTACAATTGATCAATCATCCGCATTTCCCTTGTTCGTGGGACACCGTGGGACACCATAGGACAGTTTTAACGTTTGTAGCAAGAAGATACTCAATTGTCATTTTGACAAACGTGGAGCAGTGGTGCTAAGTTAAAATTCATAGCGTCGGTAGCCAAACTTTGCGTGATTAAAAAGGCTGAGCGGAAGAGTGTTTTTATCCCCAATAGTATGGGCCCCACAGCAAGGTGCTAGGCTTGCTGCAAATTAGAATTACAGGTAGTTTGGGTTACCTGGATTGGTGGTTAGTACAGCTAAAACTTAGGTGAGTAAAGTTTAGACGACTAAATTTAATCGTGTGTTATCTAACATATAGACTACTAATATTAAGTAACAATTGGTTATGCTAAACTAAAAATTACTCAACTTTTTAGTCCACTCTTTTAGATGGTCTTCGACTCAAGCGGATCAATGGTGACTAAACACAGAACATGACAACTGAACAATATTCAAAGTAGCGACAAGAGGGAGCAAAACATTCCAACAGCTGAGAATATGACGAAAAACATTGGCTTTTCATATCTCACGTCCAATTGGTATTATCGATCCCCTAACGTGCATATGTGACGTAAAAAAAAACTCGACCCGTGGAGATACGACAACACCCGGATATTGTGATTACGAAGATCTTCTCACGTAGGCTGAAAAAATCACCAAACCCCCTGTCTCACATAGACAACGGGACTGCAACTCATGTGAGACTGGACCGGATCTTATACATGTGATTTGACATGGAATAGGCGAGAGGCTTTTTTTTCGAAGCACAAACCTTCGCATGCGGAGGTGGGGTGTTAAACTGCCGACCTGGAGCTTCCCACGACCAGGAGATACCAAGCGAGCTATAAGCTCGTCCGCGAGAGGCGCGACGTACATTGCATTGTTTTTTTAATCGGTCGATGATAGGTATACTGAGTTTTGTTTTGATGATTGGAGCGGGAGCGCATTGACAAAGGACAATTACATTCGAGAAAATAAGATAAGATATATTTTCGTACAACAATAAATGAGCAAAAAAATCTGTAGTATTTGTGCGGACTATTTGGAGTTATATAGTACTGTAATGAAACGAAAACACCATGCGGGGATACCTCAGTTGGGAGAGCGTCATACTGAAGGTCGCTTGTTCGATCCACGCTCACCTCACATTTTTTTTCTCATTTTTTTTTTGTTTTTTTTGTTGCTGATTGCATAGACAAACTTCCTTTGCTTCCATCCCCTCCCATCAGTCACCTCTGGCTCTCTGAACTTTACAGTTTACCCCCACAATAGCAGGTGTCACCTGTCTAGCAGCATTCAGTTTAGCACCCCTTTTTCATTTCACAAAGAAGCTCACAGGATTTCTATTAGCATAACCTCTCTTTAAGTGTATACATATATTCACCAAGACTGAACAAGAGTAGACACTTCGTGAAATGCGAAACTCTTCCTATTGTCAAATAACTCTCTTTAAGTGTATACATACTCATCAAGACTGAACAAGAGTAGACACTTCCCAAGAACTAAACACTTCAGCATTAAGCTGCACAGACACAGTTCAGGACAAACCTTCTTAGCGTCAGTATAAGTGAGGAGTTTGACGATACCGCAGCAAATCCGAAGGCTGGAAAATAAGTCTGCAGTGGTGTGAGGACCCACCCAAATTGTTGACAAACATAGGCACCAACTGAATCAACTCAACCCCAGCACCACAGTAATTGAAATTCGAAAATGCTCTAAATCAAGCATCGGGCACTGATCGGGGGCACTCTAGGGTCGAAGACCAAGACGGCAAGAAGTGGCTTATACCAACATTTCTCTTATTGCTAGATCCAGTCTCCTGGGACCTGCATAAAGGAAAAAGAATTTCACCTTTGTTTGTTTTTCAGGGAGGGAGGATTAGCAAAGTCCATGTCGGCCTACTGGGCCAGATTATTCTTGTAGCAGGCGGCAGCAACTTGGACCCCTTCGTGGGCTTTCTTCCCCCGCAGCGAACAACTAAAATCCAACCCCAAACTGACGCGCAGTTTCGCCGTCATCAGTTGGCCGAAACAGACAGGCGCCTGACGCGATCCAATCCACCCGCCGACGCCAATCACGCAAGGAACACCAAACGCGTCCTTTCGCGGGGTTTTAACTGTCGCTCGGAGGCCTCATGCACAAACCCACACCACCGGCATCCGGCAACCGGCGAACCGCGCGCGGCGCAGACGCAGAGCAGAAAGAATGCAGATGTACTACGTCGTAGTAGACCGCCGGCGGTACGTGGAAGCGGTCCCTCCAGGTCTTCTCGTGGTGCTTCCCCTGACAGCGGCAGCGGCGGCCATGGCGAATGGCCACGGACACAACAACCGGCATAGGGCGCTCGTGCCCATCCTTGTCCACCGCCGGAGCCGTGGTGGCCTTCTGCTACACGCCGGTGTAGCGCATGCGGTTGCAAGACTCGCTTCTGCGTTCCTCTGTTACTGGCTTTGCTTCATTGTGGGTGTGTTTGTGTCACTTGCCGATATTGCTCTGTAATAAGGCCAGAACGAACGAACAGTGTAAGACCACATCATGTCGATAGTGGATCCAACATCTGTGGTGTACTGGTGTACTCCCTCCGTCCCAGAATATCTGTCGTTCTCGCTTCCCGAGAAACAACTTTAACAAAATATATATTAAAAAATATTATTATTTAGGGTACATAATTAGTATCATCGGAAAGATCTTTGAATCTAGTTTTTTAATAAATTTATTTGGAGATACAAATGTTGCTAGTATTTTCTATAAATCGAGTCAAACTTGTGGCACGAAAACCGGAAACGACAATTAAATCGGGACAGAGGGAGTAGACGTGTAGTGGCATTCTGCAACAGCAATGGTGTATGAGACTCGACTTGATTAACGAAAAGTAATGTCATACAGCTGTTTTAATTCCTTTATTTTTCCAGTAATCCAGTTCAAAGTGTCCTCCCCCGGTCCATTTGAATTATTCAGCAGGACCATAAAACGGTCTTAAGTGCAAACATTACAGTTCTCACAAAAGAATATCAAAGGAAGGGCTCTAATTTAGACTATTATTGGAGCATACTTTTCGTTTTACACTAAAGTGCCCTGTGGCACATACGCGAACGTTGATCAAGCGACTTGCAAGCGCCATCCGACGATCTCCCGAACGCATACCCACACTTACAAAGTTACATGATGATCTACAATAATATGATCTCGCGACTGAGAAGCCCTATCCGTTAGAGCATGCTTTTCAGGATCGTGTTGTATTGGCGGCATCCCTTCATCTTCAACTCCTCAAACTTGTCGATGGCGATCTGCAGCACGATCGTCCATGCCTATCAGTTAGACCATTGCACGCGCTGTCTGTACGTGTTGTGGCACTATCATACAGACAATAGAGCTGGAGAGGAGCCTCCCGGGCTGGGTCTGGTGGGAAGTTATCAAATACCAGTACTTTTTAAGTTTAATCTTTGAAAATACCCTCTACTAGAAAATAAACACCAAATTAGGACCATAAATGATCCAAATAACTTTGAGCTATGCACCAAAAGATAGAGGATGGTTTTAAAGAAACTATAAAACATGTTTCATATTTTTCCAAGCTAAAACAAAATTTCTAAGATTAAACCACATTTTAGGATGCTTAATTACAAATGTTTCAAATATAATATTTGGATAGTTCTTTTAAAAACATATATGTCTGATTTAATCCGATTTACTCCTGAATTATTAATATAGTTTGATTTACTCTTTATCATAGGACAACTGACGTTGAGGTAGAACATGATTTTACATGAAATGAAATCTAGCTTCATTTTTTTGCGAGCTGAAACAAATTATATATGAATTTTCTAAAACCATATCGGATTTGGGATTTTTAATTGCATATTTTCTTAGAAAAATGGATATCCAAACGTTTTTTTATAACTTTTTTTTTGCTAAAGTATAATCGACCTCCATTATTATCAATGTAGTTCGATTTACTCTCTCGTGACTGACCTAGCTCCAGGAATTGGCCAATTGACCTTTTCCTATTGGCGGCAGGAATTGCAGCAAAGAAACAGTAACATTCGGTCGACATTAGACAATTAGCCTGGAGTGTTGAGCTTTTCGGCTGGGCCGGGGCGGTAACCACCCAGCCGAGCCGGCGGCCTGCTTTCATCAACAACGAACAAACCGGCGGCGGACAGGATGGAGCGCCGGCCGGAACAGGGTGGTGCGGCCGTGCGGGTGCCGCTCAGCAGTCAGCGCCGCAGCCCCGAACGCCCATTTTGCAGGCGGTGCCGCCGCCTCTTCACTTCACTTCACCGCCGGCTGTAATCCCAGCACCTCCTGTCCATTTTTAGCACAGCCTTCTCGACCCGGCAAGGTAATGTGCTTTGCTGCGTCGCCATAATACTCCTACTCGGAAGCGAGCTGGTTGCACCATGATGCTACCGCCTCTTCCTGACGAACGAGTCCCTCAAAATCAGGGGGGCGCTCGCATCGTCCACGGCCTAGAATAGCGACCATGTGGTCTAATCCAACGCGTGGCTTGGGCCCCCCGTGCACAGCTGCAGTGGCTTGCATTGTGGTCACAGCTCTCAGCTCTTTTGCCAACATCTTTTGAGTTTTGGTCGACTTGAGCAATCAGCACGTCTGAACGAACGTAAAGGAAGGCCGGCCGTTCCCGTCCGCCGCTCCCGCTGGCTGGCTGCTGGACAAATGGAACCGCGTTGGGAATGCCAGTGTACCAGTGTGTACGTCCAAAGCGCTAAAGATGTTTTGAGCGTTTCAGTTGGCTGGTAGTCGATAGTCGTCCTGCGTTGGCAAGACAGTAGCAGCACACCCTGTTCGCTCATGCTGAAATTTGACTTATACTGAAATATTGTAAGAAAAAAATATTATTCTATAGTTGAAAAATTAGCCGAAGTAATAAATTTTGCAGAAACAAACCAAATCCTCCAGCTGCGTTCCGATACACAGAGCCCAGAACACGCGTAGGATCGACTAGTGATTGTACTCTGAATCAAGCATCCAGGACGACTGGCCGATCGAGCTATAGAATATATATTCGTGCGAACGTACAACCGAGTAACCCTAGTCTGTGTCCCTCCATCTAAAAAAGTACATGCCGCTTTTAAAAATCTTTAATTTCAAATTCGATTAATAATAAGTTATAGAAGTAACATCGATACTTATGTTCCCAAATAACTTTAATTATTAATAAAATATTGCATGATTAATCTAATAATATTTATTTGGTACTATCTTTTTTTTAGATTTTCAACATTTTAAATTTATCGATTTCTTAAAAACAACTATATGTGCTCTCCTTTAGGTACTATAGGGACGGAGGGAGTACATAAATGCATGGAACAAAATCAACTGCCGACATAACAAAATTCGAATTTTGAACTACAAACATCTGGCCGTTGGTGCAAACATTCCGGTCGATCATTTACTGCGTCAGCATCTTCAGTGATGAGCATGAGCAATGTCACAATGTACAAATCTTCTAGGTGAGGACAGACTGAATAAATACAGAACTATAGCACCAATTCAGTACAACAACAATTCATTCTCCCCCGTTTTTGGAAGCCTGACATTTCAATTTGAACACTAGTACTACTTCCTCACTTAACCAACTACTCCTACAGAGCAGCAGCACTAAAAAAAATGGAGCAGTATGCAAATGCAAATACGTATGGCGTATACTGCCTATTGCCTATAGGCTGTCCATGGTGTTTATGTAGCCGCTGAAAGGAACTGAACAAACCTGCTCAAAAGTTGTGCAAGAGAATCCAAACTCCTCCAGGTCAAGGCTCGCGTGAATAAAGACGCTTTGAGATCTTCGAATCCAATTTCACTCAACCTCCTATAGCTATGCTAGTCTATCAGTAAATGTATGTCGCATCAAATCATATCGCGTCAACTGTTTGCTTTCTTTCTTCTGCACAGCGTTTTCCGGCAAGAGAATGATGCCCGGACGTGAAGTGAGTGCTTTCCGTAGAACAAAACTCCACTTTCTTAAGAACGATTAAGCAAGTACTACCATAATGGCTTAAAAGGTCTGTTCGTTTGAGCTTATTCAGCACTAATTTTTTTTAGATATGAAACAGCGTTTTACTCTTACGATATTTTAGTATAAACATCGACATAAGCCAAATTTCAGCATAAGTTACAGCAAATCACCAAAAGCTGAACAAATTGCTCTTTGTTCCCGCGCCAAAATGGAGCCATGGCGCCAAGCCAACTCAACGCACCAACAGTAATGGAACCTTGGGCCTGGTTTAGATGGTAAATTTTTGCAATTTGGACACGGTAGCACGTTTCGTTTGTATTTGATAAACTTTGTCTGATCATGAATTAACTAGGCTTAAAAGATTCGCCTCGTGATTTACAACCAAACTGTGTAATTAGTTATTTTTTTATCTACATTTAATGCTATGCGTCCAAAAATTGATGTGATGGAGAGAGAGTGAAAAAACTTGAAATTTGAAGGTGATCTAAACAAGGCCTTGCGCAAGTGCGCGTCACATCCATGTTGGGTGTTCCGGGCCATGGCTGCCTTGGTGCTGTGCAAGAAAGTACACTGGCAGGTGAGTAGATAAATCAACAAGGAATTCAATTGCTTTTTTTTTCTCCCGACCTGCGCCGCGATCAGTCTGCACGAAATGGCAATGCGTGCACGCGAAAGATGTACGTACGAAAAATTCGGTGAGCAAATCTGAGGCCTCGTTTAGATTGCGAAAAAATTTCAACCCGATGAATAGTACCACTTTCGTCTTATTTGACAAATATTGTCCAATCGTGGACCAACTAGGCTCAAAAGATTCATATCGTGATTTCCAACTAAACTGTGTAATTAGTTATTTTTTTATCTACATTTAATACTCCATGCAAGCGGCTAAAAATTGATGTGATGGAAAGAGAGTGAAAAAACTTGGAATTTGGGTGGTATCTAAACAAGGCCTGAAAGGAGAAAGTAGAGATGGATTGGGATCGAGAAATAGTGCCATACTCCGTACGCTCACTCCAGGTCACATCACATCATGTCAGACACCAGAGTCGTGACACCGATTTCCACACATAACATGCATGCTGTAGGGAGCAGGCCGAAAGGAGCCGCCGCCGTAAACCCATAGAAGAAACAGAAAGCGTAACATGTACATATACACTAGAGTAGTTGCTTCACGTAATTAAAAGAAGTGCATAGACATACGTGTGCGATGAGCACGTTATCTAAGGATGGGACATGGCTGCAGCACGAACGGAGGATGTGGCAGCGGCAGCAGCAGCGGCGGCGGCGCCGTGGGAGTGCGACTGCGGCGGTGGGTTGGAGAAGACGGCCTCCCACACGTCGCCGAACGCCGCCACGATGTCGCGGCGGTGGCGCTGGTCGTTGAGCGCCAGGAAGCAGCGGAGCAGGCGCTCCAGACCGTCGGCGTCGTAGATGCCGCGGCCCACGACCATCTCCGCCATGGACTGCCGGAAGTCGGCGCGCGGGTCGTCGGAGCGTTTCACCACCGCGAAGCCCCCGGCCAGCGCCGCGGCCGCGGCCTCCTCTCCCCTCGCGGCACCGGCGCCGGCGCTGTTCCGGCTCGCGCCCGTCGACGAGGACTCCGCCGTGGTGGTCGACGACGCCGCCGCCACGTGCAGCGCCGACGACGCCTCCCCCGCGGCGCCGAACGGTTCGTCGCCGTCATCGCTGCTGAACCACCCGCTGTCCCCGGACGACCAGCTCGCCGGGCCCGCCAGACTCCGGTGGAGGACCCTGCGGCGGCGGCGGCGGCGCGAGTGCCGCACCCGGCGCCGCGCGTCGATCTTGAGGCGGGGCGTGTCGTCGCCGTCGCCGTCGGAGGCGTACGCGTTGGCGGCCTCGATGATGTGCCAGCGGGAGCTCTTCAGCCAGCGGTACGCCGGCGTTCCACGCGCCGGATGGAGGTCGTCGGCGCCGTAGTCGACGGCGCAGCCCCCGGCGCCGCAGGCTGCAGGAGTCTGGGGCCCCCGCCCCCGCCGAGGCACGCGGCGCGGGCAGCACGCGCCGCCCGATGGGGTCGGGACAACGGGCGGGTGAGCGGTCGGGAGGAGGGTGGTCGTGGGGCTGACCGCGGCGGCTGCCGACGGCGAGCGGCAGGAGTAGAAGAGGCGCTTGGCCATGCGTGGATCGGAGGTGGAGTGATGAAGCTCGGTGCGCCGGGGACTGGCCGGTGGCGAACTGGCGATGTCCAATGAGGTGTAAATGAGGCGGACGTTGTGTTGGCGCGTGGCGGGGTTTGACTGTCTGCACCAACCGATAGCTAAAATAGACACATTTCACGTTTAGATAGCGATATAGGTAAAAAATTTAATATTTGTTTTTGATATTTCCCAGCAATGAGATTTAGAAGAGAATAATTTTCTATAAAAGAGGTTATATCTCTCTTGATATTTAAAATGGGTTTTCTATCTAAGTACTCTGTTAGATTGTCTTCATTAAGAGACCCAAACCTAAAATGGGTAGTGAGAGACTCAAAATCAGCCTCCAACAGAATACCCTAAATATGGGTATTCTCTCTCCTGGAAATTCATTTGTAGAAATAATTCTCTTTTGGGTCTTGTTGTTGGAGAAGATGCCGAATAAGTATTAAACATTTTGCCTATAGCGCTACCCAAAGTACGGATAAGTCTTGTATTTTAAGTGGTGGTGTTGGAGATAGCCTTGAGACTATGGCCCTGCTTCGTTCCTGCAGTCGCTCCTAAATTTTCTGTCACATCGAATATTTGGACATATGCATGGAGTATTAAATATAGATTAATTACGAAACTAATTGCATAACTTGCGACTAATTTACGAGACGGATCTTTTAAGTCTAATTAGTTCATGATTTGACAGCGTGATGCTACAGTAAACATTTGTTAATGACAGATTGATTAGGCTAAAAAAACGTCTCGCAAATTAGCCTCCATCTATGTAATTAGTTTTATAATTAATCTATACTTAATGCTTTTTATCAGTATCTAAATATTTTTCGATGTGACATGAATTAAAGAACCAAACATCCTCTTAGAATCATTTTAGGTTTGGTTCGGGACTTCGGGTCTTCTGTCGGAGACAGGAAGCGTCTGAGGGATTGAGGGTCGGGGTTGGAGGCCGAGGGAACAGACAAACCAGACACGGAGCCACCAGTACTCTGCTCTGGATAGCTAGCGAGCGTTGTGTGCAACTGTGCATTCTGCGTTTCTGCACAAGGATTTTCAGTGTGTTTGTAGTGCTTAAACGTCAAGAATCAGAGCCATATGGTGTTTTCCTATGACATAGCACGGCTCTATTCGTGATAACTTGCGTGCGTCAGCACAGGCAACTAGTGTGGATATTGATGGGCTGTTTGGTTCGTTGTCTGAGAATGTGTCTTGGCTCAGGCAACTGATCGGAGCCTGGCTGCTGAGCTGCCTGCTAGGCTACGGGGTGATCGGTTGCACGCTGAAGACTATCCTCAGTCCTATCCTTGCACCGCTCTGCCTCATTCATATTTGGCCATGTTTGAATGCCTGTCTCGTATCATTTCCCTACTTCGTCTCATTTATTTCTACCCCTCCGTCTCGTATGGCCCTGTTTTCTCGATTTCCACTTCTCCCGTGGATATAGGACGGCACGGTGCACCCATGGTACAGATGTCCATGTGTCATATATTCAAAACTCACATCCATGCATACAATCAAACAAGATTTCATCTCGTACTGAGCAAACAACAAAGACAACCAAACACGACTGGGTGCACGATTTAAGCATGCATCTCACCATCCTGGACCAGCTCTCCATCCCGACTCCTCATCACTAAAGTAACCAATCACCCCCTACATACACACAACAATCCTCGAGAGTCAGGGTCACTCAAGCCTGAGCTTGACTTAGCTTGCTTACTGGCTTGAGCTAATTAGCTTCCGATTTTAGTGGAAAAAGGAAAACTTTCGTCCTGTTCGCTTGGCTTATAAGCCGTATTTTTCAGTCAATAAATAGTATTTTTCTATCACAACAAATCAAGCAACAGTATTTTCAGCCATGGCTTATCCGCGAAGCGAACAGAACATTTGTATACATATATACTAGATAAATTTCTTGCATTGCCGCGATAATTTAAGGTAAGTTTATGTGACTATTGATGAACGAAGGGAAGAAATAAAAATGTTACTTAATGAAAATTGTATATGGACAATTTCATCCAGTATATGTACAAATTGAAAGAAATTTTGGAGCATATAGCACGGCCTACAGCACAGACAAAAAAAAAAACTCGGGCTGCGAGGGTAGACACCCTCAAGCTATTTTAGCTTTAGGTAGATGACTTCTCATCTAGCCCGAGAAAACCTGCGAACCCTATGTCCGGCTCGCACACAGGAGTCCGTTATCCGGTAAGAGGGACGATCCATTTTACCCGTGCTTTGTGAACGCGGGACACATGAGGGTTTTTTTTTCTACACCGCTGACTAGAATTTCGTCTGACCAAGAATTCAAACTCTGGTCACAGGAAACATCACCCGAAGGCTTGACCAACTGATTTAGCAACCGTAGCACGGACCAAAGAGTTGATCAAAATCGCATCATTAAGATTTGTTAGTTGTTACATTGATAGGACTGGAGGTTCGTGAAAGTCCATGAACAGAAAAAAAATAAAGAGTAAATAAAAGGATAACTATATTCTTAGCTAAGCACAGACCAAAGAGTTGATCAAAACCGCATCATTAAGACCTGTTACACTGACAGGATGATGCTTGCGGTACAGATGTATAGAGGCATTGGGTAGTGCGTGGCCTCATCACGGATAAAACAACCATTCACCAATCATGCACAAGCGGCACATATGCAATAGAGCAATTAAAAACAAACCTATTAGGTTCACATGATCATATAAATCCATCATCCCTGGCTCCGGGCTTTCATGTCCATGCAATACAGATACGAGTATGAATTGGCAGCAGCCAAAACAGTCCACTGTCCACCATATTTACAAACAGGGCCTATGCCATGATAAGGCAAGGTGCGAACATGCCTCTAGCCAAGTGGCTCTGGGCCTTGTTTAGATGCCATCCAAATTTCAAGTTTTTTCACTCTCTCTCTATCACATCAATTTTTAGCCGTTTGCATGGAGTATTAAATGTAGGTAAAAAAAATAACTAATTACACAGTTTAGTTGGAAATCACGAGATGAATCTTTTGAGCCTAGTTGGTCCACGATTGGACAATATTTGCCAAATAAGACGAAAGTGGTACTATTCATCGGGTTCAAAAAAAATTGCAAAGTGAACAAGGCCCTAGTAGCACTCATCCGATTTTTAGTTGGACTCTCTCCAAATGACATGTCCATAGTAATACATTTGTCTATACTAGCATATTGGGTTATCTATTTTTATCCTTGTTTAAGTTTATATAGGCTAGCAAGTTGAGTCGATTGTTGAGGGTGTGTGTCTAGTGTACTGGATATGTAGACTTTAAGATATGCCTTGTGCAGAATCTAGCGAGTTTGTATCATCACTGCATCCTTGACAACACAACAAATAGTGGTACAACGTTTGGTAATCTATTTCCATTTTTAAGACGTCTGGAGTTCTAATTGTGTACTTTCTCCATTCCAAATATAAGACATTTTGGATTTTCTAGAAACATAACTTCTGTCGTGCGTTTAGATATACAATATATTTAGATACTAATGTATTTATAGATTATAGAAAAGTCAAAGCATCTTATAATTTAGAATGGAGGGAGTAAAAATCTTAATGCAATATATTGACAAAAGGAACAATCGAAGCGTTTGGTTCGGTGGAATGTAATGTAATCTAATTACTCCTGGGACTAGATAACGATACAGCTGTTTGCTTTGGTCCTTCCTATTACGAGATACCGTGTAATCAAATAACACCCAATTCCCTTTTAGCCTTTAAGGATTCAAACATGATGGCTAAAAGGATGTGCTAATCTTTACTCTGCATTAGCCCATTAGCCCTTGCAAGGTAAGCTAAAGGGGAGTAAAATTACTAATATGTGACTTTACTCTATTTCTCTGTTCTATCTGTTTCACCTTTTAGTCACAATTTAGTCGTGTATCCAAACAGGCTAAGGAGCTAAACTTTAGCCCATTTATTTTAATGGCTAATCTTTATCTCTGGGCTAAACTTTTACCAACGATCCAAACAAGGCCTGAGCTTCGCACCCTTGAGTTGAGCCTTCAGATCATCACCATCTCATCAATACTTATCTTTCAGAGCACGCGTCAGAATGGTTTCAGATATGAACAAAATTCTATTGTCACCGCTGCCCCACCAGATTTTCTGGCCACACGCACACGCCGCATGAGGACCTCGGCCTTAATCGGCTGGCCGAAAAAACGGCCGATGCTGATGCTGATTTTAATTTATTGTGAGAGAAAAACACTGTTATTTCGCTGAAACAGTAGGACCGATAAGTTCGTAGGAACAGGGCCCTGCTCCCTCGGCGACAGATTTCTCTTTCGTCTTTCGTCTTTCGTAGCACGCAAATGCCCTTTCGTCTTTCGTAGCACGCAAATGCCAGTTGTTAATTGTCATCACCAGACGCAACGCATCGCGTACGAGTGGAGTACGATGCTAATAACGACGGGGTCGCTGCATCCAGATCCTGAGGTGCAGGTGCAGGAGGGGAGGAGGATTGCCGTCTCCACGCACGCATGATCAACCCGGTCCTGCGATCCTCACCTCCCGAATCCCGATCAAAGCCGTGCACTGTGCGCACGACACCCGTGCCCGCGGCCCGCGCAGGGGCCTGGGCGCTCTGGCTGGCTACCAATCGAGACCATGGAGACGGGTCGTGCCCTGCCGGGTGCAGCGCGACCGCGCGGGATGGGCCGGGGCCGCCCGGCCGCTCAGCCTGCAGTACTGCCGCACCTTGGCTAGCAGTAGCCAGTAGCACGGTACTGTGTCGCCGTGTCGCGCCCTACGCCGGTGACCTGGATAGCGACAGTGCGAGCGCCCGTGTGCGCGCAGGCCGCGCCGGGCCAAGAGGCGCTGCGACGACGGCCTGTTTAGTTTTCCTCCAAAACATCAAATTTTTCGAGATTCTCCGTCACATCGAATCTTTGACGTATGCATGAAGTATTAAATATAAATAAAAAATAAAACTAATTACACAGTTTAGACGAAATCCACGAGACGAATCTTTTAAGTCTAATTAGACTATGATTAGACACTAATTGCCAAATAACAACGAAAATGCTACAGTAATGTTTTGCAAAAAAAAATTGGCATACAAACTGGCCCGCCGGAACAACAGGGAGTCAGGGAGAGCGCACGTGCAGGCGGACACGGCCCCGGATCCCCTAGCAGCATGTATGGTTTATTGGTTCATATCGTTGCTGGTTTATAAAAAAATAATATTGGTTAATTTGTGTGAGAGAAAAATACTGGCTACACATTTACGATCGTCCACAGGCTGTAGACCTGTCGCGAGGTGCTTGTCCGCGCCCGCTCGTCGCGTGCGCGCCTGCCATGTCAATGCGCTACCGCGCTCGCTCGCGGTTCTCCAAGTGGATAGAGCGTCGTTCGAGCCGGGCTGTGGTCTGGTCTCCGGGTTCATCGGGTGGCTTGCTTCGTCTGCACGCACGCACGTCGGGTGGGGTGACGGGGTCAGTCCAGATCCATTCGCGATTCCAGGCTTGGGCACCCGGAGAACCACCGTGCATCCGCGCGCAGCCCGCCGTCGCCGGGCGTCGATTGGAGCACTCATGCTTGTTTGATTGGCGCGCCTGTCATTGGTAGGGTTTCGAGATTAGGTGTCGTGTAAGGCCCCGTTTAGTTCCCAAAAAATTTTGCATAGTAACCGTCACATCAAATCTTGCGGCACATGCATGAAGTACTAAATGTAGACGAAAAAAAAAACTAATTACACAGTTGGTCAAGAAATCGCGAGACGAAACTTTTGAACCTAATTAGTCCATAATTAGACACTAATTACCAAATACAAACGAAATGCTACAGTGAGCCAAAATCCAAAAATTTTTGGATCTAAACGCACCCTAAGTCAAGATCTATCGATTCCGGAGACACTCGTTGGCTGGTACGTACAGTATTTGGTAGTGGCAGGAGTGACCGAGTGAGGGCATCGGGGAAATAAAGTCCATGCAGGACAAGATGCAGCCGGACTGTAGCTTTTGGACGTGCTTTTGGTACAAGTCAAGCTATTTGCAACTTTGAAATAACGGATGGTTTTAAGGTAGCTTGACATCGGGCGGATTGCAAAGCTCGACCGATTCAAACTTTGTTCTTCCTTCGGGACCTTAGAAGGAAGAATAACGGTGGGGCTGAGTGCCCACCTCTTCACGATTCTTGTAACACCCTGGTGTTACAAGCTTGATTAGCATTGAGATTTAGGTCTGAAAAAGATTAATCTAACAAGTTTTTGGGTTTTAAAATTTTATAACGCACGTGAGGCGAAAAACAATTTATGTGAATAAGGATACAACTTTAACTTTTGAAAAATAGATGTTAATTAGTGTTTTGGGAGCTCAAAAATCAAATTTGATGTTAAGATAAGTTATTTTCGTTAAGTCGGCAAACACTTGAACTATAGTGTAAAATACCATTTTTGGCTAATTATATTGAGCAAAATAGTTAAATGGTGCTTAAAAATTTTGCTCCTATAGGTTAGTATAAGGTATGGACTATTGCATGAAATACTTGTTGGTAGCAGTTAATAGAGTTTAGGCCTTTTAAAAATTGTAACAAAAGTGTTCATGGCTGTTAGTTTGAATTGAACCCTGACTTTTCTAAGTATGGGAAAAGTAGTAAGACAATGCTATCTTGACATTTAAATTCTAGCTAAAATGTTTAAACACTAGCTACATGTTTTTGTATTGTTGATTGCATCGAAGTGAGTACTTTAGCATGGTGAAGTCCACAGATGAGTTGACGTTGATGTGGCGTCACAGAAATTGCCCTAACTTTGTTTGAACACGCTGCCAATCTTGTTTCGGGCTTCGGTCGTGAACTAGTGTTCAGCGCGACGAGCTCCTGTTGGCACCTCTCTATCTCCCTCGATGCTCACTCTCCGGCCATGCTCGTTGCTCGGACGAGAAGCACTTAGTGGCTACTTTAATCTTGAACTCTTGTTTTAATCTCAATTGGGCTCTAAGCGGTTGGTTTTGACGCTTGAAAAGTCGTGCTTCGCACGTGGTTCGGCCATTCGTGCCGAGGACGCGGTCACCGCGTCCGATGTCGCACCGTCACGGGCTACCTACACCGCTGCTACCACACGCTGCGCCGCGCGTTGGCTGGCGTACTCTGTGGCCTTGATTGTTGTCCCGTTGACCAGCCGTGTGGCGTGGGCTGCCCACCGGGCCAGGCGTGGCCGCAGCCGCAGCCGCTATCCGCTGTGCACGGGATGCTACCGACCGTGGCTCTGTCCAAGCGCACCTGCAGGGCTACTGAAAGGTCTTTGTGTGGTTCTGGTAATTGAGTGACAACCTAGGTGGACTAATTATGTTTATATAAGATACATAGGTGATTAGTCCACAGGTATATGTATGTGAGCAACATATGCCATGAAGGTGAAAATGGCCTGGAGATGTTGCAAAGCTCACACATGTGATGATGAAGGAGCTCATTGCACATGAGACATGACATTGAGTCATGTGATCAAGGTGGAGAAGATCAAGACAAGACTTGGCTTGATAGACCGGTTGCAAGCGTGAAGGTCAAGTCGGAGGCTTTGGAGCGATGGACCGCGTGGCGGTGAATCTTGAGCAAGACTTGGCGCCGATGGATGAAGGCAACGGTGAAAAGCAAGTGAAGTCAAGATCGATGAACCAATATGATCACGTGATGATATGAAGTGGATCATATCATTGTTGATCATGTTGGTGCATGAGTTGCATCGACATTGGAGGAGATGGAATGGAATGCGCAAGGCAAAGGTATAACCTAGGGCATTTCATTTCACCAGTCATAGGTGTGTAGAGAAGTTGATGACCGGGTTTAGGATAGATGGTCGTACTATCAAGAGGGGCAAACTTGTTTGTATATCGGTCATCTAGTGCCACTCGAGTGATCTAACTTTGCATCGTCACTAGGATTGAGTGGCGTGGCAAGTTGAGTGGCTAATCCTTTAAAAATGATTGTGAAAATACTAACACATATACACATGGCGGTGTACACTTGGTGGTGTTGGCACATTTACAAAGGAGATGAAGTTAAAGTTGATGTGGATCAACTCGACGAAGAAACAGAGGCAAGGGTTTGAACTCCACCGGCGCCCTATACAGAAAAGATAGGGTCTCACAGAGTGGACCGGACGCTGGTCACATAGTGACAGCGTTCGGTCACTGGCGGCCGAGAGCATGCAGGCATCGGTCTTCGACCGGACGCTGGCGCTGGAAGTGACCGAACGCTGGCAGGGTGCGTTCGGTCAGGCTGACGTACGGTGACGTAGGCGACACAAAAAAGTTGGAGAAGGACCGGACGCTGACGCTGTGTCCGATCATGACCGACCAGATGCGTCCGATCGCTACTGGTACCTTACTAGAAATGACCGGACGCTGGGGTTGCTGTGTCCAGTCAGTTTGTGCAGCTACGTCCGGTTATTACTTGACCGTTGAGATCAAGTGACTGAGGTTGAACGGAGGCGACCCGTGGTGAGCATCCGTTGACCGGACGCTGAGGTCCAGCGTCCGATCGATATGACCGGCGCGTCCGGTCAATCCGAAAAACGCCCAGTGAAGGGGTAACGGCTAGTTTAGCCTGTGGGGCTATAAATAGAAGGTGGCCTCGGCCATGGCTGGTGCTGAGCACCTCGAGGGACTTTTGTGTCCATGTTTGTGAGTGCTTGGGAGCCCTCCATCTCACATATGCTTGATAGTGATCATCCGATTATGTGAGAGAGCGATTCTAGTGCTATTGTATCATGAGGTTGCATCGAGTGGCACTAGGTGATCGAGTTGCAAGCTGATGGTGCTTGTTACTCTTGGAGGTTTCCACCTCCTAGACGACTTGCTGGTGGTCTCCATCGAAGCCCGCAAGAAGCTTGTGCGGTGCTCTGGAGAAGAGCTTTGTGAGGGGCATTGTGCTCGCCTCGCGGGAGCCGCAAAGAGCAACTCTAGTTGAGCGTGTCATGTAACACCCCTGGTGTTACGAACTTAATTGGCGCCACGATTTAGGGCTAAGAAAATTTTTTGTAATGAGTTCTCGGAATTTTTGATTTAAAACATACGTGAAGTGATAAGCGAATCTTGTGCGTCTTAGTTTCGCGGACTCAAATTAAACGCTCAAGTTAAAATACGCCATACGTAGGGATATTCTGAACTGTCCGATAACGATGCTATCGAACGATTTGATCTTTAAGATTCGGCATGACGAGCAACTGTTATAATTGAATAAAAGTCCATAATAAATAGAATGAGATATATATATATATACACATATATAGACTCACGGGTCTAGCTTTATAGGTATGAACGGTGTTGAGAGTTTCCCGGTGGTGGAAATTTGTCCTCTGTAGAAGTTGACCTCGCTCTCTCTCACACGTCTGCCTACCGTATCTCCTTGGCTTGGCCTCTGCCTGCCCCTGTCTGCTCCTGTCTTCTCCGGTCATGTCCCTGTCTTTCGTTGCTGGTCATTGCACTATTTTCCCTCTGCCACTGCTGTCTCCTGCCGTCCTTCCTTGCTCTCCTTTTTCTTCTACTAGGCCAACAGCCGAAGCCGTCCACACCAATGATTTTTCCCCTCCTCGGTTCCTGCCCGTGCTCCTGTCCTCGCCAGGCCACTGGTGCCACCGAGGCACAGCCGCGCCGCTCCCTTGCCTCCTCATAGCCGTAGCCTCGTCGGCGTCCGCTCCACTCTGTCTCCAGTGCCTTCCTTCCCGCCGCCTGGTTTTTCCTCGCATGCCAGAGCGCTTGACCCTGAGGCCCCGCTCGCGGGCTCCCTCGGCTTTTTCCCCACACGGGCGCACGCGTAGCCTTGCTCGCCCTTTCTTGTCCATGCCAAATCCGCAGAGCTCCTCGGCTGCTGCACCCACGCGTCCCCTCTGCATCGCTGGGTCCACGCGCAACTCCCCACGCCGTGTTTCCAACCGCGCGCGAGCGCGCCCCTTTGCCCCGCTCCACGCCGGAGTCACCATGCTGCGGTCCGCGGATGCCCCGGCACGCTCCAACGCCAAGGCCGCACCCGCCATTCCTGAGCACGGTGCCCCTCCTTTTCCCATGCTGCTCCGCTTCCGTGTGCGCCGTTGCCGCCTCGAACTCCCGCGGCTGCCGTGGCTGAGCGCCGGGCCGACGTGCCGCGTCCGTGCGCCTACGCCCCGCCACTACGCCGTTTGGCCTCCTCGTCGTCGTCAACGAGCGCGCGGCCGGGTTTCACCATCGGCCGGTGCTCCCCCTGCTCCGTGCGCTCTGTCTCTAGGAAGGAGGAAGGTGAGACGGGTGATAAATCCAAGAAAGATTTTATACGGGGTTATTTCCGCAAAATACTAGACTCAAGTAAATAGTGTTGTTGGACCTTGCCGTAATTTAAGGAAAGTTTAGTGGCCTTCTCGCGTATGTGCCGCGCCTTGCCCCGCTCCTGGGCTGTTGCTTGGCCACTAGGGCCGGAGTCAGCCGTGCAACCCGCCCGCGCCAGCGTTCTGGGCCACAGGCCGCGCCCCGCTGGGCCGGCCTATTTCCGCTGCGTGGGCTGGCCGCTCAGTCGCATGGGCCGCCCGCGTTGCTGACGTCTGCTGGGCCTCACGCCTCTACGGGCCGCGCACGCTGCGCGTCCTGGCGGGGCCACCCAACGCCCTAGGCCACCGCCGGATGGCTGGCTGGGCCTTGTGCGACTATGGGTTGCTGAGCTGGCTATTTTATTTAATATGGCTAAAGTTTGTAAATCCATAATAAATCAAATAAAAATCATAAAATTGTGAAACCAATTTTGTTAGATTCCTAAATTCATGATCTACATGTTAGTATATTTGTTCACGTAGGTTGGTAATATTTTTGGAAGCTATATAATTAATCTACGATACTTAATATTGTAAAAGATGAACTTGTAGGAATTTCCGTGGGAAATTGTTAATAGTGTTGACTCTAAAACTTTGACAGTAAACTACTACTATTATAATCTACCCACTGTAAATTTGGTAGCTCAATAATAATTAGTTTGCTAGGTAGCTAATGATGCTCTATTTTGAATAACGATTAAATCGATAGATAGGAATAATGAAACAACTTGGGTTTATATAACTAAACTAATTATTGGAAAATAACGCCTTATCCGACAACGTGTATATGTAGTCTAAGTACGGACATCATTAGAATTAGTCGTAACTCGAGAGGCGTACGTCATAGTTTACGAGTCACGATTGTAGTTGATTAATTACATCTTTGCATTGCATCGCATGCATATCATATAGGTACGATGATGGATCAACGGATCACTCGAAGGATGATTGGAAATCCGAAGATGGTGTAATGGTATTGTCTCTAGGAGATGATGCAATGGGCTTTCTATTCAGATGCTGTGGATGATCTGAGGATGCTGATACTAACTTTTAAATATATCTTACCCAGGAAGCCCCGGTGCATAACCCCTACTTTTCTGCAGTTTAAATTATATTTGTGCATTAAGTTTCAAGGAGTTGAATGAAGCCCACTTGCATATATATCTTTATCCTATGAGTCTTACTAGTATGACAGGATCCTGTAGAATGCTATGCTACAGGACTCCGGTAGAAGTCGAGTGATTGCCTGTCACTCGCGAGAGATAGGAAATATATTATTGGATTACTATCACTCGGAAAATAGGAAAATGGTGGAAAGGAAATGGTAACCAGATAGGGATATGGTTTGGGTATTGGTGGGTGTAGGAAGTTGTGTCACCGCGGAGGCGGGTCATAGCTTGGTTACACAGTTTTTCCCTGTCTGGTCGGTTAAGGACCGATCATTGCATATGACTCTAGGCAGGTCACAGACTTATTATCCCGAGCACATACTTGTGTATGGGCGCTTGGAAGACTTGTTGCTCTCTTGTCGCGGATCCGGCTCTTTTCCAGACCGACTGTTAGGGTTTTATTTTGGTGGAGGAGGTCCTTGCACCGCGCTGAGTCCGGGACTCAAGGGCGGGGGCTTGGAGTCCCAGTTTGAACGGGGACCTAGACACCCGGGACAGGAGAGTGATGGGTTGGTCCTGCTTGTGCCCGAGGTATAAGCGGGGCGTGTGTTTTCGGGGTACCCAGCTGGGGACATTGATTCGCGAATCGCCGGGCTATCCGGTACGGCTTGTCTACGGTTTAGCATCGTAGTAAGAACTGAAGATGAAAGATGGAAAAGGAAATTTGGTTGCTTACCACCTGCTTGAAAGTAGCACAGGTGCTTACATAGAATGGTTAGTTAATGAACCAATGCGGCTATTAATAAAAATCGAACATAAGGACGCACGCTTAGTAATGCTTCCTGCAAATGTAATAAACCCACCAGCCAGATAGCCTTGCATATCCTTGGAGTCTTTTCTTTTCTCCTGTCGGATAAGTCTTGCTGAGTACAATTGAGTACTTAGGGTTTCGTTCCCCCTGTTGCAGGTGACAGGTGGACGCTTGAGCTGACCTTTGTGTGTGAATTCCTCCTAGTGGGCTCAGAGAGGATTTCCTTTACGCTACGATCGTAGTTGTTATTTATAACTCTCACCAAATGTTTTTATGAATGACAGTACTACAACTGTGTCATAATTTACGTATCAATAATTCATCATGCCATGATTAGATATTTATTTCCGCTGTAATTCTGATCACATGTCTATATTCCGCTGTATATTAAATTGTTTATAACTCTGATAACATAATTTCATCCCGCTATTATATTAATAAATATTATACTCTGATGTTGTATTAAAAGTGATGTAAGAAATGGTTACGAATGATGTAAGCTTTATTCTCTCATTTGTGATCCTGATGGCAAAAAAATGTGGATTTTCGGGTTCTCCCCCGGGGTGCGCCCGACGAAACCGAGTAATTTAGTGTTCTCCCTCGAGTGCTTAGTGTCTAATGGAAGACAAGCACTCCTGTGAGGCATTAAATTAGGTGGTTCTGCCACAGGTGGTATCAGAGCGCAAATGAGAAAATACAGCTTTGAAAACCTTTTCTAAGCTAAAATTTGACAACCTGTTTTTGCAAAAAAGTTAGGACGTTCATATGCGAAGTTATATAAGTAGCCCTATTACTATGATTATGTATCCAGGATAGATGGCACTCTGCTGACTTAGATAGGATTAATCAAGTTTTTGCTGGTACACTGACTCGAGCATAGTTCGATAGTATCGACTAGTTACAGGGAGAGAACGATGTGCCAAAAATCTAAGAACGATTGCCCTATATGTTGGCAACAGTGGAAGGACGTATAGGACGTGCATTCATGCATATTCCGTTGGTGCATTGTAGCGCTCGTATTGCTGGTAGATTACTGTCCATAGGTGTCACACGTGTCGTATTGTGTACAACTAACTCATTCCTGTTCTAGAGTTAGGTCTGTACTGTGGCTTCGTGTTTCGCATTTGCCCGTAGTTCACGCTGGTCATGACCCACGTCTCCCCATACCCCTTTCTGCGCTCCTATTGGACCCTTGCCCTGCAGTCGTACTAGTCAGTAATGGCATCGCACGTCGCTCGTCTCGAACGCGTGGAATTTGGTCGATCTGCCATAGTGATCTCGCGCGGGAACCCTGGTGAACCGCGCCAGGACCACTGAACGCTCCGCCTTTATAAGTAGAGCCTGACTTAGCCTTTGGTACCACCACTCGGTGCATTTTAGCTCGTTTAGCTTTTCCTTTGAGCCAGCTTTTCGCACAACCTTCCTTGCAACCACCGCCAAAGATGGCAGGAGCATGGGTTAGTACCTACTGCCTGAACATTAAGGGTTTTCCTAGAATCCTGCATGCCACCCTACAAAAGCTCAGAGTCAATGATCGCCCTGAGTATGAGGGCCGTGAGTATGAGGATCATGGCACCAAGCGGTGTGAGGTTACCGTCTACATCGGGAAGAGTGAGGAGTTCCCCGACCTCACTGAAGCCTGGAGTGTGACTGCAACCGGGTTTCGCTTTGTCGACACCTACCAGGTTGTGGCCCGCAAAGCCTTGCGGTACCTCTGCCAGATCTATGAGGAGTCCATTGCTCGTACTCCCATGCGGTTCTTTCCTCCTTTGGACAAGAATCGGCGGGCATGGAGGGCCCGCATGGAGGCTTTGCAAGGACGAGATGTGCAAGAGGATAGTCCCACCATGGTGCACTTGACCACATATCTGCTCGCTCTGGATGAGCAGTACGACCATCAAGCCTTGGAGCTGAGGGCATGCCTTCGGCGCGCCGAGGAAGCTGAGATCTTCAACCGCCAGGTGTAGCTCGCCGAAGCGCATGCCAGCGCTGCAGCTGCTGAGAGCCGAGAGGCTACCATGGAGGAAGCTCTAAAGGGGGCCGAAGACCGACATGTTCATCAGCTGCGGGTGGCCTATCTTGTCACCAGGGCTGAGCGGAGGACGCTGGCTGCTGAAAGGCAGGATGCCCCGATCTTGGAAGGGATCCCTATCCACCCACCCAAGAGAAGAAGAACCGATGTTGCTGCACTGCCAGCACCTCCACCCTCGGAAGTGTCAGAAGAAGAACCCTTGGTTCCTCTCACTCAGCCGTTGCCCCATGAAGATGTAGATTAGTTGCCTTGGGATGCTGTACCCGTAGTAGTAGTGTTTTTCGTTGCTGTCCTCCGGTATTGTACTCTTGTCGTTGTTGTCGTTCGTAGTTGTTGAGCCGTTCGACCGTAGGTGAATGCTATGTCGTGAATGTGAGCCTGAATGCCTGTACGTGTACCCGTATAAGACCGTTGGAACATGGTTATTCGTTGTGTTTATTGCGTTCATCTACCTTAAGTTCGTTAGGTGTGCTTAAGAGTTTCATGGGTGAAATAAAGTGGGTTGCAAGAAAAGTTGCCACTCAGATGCCAACAGATCAGCCGTGATTGGATAATATAGGACACTATATCGACTAATGGTGGATGTCCCAACAGAACACTTGAATCTCTTTAAACAAATCCGCCGTTGGATTTGAATTCCTTGTCCCTTGTTGTGGAGGGAAACCTTTGTTGTTGAATTTTTCCCTTGCGATACCCCCTTACTCTATGGTCTATGACCCCACTGCCTTCATGGCGTGTAAGTTGGTAGTAGTTGTCTGGTTAATAGCTTACGGTGCCACGATGAAACCGAGGGCTCCCTGTGGAATAGCTGCCACATGGTGATGCTGCTCGGCACGCGCTGGTATCACAGTTTTTGACCAAGTACCTTTACCAAGTTACACTACCGTACCATTTTGTTTTACAGTTTTCTCCTTGAAAATGTTCAGGTGTTCAAATAGGAAATCCATAATGGGTGATGCAAAAGTGTTCTTTCAAGGTAACAAGAGATGGTTTGGAGAAAGAAAGAATGACATGATCTGGCTTTACAGAAAAGACGGATGTGGTCAAGGAAGGAAAGCAAAAGAAGAATAGTAAAGGAAGGTTAGCAGTGGATAGTCGGGAGTAATTGCAAAAGTCAGAGTGGACGTCTTGTCCCAAGCCCTGTGCTGAGTTGACCGCGCTACGCATGCTGGGTTATTTCGCTGTGTGTCCTACGAACGTTGTCTGTATCGGGTCTTTAGCATTCTGTTTTCGCATGGCCACGGCATCGTGCAGTGCTCACCGTCTTTGTGCACTGTGTGCTTCTCCTTTTCCCAGCATCTGGTCAGCTCTTGACTCTCGTGCCTCGTCCCTCATACCGGACCCCCCCTTCTCCCTCTTTTCCTTCTTCTTTTGGTGGCATGACCGCCCGCACGCCTACCTCGTTGAGCGGACCCCCTCTACTCTCCTTTATTTGCCCCTTCGTCGCTCGAACAGGAAGCACGCCATGTTTCCGACCTTATCTCCACAGCATGCACCGTCTGTGTATCCCATCCCCGCTGCATCTGCCTCCGGTGTGTTGCGTCTCACCTTCGTTTGGCAATATAAGATACCCTTGGTCCTTGCCCTTCTTCTTCATTCCCATTCCTCTCGCATTTACAGCAGAGCTATGAAATCCAGTTATCGTTGTGAAGCTAGTCGACAGTCTGAGGTGATAGTGTGATCTGAGAAGAAGCAAGGATCTGGTTCGGCGAAGAAGTTCAAGTTCCCTTAGATAGTTGGCCTTAGGATTCACGATGTTTTACTTCTCAGTCGACTGTTTCTGGATTTGTTGATGCTACGCCATGATTTGGATAATCATTATCTTGTTGTTTCTCTATTGTCCTCGTCTATCTCGACTTCTGGATTAGATCTCGGTTGTGCCAAGTTGCTCTTAACCATGTATCCCTAGGTCCCGTGCGGTTTTGTATTTGAAGTCATGTAATCTTTCGTGTAACCCCTGATCTACGAATGTAATCGCGTTTCCCCTTTTCTGATTCTAGCTTCGAATCTTAGGACGAGATTCTTTTTTAAGGGGGGTTGGTTGTAACACCCCTGGTGTTACGAACTTAATTGGCGCTGTGATTTAGGGCTAAGAAAAATTTTCGTAATGAGTTCTCGGAATTTTTGATTTAAAACATACGTGAAGTGATAAGCGAATCTTGTGTGTCTTAGTTTCACGGACTCAAATTAAACGCTCAAGTTAAAAAACGCCATACGTAGGGATATTCTGGACTGTCCGATAATGATGCTATCGAACGATTTGATCTTTAAGATTCGGCATGACGAGCAACTGTTATAATTGAATAAAAGTCCATAATAAATAGAATGAGATATATATATATATACATATATAGACTCACGGGTCTAGCTTTATAGGTATGAACGGTGTTGAGAGTTTCCCGGTGGTGGAAATCTGTCCTCTGTACAAGTTGACCTCGCTCTCTCTCACGCGTCTGCCTGCCGTATCTCCTTGGCTTGGCCTCAGACTGCCCATGTCCGCTCCTGTCTTCTCCAGTCATGTCTTTGTCTTTCGTTGCTGGCCATTGCACTATTTTCCCTCTGCAACTGCTGTCTCCTATCATCCTTCCTTGCTCTCCTTTTTCTTCTACTAGGCCAACAGCCGAAGCCGTCCACACCAATGATTTTTCCCCTCCTCGGTTCCTGCCTGTGCTCCTGTCCTCGCTAGACCACTGGGTGCCACCAAGGCACAGCCACGTCGCTCCCCTGCCTCCTCACAGTCGTAGCCTCGTCGGCGTCCGCCCCACTCCCCTGTCTCCAGCGCCTAACATCCCGCTGCCTGGTTTTTCCTCACGTGCCAGAGCGCTTGACCCTAAGGCCCCGCTCGCGGGCTCCCTCGGCTTTTTCCCCACACGGGCACACGCGCAGCCCTGCTCGTCCTTTCTCGTCCACGCCGAACCCGTAGAGCTCCTCGGCTGCTGCACCCGTGTGTCCCCTCTGCCTCGCCGGGTCCACGCGCAACTCCCTGTGCCGCGTTTCCAACCACGTGCGAGCGTGCCCCTTTGCCCTGCTCTGCGCCGGAGTCACCATGCTGCGGTCCGCGGATGCCTTGGCACGCTCCAATGCTAAGGCCGCACCCGCCATGCCCGAGCACGGTGCCCCTCCTTTTCCCATGCTGCTCCGCTTTCGTGTGCGCCGTTGCCGCCTCGAACTCCCGCGGCTGCCGTGGCTGAGCGTCGGGCCGACGTGCCACGTCCGTGCGCCCGCACCCCGCCACTACGCCGTTTGGCCTCCTCGTCGTCGTCAACGAGCGCGCGGCCGGGTTTCGCCGCCGGCCGGTGCTCCCTCTGCTCCGTGCGCTCTGTCTCTGGGAAGGAGGAAGGTGAGACGGGTGATAAATCCAAGAAAGATTTTATACGGGGTTCTTTCCGCAAAATACTAGACTCAAGTAAATAGTGTTGTTGGACCTTGCCGTAATTTAAGGAAAGTTTAGTGGCCTTCTCACGTATGTGCCGCGCCTTGCCCCGCTCCTGGGCCATTGCTTGGCCGCTTGGGCCGGAGTCGGCCGTGCAACCCGCCCGCGCCAGTGTTCTGGGCCGCCGACCACGCCCCGCTGGGCCGGCCTATTTCCGCTGCATGGGCTGGCCGCTCAGTCACATGGGCCGCCCACGTTGCTGACGTCTGCTGGGCCTCGCGCCTCTGTGGGCCGCGCGCGCCGCACGTCCTGGCAGGGCCACGCAACGCCCTGGGCCACCGTCGGATGGCCGGCTGGGCCTTGTGCGACTGTGGGTTGCTGAGCTAGCTATTTTATTTAATATGGCTAAAGTTTGTAAATCTGTAATAAATCAAATAAAAATCATAAAATTGTGAAACCAATTTTGTTAGATTCCTAAATTCATGATCTACATGTTAGTATATTTGTTCACGTAGGTTGGTAATATTTTTGGAAGCTATATAATTAATCTATGATACTTAATATTGTAAAAAGATGAACTTGTAGGAATTTCCGTGGGAAATTGTTAATAGTGTTGACTCTAAAACTTTGACAGTAAACTACTACTATTTATAATCTACCCACTGTAAATTTAGTAGCTCAATAATAATTAGTTTGCTAGGTAGCTAATGATGCTCTATTTTGAATAACGATTAAATCGATAGATAGGAATAAAGAAACAACTTGGGTTTATATAACTAAACTAATTGTTGGGAAATAACGCCTTATCCGACAACGTGTATATGTAGTCTAAGTACGGACGTCGTTAGAATGAGCCGTAACTCGAGAGGCGTACGTCGTAGTTTACGAGTTACGATTGCAGTTGATTAATTACATCTTTGCATTGCATCGCATGCATATCATATAGGTACGATGATGGATCAACGGATCGCTCGAAGGATGATTGGAAATCCAAAGATGGTGTAATGGTATTCTCTCTAGGAGATGATGCAATGGGCTTTCTATTCAGATGCTGTGGATGATCTGAGGATGCTGATACTAACTTTTAAATATATCTTACCTAGGCAGGCCCCGGTGCATAACTCCTACTTTTCTGCAGTTTAAATTATATTTATGCATTAAGTTTCAAGGAGTTGAATGAAGCCCACTTGCATATATATCTTTATCCAATGAGTCTTACTAGTATGACATGATCGTGTAGAATGCTATGCTATAGGACTCCGGGAGAAGTTGAGTGATTGCCTGTCCCTCGCGAGAGATAGGAAATATATTATTAGATTACTATCACTCGGAAAATAGGAAAATGGTGGAAAGGAAATGGTGATCGGACAGGGATATGGTTTGGGTATTGGTGGGTGTAGGAAGTTGTGTCGCCGCGGAGGCGGGTCATAGCTTGGTTACACCGTTTTCCCTGTCTGGTCGGTTAAGGACCGATCATTGCATATGACTCTAGGTAGGTCACAGACTTATTATCCCGAGCACATACTTGTGTATGGGCGCTTGGAAGACTTGTTGCTCTCTTGTCATGGATCCGGCTCTTTCCGGACCGACTGCTAGGGTTTTATTTTGGTAGAGGTCCTTGCACCGCACTGAGTCCGGGACTCAGGGACGGGGGCTTGGAGTCCTAGTTTGGATGGGGACCTGGACACACGGGACAGGAGAGTGATGGGTTGGTCCTACTTGTGCCCAGGGTACAAGCGGGGCGTGTATTTTCGGGGTACCTAGCTGGGGGCATTGATTCGCGAATCACCGGGCTATCCGGTACGGCTTGTCTACGGTTTAACATCGTAGTAAGAACTGAAGATGAAAGATGGAAAAGGAAATATGGTTGCTTACCACCTGCTTGAAAGTAGCACAGGTGCTTACATAGAATGGTTAGTTAATGAACCAATGCGGCTATTAATAAAAATCGAACATAAGGACGCACGCTTAGTAATGCTTCCTGCAAATGTAATAAACCCACCAGCCAGATAGCCTTGCATATCCTTGGAGTCTTTTCTTTTCTCCTGTCGGATAAGTCTTGCTGAGTACAATTGAGTACTTAGGGTTTCGTTCCCCCTGTTGCAGGTGATAGGTGGACGCTTGAGCTGACCTTTGTGTGTGAATTCCTCCTGGTGGGCTCAAAGAGGATTTCCTTTACACTGTGATCGTAGTTGTTATTTATAACTTTCACCAAATGTTTTTATGAATGATAGTACTACAACTGTGTCATAATTTACGTATCAATAATTCATCATGCCATGATTAGATATTTATTTCCACTGTAATTCTGATCGCATGTCTATATTCCGCTGTATATTAAATTGTTTATAACTCTGATAACATGATTTCATCCTGCTATTATATTAATAAATATTGTACTTTGATGTTGTATTAAAAGTGATGTAAGAAATGGTTACGAATGATGTAAGCTTTATTCTCTCATTTGTGATCCTGATGACAAAAAAATATGGATTTTCAGGTTCTCCCCTGGGGTGTGCCTGACGGAACCAAGTAATTTAGTGTTCTCCCTCGAGTGCTTAGTGTCTAATGGAAGACAAGCACTCCTGTGAGGCATTAAATTAGGCGGTTCTACCACATGTCATTGAGCTACCCTCACTTTCGGGGTAGGTTCTTGTGGTGCCCGACATGTGGGCTTGGCGGGTGATGCCAATTAGCCGCCGAACCACCAAGTGAGCGGTCGACACAATGGGGACTAGCGTGTTGGCAAACACGTGAACCTCAGGAGAAAAATCACCGTGTCAACCTTGCTCTTCCCGTTGGTTTGCATCCTCGTTACACAAGCTTGTAATTACTTTTGCATACATTATGCTTATGTAGTTGCTCTTGTAATTAGTTAGCTTGTGTAGCTTACTAGTTGCCTTCTTGCTTGTGTAGCATAGAAGTAGCTTCCTTGCGTGGCTAATTTGGTTTGTGTGACCTTGTTAGTCACATTGCTTAGTTTGTGTAGCTAAGTATTTGCGCTCTCTAATTTGGCATTGGTTGCCTTGTTATTGAGCATTGCTAGTGAGCTTAGTTAGCTTTATGCTTTTGCTTACTAGCATGTGTAGGAGCTCCCTTGTTGCTTGAAGTACTAGTGGCATAGGTTTATGTGACATTGCTTCTAGAATTGGTTAAGTGAGCTCTTGCTAGCCCGGCACCTTTGTTGCTTAATTAGTATCTTTGGAAGGTGCTAGAGAACATAGATAGAGGGGTGTAGTCTTGGCTAGACCGATAGTTTTAATTCCACAAATGTTTTGGTTAGCCAACACAATTAATTTTAGAAAGGACTATTCACCCCCCCTCTAGCCTGCCATCTCGACCTTACAGCTACGCCATGTCCTCATGTTGTTTTGGTTGCTACAGCGCTCGCCCTCAGCCGCACAACCCACCTACCGAGCCCGAGGCCGACGTCGTACATAGTTTATTGCATCGCGACGCCGTGCTGCTGCGTGTGCGTGGCCGCACGTGGGCACACCTTCAATGACTCTATCCAAGCACTAACCGATGCATCGCCTATCCTGCGCTCTAGCGGTCATATCCCCACGCTGTTGTGCCTTGTCGGGTCATGGTCGGGCCATCTCTGCCGAGACCGTTTCCCACGATGTGGTGGTGGTAGTGCACCGCTATTTCTCTCCCTTTATTAATCACCAGCCCGAGGCTTCCCAGTCCAATTCCTCGCACCGGTGGGTAGCTTAGCAAGTTAGCTAGATGTCGCATTCTCATCGATCCCGACCGTGGTCCATCAATGATCAATTTCGATTTCTCCTCACCGCCAGTCATGTGCGCCGCTGTGACCAGAGGGTTGGGGGTAAGGCCCATAGGAGTGGTAACTGTTCAATTGCTCGTAACCCTGAATTCGCCTTGACTGCCTCCATCTATTGCTCGCGTTATTTTGGCCAAGGTGCTCATCGTCGGTAGGGTGACGCGCCAGTGTCCATCGTAGAGCGCCACCACCTCGTTCGGTCGCACGTGGCCAGACCGTCATAGCGCTCCCCTGCTTCAACCGTCAGTAGGGCATACCCCACAGTGAGCCACTGATGCTTATCCGCCACTTCTACTTTGCTGAGCGTACGTAGGCTCACCGGAACAGTCGTGCCGCCGCCGTGGATAGTTGCTCGCTGCTGCAGTCTATGACAGTGCGCCTCTAAGTCCCTAACCGCCACCCATCCTTGTGCGGTTAGTTGTAGATGGTGGTCGCCCCCTTAATTTCATCGTTGAGAACCTAGTTTGCCCGCCGTAACCACCTTGTGCCGTTGACCACCGCGGCAGCGCGTGCGGGGATCCCAAGGACCTCCCCATGGTAAAAGTGAAAATATCCAAGGGTATAGCTGCAAGATTACTGACGATAGGAATAGTGCTCATAGTAGTCATGTTATTATCTAAAAGCACGAGGGCTTTTATGCAAAGCTGTTGTCGCGCGCGGGTGCCCCGGCCTTGAGCCATGTTGGGCCACCGTGACATGCGCGTAGCCGCGCCACGCTGGGCTGCCGGGCCTAAGGGGGCTGCTGTCGGCCCTTTTCTTTTTTCTAATGCAATTTTAATTTAGTTCTAAGGTAAACTTATAAATTCAGTATAAAATTGTGTAGTTAACCAAAAAATTATGAAACCAGTTTTGTTAAGTTTCTAAAGTCATGATCTATCTGCTAGTATATTTTGTTCACATAGTTATATAATATTTTTAAGAGTTACCTAATTAATTTAAGATGCTTAATATTGTAAGATATAAACTTATTAGAATTTTTATGATAAATTGGCGATAGTGTTGGCTCTGAAACTTTTACAATAAATTCCTCACATTATTAAGTGCTCACTGTAATTTTTGTAGCTCCATAATAATTAGTTTACTAAGGTAGCTAAATGAGCCCTAGTTCGAAAATATATGTTTAATCAATAAAATGCTGAAATACCTTGGGATTTATAAACTAGAACATTTTTTCAGAGGCGAAGCCTTACTTGACGATGCGGATATGTAGACTAGTATATTAGTCATTTAAGCTAGCTCGTTAGCTTGCAGAGCGTAATAGTATTTTTAAGAGTTACGGTTACTGTTGATTAATTGCGTCTCTACATTGTATCCACGTATATCATAATAGGAACAACAATGGATCATGGAGTCGACTGAAGTAGCAGAAAAAGATGATGCCTTGATGATCGTGTCACTATGATGCAATGCAAACTTTTGATTATATCTTACCTAGGCAAGCCCCAGTGCATAACCCCTATTATTTTATACTTTATCTTATGCTTGTGCATTAAGTTTTAAGAAGTTGAATAAAAACCATTTGCATATATACATCTTTATCCTATGAGTCCTACTAGTATGTCAGGATTGTGTAGATTGCTATGCTATAGGATCCGATAGAAGTCGAGTAATTACCTATCATTTGCGAGAGATATGAAAGATATTATTGTTGTTATTATATTACTATCACATGGAATATATATGAATGATAATTGGAGATCGAGCGGAATGGTACTTTGGATCTGGACTTGGTTAGGCATTTGAGCGAGACTCGGATTGCACTTGTTTCGTCTGTGTAGATTGAGGACCATCTGTTGCTGTGGATGGTAGTCAGGTCACAGACTTATCATCCTGAGCACGTACTTGCTTATGGGAGCGGAAAGACTCGTTACACTCTTGTCATTGGTTCCGGCTCTTTCTGGACCGACTGATTGGAGGCGAGGAAAGGTGGAGGTCTAAGCACCATACTGAGACCGGGTCTCAAGTGTGGGGGCTTAGAGTCCAAGTTTAGATGGAGACCTGGACCCTGTGACAGGAGTGAAATGGGTTGGTCTTGTTTGTGCCTGTGGTACAAGCGAGGCGTGTATTTCGAGGTACCCAGCTGAGATATATTGATTCACGAATCTCTATTTCTGTGAGACGATACGACTTGGCTATGGTCTAGCACCGTAGTAAGAACTAAAACTTGAAAGGTGATAAAATGGTTCTGATCGCTTACCACCTGCTTGAAAGTAATATAGATGCTTACATAGAATGGTTAGTTAATGAACTAATGATGACTGCTAATAAAATTGAATATAAGGACACATGTTTAGTAATGCTTCCGCAGATGCAATAACCCACAAGCCAGATAGCCTTGCGTGTCATTGGAGTATTTTATTTTGCTCATGTCGGGTAAGTCTTGCTGAGTACAATCAAGTACTCAAGGTTGTAAGGAAAATGGACCCTTGGTCCATTTACTTTGGATTTTGGTGTTTGATGACCAACACAACCAAATTGGACTAATGAATTTGCAAGTGTTTGTTTTATAGTGCAATAGGGTGCAAGACGTGACTTGGACGAAGGCGACGTGATGATCCGATGATCAACACCATAAGCAAGACCTTAGGAGCACAAGAAAAGACACAAGATATCAAGCAAAGTCCAAGCACAAAGATAGGAACCAAGCCAGATGCAAGATTGCGAAGAAACGAGCTCACAGAAGGCATAGGACGCTGCACAGGACGCTCCGATCAAGCAACAGCAGAGTCAACAGCAGCGACCGGACGTTGCATAGGACGCTGCACAGGACGCTCCGATGCACAGGACGCTGCACCGGACGGTGCACATGACGCTGAGTGCCAGAGTCCGGTAAACATCAGTAAGGTTCCAGAGAGCTGTTTTCATGACCGGACGCGTCCGGTCAGTACTGACAGGACGCTGGTCAGAGTCCGGTCAGTAGCAGAAAAGCAGGATTTCGTCTCCAACGGCTATTTTCTCAGTGGGGCTTATAAATAGACCCCCCAATCGGCCATTTGAGTAGTGTGAAACTGAGGAAACATATCAAGGGTGTTGATACACTATTTTAGTGATCTCCACATGCATAGTGCTTAGTGTTTTATTAGGTGATTAGCATAAGTGCTTTGCGAAGTGCTTAGGTTGATTAGACCACCGCTTATGCGCTTGCTCTAGGTTTATGCCTAGTGTTTAGTGTGGTTTGCATATCTCTTGCCACCCCGTGCTTGCGAGCATAAGTGTTGTACATCGGAGGGGCTTGAAGTCTTGCGAGATCACACCAACCGTGTTTGTGGTGTGGCCGCCACCGTGTACCGGAGGGAACAAGGCCCGCGGCGTTTCGGCCGGAAGCTTGATAGTGAAGACGGCGGGGAGCATCTGGGAGAGGCTTGCCGAGAGGCACATCGGAGACCCACTTGCGTGTGGGGAAGGCCCGAGGCTATCCACGGAGTTATCAGACCGGGAGCTTGGCCCTTGCGAGGGATTCCTTGCGAGGGGCTCCAACGAGGACTAGGGGGAAGCTTGCGCGCTTCTCGATACCTCGGTAAAAATACCGAAGTCATCAACGGGAGTTTGCATATCTCTACCTTGCTCTTTAGCTTCCGCATTTATATTGATTACTTTACTACTTTTGCGGTAGAGATAGCAACACACTAGTAAAACCGTAGTTGCACATTTAGATAGTCTATCTTTTACATATGTTTTGCTATGGTTAGAAAAAGAGGCCATAGTTTTGAGTTAGTATTTTTAAGTTGCCTAATTCACCCCCCCTCTTAGGCGTCATGGTCCTTTCAAGGGTTTTATTCTCCTGTTGTAGGTGATCGGATGATACTTAGAGCTGACTCTTATGTGTAGAAACCTCCTGCTGGGCTTAGAGATGATTTCTTTCCCGCTACGACCATAGTGTTTATTTATAACCCTCACAAAGGTTTTTATAAGAAGATATAAAATCTGTTAGCATCTCTTGTATAAAAATGTCCACTATGTTAATGCTCCACCATGTCATTAAATTAATCTTGCTTGCTCTGTAACTCTGATAACATTGTTATATTCCGTTGTTATAATAAATTGAGATAATATTCTGGTACTGTAATAAAGTGATGTAAGAAATGACTTGAGAATGATGTAAACTTTATTATCTCATTTATGATCCTGATGGAAAAATATGGATTTTCGAGTAGTCCTTTGGGGTGTGCTCAATGAAAATGCGTAGTTTAGTATCCTCTATTGAGTACTTATTATTTAATGAAAGACAAGTACTCCTAGAAAATATTAGATTAGACGGTTCTGTCGTAATTCTAAACATATGTGAAGTATTATTAATGTATATTGCACCTCCCCTCGCCGGATAAAAAGCCAATTATCATGGCAATTCATCCACGAGTAAACGTCACACGACCTGATGATTTATTCCTACCTTGGGGTTCAAAATATCACTAGAATATCAGCAAATCCTTTTTGGAATTTCAGATTTTTAGCAAGGACCGAAAACCGTACTGAAATGAAATCCCAAATGTTGGTTTGCATTGCCTTCATCAACGGAAGGTTTTAGGCAGCTTGACATCCGGCGGATCGCAAAACTCGATCGATTCAAACTTTGTTCTTTCTCGGGGACCTAGAAGGAAGAATAACGGTCGAGCAGACTGCCCCCTTCATGCTTCTGAACATATGCCTAAGTATATCATTCATTATTTTCAACGTTTTTACACTCGAACTGTTCGTCGTTTTATCAGATGGTCCGTCGTTTTCGCGGACTGTCCATCGGTGCCAGTGTTCGTCCCAACGCACGTGTTCGTCCCTGGCGGACTGTCCGCCGCTCGCGCGTAGAGCTGTACAGGAGTCATAGCTGGCCGGCGTGGTTCCGGTGGCTCTTTTCTTCATGGATGCAGAGGAGGCTGTGGGTACCGCGGTTGGAAGGTGAGTGGATCAAGCTCAAGGTCCCCTCGGCGTCGGACGACGGCCGATGGCGAGCTTTGATCTAGGGGTAGAGAAGCTTGGGGTGCGTCCCCGGCAGATGGATTTGCAGCGATGGCTTCATCTACTGCGGCTCTTGTCAAAGCCTTTGTGCGAAGGAGCTTCTCTTGATCCAGGGCCATGGCGGCTTCATCGGCGGTGTCAGTTGGCGACCGAGACCTCTGGAGTTTTTGGGGAGCACAGGGTCTAGGGACCTTAATGTAATTTTTGTTTTCTTTAGGGGCTTTTGTGCAAGTTGGTCGGGACAGCTGTCCCCGTATCCTGATCGTACGTACCTGTATTTGTACGCGTCCCTATACATTTTCCTTACCTAGAAATACAGATACATTTTATAAAAAAGCACATTTTGTTTTACTATTTTAATTACGATAACGATCCAACATGAGCGTTCGTCCGTAACTCCTGTCCAGACGTGGCTCCATTAGAGTGGGCCCCATCTATCTCAGAAATAAAAAACAAATCCCCACTCTATGGTATGCTTATTCGCTCAGTCCCGAAGTAGCGTGGTCGCTCATGCGTCCGCCCTCTTCCCCCACCATGTGCTCGTCGGCTGCCACACTGTGCCCTTCCCCCATCATCGGCTACGCCATGCGCCCTCACTCCCTGTGCCGCTCACCTGCATCCTAGTCACTTGTCCCGCTCGCTCCCTCGTTGTCCATCCGTCGCCCATCACCGTCGAGCATCGCTGACCCTGCCATGGCCACTGGGGTGCACGTGCCGTGGCGCCCCAGGTCTTCCCCAGCTAAGCCAAGGGTACCCACGAGTGTGGGCGGTGCTGGTGGTGCTTGCGCGTCGCCGCTTGCGCTAGATCCCATTCCGACGGCTAAAATTGACCGGCCGTAGCCTTTTCCTCCCCTATATTGCAAATGTATGATTCAAGTATTTCAGATGCTTCAGATGTATGTTGTAATTGTTACATATGGATGTTGCAAAAGTAGATTGGGATGTTGCACATGTTGCATATTTTTGTAAGTGTTTTCAGTGGTATGTTGCAAGCGTTTTGAAAAAAAACATTTCATCTGTTTCAGACGTATATTGCAGCAAGTGTTTTATCTGGATGTTGCATATGTTTTACACACATGTTGCAAGTGTTTTATCTTAATGTTGCATATGTTTCACACATATGTTGCAAGTGTTTTATCTAGAAATTATAAATGTTTCACAAATGTTGCAACAATATGTTTCAAATATTTTATCTATGTTCGACGTATGATGCATCCAAGTGTTTCATGGGGGCACGTTGAGTGATGGGCGCACGGCCCAGGCGCAGGGGGATGGGGCGCGGTAGAGCTGGGGACTAGCGGACGGGGGCGCATCAAGCTGGGGCCAGCTTCCATGTCTCGCATACGCAGAGAGAGAGAGAGAGGAGGGGGTAAGGGGGAGGACCGGGGCGCAGTGGGGTGGGGGGGCAAGGTTCCAAGGTGCGAGTGCGAGGCGGATGGATACGTGTTGTGCGCGCGTCCGTCCAGATGTCCGGACACTAGCCACGCCGTTTTTATTATGACTTCCCACTCGTTGTATGGATATGCATAACCATGTTAGGTACTTATCAAGATCAAAATACTCAAAATTGGTAAGTACGTTTTGTAGAAATCTCTGTTAAAATATTGCTAACCCCCAGTAAATTTCTAAAATTTTCATGTCTTCAGCAAAATCCAAATCCAATATCCTACCCCCATTGTGATTATGTGCCTGTTTAATCCTATGGCTAAGCGTCCACCTTGTTAAATGGGTTAAACATAGACTAAGGGCCTGTTTGGATTAACTAAACTAAAGTTTAGTCTAGGTTTTGAATGCCAATTAGAAGACCTAAACATTAACTAATTATGGTCTAACAAAAACTAATAGAGGCTAATTGATGAATAGAACTTATTAGATTCTTTTTAATTAGACCATGTTTAGCCTATTATCTAACGACGGACTAAAGTTTAGTCCGGTGATCTAAACATGCCTTAATTATGGGATAATAAGTGCTAATAGACTCTAACCACCAATTAGCTAGCCTTCATTAGTTTTTATTAGCTTACATTTAGTTCTTTTATTTGGCATCTAAAAATAGGAGCTAACTGTTAGTCCCCTGGATCCAAATAGGCTCTATGCCGGTAATTTTGAGGAAGTAATCAATTTTAGATGTGGACAAAATTGAACAAACAAGACAATAAAGATCTTGTCGAAGTACCAGGGGCTTTCAAAAGTGAACTCGCAAAAGATAGTAGGGACTATAATTTTTTTCACCCATTCTTACACTCATCTTGACATCTATCACAATGCTCTTCACCGTTAAGCTATTTTCATAGTTAAATGAGACCAAATCGCATGGACGGGGACTTTGCGTATGCCCTGGAAGTATAAAAGAATATTATGCACCAATATTCGTCGACACTTAAAAGGCTTATATATTTGTTACCTTAAGATCTCCTTGGTATAAAAAACATATACACATGAGGACTGGGATATCGGTATCACACTAGAAAACATGGCGCGTTTTTGCCGTGCCCTGTAGCACTCCAGCCCATGGTTCTATCGCTAGGTTAATTTTTGTTTGTTTCTCTCCAAACAACGATGTTGTGTACTCCGTATATCTTTGTGGAGTTTTACTATCCTTTTTGCATACATGCTTTCAGATTTTTTGCTGGCCAACGGTACAATATTCAAGTAGTAGCAGAGATTGAGATCCCAAGGAAACTTTAATAAGAAAAGGTAGAAGATGAAAGTCAAACAGGGCATTTGCTGCCGTTTTTAAGAATGGAGCCAAACAAATTATGTTGTTTTGACTTCAGTTCAATGTCATTGGAAGAGGGACTTGAGTTTATTTTACCAGAACTGTAAGTCAATATACAATTGGGTCATATATAATTTCCGTGTTTTTACAAACTCTACTGCCCCATTTACATCCCTTGGCTGATTGGCCGAGGAACAAACGGCAGACAGTAGCAAGCTTCATAGTTACTATCTAACCTGGGCATAATTGACCGAAGACCGAACTGACCTAACTGAGGCCGAAGTTTTCGGTCACTAGTTCGGTCCTGAGTCCATACTACCCGAACTTTTTACGGTTAGTTCGGCTATATGGCTCGGGTAACCAAACTAACCGAACATTTGGATTTCGTTGACAAAATGTGTGCTTTAGACTATTATTAGTGATATAATATTAATTCTAGTGGGTTTATATCAACCATGACTCTTATCACTTAGTTTAATCTATATTTTGTATTGTTATTTTTGCCTTAAATAGAAAAAATATTGCTAAAATTTGCAACAAATTATAATATTTAGTAGTTGTTTTGTCTAGTCTGGTTAGTTCGGTCATGACCGAGACCGAACCAAACTAACCAAGACCGAACTTCCTTGGTCGTGAGTCCTAAATTAACCGATCAGTCTCCATTTTTAGATGACCGAACTTTCCAAAAGACCGAAGAACCGATCAGTTCGGTTTGGTCAGACCGAACGCCCAGGGTTAGTTACTACAGCAGGCAGAGAAAACTTTTAGTTTTTGCATTCTCATGTTGAGTCATGAAACAACAAGCAAGCGCACATTTTTGTTTGTATATCTTTGAGAAAGGGATCAAAACTTTAAAAAGTACACAAGTTCAGAGAAAATAACTATGTAATATTTTAGAACTTCTACGTCTTCCTGCTTGGACCTTCCTATGCCTTTGTTCAAAAGTGATAGCAGCAGGAACCGTTATTACCTGTATTTTTTTTTGAGCAAGCAAGATTTCTCATGTGCTGATTGCCAAGAAACATTGCTAGTTGCTGCCTCATAAATTATTACCTGTATTTGTTTAACCTATGCATGATAATAAGTGTCATTCATCACAAATCACTGGAACTCTGGAAGGTACCTTTCCATGGAGAAGGAAGGAACAAAATTTGCAAGCATACATGGGCACGACCCTTGGATGCCTGAATTGCTGTGCAGCGGTGCAAACACCGGAGGTGGACCAGACAACGACATCAACTCAGCTGATATCGGTGAGCACGCCGTCCAGGTTAAGGTCGACAATAACAAATTCACAATCAGGTGCTTTGGCGGCAATGGTCCATTGGTAAGCAATATATTGCAACAAATAGATGTTTCAGGTTCAAAGTGAACAATCATCTCACAGAGGCAAAGCATTGAGCACTTGGTGTGCATGTTTGCCCAGAAAAGACAGAAACAACGAAGTGGGTAGCAGGGGACGGACCTCGCAGCGTGGCATGCCGTTCCTTGCATGTGACGGACCTCGCAGCGTGGCATGCCGTTCCTTGCATGTGTTTAGGGAGTGTCTGCCGTAGCCTACGGGAGAGCAGCAACAGCTTGTGGATGAGCGAGGCACGAACCGCTCAGTGCCAGCGCCAATGGCCCGCCGCTCGCGCCGCCCCGTGCTTCACTCAGTTAGCCGGGGACAGGTGCCATCACCGCCACCCGCGCCGCATGCCCACATTGCGTCTCGTCGCTGGCCAGCGTCGCATGAAACTCGCGCCAGGTGCTGTCGCCGCTGGCCGCAGGGCTGGACCGTGGACGCGCCGCATCGCGGTATCGACTTTCACCATGTTGGCTGGTGGGTTCGGGTGCTGGTTTGGGCTGGCTGGTGCTGGTTTTTTATGAGAGTAAAATACTGTTGACTGATTGAATAAGCTTGGCTGAAACCAACAAGCAAACATGGTGTTTATGCCAAATGAGGAAGACGGGCGGAGACCCGCGAAGGTTCCCGATCCATCGGTCGAAGCCTGAACCGACCCGCAATTGAACGGCCCACATAGCTTCATTGCCAGATCCAACATCAACGGGCTAACGGGCGACGTGGCTTAATCGGGTGTCCGAATCAAGAATGGTTGGCATTATCAGCACATTTGCTACTAAAGTCATTGGACCTGAAGATTTGGCACATGAAGAAGGCCGGTGGAAGTTGGGCCTCGTTAAGGAGCATGTAAATAGCTGGCCCAATAGTGTAATACACGTATTAGCAAACTCAAAGTGGACCTAGCCCATGCGAGAGGCGGTGTCTTGTGCATCTACCCCGTTGGTGCTTCTTTGTATTTATAAACTTGACATGGGAGAAGAGAGGGTTATGTTATAGTTTATTTTTTTCTCTATTAGAAAGTTTTTTTAGAAGATTCAGAGATCCCTATGCTATTAAATTTTCATGATGTCTTGTCTTATTTTGGTATCTAATCTCTATTTACGATTCTGGCACCAAAAGCGGGCACCTGATAGTGCCACGTCACCCGCTAACCCGCGAGCCATTGGATCTAACGACGACGCGAGCTGGACCGTTCAATCTGGGTCATAGCGGGTCGTTCCCGTTAATCCGCGAACACAGTCGCGAAACGTCGCGAACCCGCTCGTCCTCTGGGCGCTAGCCTGCCCGCGCGCAGCTCTCGGCCCCCTTCGCGGCCGCCTCCTCGGCCCCGGCGCATGGGCCATGGCAAGCGGCAGCTTGTCACATTCCTTGCATCCCCAGATCTAGATCGCCGCTCCCCACTGCTCGCAGCCGCGGCGGTGTCGCAGTCGCACAAATTGTCCATGAGGCTGCGCCTAGGACAACGAACTGTGCTTCCTCATCCCCTCTGTTGCCGCGGCCCCTCATCGCCACACACAACGGCACCACTTTTGCAGCCACAGAGGCATCAAATTCGGCGGCGGCGAGCACATAGTCTTCCACGTGGCAACCATTGGCCAGCAATTCAGCCTTGCTGCCGAGACGCTGCTCCTGCTGAGGTCGTCATGCCGTGCGATGCGGCCAAGGCCGCTGCCGGCACGGAAGGCTACCACGCATGTCGCGCTCCAGCAGAAGGTTATCAAGGCGCATCACGAGGCCCTAGCTGTCTCCGTCGCCGCCACCAAAGTACGAGCCTCTGGTTGTCTCCGTCGCCATCACGATGGTACGAGCCGAGCTTGAGAGTGAGGTGGAGCCACATTGAGGTTCAGCGACAGCGTCAAACTGTTAATATTCCACGCCAAGACCACGGGCCTGCTTATGCTCAAAAGCTGTTTGGCGAAATGCTGCAGCACAGATTCTTCCAAGTGCACGCACGGCGTGGTATGGTAATGCAGGAGATGGCTGTGTAGCTTTTCCACGTGATGCAGACAGAGGAGCTGGCACTCTGCAATCATCTCCAAGCACAGCCAACAAGGGCGCATCTCTTGGCAAAGTGCCATCACCAAGAACCTACTCCACTATGCCAAGCAATTTCAGGTATCAAACACTTATTTGCCCCATTCTAATTGTATTTTTTAATCTGTGCTCCACACATTGACATTTGTGCATGATTCACTTTGCAAAATCTATAGGGTCTGTACCCTCTTCAAGTTAATATACAATCATTGAGTACCTTTTTCTTTAAATTTGTCATCATGGATCATAAACGTATAAACTAACTTATCCTATATCTTAAAAGTTAAATCTTACTCTCTCTCTCTTTTAAAAAAAAGAGGTACTGTTAATTTATCATTCACCTTATCAAAAGTTCAGCCTCTACAAAGGATTAGATCAAAAATGATATTCACATTTTTACCACTGCTCTTGAACCATACTTGCAAGCACACACTTTAAATCCATACTTGCAAGCTTCTCACTGCTCACTTCGGATGGAAACTACATATTTTTTCTCTGGATATGGTTCAAATAGAGCTCTATTTGTGCCACTCCACTCACAGCCGTGCTCAAACATGTTTCGCTTCCATTTTCTCATTAAACCTATGCTTCCTATTATCCTTAAATTCATAAATTAAATGTCCTAAATAGCATGAGATTCCACTATACCCTTATGAAGTATATAGAGTACTACATGCATTTCTATTACAAGGAATGCAGCTACCAGTTGCACATCTGTGCACCATGCCAGTGTGCTACACTGTGACAATGATCGTAGTGTCGTGCCTTGGCGCTATCTTCATACACTCGAACTTGATCTGCAATTATGGATTTAGCTATACAGCATATTCAAGTTTGACCTCTACTTACATGATGAAGCCCTTCTTATCATCCTTTGCTTTACAATATCTTGCATGTTGCATGATTGAGTTGAAAGAAGACAAATCTAGGTATATATGAGATCTATTAGGTGTGGGAGGAAGGGAGGGAGGGATTTTGATTTTCTGAAGCATGGTTCACAGATTAAATGAGGACGGTACAAGGTCCATACAAACTCGATCATTTATTACTTTTTCTCAGCTTGTCAGTACTCTATCTTGCAATTGCTAAAAGTGTGCCAACTAAATAGAAACCACATAAGTGAATATTCATCTGCCAATATTATTGGCTCGCAATTGTTATTGCATATTTTAGCATATCGTCACAACAGCATACACATATGTCAGTTCTGTGAAACACAAACAGATTGACTCTCCCATTTGTGCTGATCTTATCAAAGTCAAGAACATTTATTTACAGGGGAGAAAAATGAAGGTGAAGAATGGCAAAAACATCCTGGTCTTCAGAAAGTTGACAAGGAAATGTTGATTAAAGGCGTCGACACCATGATCAAAATTGCACTACAGCTACTGTCCAAGAAGCATCAAGCGGTGACTCGTTCCAACTTATTGCCAGACCCCGCTGATGAAGATGACGCAGAACAGGAGCCGGATTGCTGATGGAGCCTGGAACTTGCCGCTCTCTTTTCAGCCCAGTGTTCTTTTGTTGGCTGTAGTTATCAATCTCAGGGTTGTAATCTGGCGTGGTCTGTTAGGCTTTTACTTCATACTGTGTTCTGGACGTCTGTCTGTTCTGTTTGCTACTCTGATCAGGCCTTAAAACTCTGCTGTATTTCCGTTCTTCGTAATGGAAATGGGGAATATCCCTAATTCGAAAAAAAAAGCATACACATATGTCAAAAACTTTAGAGCTCATGTCCTAAGTTCGGATCGATCACAACTCACAGGCCACATGAAAGGACGACTCAAAATATGTCTTGGCTGGCTTGCTACTGGCAAAGGTGCGGCATTTGCTACTGGCAAAGGCGCGGCAATGCCTCGCCTGGTTTTCTAGTATCTTTGAATTTTGAATCATTTCACAACCCCTGGATATCAAATGAATTAAACTGTAGAGAGTTGTCAATAAGTTCATTAACTTCCCATTGGGTGCTTAAACATTGGATATCAGATGAATATTCTAGGAAGTACAAATTCTTGAATGTTAGGCTGTTTTCAGGTTAGTACGAAACCGTGTGTCTATTCTGTGGGCTAAGACTAAACGATTGAACTGATATTTGATATGAAGTTCAATTCTGATTGACCTTCGCCCATCTGTTGTATGCATCGTTCCCCTTTGTTGGACACTTGCTCTTGATCCTCGACAATTGGTCACCTCATGAAATCAACAGAGGGCATCTTGGACACATAGAATTCACATGTTTTAAATTAATTAGCCTAATGGCTACCAACCTCATTTAGACTTGTCTGAAGCTGGTAACTTGGCCTTCACTAGCCCAACTATACCCAGTATTTCAGAGCTTTTCTTGCCCAGCAGGAATATGCATGAATTTTTTCGTTTGTGGTTGATGTTTTGTGCATTAGTGTCCAAATAATTGTAGTGGTAATGTTGCAATATGTCTAAGTTAGTAGCTCAGCTTTGTTCCTGCTCTGTTCGGTAGCAACGGCAAGCACAAGCAGTTAGCTTAGGTCCACCTTGTCATTTGCAGTAGCAACAATAAGCCAATAAGCTATATGTGCGCAAGTTCTGGTCACCTTTAGGTTACATAGAAATTTTGTTTATTTCTCAGTTAATTTCACTTGTGAAGCTATATTGGTTTAGCAGTTTGCGTTGTTGGTAGGAGCAGAGCAGTTCAGTTGCAGCTATACTTGGTAGGAGCAGTGCAGTTCAGTAGCAGATATAACCACCGTTTTTCAGAAAGTTCAGAGTATTTTTTTAGAAAGTTCAGAGTATTCTTGCTTTAGTGGAATTCGTACAGGGTAGTAGCTTGAGAGGCTTTAATTTGTGACATTGCCATTTCATGCAATAGTGAATCAATCTTTCAAGCAATTATTAGCAATTCCTTTGAGCAGCGGTTTGTTCCTAAAAGATATTTGTTAAAAAATATCTTTAGGATGATATATAGTTAAGTAAAAAAAAAACTGATGTGAACTAGCACTTGGTAAATTTTAAACATCAATTACACCTAGCATTTGGCCTTAAATGTTGAAGCTTCGCAAGCTTTAGCTTTTGTTTCTGAGTAGTTTTGCGAGCTATTTCAGAATGTTTCAGAATGCTTCTCCAGGATCAGGAGCTTTTCCAGGAGCACTAGATGTTATGGTATGGCTTTTCCAGAATGCTTCTCCAGGATGTTATGGATATATTGTTTGGTGACATATTTGCATTCTGTGGTTCCTTTGTTACTGCCTTTACTTATCATTGTCACTCATCAAGACTAAGGGGTCAAGATATTGTTTATGATGAACTACCAAGTCCAGTAGATGTAGGTCTTGTTCTGCAGTATTCTGTTTTATGAATTGATGTAACACTGTCCAGTAGATGTAGGTCTTGTTCTGCAGTATTCAGTTTTATGAATTGATGTAACACTCTGTGCACACCGATGGCTACAGCATGATTGTTCATTTCTGGTCAATTTGCTTCAACAGGTTACCATACCAAAACAAAACTTTGCCTTTTTTTGAATGCTGTATAGAAACGATATCATTCAACTGCATCTGAAATGATTGAAGATGGATCGATCATAATATATGATGCTCAAATAAGCAAAACTTTGTGAACAATTAGAAAATTGTAGTTTTATCATCTGAATATGCAGTTTTATATATGCTTTGCGGGAAAACCTTTCTGACGATTCCCGAAGAAAAAAGTGGTACAAGACCAAAATTTGTGTACACTGGATCATCCAACCAGTCCATTAACATTCAGAAACCTTCGAGTGATGTTGCATCAGATAATAAGCGGAGTTTTTAGTCCACACAAGATTCAGTGTATAGCATAATATTAACCTGTCATCACTTGCCAACATCTGCTTTGTAACAGAGATAAAATCCTAATTCTTAACATTGCCAGAAATGTTTTTTTTTCGAAAGAAAGTAGCAGCGCTTAACACAGGCATCAGATAATAAGCGGAGATTATTAGTTTTCGAAAAAAAAAGTAGCAGCGCTTAACACAGGCATCAGATAATAAGCGGAGATTATTAGTCCACACATGGCAGTAATTCCATTGAGTGTGTAGGATAAAGATTTACACATCACTTGCCGTCGTAATAAGCGCTTGATTCGCATTCCAAATCAAAAACCAACAAACGAGCAGAGCTGAATCAGAAAGATCAGCACGAAGAAATTTTGATTAAACCATTTGACTCCAGAGCAATGCAAGGCTGCAAAGGGTTGGTAAGTTAACCATGTCGCTCTCTGCACCAGCTTTGCTTTCTCAGGTTCTTTGGGCTTCAATCGATGATTGAGCCCATCCCTAGAAGAATTTAAGCAAGGCGCAACAGTAAATTGATTAAAACAAAACTAATTGATCTGAGCTCAGAATGATGCGTAACCCAATCACGGAGATTGATCTCAGATGTCCAGACATAGAAATAATTAAGCATCTTCATCACAGCACCAATACTTTGACAAACTCGAAGAGGAATTAAAGAGTGAAAACAAGCAGATGGAAGGGCTTTGGTTCTTTCTCTCGGATGCCAACCCGAAGGAAGGCATGTAAACTGCAGACGAATCAACACGGCATCAGATTCAGACCGCCCGTCTGCTTGTAATCTCTTCACAGAGAAAGATCCAACAGCAAAGCCACGCACAACCAAGGGAAGAGAATATCGACTGTTATTGAAATTGAAAAGCAATCGAGAGAAGCAAGAACAGCGGGCGCCTCGCCGAAACGAGGAGATGCAAAGCGTAGGGTTGTGTCTGTATAAATAGAGAGGAGATTAGGGTTTCGGTTCTATTGGGCCTTTGGAGGCCCAACAGGTCACGCGTTGCAGCCTGCAGGGCTTATAGGGCGGCCCGCCAAGTGGATTAAGTCCAATGCCAAATGGGCCAGTTCGCGTGCCGAAAGGAAATCTGCGCGGCGCCACGTGAGCTGCAGGTGGCCGTTTCGCAACGGGAACGCCATTACTATTTGTCTATTTTGAAGCATGTTATTATAATTTTTTGTTTCCCACAAAAATACCACTAAATACATATAGACACAGTCTGAGTCCAGCTGCAGACGTATACGAAGACGTATACTTCATCACCCTTGTCACTGACACGCATGCCCTACATGTCATCTTCTTCTTCCTCCTCTCCTCCTCTCCTCCTCTCTCTCCATCCCGACGCGGCCGCGGCCACGGCGAGTAGCAGCAGAAGCAGCACGCCGAGCAACAGCAGCACGTGCCCGAGCAGCAGCAGCAGCAGCACACCGGCAGCAGCACGCGTAGCCATGGCGGGTCGGAGCTCCTCCGCCTCAAGCTCCCGTGCTGCCATGGCGGACAGAGCTCCCACGCGGCCATGGCGCACGCCACGACAGGCGGAGCTGGCGGGCCAGAGCTCCTCCGCCTAGAGCAGCAGTAGCAGCAGCCCCAGGGGCGAAGCTCCAACCGCCGAAGCGTCGACTCCGCGGACGGAGACGATGGCGCGCCCGCCTCCAGCTCCGGCCACCACGAGAAGAAGCTCCGCCTCGTCAAGTCGTCATGGGGCTCCACGAGCTGCTGCTTGCCCATTCCTGGTGGCGCCAGCGGAGCTCGAGGCGCAGGAGCGTCGGCCCGCCATAGCTGCGCGCGAGCTCCACCCACCATGGCCGCACAGCAGCTCCGCCCGCCATGGCCACCCGGGGCTCGAGGCGGAGAAGCTTTGGCCCGCCATGGCCACGCGCGCAGCAGCCGCCGAGACCACGTGGCCACGTGGGCGAGCAACAGCCTCCTCCAGTCGCCCCCATCCCTCCACTCCTCCCGTCGAGCACACTGCCAATGGCGGCTCTCGCCCACACCCCTTCGATGTGCCCATCAGGAGAGAGATGAGGAGAAGAAGAAGAAGATGATAGGTGGGGCCCACATGCCAGTGGCAGGGGAAATGAAATATACGTCTTCGTATATGCATATAGCTGGGTTATCCATACGTATTCAGTGATATTTTTGTGGCAAACGAAAAATTATAATGACATGTTTTAGACGAATAATAATGGCGTTTTTTCGAGAAAATTATAATAGCACGAATCCAATTAACCCTTTCGCAGTCCGACGCGGTAGTGTGGCAACGGACAAGCAAATCTGGACCGCCGATGGCGATGGCGCCCCAGCCGGTGCACGCCGCTGCGGGAACGCCAGCCATCCGAAATCCAAGCGCCGCTCGCCCGCTCCCCGCCACAAGCTCCTCCTCTCCCCTCCTCCCACCTCCCTCCACACTCCAGAGGCAGCACGTGCTCGAGCACCGCTAGGCCAGCCGCACCACCATGGCGGGCGCGCCGCCCCGGAGGTCGGACGTCGACTTCGCCGACGTCTTCGGCGGCCCGCCGCGCCGCTCGTCGGGGAACGAGCAGCGCTCGCGCCGCGGTTCGCCGGACAGCTCGTCGTTCGGGTCCGCGACGAGGGCGCGGAGCGGGGGATCGGACACGCCCGTGTTCGGGGACCGGGGGAGCTCTGACCGAAGGAGGCATCCCGGGGAGGAGTTTTACAAGGACATATTCCCCGGGAGCGAGGCAGCGTCTCCCAGGCGGGGCGGCGCCGGGGATTGGGGGGATGTGTTCGGCGGGCCGGCTTCGCCTGTCTCCACGGCCCGCCCGCGATCGAGGTACTACTGTTTAACTTGTCACATAGAAGGAAGCGAGCTTTTCAGCAAAGTGATATCAAGCTAGCAACAATCGTCGTACTAACGTATCTGGAAATGTGGGCATTGTGATTACGTAATGCTTCCTTATGTTTACATATCTGTGAGTTTAGCTAATAACTGGATGGTTTACATGGAGATTATTTGTTGCTCGTCGATCCATCAAACTTGAAAACGAAGGGAAGCAATAGATACGACGAGTCCATCACTGATCACTCTTAGCTGATCATTTCTTTTATTATTTTGTAAACCACATCTTTGGTCTACTTTGGAATGTACAACCTCTACCTGTTTCTTGCAGCTTCTCCATGCGGGTCAACAGAGGCACGGACGGTTCAGTGCCTACTTCTCCCTCTCGGCAAATATCCAACAGAAACGATGATGGGACATCTTATGCTTACAGTGTTCCAACTTCCCCCAATGCATCCATGAATAATTACCTTGCCCAAGGGGCAGCCCAACAACATTCAAAGAAGAATCCCTTCTCTTGGCATCGCTATCCATTCCTATCTAGGTTCCGTTCTCAAAGTGGAGAAAAGAAAAGCACATCTAATTATGTCAGCTCCATGGACAGTGAATTTGAAGAGACTCCTGTTAACTTGGAAAGTATCATGGCCAATAACAAGTTCCATTTTTCCTTCTATAAGTGGGCAGGCAAAGGAGCCTTGTTAGTGTTGCCAGCTACTGCACAAGAAAAGTCTGCAGACATTATTGGACTGAGAAGCTTCCCTCAAGTGGTCGTTCAAGGTATTGATCTGATTGATTATGAAGACAACATGTCAACTGCCACTGGAACATCCAAAAGTCAGACAGATTACGAAGATTCCAAATCTGGAAAACATAGCACAAACTCAGTAACCAAGGATGGAGCTATTCCTTTACTCTCCGAGGACTACATGCAAGGTGATAACGCCAAAAATGCATGTATTCTTTTATTTAGTGTCGCGAACATTTCATTACTGACATGTTCTTAGATCTCAGCAGCTAAAAATACTGAACCTATCTGCTCTAAGTATATTTTGGCCCTTTGCATGGTTAAAAAGAGCAGAGTAACTAGATTTCTATTATTAAGTTGAGTACAAAGTGCATTCAGCTTATCAAACTCTTGTAATAGCAAAGGGCATGCCCTTTTCTTATGGACTTAATCAAACTGTTGTTATTCAAAATATATAAATTCTTGTTTGCCCCTTTTCTCTTCATGAATAGATGGATTCCAGCTTATGTCATTTCTCTGCAGGAACGAAACAGAGCAATGATCATACAAAGAATGATGTTTCATCAGCTAGCCTGAGTTCTAAAATTTCTCGATCACCTTCAGAAAGAAGTCGTAGTAGCAGGGTAAAGGAAAAGGTGAAGGGTTTTATAAAACTGTTTAGCCCTGAGAGTTCACCAAAGCGCAAACGAGCACCGGAAACACAAGGCCAAACATCTGTCGGGAAAAATGGAAGCAAAACTGAACTGCAAGATAAGTTTAGCATATCCAGTTTGGAGGCCAATGAGGATGTGGAAACGGCACAAATGAACAGCCAGAATGCTTTTATCACTGAACCTTTTCCAGTATGTCAAATCTAGATTATATATTTACATGCATACATATTTCTCTGAATGTTAATATTATTTTATGAATTTTAAGTACTCGAATTCTTGAATATTGTCTTCTTTAAAATAGAGATTTTTTCAATAGACAGATATACACATTAGATTAGTCTCTTGATTGTTTCAGATGAGTGAAGTGCAAGAGAGGATGGACAAACCAGTTCTGTCAGAGAATAGTAAAATGGATACAGCTATGGGAAGTAATGAAGCCGCTTCTAATGGTAAGCTCTGACAGGGAGGGATTCTCCTAACTGTGCTTGTGAATGAGTTGAATATCCACCTCAATTTCAAGAAGAAACTTGGTGTTATGTTCGGCAAAGTCTATAGACGCCGTAGTGGCTAGACTCAACCGTGTGCCGAGCTGGGGGGGGGGGGGGGGGTCACCAGGGGGCGCACAGGGTTGGGTTAGTTGGGATTCATAGTCATTAGGGTTTGGTTAGTTGAGATTAGAGAGTCCTAAAAGATAGGGATAGTTGGTTAAGTTGAGTCCTATATGTATCAAACTTTATGGATCAATAAAGGGCAGCCTAGGGTTGAGTTTATCTCACCTTGGTCCCTGGGCGTTACTGTTCACGACCCATCTCTTGCCGCAAGTCTTCAGCCAGGCGCCGAGCACGGCGCCGCCAGTTCATCATCGAGGCTTCAAGTCCAGGCCCCGCACCTTCCACTCCTACAGTCTTTGGTCCATAAGCCGCAACAACCTGGTATCAGCCATGTCTGCTCCTGAGGACAGCAGACCCGGGCCGTCGATTGGGTGTGGCTCGCGTCCTTCCACATGACCGGCAAGGCCCAGATGTGGTATACCGTTCTCGAGCGGGACGCCGGGCGACCGACATGGGATGAATTCAGTCGACTTTGTCAGCAGCGGTTCGGGCCTCCCCTCAGCACCAACCATCTCGCTGATTTGGCACGGCTGCCGTTCTCGTCGAATGTTGAAGCTTATCTGGACGCTTTCCAGGCCAGATTGGCGCATGCAGGCCGCCTCTCGCCGTACCAGCAAGCACAGCTATTCACCGGTGGACTGCCGGATCATATCCGTGTGGATGTCGAGCTCCACGATCCGCAAGACCTGCAGCAGGCGATGCGCTTAGCACGCGCATATGAACGCCGGAACGGACCTCAACAGCTGGCTCTACCGGCGCCACCGGCGCGCCCTGGCCGCCGTGTCTTCACCGCCGCCACGGCGTCGTCCTCAGTATCAGCCGTGGTACCGACCACCTCAGGGCCATCTACGCGGGCGTTCAAGAAGTTATCACCGGCGGAGATGGCGGAGCGCCGCAAGCAAGGCCTCTGTTACAATTGTGATGAGCAGTATGTCCGCGGTCACAAGTGTGCCCGCCTATTCTATTTGGAGGCCTCGGACTACATTGTGGAGGAGCCGGAGGACAGCGATGAGTCAGTCCAATCCACAACAGCGACAGCAGAACCGTCCCCGATCAACACCGAGGCCCCGCGGATCTCGCTTAATGCCATCACCGGCATTCGAACAGCAACAACGATGCAGCTCTACGTTCAGGTTGGGAATACACAGCTTGTCGCTCTCCTGGATTCCGGGTCTACGCATAACTTCGTGCGCGCGGACATCACTCGCCGCATTGGCCTCCACTTCCAGCCATGCCCGGGTGCAAGCGTCCTCGTCGCGAACGGAGACCGCGTCGCATGCAGCGGCCTCGCCACAGACGTCGCCATCAGGATTGCAGATGAAACGTTCACGGTGGACTGCTATTCTATTCCGCTGGATGGCTACGACATGGTCCTCGGCATCAAGTTCCTTCGCACATTGGGGCCCATCTTGTGGGATTTCGACGACCTATGCCTGGCTTTCACAAGGGCAGGTCAACGTGTCTTCTGGAGAGGGATCGGCTCCACATGATATGACGTTCAGTCGACGCGCCTCCATGCTGTACAACCGGACGGGCCGGCCCTATTACAGACCCTACTGCAGGAGTTCGACGACCTCTTTGTGGAGCCGAAAGGACTGCCGCCGGCTCGACATTGTGATCACCACATCCACTTGTTGCCAAACACAGCACCCGTAGCAGTCCGGCCGTACAGATACCCGCAACTTCAGAAGGACGAGCTGGAGGCCTAGTGTGCTGCCATGCTAGAGCAGGGGATTATCCGGCCGTCAACTTCGGCGTTCTCGGCTCCGGTGTTGTTGGTCAAGAAGCCGGATGCATCATGGCGCTTCTGTGTTGATTACCGGGCTCTGAACGCGCGCACGGTTAAGGACAAGTTCCCCATCCCAGTTGTGGAGGAGCTGCTTGACGAACTTGGCGGCGCACGGTTCTTTACGAAGCTGGATCTTCGTTCCGGTTACCACCAGGTCCGGATGCATCAAGAGGACATCGAGAAGACGGCGTTCAGAACACACCAAGGACACTTCGAGTTTCTGGTCATGCCATTCGGCCTCACCAATGCGCCGGCAACATTTCAAAGCCTAATGAATGCCGTCCTACAGCCGTTTCTGCGTAAGTTTGTCTTGGTTTTCTTCGATGACATCTTGATCTACAGCCCCTCGTGGACAGCACATCTACAGTAGGTAAAGGCGGTCCTGTTAGCGCTTCGTGAGCACCAACTGTGGCTCAAGCGCAGCAAGTGCTCATTCGCCGAGCCCTCGGTGGCGTATCTCGGGCATGTGATCTCAGCTGAAGGGGTGGCCATGGACATCACCAAGGTGGAAGCCGTAGTGACATGGCCGCAACCGCGCTCGGCGCGCGGCCTACGCGGATTCCTCGGTTTGGCCGGCTATTACCGCAGGTTTATCAAGGATTACGGCGCCATCGCGGCACCCCTGACCCGGCTTCTTCGGCGCGACGCGTTCTCCTGGTCGGATGAGGCTATTGTGGCGTTTGATTCCCTCAAACGAGCACTGTCTACAGCGCCAGTGCTGCAGCTGTCGGCGTTTGACCGGCCCTTTACGGTGGACTGTGATGCGTCGGGAACGGGATTCGGCGCTGTTCTTCATCAGGGCATCGGTGCAATTGCATTCTTCAGCAGGCCCTTTGTGCAGCGACATATGAAATTGGCGGCTTATGAGCGTGAACTGATCGGTCTCGTGCAGGCCGTGCAGCACTGGAGACCATACTTGTGGGGGCGCAGTTTTGTGGTACGTACCGACCACTACGCGCTAAAGTTTTTACTGGACCAGCGCTTGTCAACGCCGCCGCAACATCATTGGGTAACCAAGCTCTTCGGATATGATTTCACAGTGGAGTTTCGGCCAGGTACATTCAACATCGTGGCAGATGCTCTTTCCCGCCGTCACGATGACGACGCTGCTGCTCATGCTATCTCTGGTCCGTCATTTGAGTTGTTTGCTGAGCTACGAAGGGAGGTGCAGGAGAACCCGGATTTGCGCGCCCTCCGAGACACGGGTGTCGCCCAGCGCGGCGCGCCGTGGCGCGTGGTGGATGGACTGATACTTTACGGCAACAGGGTGTTCATTCCAGAGGGGTCGCCGCTTGTGCCCATGGTACTGGACCTTGCTCATTCAGCAGGCCATGAAGGGTTCCAAAAGACTTTGCAGCGTCTTCGCTCCGATTTCTTCATCGACCATGACAGCGGGCTGGTCCGTGACTTTGTCCGCTCTTGCGCCGTGTGTCAGCAGAACAAGGTGGACTCCCTCCGACCAGCCGGTCTCTTGCAGCCCTTGGAGGTGCCTTCGCAGGTGTGGGCAGACATAGCTCTTGACTTCATTGAAGGGCTTCCGCGGGTCCATGGAAAGAGTGTCATATTGACTGTGGTGGATAGATTTTCGAAACATGCTCATTTTATACCCCTCAGCCACCCGTACACAGCTATGTCAGTGGCCAAGGCGTTCTTTGAAGGCATCGTTCGTCTCCATGGGTTCCCCAATTCAATTGTCAGTGATCGGGACCCGGTCTTCACAGGACACATTTGGCGGGATCTCTTCAAGCTTGCCGGTGTCACGCTCCGACTCAGTACAGCATTCCATCCGCAGACGGACGGTCAGTCGGAGGCGGTCAACAAGACTATAGCTATGTACCTCCGGTGCATCACAGGTGACCGCCCGCGCGCATGGCTTGAGTGGCTTCCTTGGGCAGAGTATTGCTACAACACCTCTTATCATTCAGCTCTCCGCACATCGCCGTTCCAAGTTGTTTACGGTCGACCGCCACCGGCCTTGCTGCCTTATACGGCTTGTTCCTCCCGCACAGATGCTGTTGATGCCCTCCTGCAGAACCGAGATGACTTCCTCACTGATGTGCGTGCCAGGCTGCTCCAGGCTCAGGAGTATGCCAAGCGCCAATATGACCGCACTCATCGTGCTTTGGAGTTTCAGGTGGGTGACTGGGTTTGGCTCCGCATCCTGCATCGTCCTACACAGACACTACTGCCGGGGCCAGCGACGAATCTAGACTAAACTGCTGCCGGGGTCGTACAGATTCATGAACTCAATCTGATGGGGTCGTAGCTGGCCGGAATACGCGGGGTTCCACTGATTCGTACAAAGTTATCGGGGTCGCATGACCCCGACACATGCACTGTGGCTTCGCCGCTGGCCGGGGCGTCGCGGCAAGCTCAGCCCTCGGTTCGCCGGGCCGTACCAGATCGTCGAACGCATCGGCGAGGTGGCATACCGCTTGTTGCTGCCAGCTGGAGCCAGGATTCACGACGTCTTCCATGTCGGGGTGTTGAAGCCGTTTCGCGGTCCTCCACCATCTACAACGCCGGCACTGCCTCCACTTCACCAGGGACGTCGCCTGCTCCAACCAGACCAGGTCTTGCGTGCACAGCTGCGTCGCGGGGTCTGGCATGTGCTCATCAAGTGGGCAGGTCTTCCGCAAGCTGAGGCAACATGGGAACCGCTCGAGGATTTCCGCGCCGAATTCCCCACCTTTCAGCTTGAGGACAAGCTATTTGTCGAGGGGGGGAGTGATGTTATGTTCGGCAAAGTCTATAGACGCCGTAGTGGCTAGACTCAACCGTGTGCCGAGCTAGGGGGTCACCAGGGGGCGCACAGGGTTGGGTTAGTTGGGATTCATAGTCATTAGGGTTTGGTTAGTTGAGATTAGAGAGTCCTAAAAGATAGGGATAGTTGGTTAAGTTGAGTCCTATATGTATCAAACTTTATGGATCAATAAAGGGCAGCCTAGGGTTGAGTTTATCTCACCTTGGTCCCTGGGCGTTACTGTTCACGACACATCTCTTGCCGCAAGTCTTCAGCCAGGCGCCGAGCACGGCGCCGCCAGTTCATCATCGAGGCTTCAAGCCCAGGCCCCGCACCTTCCACTCCTACAGTCTTCGGTCCATAAGCCGCAACACTTGGAATTTAACATAACCACTAACCATTGTTTGTATTGGTTTTTCTTGATTATTCCTACATCGAAAGAAAGACCACAATAGGCTTTATTGATATGTGTTTACCATAACATTTTGGGACCTTGCTGCATAGGTTATTAGCTACAGTTGAGATTTTTTCTGACGAATGAACCCGTGTTTGCGGATGGGATATAAGTAACACAGAAATTCCCAAGCACATGCTTTCTATGATATTTTTTCATTAATTATCATATCATGAACTTGTGTTCTTGTTCACATATATGGTATTTCTTCTTTTTCTGTTTTTCAGAGTCCATCCATGATCATACAAAAGACAAAGCGGACAACACAATAGAGCATGAGGACACACACATTGAAGATCTTGATGGATGTGTGGTATGTGCAAACTGCAAAGTCTTTATATATTTTTTTAAGAATGATTATTAGTAGACAGGCAGTCGGCAGATGCGACTGTAATATTGGTCAATCCATCAACCAAATCGTTCATACAACTAATTGTGCCGACCAGATACTGTTCCCATCAAATGTCCTACAGTGTCTTGGAAGCTGAAATTCAGCATTAGACTGGATACCACTAGGTGACTTACTGATTCGTATGTGTTTCCACCCAATCAAGGTTCATGACAGCTATAAACTGGCCTAATTTAATTGCCAAATACTCCAACCCTGGATGATTTGACAAACTTATTTTTTTTAATCCATTATTTAGCTCAATATGAAGGGTGGGCCTGGTGCGAGCGGTAGAGTCTTACCGCCTGTGATCGGAAGGTCCCGGGTTTGAGTCGCGGTCTCCTCGCATTGCACAAGCGAGGGTAAGGCTTGCCACTGACACCCTTCCCCAGACCCTGCACAGAGCGGGAGCTCTCTGCACTGGGTACGCCCATTATTTAGCTCAATATGACATGAAAAATCCTTGCCAAAGCTCCAAGCCTGGATGGTATGATCAATTCTGGTGTTGTCCTACTTATTAAAAAGTGGTGTTTTAATATGCATTATAGTGGCATTTAGCATATATTATTGGCTTACTGCACATCAGATACCTGGTGCACATTTTGAGATTCAGTTCCTACACCTCTGATCCATGGTTAACACTTTGTTTTGGCGAAACACAGCTCCAGCACCTTGGTATCCACAAATGGGCCTCTGAGATTCTAAATTTACACCCAATAAGTGTCATTTACTGCTGTATTAAGGAAATTGACTGAGGGGCGTGGGTCTGTGGCAAAGAATGTCAACCTACACTCCTACAGTCATCATGCAGTAATAAAATCAGCATGGATTTGTTTTACAATATAAGCTAAATTATTATTGATCCATAGCTAAAAGTAAACTAGAGACTAAACATGTAGGCAAAGATTGTTTTATTCAGGTGCATACTTTTACCTGTTCCCTGTTATATGGAGTGTCCTCTTGTTATGTCTTTGCCTGACAAATTTATATTTCGTCAATCAGGTTGAGCATTTCTCTGAAGATCCTGTTCTTCATAATGATCAGGAAAAGGAGCTAATAAAGGTACTATATGGAAGTCAAATCTGTGACCTCTAAGTCTTCTTGTTTCACTTCCGTATTCTATTTGTCCAATTTTATTGTTTCCTTGAATGTAGATATCAGAATCTAAAATCCGTGAATGGTCAAGAGGAAAAGAAGGAAATATTAGGTCATTGCTTTCAACACTGCAATATGTAAGTGCAAGAGTATCAATCATATATAATGTCTTACAGTATACTATTGCTATTTTTTTTCTTCCTAAGAACGATAGATGTGTTTATCCTATCTTTTGCTCTAACCCAGGTTTTGCTTATGCTATTGTTCTTTCTTAATGGCTGATGGGATCAGCCCGATTTTATATATATGGAAGAAGCATTCTAGATATTTTATTCTTGTTCTACGTCTTCTGCAAATTTTGAAAATGATTTCCCTATTGTTTTATTCTCTTTGAAGTAGACCATACATAATGTCTCCGCCACTTCTGGTTTTCTTTAAATTACAAAAGTTTTGTGCTCGTTTAGGTCCTATGGCCTGAGAGTGGATGGAAACCAGTTCCTCTTGTTGATATAATTGAAGGAGCAGCAGTCAAGAAGGCTTACCAGAAAGCATTATTATGCCTTCATCCTGATAAGTTGCAGCAACGAGGCGCTGCCATGCATCAGAAGTATATAGCAGAGAAGGTTTTTGATATTTTACAGGTACACTAGATTTATCACAAGCATATTTCTGATTTATTTAGAAGGGCGGGCCTGGTGCAAGCGGTAGTCTTAGCGCTTGTGACCGGAAGGTCCCGGGTTCGAGTCGCGGTTTCCTCGCATTGCACAGGCGAGGGTAAGGCTTGCCACTGACACCCTTCTCTCCAGACCCCGCACAGAGCGGGAGCTCTCTGCACTGGGTATGCCCTTTATATTTCTGATTTACTTAGGAATTGGACGGTGGATAAAGCTAATCTGAGATATACAATATTTGAGAATGGAACTGTGGAGGCATGCGATCCCAGCTTTATCTGGCACCATTTAAAAACATTTTCTCCTGTGCTTCAGTGTCCGTGCCTTTTCCCCCCCTTATGGAGCAGTATGTAGATGATCCTGAAATGAAATTATAGATAATGCATTGTACATATTCCACCTATGATATTCAGGAACCATCCAGTTCTATAAGAAGTAGCATACCTATCTGAATGTTTTTCAGGTGCTATTAATTACTGTTTCCCTTGTTGAAACACTTCAGCAGTCAAATTATGCTTTTCCGGTCTAGTCCTATTGTGCATTTGTATTGATGTTCTACAATGTTGGTATCTTATTTTCCTGTCAACAAAAACAGTTGATATGCTTTCTCTTATATGTGTGCAGGAATCATGGAAGGAATTCAATTCAATCACTTTTGGATAGCATTAGGAGTTTATTTTGTTATTGCATTGGCACAATGATCAATCGCACAGACATTGTGTCCCGGTGTCTGCAACAGTTGGTTCAAATAACCTAGAAAAATATAGCAAATGGGCAAAGAGAGTTCGGTTTATGAATTTAGGCGCACTGGCAATGCCACCCTCCGCCTTTTCTTCAAAATTCCGACTGCATGTAGTATTGTTTTTTTTTTTTGACAACAGTGTGTAGTATTGGTTAATCAGTTCTATTGTATCCAGACGATGACTGAAATATCATATGAGAAATGCTTTGTGTACAACCATTTGATGAGTGCCTAGCAACTGATGATGTACAAATTTTGCCTGACCGTCTGAAAGTGCATTTGTCCCCTATGTGGGTTTTGGTGTATTGATGACATCCAAATTAGGGACTAATGTGATCTTAATGAGATATGTTGCAGCTATTAGTCCCATGAAAGATTCAAAGAGTTGATAAAGATGAAATGGTATCCCTCAATTTTTGAAGTTGTAAAGGCGGACGAACTCAAAACTATCTCCAAATGTTTTAATTTTGTTTTTGAGTTTAGGATCCGCCGTACTATAAAGAGGGATGCAAGTTTAGTTGGTCTGAGGAAGATAGAGTGCTTAAGCATTTAAATAAAATCAAAAGAGAGTCACTCTAGCACTTCACGCGTACTTAGAATAATTTTCTGTGACTTTCGGTGTCGGAAGTCCCGACGTAAGTCGGAACTCCCGACAGTCAGAACTCCCGACCTAAGCCAGGAGTCCAGGCACCTGTGCTTCTGACTACTCGCTGTCTGTGCTCGTCGGAAGTCCCGACAAACGTTGGGAGTTCTGACCGTCGGAAGTCCCGACGTTCGTCGGGAGTTCCGACACTGACCTGACCCTAGCCGGGAGTCCCGGCATCTGCGGTGCTGGCTGTTTGTTTAACTGAGCACGTCGGAAGTCCCGACGAACGTCGGGAGTTCCGACCATCGGAAGTCCCGACGTTTGCCGGGAGTTTCGACACTGACTTTCACCCGTGGACTTCTGACTCGTTGTGGACAGTGTTTTCTGTTGTAGTCGGAACTCCCGGGATCTACGTCGGGACTTCCGACGTAGATCTGAACGGTTGGATTTTCACTTGGAGTATAAATACTCCTCTCTTCACTTCTAACCGTAACGGACTCATTTTTCACAGTTGACTCACTTCGTGCTGAACAGCTCCCAAGCAACAAAAGCACCCCTCTCCTTCCTCCCTTGCTCTAATCTTCGATTCCCTTAGGTTTTGAGTGAAAGGAGAGTGGATTAAGTGAGAGCATCACTTTGGAAAGCTTGAGCACTTGATTTCTTCGTCAAGTCGGTTGATTTTGCGTCTATTACTCTTGAGGCTTTGCCCCTAGCCGGCTAGGCGTTGCCCTAGAGCTTCTATCTTGTGGAAGAGCCGTAGGAAGTTTGTATCACCCTTTGATTTCTTAGTGGAAAGCTCAAGTGACCTTTGTGGTCGCTTTGAGAGAGGCAAGGAGGTGGAAAAGACTCCGACCTTAGTGGTCACCTCAACAACGAGGACGTAGGAGCTCCTTTGTGGAGTTGCCGAACCTCGGGATAAATCCTTATGTCCCGCGTGCTTGTTGTTGTTGTGATTACTTGAGATTACTTGTATGTGTTTGTCTCTTTGTCTCCAAAATCCCCATTTTAGGGTTTGGTCTCGATCTACCGTTTGGAGGCTTTACGACGTCAAGGGAGTGACCCAACATCTTCACCAAACCACAAGGAAGTGAGGTTGTAAGATTATTTATCCGCAAAGTTAAATTTGGCACTGCTTTTCTAGTTCACGTAGGCGTCGGAACTGCTGACGTTTGCGTCGGAACTTCTGACAACGTCGGGAGTTCTGACCCAAACGTCGGGACTTTCGATAGTGGCTGATAGATTTGAACTTAGCATTTGCAGTAAATTTTTAGATACGCCTATTAACCCCCCCCACCTCTAGGCATTGTTAGATCCTTTCAATTTGTATCAGAGCAAGGTCTTCTCTTTGCGTTTCACCACGTGAGAAGAAACAATGTCGGAGACCGACAAGATGCAAGTCGTTGCCGTCGAAATGGCCAAGAAAATAGCTGAAGAGTTGATGAGTACTCAAGTCAAGCTCTTTCAAGATGAAATGAAAAAGATGCAAGATGAGATGAGCAAGTTGAAGGAAGAATTGAGTAAGAAGGTTGATGATGCAATAAGTGGCAAGAATGATATTAGTGACAAGAATGAAGCAAACAAAGATGCCGCTAGTGATATTGGAGCCGGTGAGCATACTCATGGAAAAGGAATATATTCACACATGAGTTTTGACTATGGACAAATCATGAAAGGTTCAACACTACATACTCCGTCCGTCAATATTGGCAAGCCACCTCACTTTGATGGAACAAGATACACCGATTGATCTTACAAGATGAAGATGCATCTAATAGCCGCAAGACTTTGAGAAGTTGTGGATGTTGGTGTGATGATTCCTACCGATGAAGATAGAGAGATAACTCCGGAAGAAGTGCACAACCTCCATCGAAATGCACAAGCCGTAGCATTGCTTGTGTCAAGCCTAGCTCCGGATGAGTTTAGAAAAGTAAATGGAAAGGAAAATGCAAAGCAAATTTGGGATACTTTGAAAGTATCATTTGAAGGAGATAAAAGTGTGAGAAAAGGCAACATAGAGTTACTTCATGGTGAATTGGAAAGATTTGTATTCTTGCAAAATGAAACAACACAATCCATATTTGATAGGCTCATGGCATTGGTCAACCGCATAAGAGCTCTTGGTAGCAACGAATGGGATGACAACAAAGTTGCTAGAAAGATGTTGAGAACTTATAAAGCCAAGAACAACATGCTAGCGTCCGTGATCATGGAAAGGCCCGGTTATGATGAGATGACACCTCAAGAAGTTCTTTCAAAGCTCAAGCATCATGAGTGTCTAGATGAAGATGCAATCAATGCTCACAATCAAAATCCTAATGCAATGGGATTCAACAAGAGTGTCGCCCTTAAAGCAACTCAACAACATGAAGGTCAAGGTTCAAGTCAAGAAAAGAAGAAGAAAGTGAAGGATGATTCCTCAAGTGGAGAAGAAGATTCCGATGCGGAGGTTGCATTTGTGATTAGAAATCTTAGAAAGTTTATGAAGAAGAAAAGCAATCGCAAGACCTATGGTGATGGTAAGAGAAGGTTCAAAAAGAGATTTTGCTATGGATGTGGTCAAGTTGGTCACTTCATAGCCGATTGTCCTAATGAGAAAAAGAAGCACAAGCATGACAAGGATGAAGATAAGAAGAACAAAGGCAAGAAGAGAGGTGAAGCTCATCTTGGGAAAGAATGGGAGTCAAGTGATAGTAACTCAAGTGATGATGAGAAGAAGAAGAAGGGAGCCGCAAACATCGTCATCCACCACTCTTCTTCACCGACCATGATCTTTCCCTACTCAACTTCACCACCAAAGCTCTTCTCCAACCTATCTTCACCACCGAGGCTCTTCTCCAACCTCATCGACAACGACTACTACACTCCAACTTGTCTCATGGCAAAAGGGGAGAAGGTACATACTACACCCATTTCCTCTAGTGATGAGTATGATAGTTGTGATGATAACATAGAAGAAATTGAAGCAACCATGATAAAAAAATTTGGTAAAAAGGCATTCACTAAAATAAAAATGTTAATGAAGAAATTAGAGAAGAGGGATAGATGCTTAGAGTTGCAAGGAGATATAATTACTCAAGAGAGAGAGAAAAAACCTTGCACTTGAAGCATCTATCGCCGAGGAAAAGATAAAGGTTGAGAAGTTAACCGTTGAATTGTCTTTAGCCAATGACTCAATTGGGAAATTGACTAAGGAACATTCCTCGGTTAATGATCAAATAGCTAGCCTTAAAATGAAAAGAGTATAGCTCAAGAAAGCCTCACAAGCTTGGAAGAAAAATATCAAAATCTTGAGCTAAACTATAGTACTATTTGGGCTAGCACTTCAACTTCTCCTAAGGCAACCGAAGTCTCTAATGTCTCCACTAGTGATGGTTGTAAAAGATGCTATAAAATTGATGTAAATGCATATGCAACTAACCTTGTTGAGTTAGAGAAGAAAAACAAGGAGATTCATAGGTTGGAGATGATTGTGAAGAATGGGTGCAAGTGTCAAGAACAATCCAACAAGACTATATACAAGTCATCAAGGCACCCATCAATCAAGGAAGGCATTGGCTACAATAGGTATGATGGAAAAGCAAATGGAAGGAACATGATAAATGATGTGCCTTGTGTGAAGTTCAACAAGGGCGTTGCTCTTGATGAGCTAATATGCAAGGCCAATAACAAGGTCTATATTCCAAAGATCCAACCTACAAATACCAAGACCATCAAGACAAAGCAATCCGATGTCCTCAAGCCACAAGCACCACTTTCACGGTGCTATGCAAGTGACTATATGTGTTGTTGGAGCAAGGATGGCAAGATTGTGGTTAAGTATGTTGGTGCCCAAAAGAGAAAGGAAATTATGAAGAGTGTTTGGGTGCCCAAGTTTTATGTGACTAACCCCTTAGGACCCAAATCTTTTTGGGTACCTAAAACAAAAGCATAATTTGTTTTTGTATGAATATTCCTCTGGTGGAACAAGTTGGGTGTTGGATAGTGGATTCACCAATCATATGACCGGAGAGAAGGACATGCTCACATCATTTCAATCAAGTCATGATCAAAGTGGAAATATTGTGTTTGGTGACAATGGAAAAGGTGAAGTATTCGGTTTGGGTAAAATTGTAATATCAAATGATAATTCCATTTCCAATGTCTTACTTGTGAATTCGTTGAGATACAATTTGTTGTCCGTTTCACAACTTTGTGAGATAGGTTACAATTGTCTCTTTACGGATAAGGGTGTGGAAGTCTATAGAAGGGAGGATTCCTCTATTGCATTTACGGGTCATTTGAAGGGGAAACTCTATCTAGTTGATTTCACATCAAATAGAGTAAATCCTGAGACTTGTTTAATGGAAAAATCTAGCATGGGTTGGTTATGGCATCGCCGACTTGCCCATGTTGGGATGAGGAACTTGGCCAAACTTCAAAAAGGCGAACACATCCTTGGACTAATAAATGTTTCTTTTGAGAAAGATAGGATTTGTAGCGCATGCCAAGCGGGAAAACAAGTTGGAGCTAAACATCCCGTCAAGAATGTTGTGACAACCGAAAGGCCATTGGAGTTGCTTCACATGGACATATTTGGATCCGTCGCTTATATAAGCATTGGTGGTAACAAATATGGCTTTGTAATTATTGATGATTATTCTCATTTCACTTGGGTATTCTTTTTGCGTGAAAAGAGTGAAGTCCAAGGAATCTTCAAGAAGTTTGCGAAAAGAGCCCAAAATGAGTTTGATGTCAAAATCAAAAGAGTTAGAAGTGACAACGGGACGGAGTTCAAGAACACCAACATTGAAGAGTTTCTTGATGAAGAAGGAGTCAAGCATGAGTTTTTGGTTCCATACACTTCACAACAAAATAATGTTGTGGAGAGGAAGAACCGAACGCTCATAGAAGCCGCAAGAGCAATGTTGGATGAGTACAAGACCCCAACTAATTATTGGGCGGAAGCGGTCAACACGGCATGTCATGCCATCAACCGCTTATATCTTCACAAGATAAGAGAGAAGACCGCCTACGAACTTCTAACCGGTAAAAAGCCTAAGGTGCACTACTTTAGAGTTTTTGGATCCAAGTGTTTCATACTTAACAAGAAATCCAAAAGTTCTAAGTTTACACCAAAGGTTGATGAAGGTTTCATGCTTGGTTATGGTACTAACGAACATGGATATCGTGTTTTCAATAAAAGCACCGGTTTGATTGAAATAGCGGTAGACGTGACTTTTGATGAAACCGACTGCTCTCAAAAAGAGCAAGTCAATGTTGAGAATGTAGATAATGAGGAAGCCCCACATGAAGCAATCAAGAAGCTTGCTATTGGTGAAGTAAAGCCCATTGAAGACGAAGATGAAGACCATGTGTGTGCGTAATGATCTTGATCCAACCATTCATCATGTTTCATCAAATGAACATGGTGAAGTCTCCGCAACAAGAAATAATCAAGATGGGAGATCAAATGAAGCATAAGGTCAATCTCATGAAGATGGTGTCAACAATGAGCGAGCTCAACCATAACTCAACAATGAAGAAAGAAGTGAAGTCAACCCTCCGCAAGCTCATGATTGTGATCTTCCAATCAATCATGACTGTGATGATGATGATGATGGCCCTATCCAAAGATTAACTCAAGTGCCACATCCTAGAGTGCATCAATCCATTCAACGGGATCATCCCGTTGATAACATATTGGGGAGCATTCAACGAGGGGTAACTACACGTTCCCGTTTAGCAAGTTTTTGTGAATATTACTCGTTTGTTTCTCCTTTGGAACCTCGTAGGGTGGAAGAGGCACTTGATGATCCAGATTGGATGATAGCCATGCAAGAGGAGTTGAATAACTTCACTCGGAATGAAGTCTGGTCCTTGGTGGAAAGACCCAAGCAAAATGTGATTAGAACCAAGTGGGTTTTCCGCAACAAGCAAGATGAGCATGGCGTGGTAACAAGGAACAAGGCAAGGTTGGTGGCTCAAGGATTCACTCAAATTGAAGGCTTGGATTTTGAGGAGACCTATGCACTGGTGGCTAGGCTAGAATCAATTCGCATTCTACTTGCCTATGCTGCCCATCATGATTTCAAGTTATATCAAATGGATGTGAAGAGTGCATTTCTCAATGGCCCTCTATCCGAGTTGGTGTATGTAGAGCAACCACCGGGCTTTGAAGACCCCAAGTATCCAAACCACGTCTACAAGCTCGACAAGGCGCTCTATGGGCTCAAACAAGCCCCTAGAGCTTGGTATGATTGTTTAAAGGATTTCCTACTCAAACAAGGTTTTGAGATAGGAAAGGCCGATGCTACTTTGTTTACTCGCAAAGTCAATAATGATATCTTTGTTTGCCAAATATATGTCGATGACATAATATTTGGTAGTACTAATGTGGCGTTTTGTGAGGAATTTAGTAGGATTATGACAAATAGGTTCGAGATGTCCATGATGGGAGAGTTGAAATTCTTTCTTGGATTTCAAATCAAGCAACTCAAGGATGACACGTTCATAAGTCAAACCAAGTACACCAATGACATGTTCGAACAAGTTTAACTTGGACAAGGCCAAGCCCATCAAGACACCCATGCCAACCAATGGACATCTTGATCTTGATCAAGGAGGAAAGGACGTCGATCAAAAGGTATATCGCTCCATGATTGGATCACTCCTTTATCTTTGTGCATCTAGGCCCGATATTATGCTTAGTGTGTGCATGTGTGCAAGATTTCAAGCTAATCCGAAAGAATGTCATTTGATGGCCGTTAAGAGAATTTTTCGGTATTTAGTGCACACTCCTAATCTTGGCTTGTGGTATCTTAAGGGCTCCACTTTTGAGTTACTTGGCTATTCCGATTCGGATTATGCCGGTTGCAAAGTAATCCGAAAGAGTACTACCGGAACTTGCCAATTTATTGGCCGTTCCTTGGTGTCTTGGAGCTCTAAGAAGCAAAATTCCGTTGCTTTGTCCACCGCCGAAGCCGAGTATGTGGCGGCCGGCGCTTGTTGTGCCCAACTACTTTGGATGAAGCAAACACTAAAGGACTTTGGTTGTGAGTTAACCAAGATTCCACTTTTGTGCGACAACGAGAGTGCCATTAAGTTGGCAAATAACCCTGTAAACCACTCTCGAACCACGCGAGTAAGATGCCTTGGTGCGGCCAGGCGGCTTGGGAACAGCGGCACGATCTTGAGTCTTCTTAGAACGCTTTTCCCAAGTATTATGAACTCTAAATGACTTCAAATTTGGTCAAATAAAAAAACAACACTTTGACTCTAGTATTATGAACTCTAAATGACTTCAAATTGAAAAGTTTTGAATACCAAGTTTGTTCAACTCATCAAGATCTACAATTGTTGTTTTGGTCAACTTTCCATTTGAGATAGTTTGGATGGTTCAAATTTGTGATTTTTAAATTTCGATGTTTACAAACTAGTTTTCGGAACCCTAGATGTCTCAAATTGAAAAGTTTTGAATACCAAGTTTGTTCAGCTCATCAAGATCTACAATCCTTATATAGGCTATTTTTTCATTTGAGAAAGTTTGAACAAAATGTAGTTCAAATTTCACAAGTGTGTGACATAGTTTCAGAAAGTCTATATGAGATTCAAGAATTTATGACTAGTGTTTGATAAAACTTTCTCAAATGGGAAAATGAGCTATGTAACAATTGTATATCTTGCTGAGATGATCAAACTTGGTATTCAGAGTTTTTTCATCTGAGGTCATTTAGTGTCTCATTTGAGCAAGTTTGACCAAGTCAAATTTGGTCAAATGAAAAAACAACACTTTGACTCTAGTATTATGAACTCTAAATGACTTCAAATTGAAAAGTTTTGAATACCAAGTTTGTTCAACTCATCAAGATCTACAATTGTTGTTTTGGTCAACTTTCCATTTGAGATAGTTTGGATAGTTCAAATTTGTGATTTTTAAATTTTGACGCCTATAAACTAGTTTTCCATTTGAGAAAGTTTGGATGGTTTAAATTTTGAAGCACTAAATGATTTCAAACGAAAAAGTTGTAAACAACAAAGTTTTATAACTTTTTGAGATCTATAATTTTTATTTTGATCATTTCTCCATCCAAGGTCGTTTGAATAATATCCGGATAATATCCGTTTTTAAATATCCGGATATATCCGATACTTAACCGGATTATCCGATATCCGCCGGATATCGATGATATTACATCCGTATTTGATATCCGCCTAAGATATCCGTTTTAGTATCCGTATCCGAAAAAAATTACGGATATCTGAGTAACTATCCAGATAAGTGTTCATATTTGTTCGGTCGAACGGACGGTCGAATAAATATCCGTACCGTTTTCATCCATAGTGTTTCCCGTGGCCATGGCCGTGGTGACCAGGGGTCATTGGCTGCCGCTCCTCCTCCTGTTGCTACCCCTCCTCCTGCTCCTGCTCCTGTTGGGGCTGAGCCGATGGTTGATGAAGAAGAGGAAGCGCTGGATCGTGCCGGACGCACCATTGCTGTTCCACCGCTTCGCACCCCGACTCGTGGTCCGCCAGGGACATTTCAGCTTGTTCCATTCACCGATGTGTCGCCGGTCATGAGGGAGCCCTCCATGGCTCCGAATTCGGCTAGTGGATGGACGCCTCCCCTTCTAGTGGATTATCGTCACCGAGTCAAGGACATCCGGTACAACAGAGCAAGGAACCTGTATGCAGAGGATGAGAAAGATCTCCGCCTTGAGTATCGTTTCTGGCACCCCTTCCATTATGATTTCTATGATTCCATTCTTTATCGGAAGTTTTTGAAGAAGAAGGAGCCACCGGTCCTTCAGATGAAGTGCATTGATGCATATTATCTTGGCAAGTACAAGGAACCCGAGCTGGAGCAGATGGTTCGAGATATACAATCAATGGGGCTGTCTTACCTGCTAGCGTTTTGGAAGAATTGGAACAATGAGCTGATTTGTCAGTTTTATGCTTCTTATCATCATGAGAGAGACCAGACCGGTGCTGTGGACATTATTCACTAGACCACGGAAGGCAAGCACTATAAGGTGGACTTTGTCGATTTCTCTCGCCTTCTAGGTTTGGGTCACAGCGACCGGACTGCAAATCAGTTAACTGAGTATGAGGATCTTGCTTTGGAGGAATATCAATATATGTATCTTGAGGGCCACAGGGCTGATGGACAGACTGCTTTTCTGAAGCCATATTACTATGTTCTGAACAACATCCTGAGACAAATATTGTATCCGAAGGTAGGTGACTCCACCTTTCTTCGTGATGATTCACAGAAGGTGCTTCAGCGATTTGGAGATGAGTTTGAGAAGTTCTCCATCAGTCGCTATATATGGTATAAGATTCATGATGCTTCTGAGGATCTGGTGAAGCACCTGCCCTATGCACCGTACATCATGCATATCATAGAGCATGTATCTAGCATCCGTTTTCCCTATGACTCTGAGCATAAGGTCCTCAAGATATCCAACAAGACCTCTATCATTGCTGCTAGAGAACTAAAAGAAAAAGCTGAGGCAGCCCGTGCTATAGGGAAAGGTCCTTCGGGTTCTCGCTCTCACCGTGGTGCTGCCACCACTGCTGCTGCTCGGTCATCCAGTGACGAGCCCCTTTCTTCGTCCTCCTCCGGAAAGAAGCCCAACAAGTTCAAGTTTCTAATGACCTACATGTTTGGACAGTGTTGTGCTAGTGCTCAGCGTGAGCACGACATGCAAGAGAGGCTATATCGATTGGAACAGCAAGCAGGAATTGTATCTTCTCCTCCACCGCCATTTGTGCCTCCTCGTGATCCGTTGGCTTTATATGATGAGGCTTCTTCTCGCCCACATGGCAAAGGGAAAGCAACTGAAGACGATGAGGAATATCAAGAGGAAGAAGATGATGAAGAAGACAACGATGGTGAGGAAGGTGACCAAGGCGATGATGATGACTCCGATGATGAGTAGTTGGTTTCTCATGCGGCCTACCCCTTTTGGCACTTGTTGACAAAGGGGGAGTGTTAGGCTTTGATTTATTGTAATAAGTTAGTTGGTCTTTATGTTTTGGAACTTTAAAACCTTTAGCGTGTATGAACTATGTCGTGTGGTGGCAACCGTATGATGGACAACTATCTATTTATATGTGTGTGATGGATGATTGTAGGATAAGTTATGTTTTAATCTATCTTATTTGCTTGTGCTTATCTCTACTTGTCATGATGAATGTTTTTTTTGTATGGCCATATATTACTTCAAGTTTCTACTTTGAAATCTTGGCCATCATACTTCTTTTTACTTGCTGTGTGAAATAACATGTCATATTGCATCTCTTTTCACCGATACTTATTTGTTCACACATACTTGTTGCACCCCACGAATTGCAAAATTTAGGGGAAACTTTTGTCTTGGTGTATGCAATCATGTATACATGATTCCAATTGAAATTCAAATTCATGCATACATCAAGGGGGAGCTCTCTATAAATTTTGGGGTTCAAAAGTTTTAAAATCTTTCATTCTTATAAATGCCTAAGTTGGTTGTCATCAATTACCAAAAAGGGGGAGATTGAAAGTGCATTTGCCCCCTATGTGGGTTTTGGTGTATTGATGACATCCAAATTAGGGACTAATGTGATCTTAATGAGATATGTTGCAGCTATTAGTCCCATAAAAGATTCAAAGAGTTGATAAAGATGAAATGGTATCCCTCAATTTTTGAAGTTGTAAAGGCGGACGAACTCAAAACTATCTCCAAAGGTTTTAATTTTGTTTTTGAGTTTAGGATCCGCCGCACTATAAAGAGGGATGCAAGTTTAGTTGGTCTGAGGAAGATAGAGTGCTTAAGCATTTAAATAAAATCAAAAGAGAGTCACTCTAGCACTTCACGCGCACTTAGAATAATTTTCTGTGACTTTTGGTGTTGGAAGTCCCGACGTAAGTCGGAACTCCCGACAGTCGGAAGTCCCGACCTAAGCCAGGAGTTCCAGCACCTGTGCTTCTGACTGCTCGCTGTCTGTGCTCGTCGGAAGTCCCGACGAACGTCGAGAGTTCCGACCGTCGAAAGTCCCAACGTTCGCCGGGAGTTCCGACACTGACCTGACCCTAGCCGGGAGTCCCGGCATCTGCGGTGCTGGCTATTTGTTTAACTGAGCACGTCGGAAGTCCCGACGTTTGCCGGGAGTTCCGACACTGACTTTCACCCGTGGACTTCTGACTCGTTGTGGACAGTGTTTTCTGTTGTAGTCGGAACTCCCGGGATCTGCGTCGGGACTTCCGACGTAGATCTGAACGGTTGGATTTTCACTTGGAGTATAAATACTCCTCTCTTCACTTCTAACCGTAACGGACTCATTTTTCACAGTTGACTCACTTCATGCTGAATAGCTCCCAAGCAACAAAAGCACCCCTCTCCTTCCTCCCCGCTCTAATCTTCGATTCCCTTAGGTTTTGAGTGAAAGGAGAGTGGATTAAGTGAGAGCATCACTTTGGAAAGCTTGAACACTTGATTTCTTCGTTAAGCCGGTTGATTTTGCGTCTATTACTCTTGGGGCTTTGCCCCTAGCCGGCTAGGCGTTGCCCTAGAGCTTCTATCTTGTGGAAGAGCCTTGGGAAGTTTGTATCACCCTTTGATTTGTTAGTGGAAAGCTCAAGTGACCTTTGTGGTCGCTTTGAGAGAGGCAAGGAGGTGGAAAAGACTCCGACCTTAGTGGTCACCTCAACAACGAGGACGTAGGAGCTCTTTTGTGGGGTTGCCGAACCTCGGGATAAATCCTTGTGTCCCACGTGCTTGTTGTTATTGTTGTTGTGATTACTTGAGATTACTTGTATGTGTTTGTCTTTTTGTCTCCAAAATCCTCATTTTAGGGTTTGGTCTTGATCTACCGTTTGGAGGCTTTACGGCGTCAAGGGGGTGACCCAACATCTTCACCAAACCACAAGGAAGTGAGGTTGTAAGATTATTTATCCGCAAAGTTAAATTTGGCACTACTTTTCTAGTTCACGTAGGCGTCGGAACTGCTGACGTTTGCGTCGGAACTTCTGACAACGTCGGGAGTTCCGACCTAAACGTCGGGACTTCCGACAGTGGCTGACAGATTTAAACTTAGCATTTGCAGTAAATTTTTAGATACGCCTATTCACCCCCCCTCTAGGCATTGTTAGATCCTTTCACCATCGAATAAAAAAGTGATCAATCTTCTATTTGAATGTTGATTTTGTGTAATGTAATATATGTTAGCAGCAGTAAATATTTGGTAATCATACTCCAATCAAAAAACAGCAGTGGTATGTATTACCTCCGTCATTAAAAGAGTGCCTAGGAACTTTCTTAAGTTTGACTAGATTTATAAAAAATATATATTATCAACATTTATATCACTAGATTGATTAATTATCAAAATATATCCCATAATTTATCTAATGATACTTATTACATATCATAAATATTATTTTTTCCTACTTTTTAGAATTATATATTTTTATATTTTTGTACATGCTTAGTTAAACTTTGAAAAGTGAGATATAACACTCTTTCAGAGACGGATATAGTAGTAACAAGGGGGCTGCTTGGTTGGTTGGTTACCAAAGATTGCCATACCAAAGATTTAGCAAGAAAAATTTGCTAAAACTAAGGCAAGAATATTTGCCATAAATTTGACATGCTAATTGTGAGGCCTTGATAAATTTTGGTAGCCAACCAAATGGTTGTCAAATTTTTGAATTGCCTAAGTTTTGGTAACCAAATTTTGGCCTTCAAGCAATCAGGCCCAAGGTAACAACAAGGAGTGGTTCGGTGCTGTACTAGTGAAGTATTGATATATCCTTGGGCAGAACCAGAATAGCAAGATCGCATTTTCTTCTCTCGCAGTGTGTATATGGAGACGGTCAAAACATTGCACTCGACCGAAACACTCCTACATCCCGTCCGATTCACACTCGAACAAGTCTTAACGTAGCTTCCGTAGGCACCAAGTTCCTAAGCCAACGATTCCGATTCACTTTCACGCTCGAACAAGTCGTAGCCACCAAGTTTCTAACCCAACGATTCCGATTCACTTTCACGCGCGAACAAGTAGCTTCCGCAGGCACCAAAGTTCTCATATAATATAAAGTCAAAATAAATAGGAATACTGGTACGCAGGAGCCAAACGCTGCAAAGGCGATTTATCGGCCCAAATATCGTGCCAAGCCCACGCCCAAGAGAAAATTGGAAATTTGCCGCGGGTGGGCTTCGCCCAAATGCCATTAAATTTGTGAGCTTCGCTGAAATGCCCTTATGAAATGAGTCCAATACGTTATAACGTCATTTTGAGGTTTAAATCCACTTTTAATATTTTTCGCCCAAACTTTTAGCCTAAACTAACCATTTTGCCCCTGAGCTCATTGACTCATGCCCTTTCATCTCTCTCCCTCTCCCTCTCTCGCTCCCGTCGCCTCCCCTTCCTCTCTCCCTCTCCCTCTCTCACTCCCGTCACCCCCTCTCTCTCCCGAGGTGGTGGCGCTGCGGCGGGCCCCGAACGCGATGGCCTCCCTGCGTTGCGCGTGGCCGTGGGCCCCGGCAGCGGGCGAGCCCGGCTCGGCGTGGCGCGCCGCTGTCGCGCTGCATCTCTCTCTTCCCCCTCTCCCGATTGTAACATCCTAATGGGCCAAAGTGGGCCCAATCCAATCCAGTCATGGGCCGGTGGTACTGTAGCAGAGAGAAACGGGCCTGTTAATGTAGCATCCGAATTACGGGGATACTGTAGACCGAGTACCGCTCACCCGAAAAACGGGCCAGACAAATTTGGGGTACTGTTCACCCATGTTACTGTAGCACCGCGAAAAACATTGCGCACCCTGTTTAGTACCATACTGGAAACTCTGAGATCGCCGGATCGACTTAAATACCAGGGTCAAGAACGCGTAGTAACCTTTGGTTAACCGTTTTGAACGAAGCGAGGACGAAAGTTCAAGCGGGTTGCTACTCGGGTGGGACCACTCCTCGGAAGAGTGGGCCTGGGCCATGTATGTCGGGACTGGTCGTTACATTTGGTATCAGAGCCGACTCTCGAGGTTTCACGGGCACGTGGGGATAATTGCGCGGGTATGTTGTGTGCATGTGCGTGGACCCGTTGTGGACACGGCATGGCATACACATGCGCCGGCACGGGGCCACACAAACGTGTTGAAGAGAGGAGGATCCTGGAATAAATGCCACACAAACGTGTTGAAGAGAGGAGGATCCTGGAATAAATGTCCCGAAAGGGTAAGCTGATCTGGCATTCGACGGGGACGTCGAATCCTTAGGGGGATGATTGTAACATCCTAATGGGCCAAAGTGGGCCCAATCCAATCTAGTCATGGGCCGGTGGTACTGTAGCAGAGAAATGGGCCTGTTCATGTAGCATCCGAATTTCGGGCTACTGTAAACGAGCACTGTTCACCCGGGGGTACTGTTCACCAGTGTTACTGTAGCACCGCGAAAAACACTGTGCAACCTGTTTAGTACCATACTGGAAACTCTGAGATCGCCGGATCGACTTAAGTACCAGGGCCAGGAACGCGTAGTAACATTTGGTTAACCATTTTGAACGAAGCGATGACGAAAGTTCAGGCGGGTTGCTACGCGGGTGGGATCACTCCTCGGAAGAGTGGGACTGGGCCATGTATGTCGGGACTAGTCGTTACACCGGTGTGCAGGTGCACCGTACGGGCCCGCTACGCTGGCCGTCCTTCGGCGAGGTGGCGCGCCGCGGCGACGGTGGCGCGGCGCTGGCGGCCCCCCTCCCCTCTCCCTCTCCCTCCATCTCAATCTACCACTGGGCTGTGCGCGCGGCCGACGCAGGGCAGGGCAGAGGCATGGCCTTGCAGGCCAGTCGTCCTCATCTTCCCCCCTCTCCTCTCTCCTGCTGTGGTCGCTCATGGTGCTCGTGCCCGGAGCCGGTGGGTCTCGGCGGTGCCGTGGTTGGCACAGAGCAGTCTCAGGTGCTCCCGTTTCCTCTTGTATTTTGGGATTTTGCTTTTGCCTCTCTGATTCGTCCATTCGATGACTTCGATTCGTGTTCTAGGGTTTGGCCTAGAATGCCTGTTGTTCCAATGTTTACCTACTCTGTGTTTATCTGTGAAAGGACGGCACCAATTGGCAATGACACTACTTATCTCAAAGATGAAAAAGTCTCCATTGATGAGATCAAATTAACACCTCTGTGTGGGATTCAAGGGATTGTGTTTGTGATTTTATTTTTGCAGTTTTTTTTCTCAGTTTTTCCCTCTCCCGTTCTTGCTTCGATTCTTCATTTTGAGACCGATTTAGTTCGTTCTTTTTTGCTCGGATTCGTGCTATGATATGAGTTGATGCTACCCCTTAAGTGAATTTGATTGAATCGAGTCGAGCACAAAGATATTGAATGAATTTCGTTTTTGGGTAGTTTTTCGTGTTCTTGGCCGTGATCTAATTTTCTCGGAGTTTGGGTTGAAATTCGGCGACGATCTCTTAGAGTATGCTCACCAACTCCCTTGTGATGGCCTGTGAAAGGTTTGGTCGCGATTTGTTTTGATTTGGTCCAGTTTTTCATCGATTTTGTGACCGTCGGTTTCCTGTTCTAGATTTCCAGTTCTTTGTTTCTTTCTGCTTGTTCGTCGTGGGAGGCCGAGCAACAGGAGGCGCGTGCTCCCAGCGCCAGTCCAGCGACCGGCCGCTCGCCCAGGTGCTCTGCTCAGCGGTGAGCAGCTCCACCGCTCAAACCCCTCTCTGTCTCCCACCGTCTCTCTCTATGCCCGGCGACGAGTAGCACCACCGCCCGCACTTCTCTCTCTGCTCGTTTTCTCCCACCGATTCAACGAGCTTAGGGGCAAAATGGTCACTGAAGGCTAAAATTTTGGCTGATTTTTTTTTAAACTAGACTTAAAACTTAAAATGTCATTATAGCGTGTTGAACTCGTTTGACATTTCAGCGAAGCCCACAAAATTAATGCGGCGAAGCCCGCTTCACGTGAGGGCAAAATTCCTATTTTCTCCACGCGCAACGTCAAGCGAAGGAAGACTACCCTAACCTCGTGCCCGCTCGTTTCCTTGCTCGACTTCATCCCCTCGCCGCCGCCGCCGTCGCAAGCGACGATGCTCGACATCAACTTGTTCCGCACCGACAAGGGCGGCAACCCGGACCTCATTCGCGAGTCCCAGCGCAGCCGGTTCGCCTCCGTCGAGCTCGTCGACGAGGTCATCGCCTTCGACAAGGCATGGCGCGAAAGTAAGTGTCTCCTCTCCTCATTACCCTGCCCCCATCAAACCTCTTCTAGATCCCCGGCCGGTCTCTGACTCCCATGGGTTCCCGTTGCTGCTGCAGGGCAGTTCGAGCTGGACAAGATCCGGCAGGAGCTCAACGCTACCAGCAAGAAGATCGGCAAGCTCAAAGCCGTACGTTCCGTCTCAAATTGCGAATTCTGCGATGCACTCGTTATCCCTTTCCTTCTCGGGGTTCTGGGTTTCACGTGACGGTGGCGTATTTCTTTGCAGAGCAAGCAAGAAGAGGAAGCGAAGAAGCTCATGGAGAGCACAGACGAAATTAAGAAGAGGTTGGCAGCCAAAGAAGTTGAGGTGCAGGAGGCCAAGAACACCCTCGACGCCAAGGTCACGACGATTGGCAACATCGTGCATGAGTCCGTGCCAGTCAGCGATGACGAGGTGATTTGTAAATTTAGCTGGTGGTTGTTCTAACTATTTCCTTTCCACTGAAGAACTGAACGGCTGAAAGAAAAATAATTTTTCAGTAACTGTTAGATCAATTTTCAGTAACTGTTAGATTGTAATGTGGCAACCTAACTGTTGAGCCACTGTCAACTCCAACCCTGATTCTCACCCGCACCCTTTAATTGTTGGAATTCTAATTGTGCTTTAGGGTTCTACATGAAGATAAAGAAAAATATTGCATTCCTATTCTGGTCCAATCTTGAAATTGCAACTGGTCCCTCTGAATTTGACCTAATTGTTATAAATTTCAGCTGAACTGATTAAACTACTTGCAGGCAAACAATAAAATTGTACGGACATTTGGTGAGAAGAGAGTAGAGGAAAATTTAAAGAATCACGTGGACCTTTGCAGGATGCTTGACATTGTCGCATTGGAGAAGGGTATATGCTCTCAACTTTTCTCTATTTACAAGTGCTTTCTTACTGCCAGTATTGCTTGTTTAAGACTGTTTCAAAGCTATTACAAACCAATTGCCTATATCTCTTTTCTTTCTGATTGTTTTCGGGAGTAACTTGCTAATTTTGTTCCTTGCTGGCATTCTGGTATGGCTGCATGTGATTGTGTGCTGCCTCCGTTAACTTAACAACCCTTTCATGGAGAATGCGTAGTTCCATATATGTATTCGTTTTATATATCATATTCAACATGCTTCTAGCAATCAACCTGCTTCAACTAATTTTGATGTGTTTGTGCTCTTTGTTTGCTTTCTTGCTGTGATTAAGAACATTTGTGGAACAGGTTGTCGAGTTTGCCTCTCACAACCTTTTACCTATTTACATTTTTTGCAGGCGCTGATGTGGCTGGTGGCAGGGGTTTCTATTTAAAGGGCGATGGTGTCTTCCTTAACCAGGCATTGATAAACTTCGGGCTAGCTTTTCTGAGAAAACGGGGATTTGAGCCAATGCAGACTCCCTTTTTCATGAGAAAGGAAACAATGGCAAAATGTGCCCAATTAGCCCAGTTTGATGAGGAGCTTTACAAGGTAAGGCTGATGAAATATTCCCTACGTGCATGTATTGTTACAGTACAGCTATCTACATTCATAGTTTTATGACCTAACATAAATTATGCTTCCCTAATTTTTTAGTGAAAGATAACACATACTCTTCCTGTATCGGTTTACCATAATACACTCCTCTTTTATGATAATTAAGATTCTATACGAATGAAAATATATAATACATTTGGTCTTCTTTTAACTATCTTTCAAGTTCTAATGTTTTTCCGTGCTGTTATAAAAAAAACTAATTTCCATGTAGTCAATATCAGCAACATTACTTCTTGTTTGTTTTCAGCCCATCTGTTTCATTACGATTACTCTGGGTATGATGGTTTTAGTCATAATAATAGTTTGATTATTTGGATGAATGTTATAGTTTTGATCTTTGATTTTGCATATATTTTATGGACTATCTATATATCTGTTGAAAGATTTCACCTACAAAATCTGTCAGTTCTCTAATAATAGTATCTCATTTTATTACAAGTACATTACTAGTAGTTTCATTTGTCAGGTTACAGGTGATGGTGAGGACAAATATCTCATAGCTACATCAGAGCAGCCATTATGTGCTTATCACCTAGGTGATCGAATCTACCCTGCTGAACTTCCAATTAAGTGAGTAATTTTTTATCTTCAGTTTCTTTATTGTTTAGTGACGCACACTATCGTATTTAATCACAAATAAATTACATACGTATAGATATGCTGGGTACTCTACATGCTTCCGGAAGGAAGCTGGTTCTCATGGAAGGGACACAGCTGGCATCTTCAGAGTTCACCAATTTGAAAAAATTGAACAGTTCTGCATTACAAGCCCAAATGACAACGATTCCTGGGAGATGCACGAAGAGATGCTTAAAAATTCAGAAGATTTCTATAAGGAGGTAATAATCAGTGCGTTGTGATCTTTATAACCCAGGTTGTCCTCCCCGACTTTTCTAAACATTTCTTTAATGTCCATCTTGTAGATTGGGCTACCATACCAAGTTGTTTCCATTGTCTCTGGTGCTCTTAATGATGCTGCTGCTAAGAAATATGATTTGGAAGCATGGTTCCCCGCATCAAAGACCTTCCGAGAGTTAGTATCCTGTTCAAATTGCACTGACTTTCAGTCAAGGAGACTTGGAATTGGGTATGGCCAGAAAAAGGTAAAGGTTCTGTGCCACTTTGATTATTGTAGATGTGTCATTGTTCTCTGCACCGTCACCCAGAGTACGTTTAAATCTTACCAGTTACTAACTCTTAACATTTCCGATGTATGACAAATCACAGAATGATGAGCAGTCCAAGCAGTTTGTTCATATGCTGAACTCTACCTTGACTGCCACTGAGAGGACTCTCTGCTGTATTCTGGAGAATTTCCAAAAGGAGGACGGAGTCGAGGTGCCGAAGGCACTGCAACCTTATATGGGTGGAATAGAGTTCCTTCCTTTCAAGCAACCTGTGGATGTCAAACAAGCTGCTGACTCCAAATCAAACAAGTCCAAATCAAAGGTTCTTTTTTCTTGCCTCTGCTGCCAATAGCATTTGAATCCATATTTTTGTCTGATCTTTTTGGCTCCTCTCCTGACAGGGAAAGGCACCTTGAGCTGGATGAGGAACAGACTGAGAGCTGGATGATGCACGTGTAGGTGGAACTGTTGGATATTGTGCATCCTTATGTTAATTTTTGGGCCTGTCAGTACTCATAGCATGACTATGGAGTTGCAGGTTTTGGTTTCTTGGTCACCACATTGGATATTGTGCATCCTTGTTAATTATCTGATGACGTACTTGGCATACTTATATTGCATAGGATTTCTCGAAATCTTGATATTTGACCACCACCATCCCTACCCGCTGTGTTTATTGCGTTGCCACAGAACACTGCCTGTTCGTCTCTGAAACGAACAGGTGCTTTTTGTAGCACTATTAGTACCGGTATGCTGGTGATTTTTATCTTTTTTGAATGATGGTTGATTGGTCGATTCTGAAAAGGCATCTTATGTTAGTGGCATGTTCTTTGAAATGCTGTTGTGGCTGGAACTTGGAAATGCTCATACGCATGTTCCTGGATTCTAGCGTTGCATTTGCTGTATGCAAACACCGGTAACTACTGTGTTGGTCAGGTGCTGAATTCTGTCTGGCTATGCTTTCCAGGCTTTCACTGCTCAATGTGACTGTAGCCTTGAATTCGCCGAGTCTTCAAACTAACCCCTTCCCCTGCCATTGTTTGCCTGTGAGGCTGGCAACAGCATTCAAGTTTGAGAATCCCACCCTGAATCCCTGATGCCTGAGGGTCTGTAACACTTGAATTGCAGGTGCATTTGCTAATAAACCGAAGCAAATGTGTATGCAGTGCATCGCTGTGCAGTGGTGCACTCTCTTATGCGTGCGTTATTTTTAAGCAAAATATTTGCAAGGCTTCTGTAGGTCATTTATTTGCATTGCTACGGACGTAGTACTTGGGTAAGGACGTAAGGTGAGGAGACCTGTCAGGAGCGCGATCACGATTCACGAGTCCAAGAGGTTCCCCGTATCGTATGCCAGGGTGAAAACGAGCACTTGGTTCCTAGACTAGACTAGACGCCAGCCAGGGTGAGCCAAGGGAGATTTATGGTTCGCCGACGGGGACAAAGGGACCGGTAAACCCGTGCAGAGCCTGCGCCATTACGCTACTATTCATTCATGCGAGCTGATGGGCACTGTCAGCGGAAATAAACGGCCCATGATTAAGGTGAGATTGCGGGCCATGGGGGATCTCTCTCTCTCTCTCTCTCTCTCTCTCTCTCTCTCTCTCTCTCTCTCTCTCTCTCTATATATATATATATATATATATATATATATATATATATATATATATATATATATATATATATACACACTCGTTATATTTGGCATGTTGTTAGTTGTTTAGTAGAGAAATGCCGAGCAAAGTTGAGACAAACAGGAGGGAGGATGTGTGCGCTATCGAGACTGGCGACCGAATTCGATCGATCTTGTGCCCTTGGGAGGTCTGGGAGTTAGGCAGATGTGCTGGCCACGTTCCTCGATTCCAATTATGACGATGATAGCTCCTATGCACTGCAGTCAACTAGGTGGCATTGTAATGGGAAATTTGTTGGTGTCTGGCTTTTCTGGACAACATGATTTCCGATGCTTCCGTTCCGTTCCGTTCCGTTCCTAATAATCATGTTCCTGTTCGATATACGAACTCGCAGTTCCTAGGTAAACGGCTTGTCAGCATCATTTTGTACAAATGCACGGTACTGAGACCGGTCTGCAGAAAATTGACTACACGGTAGACGGTACTGAAATTTTATCTGCAGAAAATCACCTACTGGGATTTAGTCTGTACTCTGTACAAATGATGTACGGTGGAGGCCTTTTCTTTTTTTACTTTTGCGAACAATAGTTTTTTATTTTATTTTATTTATGTAAATGGCAGTGGCAAGTGTTTTTCCGTGACTATTGAGTTTCACATGGCACTAATTAACTCCCTGTGAACTTTGAAAATCCCGTGCCATTTTTATGCAGTCATTGAGTTTCACATGGCACTAATTAGCCTAAAGATTCCAAATGGCTTCCATGAATTTCCCGTTGAGAAAAAAAAAGAATACAGATTCAGCCACCGAGGATCCAAATGGCAATGGCATTTCGCGTCGCTTTAATTAAAGATAAAGAGACAATCAGCGCGCCATGGTGCCCAATCGGCTTTGAGATCCTGAAAACTTTCCCGGTTTGTTTGTAGTAAGCACAGTACAGTAACCGTACAAGCTTTAACATACGCTTCGAAAAAATATGGTTTAAGTTTCTGACGTTTCGCGGTAAAAGAAAAACTTTTTGTTGTACTAACACCATCAACGTACATAGTTACGAACTGGATTGCTTTTGCCTGGATGAGAAGATCACATTCACATTTCTTCTTTTCTGGGAAAAAAATCTTTGTTGCATCTGCATTCTAACAAGCTTCTAGTAAATAAATCAAAAGATTCTATGTCAAACAAGCTGCTGACTCCAAATCAAACAAGTCCAAATCAAAGGTTCTTTTTTCTTGCCTCTGCTGCCAATAGCATTTGAATCCATATTTTTGTCTGATCTTTTTGGCTCCTCTCCTGACAGGGAAAGGCACCTTGAGCTGGATGAGGAACAGACTGAGAGCTGGATGATGCACGTGTAGGTGGAACTGTTGGATATTGTGCATCCTTATGTTAATTTTTGGGCCTGTCAGTACTCATAGCATGACTATGGAGTTGCAGGTTTTGGTTTCTTGGTCACCACATTGGATATTGTGCATCCTTGTTAATTATCTGATGACGTACTTGGCATACTTATATTGCATAGGATTTCTCGAAATCTTGATATTTGACCACCACCATCCCTACCCGCTGTGTTTATTGCGTTGCCACAGAACACTGCCTGTTCGTCTCTGAAACGAACAGGTGCTTTTTGTAGCACTATTAGTACCGGTATGCTGGTGATTTTTATCTTTTTTGAATGATGGTTGATTGGTCGATTCTGAAAAGGCATCTTATGTTAGTGGCATGTTCTTTGAAATGCTGTTGTGGCTGGAACTTGGAAATGCTCATACGCATGTTCCTGGATTCTAGCGTTGCATTTGCTGTATGCAAACACCGGTAACTACTGTGTTGGTCAGGTGCTGAATTCTGTCTGGCTATGCTTTCCAGGCTTTCACTGCTCAATGTGACTGTAGCCTTGAATTCGCCGAGTCTTCAAACTAACCCCTTCCCCTGCCATTGTTTGCCTGTGAGGCTGGCAACAGCATTCAAGTTTGAGAATCCCACCCTGAATCCCTGATGCCTGAGGGTCTGTAACACTTGAATTGCAGGTGCATTTGCTAATAAACCGAAGCAAATGTGTATGCAGTGCATCGCTGTGCAGTGGTGCACTCTCTTATGCGTGCGTTATTTTTAAGCAAAATATTTGCAAGGCTTCTGTAGGTCATTTATTTGCATTGCTACGGACGTAGTACTTGGGTAAGGACGTAAGGTGAGGAGACCTGTCAGGAGCGAGATCACGATTCACGAGTCCAAGAGGTTCCCCGTATCGTATGCCAGGGTGAAAACGAGCACTTGGTTCCTAGACTAGACTAGACGCCAGCCAGGGTGAGCCAAGGGAGATTTATGGTTCGCCGACGGGGACAAAGGGACCGGTAAACCCGTGCAGAGCCTGCGCCATTACGCTACTATTCATTCATGCGAGCTGATGGGCACTGTCAGCGGAAATAAACGGCCCATGATTAAGGTGAGATTGCGGGCCATGGGGGATCTCTCTCTCTCTCTCTCTCTCTCTCTCTCTCTCTCTCTCTCTCTCTCTATATATATATATATATATATATATATATATATATATATATATATATATAGTCATAGTATAACACTCGTTATATTTGGCATGTTGTTAGTTGTTTAGTAGAGAAATGCCGAGCAAAGTTGAGACAAACAGGAGGGAGGATGTGTGCGCTATCGAGACTGGCGACCGAATTCGATTCGATCGGCAGATGTGCTGGCCACGTTCCTCGATTCCAATTATGATGATGATAGCTTCTATGCACTGCAGTCAACTAGGTGGCATTGTAATGGGAAATTTGTTGGTGTCTGGCTTTTCTGGACAACATGATTTCCGATGCTTCCGTTCTCAATAATCATGTTCCTGTTCTATACGAAACTCGCAGTTCCTAGGTAAACGGCTTGTCAGCATCAGTTTGTACAAATGCACGGTGCTGAGACCAGTCTGCAGGAAATTGGCTACACCGTGGTAGATGGTACGGAGATTTTTGCCTTGTTTGCTTTGCTGAAAAGTCATAGATGAAAGTATTGTTTACTGATTTGTTGTGAGAAAAAAACGTTGTTCGTTCGTTGAAATAGCACAGCTTATAATACAAGGGAACATGGCCTTTATCCATAGAAAATCGGCCACTGAGATCTAGTCTGTACAAATGATGTACGGCGGAGGGTTTTTTTCGAACAATAGTTTACTTATTTTATTTTATGTAAAAGAAATGGGAATGGCAAGTGTTTTTCCGTGACTACAGATTTTCACATGGTACTAATTAACTCCCTGTGAACTTTGAAAATCCCGTGCCATTTTTATGCAATCATTGAGTTTCACATGGCACTAATTAGCCTAAAGATTCCAAATGGCTTCCATGAATTTCCCGTTGAGAAAAAAAAATACAGATTCAGCCACCGAAGGTCCAAAGGGCAATGGCATTTCGCGTCGCTTTAAATAAAGATAAAGAGACAATCAGCGCGCCATGGTGCCCAATCGGCTTCGAGATCATGAAAACCTGTAAAAGCTTTAACATACGCTTCTTTTTTACTTCTTAACTTCGCAAAAATATGCAGTTTAAGTTTCTGACGTTTTGCGGTACAAAATCTTTTTGTTGTACTAACACCATTAACGTACCACCTAGTTACAAATTGGATTGCTTTTGCCTGGATGAGAAGATCACATTCACATTTCTTCTTTTCTGGAAAAAAGATCTTTCGGCCTGTTCGTTGGTTGGTTTCTGGGCTGGTTTAAGCTAGCTGGTGCTGATTTATTATGAGAAAAAAATACTGTTGGCTAGCTGGTTTAGGCTGACTGAAACCGTCTGCATTCAAACAAAAGTAAATACATCAAGAGGGAAGAGTCAAGAGATTCTGGCACTTTGCCCCCTGAAACCCGTCCGAGCATGCACAGCTCTCCATGCCCATGGAGAGGCTGACCATGTGTCCTTTCTCTCGCTAGCCACCACTCACTCATCGATCAATTCAAAATAAAAATGCCGCAGAGCTTTCAAAAAAAAGGGAGAGAAAGAGGTAAAATAAAAAAGACAAGTCGATAAATTACAAAACAACCCCACCACCAGTGGGCCCCCCTGTTCCACGGTGCTTTTCCCCAGCCATCACGAGACCTCTCTCCCAAGCTCGCCGAAGCCAACCAACGCCACCACCACCCCACCATCAGTTACTACTGCTGGCCTCGCCTCCAGGCTGCTCCAGGAATCCCCTCCTCCTCCTCCTAGGATTCTTTCCCCCTCTCCAGCTCCCCCATCCTCACGTCCAGCAGCCGCCTCGCCTGCACTGTGCTGCCGCTGCCGCTGCCGCTGCCGCCTTCGGCAGCACCGTTCGCCTTCCGGCCTCCGTCCTCTAGACTCCTCGGTTCCCGCGGTAAGCCGCTGCTCGCTTTCTTTCTTGGCAAGAGCAACGCAGCGAAGATCCTGGCTTGGATCTGCGCTCGCCTGCTTTCTTGCGTTTCTTGGCCTGTTCGATTCTCGGGGTGCTGCTCGGTTCTTGGTCCTGTGGATTGGGACCGCCGGACGTCGGTGGAATTATGGCTTTGTCTCTCATGTCAACATCGCCTGTTGTGCTCTTTCTCCCCATCTGGAACGCGTAGTACGGCCGTGGATTTATTTCTGGGGGTTCAGTCTGTTAGCGGTACCAGACGTTGCTTTCCTAGCAATAGTGCGGCACTGCGGCTTACCTGCTTGTACTGAAACAGTTGGTGAAGTTCGGGTGGTGCCGTGATGTGTACATGTCTTAGGCTTCTCTGCAAGCTTTCATACCTAGTAATGGAGTCGTGTGGTACATGATTTCAATTGCGATTTGGTACCCACCTAGCTTGTTTCATTCTTGAAACCGAATGCTCCCTCTCTCTTTTCTCCTGGGTGTTTGCTAGACCGAATAAACATCCTGCATTGCCCAATGCCCACAACAAAAATGTAATAAAAGCATTCTTTAACAGATCTGATCTGTCCACTGTCTTTTAGTTGTACTTACCAGTACCTAGTACGAGGGTTCATAGTTCAAACTATAGCGACAATTGTGCTTCTTAGCTCTTCTATGTACTCGTTCAGCAATGCATTGTGTCAGACTTGCTGTGCTAGATTTCGAAACCACAACTGTATTGTGGCCCACTGGCCTTGCCTGTCTTAGTTTTACTGTCCATTGTTCACTCTGAACTGCATTGTCTTTTTTGGGAAGATTATTGGAGAACTCCTAGGCCCCTGGATTTTCTTGTACGTTGGAGCTTTCAAATTTTGCTAATGCATAACCAGCTAATAGTTGGACAGAACACAATGTACTAGTTTGTTTTGGTTTTCTTATATACAAGGCAAATATGTCTAAGATTGCAATAAATATAGGATATTTTTTTTAGAATGCTTCTATTTTGCAATCTCTTGTTGCTGGCCTATTCAAAATCCAACCAAATTCATTGCTATTACTGTGTAATACAATCTTTAAACTGCTTCCAAGGAAAAAGATTTCAGAGAACAACTATGGTGGCTGTCTTATATGATTTTATCAATTTCTTGTGGTTCTTGAAGTAGAGCCTTCGTATGCTGATATCTCATTTGATTATGTGAAGGGAGGGCTATGAAGTTAAGGACAAAACGGCCTGAATGGAAGTCCCTCATGCCTCTACAACTGAGCAGATTGAGCAGGAAATCTGCCATGCGTTTCTTTTTGTTCCCCAAGGTTCAGTCGGCTGGTCAATCACCAGATGATACCCCAGTTTATCTTAATGTGTATGATTTGACACCAATGAATGGTTATATATATTGGGCAGGCCTGGGCATATTTCACTCAGGAATTGAAGGTTCTTTTCTCTGCCATATGCATCTCTACTTTTCCCCAGTTAATACATAATCAAATGCTGGTTATTTGTATGCTATTTCAATGTTTAGCTAATTTCTCCTCTATCCTTGAAAAATTGTAGGACTAGTACTAAAGTAAAACAGCCATCTTCTTATTCGTTTTAGCTAACATTGCTATCTAGTATTGTGATCTATCTGCTGTTTCACCCTATGAAGATATTGTTTTTGTTGTTGTTGATGTTGTTGTTGTTGTTGTGTGCATTAAGAAAACAACCCTTTGCTACATTAACAATCCTATCTGCATATAGGCTTTGTTCCTTGCCATAAATTCTTTTCTGGCCATTAGGGCCTGTTTGGAACATGGGAATTTTTTGCCGAATCCTGTGTTTTCCCTGTGAAATTGAACTGATTCTTTTGAAACTCCTGTATGGTTCATGTAAAATTTCTGCCTTCCAAATAGGCCCCTTGGGTATGAATTGTTTCACCTTGCCTAGATGAGCTACATATTTAGATTTTTTTGTGCTGTCATTGATGTGTGATGTGTCTAGCTGAAATCGTTAGATTCACTAGGTGTCATTTTACCTTATAGAAACATGGACGATAGGGGTGGGTTCAATGTTATATACTTATATTGCCTTTTGTAATATGAAATAAAATATTACAATATTGTAGAAAAAATATTTTTCTATCTACTGGGCTTGGAAGATGATTGCTTTTCTTGATGTTGTTGGGTCCATTTTATGTGTCAGGCTTCAGAGTACCAAACACCTTTTTCATCTGAGAAAGCTTGTTTAAAAAGATGAAATCAGTACCAAACACCTTGGAAGTAGGGATCTTTACAGATCCAGAATCCACTTTTATAGGGTTTAATAGTGATTTAAGAAATTTTCTTTAGGTTCCCTGCTTGTGAAATCTCTAGTCATCATCCTCCGTTCCTCCCTTATGTTACACATCTTTATAGATCCAGAATCCAGTTTTAGAGGGTATAGTAGTGATTTAAGAATTTTCTTTAGGTGCCCATGAAATCGCTAGTCCTCCTCCCTAGTCCCTAATGCTAGCTGGATCTAGGAAAGAAGAGAACTAGGGAAGGATATGGGAGTAGGAATGGTGCACTAGTTTGGGGAAGTCCATGTGGAGAACTTGGAAAATGAGGGGTAGTCTCCGAGATGGGTAGCATCGGTCACCGGTCAGATATGTGGATGGGTAAAGGAAGTAATTTAGAAGCTCGTTAAATACTCAATGCCACTAGCAACTATCCGTTAATAAAGTTGCACCTGAAATTCTGAATGATCCAGTCTGGGTTGTTAGGTCCTGTCTAATCGTGCCAGTCATTTTTAACAATAGTAGTCTTTTATTGACTAGCCTAGATCTTTCTTCAGGTTCACTTTTCACTTCGTGCTCTATTAATAAAGTGTACATTCTTGAATGTAGTAGTTGTCAGAAACGAAAGACTGAACTATATGCGATGGCATGATTTTTGGAGAGTATGGATTCATGTGAATTTAAATGATGCAATTTTTCAGCTAGCTTTGGAATATTTTAAAAGGGTGATCTGTGTAATTATCTTGCTGACTGCCTCAGATATTAAATGATAGTGGCATTGTCATTCAAACCCCTATTCGAGACAATAAAAAGTTGTCATATAAGTTCTGTTGTTGCTTGGTTTCTCTACAATAAGATTTCTCAACTGAATTCTCACATGACATATATTTTGATTGCCTCTCTTTTCCATTAACAGTTCATGGTGTTGAATATGCATTCGGAGCACATGACTTCCCCACCAGTGGGGTCTTTGAGATAGAACCTCGCCAATGCCCTGGTTTTAGGTTCAGAAAATCAATATTTCTTGGTACAACATGCTTGGATCCAATCCAAGTTAGGCAGTTCATGGAGCTACAGTCAGTAAACTACAATGGAGATACTTACCATCTTATCACAAAGAACTGTAACCACTTCTGCAAGGATATGTGCTACTAAGTTGACCGGTAACAAAATTCCCAAATGGGTGAATCGGCTCGCAAGAATAGGTACCATAGCTTTACACATGTGCTAATGCTTATACTAGCTCATTGATTCCACATAGCAAAGGTGATAGTGATTTAAGTGCTACTTGTGCATAGTCAGAGTGCATTACGCGGCTTTAACTGTCATTGCCATCATTTTTCGCTCTATATTATTGTTTGCACTTTACTTTCTAGAAATGTGGTTTACCCTGGTTTATGAATGTCTTGCCTTCATTTTCCATAAGTGTTAAGTACTTTTCCATCGCACCATATCACAGTGTAACTCAGTAACTGTGCACTTGATATGTGAGTGGCATTAGCTGAATCATCCTGCAAAGAGGCGAGATGTCTCTAGTGACTAGTTTCATCCACAAAGAGCACTATAATTTTTTGCCATATGTTTTCAACAGGTTGTTGAATTCAACAGCATGCCCAACTAAGGGAACTGTGGCAGCTCTGATTTTGTAGTTTGATGCCAGGCCCTGTGTTTCTACTTTCTAGTTCACTTAGTAGGACTGTTTTATATGTACATGCCTACATGGAGTTCTTGTTGTAACTTTCTGGTTCATATTATGATGATCAAGTGCATCTTTTCCTTGTAGGCGCCATCTGCAACTGCCTTCTCCCAGAGTCGCTTAAGATCTCTCCAGTTGGCCATGATCCAAATAGTCAATCTGAAGACTCAGAGAAAAGGCGTCTGAGGAACCCATTTAGCTGTTTCTCTTCAATCTCGAGTCACCGACAGCTGCCGTCATCTTCTCCTTTCCCATCATCTCGTGTGAAAGAGGGTCTCCCCCATTGTTCCTCGCGGAAACCCTGCACGGGCACGGCGTCTCTGAAAAATAGGTAGCCTGGCGCCCCTGTGGTGTAACTTCCGGTACCATGTCGTTGTGCTAATTCTTGCAGTGTCAACATCTGGATTGCACGGCAAGTGCTGTGCCGTAGCTTTCTGTCAGGTACTTGTTTTTGGTCGCTAAAAGTCAGATGCCTGATGGCTGTATCATGTAAAACCCAAGCTTCGTGTGCTGATTTGCCTCGCAAGCTCTGTTGGGAGGGGTGAATTTTCACTCGATTCTACCGCCTATGTACCCTACTCGGTGATTTGTATATTATTAATCCATTATTCTTTCAGCTGTTGAAAAAGCGCCTTGTCGTTCCTGGAATCATCGCCCAGCTTTTTCGTAACGACGATGCTTTCTGAAAGGAGTAACATTTGTGGACTGTAAAAGAAATTCCTCAAGGTTGATTTTTTTCTCTCTCTCTCCAGTATTTCAGGATCTGTACCTCATCAATCATACAAGTGCACAATTTTGTGACTGCTGGACCAGAGAGTTGATTGGACGGTAGCACCGAAATGGGTGCCGAAAATTCTGATGCCTGCCTGTTCCAATCCTATAGTACAATTCCATGAGGGAAGCACACCGGATAAGAATGCCTACAGGAGTAAGCAAAGGTAGTAGTAGTGCAGTAGTGGTGGTGCCCTTTGGTGCTCAGTTCTCCGCCGTGCCATGAGCCATCCCCACACCTGTCGCCCTTCAGACACAGAGACACTGCACCGGGGCGACGGCGTAGTACGAGAGACAGAGACGTGCTCCTCTCCGTGCCCGCGCGCTCCGCTCCGCTCCGGTTCCCGACGAAACGGAGGTCGACGTCACGCAGCGGATGATTGATCCATCGACGATCGGGTTGCGTTGGGTTTGTTCGCTTCGTCGTCGTGCCGAGTGACGGGAGCCGCCGCGCTTTTCGTCAGGTCATCTCATCTTTACCAGGCTTATCTCCCAAGAAGAGAAAAAGCGACGAGTACTGATGCATGGCCTTGATGCAATCATTAGCTGTGGATAACGCTCTCCTAATTTATTTATTTTATTTTCCCAGACGACGCATCACTTGTTTAAGTGCAGTCAGTTAGGATGCCTCGATCACAGAGTTGTAAGCGTTGGTCTTTTGTGTATGCTCAACATAACAAGTAACAGTGTTTAAGTGGAGAAACAAACACTGCTTGAATGGTTAGCAGAGCTGGTTGTACTTGTACCCCGAACCACCAATGGCCTAAGATTTGACATCATGTGTCTCCCCACTCCCCAGTGAGGCAGTGACTGATTCCGATTACTAACAGAAGACACCAAAACATTTACAACCATCTTCTGATTCCGATTACTCCCATCCCTCCCCCCCCCCCCCCCCCCCCCCCCAATATTACATCACAGAGACCATTAGTTCATGATAAGCACTTGCGTGATAATCCACACAGATTTACAAAGATTACCAGCTACTAATCTACATGGCTTAACAAGTTACTGAATAGACTTAATTACCGTCACGACATTGACTGATAGACGCCGTACTGATTATACTAGCGATTTGATTGCTTGCTACTACTGCTACGCGCCCTGCACTGCAAATCGATCCATCCATCCATTTACACGAAAATACCTAGCTGATAGCCGGTCAATCCTTCCTCGTTCATGCTCATCGATCGATCAGTTGAAGTGATCGTAGACTACTCCGCCGAAGTAGCCGCCGGGCGCGAGGTCCATCATGTTCATGTAGCTGTTGTAGGCGTACTCGCTCATGTAGGTGAGGTCGGCGGCGGCCTCCCCCGGGTCCACCCCGAACTGCCCCACCAGCGCCGCCGGGTGGTTCGTCACCGTCGAGAACGACGACGAGCTCGGGCTGCTGCTTCCTGCTGTACCCGCTCCGACGCCGCCGGCTGCCGCGGCAGCCGCGATGAGCTTCCTCTTCTCCTCCTCCTCCTCCGCCAGCCTGTCCTTCATCTTCAGCAGCTGCAAGACGACGACGGCGCGAAACACGCGTGCATGAAGTTAGTAAGCAGCAGCACAGCAGCAACGGGGAACGAAAACAATTCACCGTCACCACACCGAGATCGAGCGAGGTTCGTCACGATGTGGCCATGTGTGTAGATTTAAATTAGGGAAAATTGGTTCATAGCATTCAAAGATCACGACATTCGAAAAAATACTATTAAAAAACGTCTACCACCAAAAGAACGAACTCTTATCTTCGACTAGCATTCTGTCACGGTGACTGCTGTTGCCGTGAATTTCTTTGTCGAGACACATTTCTTTCTCAACCTAGCTGCCTAGTTGGGCATGGACACGCTGATAGGCAGCGACACATGCCCTACGCCGCGTGGCTACCTCGCATGGCTCAGCCGCGCCGGGTCCTCACGACGGCGGCACGCAGCTGCCTCACGCCCTCACCTCCGTGGACACTGCCAGGAGACCAGTGCCCTGTGTGCGACTATGCATACGTGCATGATCATCTATCAATGAGCTCATGGCGCATGCAAGAGCAATCGAGTTTGCGTGCATGCATATAGGAGTACTCGCGATGGCTGGGACCTGGGACGACGTCTGCCTGTGCCCGGTCCACTCGCCTGTGCCTATGCCTGGACGCCAAGCTTGGAGCCGCCGATCTGCTCTTAGCTCTCACCATCACCGTTCCCCACCGTTGGCACCACCGTACCACTACCGAGCCGTGTGTCCCACCATCTTCGTCAGTATGTTCTCACCCCTGCGCACGATAGCAAACAACTCCGGGCCGAAGCCACGCCATGTCGCCAAAACTACTGTTGTCCACCACCATGGCCTGCTCTCGGTCCGTTGTTGCTGTTCCCATGGGTGCAGACCACCAGCGCATCAGCCGAGCGTACCACCACGTCCGTCCGGAATTCTTCCGACCGCGGCTCACCTGAACTGGGCAAATCCGCTCTGGGACGCTGGATCCTGCCGCCACCAGGTGCGTTGTTCCTGCTGCTCGCCATGGTCGTCGCGCGGGGAACTCCCGCGGACAGCTCCAATCGGAGACGCCTCCACCAAGCCAGCTACACTGCCGCGTCCACAACCACCGCGTGCACCTCCTTCGGCCGAAACTTCGCTGGCAGCCCTGCTTCGCGGGCCGCCTCCGTCCTGCTCGATGCCGGCCGTAGACGCTTGTTTTTTCCGCATGGTGAGCCGCCCCATCACTCTTACTCAACCCCGCACAAGCTATGCCCAGAGCAGCCCCTCTAGCACCCCACACACCTGACGTTTACCCGCGCCGACCTTGTAGTCGCCGGGTTCGCCATTGCTGCATGTCGTTGCATGCCGCGTGAGCACGGGCCCATGCTCATACGAGCCATATTAGGCCACGTCACTGACATCGATAGGTGCGGCCGGCCACCGCGAAGGCCTGTCGGCTGGTCAGTCACGACCGCTGTGCCCTCTTCAGGGCGAATCGGGTTATGCCCGTACGCCGACGTGTGTGCTTTGTTTCTATGAAATGGGGAACAAATGTGCCTCAACAGAGGAATTCACGGCAAAAGCGGCCACCGCGACGGAATACTATTCAAATGTAACAGTCCCGTGACATAATACTATTTGAAAAGGTAACGGTTCATTCTTTCGATGGTATTTTACATAATGGATGTCTTTAGATGGTATTTTTCGAATGTCGTGATCTTTATACGCTACGAAACAAGTTTTCCTTTAAATTAATTTGGTGTGGCTGGGCGGAATAGTTGTTACCTCGGTCTCGAGGTGGCAGTTCTGGAGGACGACGGCGTCGTGCGCGGCGCGGAGCTTGGAGAACTCCTCCTCCATGAGCTTGCTCTTGTGGCGGGCGCGGCGGTTCTGGAACCAGACGGCCACCTGCTTGGCGTCGAGGCCCAGCTCGGCGGCCAGCTGCACCTTGCGGGGCGTCTCCAGCTTGCGCTCCTTCCTGAAGCTGAGCTCCAGGAACCGCACCTGCTCGTCGCTCAGTCGCCGCTTCTTGGCCTGCTCGTCCCCGGCCTCGCCGCCATCCGCCGCCGGCCGCGGCTTCCGCCTCCGCCGCTGCCGAGCCTTCTTCTGCTCACCACCTGGTAGCACATGTACATTATTGCCGCTCCGTGATGAGCGAGCTCCCAATCTCTCGCTCGTTCAGGTAGATAATAATATCATATCATCCATGGATTACTCGATATACACATATGGTACTGGTACCAGAGATGATATACATATGAAGCACTCACCGTCACCGGAGCCGGGGGTGGCGGCCTCCGCGAAGCTCTCGGGGAAGACGAAGGGACGGGAACAGCAGCCTCTCTTCCTCCTCGCAGCCCATGGTTCTTCAGCTAGCTACTCGAGCAGATTACACTCCTAAAACCACCGCAGGGACAGCAAGAAGAAGAGAGCTGCTGCAGCTGTTTCTTTGTACGTAGCTAGATCGACTGATGCTCAGTTGCTCACTACTTCGAGTTCGATCAGTCGCTGTTGATGGTTGCTATCTACAGGCAGCTTTAATCTGTGCTCGCTCTGCCTCTGTAGTCTGTACTAAGAGTAGTGGATGTTTGTATAGGAGTGTTAGCTGCGCTGGGTTGCCCAGTGACCAGCGGCTGTGTCCTAGTCTGTGAGCTCGGAGTCCGCCGGCCCCGTGATTTATAGGCGCTGGACTTGAAGAGCGAGGGGGGCGCTGCTGTTGCTGTACCCCTCCCTACTTGGGTTGGTTGGGACTTGAGGGAGTCGATAAATTTTGGTGTGGAACGTGGAGAAAGCAGGCGGTTTTGTCACTGTCACACGCGCTCGCCGGCCGAGAGGAGCTTTGCGTGCGTAGCTGCTTGTAGTGCTGGTAGTTTATGGATAATGGAAAATTAACGAGAAGGGAGGGGGTTGGGGGCAATCGGTAAAGCGGGGCAGCAACAGCAGCGATCGAGCTTATATTACTTGCCAACCAGTTAGCTCCATCATCATCATCTCGCGATTAATATAACAGCAGTGCCGGCCTCCTTTTGTCAACAAGGACGCGCGGCACGGCCGGGCGGAGACGGATCGGATCGATCGGTGGATTTTAGTCGCGGCAACCGGAGTTCCTGCTGGGTTTTATTTCTTACCGCTAGCTTTCTGCCGATGCCGATGGGTAGCTGCATGCCGCACGCCTGCCACCAGCAGCAGGGTAAATTTGACAAGTTCGCGGAGCGTGACGGCCGGGAAGGTCGAAACAGTACGCGCGTGTGAAACTTCTCCAAATTAAATAAATCGTCCCTCTCCTCGTTTTGAAACGCTAAAAAGCAGTACTACTACGTTTTAAAATAGATGACACAGTTGACCTTTTTAGTTCAAAATTAGTATATTTTCGCCTTTCTACAAAGAAGTAGATTGTATTCATCTTACAACAAATAGACAATCAAGTGTGTGCATATATATCCAACAACTTGCAAAATGCTCAATTTGTGAGAAGAAGTTGAGAAATTAGTGCATGTACGGTCCCAACACTAACACCACACATACATGGCCACGCCAGATGATGATCTTTAAGGGGATTCACTATTGCTGGGAATGAAGTCATAGCACACTTGGCTCATCCATTGCTTGGTTCGTTTGAGAAAGCTTGATTGTAGGTAGCCTTAGTAGTCTTTCTCTCTCACCCCGGTTCTAGGCCACCACAAGATACTCTATGCTACGTCCACCTCTGCGCCGCGAGCTGAGTGAACTTGTGCTCCATTTTCATTCGAACATACAACCTAGTGTCCATGCTTTATTTGGTAGAACACGAAACCACAAACTGATCATCATATTAGTGCACGTTCCCTGTAGCGTGCAAGATGTTGGTGTCTTGCATTGGCCATCGAGGTGGGAGGCCTAGGTGGGGGGTGCGAATAATGATGTTGGGTTCTCGATGACTTTCACCCCGCGACATCCGAAAAAAACTTTTCCCGTGCACTGTTTGACAAGGCTAGCTAGGGTGTTATTTAGGTCAGACCTTGCGACATATGTGCTATTGACATTGGACCTAAGATGATAAAGAGTTGTTGTCGTGACATTGGGTGTTCTCATAGATAAGACTGAGCCAAGCGAGTTGGACCACCATCAAGTTAATACGCGTGGCCAAAGTGGATTGTCCTCAACATACAATGTGACCAATTACACTGCATGTGTAATGTTTGGACCGTAGATGCACAAAACAACCGAGTTCTTGCATCAAAATTGAGCTTACATCCAAATGGATAGTTGTTGCATGGGGGGTGCAATTTACTCTTCTAGGCTTCTACAAATATCTATATGTGTAATAAGTATAATACAAATATTTAAAGCATGATTAAAATACTTTTGATGACCGTACGTGTTATGTATTTTAAAATAGGAGTAATGAAGCAAAGTTGGACTCATAAAAAACAAAGTTGGAAGAGATGGATTTGCTTTTAATACTCTTATTATTATAAGCAAGAAAGCGGTTTTCAGTACTCGTGTGATGTCAGAGAAGCGGCGGTTGGGCGGCCGGTTGGTTGAAACTGGGAGTTTCAGTGTTTCAGATGCACAAGTTACCATCGCAGCGCGTGGCTGGTCTTGTCAGCTTCCGGGGTCCGGGAGACACAATCACAATTCGCACAAGCGAGACCAAAGGAAACGCCGCCTAGCAGCTCCAAAGGCAATTGACGTGAACTACTCTCTGCATGCACGCGTGCGCTGTACCTTTCTCACCCAAAAAAAAAAAAACACCTAAGTTTCCATTTCCAAGCTGATTATTATATGGAGTATATACAAGCTTACGTTGCGCAAGCAAAGTACATGTCAATAAATAAGTAGAGGTGGATATATATAAGAGCTAGCCGGGCCGGGCGATTGATCGAGCACGTGAAGGTGTCAAGCATTTTCTGTCCCGTCGCGTACTACGTGTAAATATTTGACCGCGACGTGTTCTCTCGGATGGATCGGAGCTAGTATAGCTAGCAGGGATGGATGGGTGGACGAGAGGAGGTTTCTTGTGGTCTCTTCTCTCCCGGCGTCGATCGACGACGCAGCTGGTCTGTCCCTTTCTCTCTCATTGAGTTGGGTGCACGCACGGCTAGCTTAGATGTTCAGAGATATCGTCTGAACAGTGCTGCTTCCCCGCGACGCGATCGATGGCGGGCGAGCCGATCGACGGGGTCGGATGACGACGTCCTCACGGCCACGCCTTTCGGAAACCTGGAAAGCTTTGCGTGCGTTTCATGCCGATATTATGTATAAAAGCGCATGCGACGCCAAATCGGCAGCTATGGTTTGGCACGCAGGGATTCTCCTGCAGTTGGAAGAAACTCAAGTCGTCGTCGTGCAATAACGACACTAGTCACTAGGCACTGCTCATGTATCCGTGCCCGGCCAGGCCGCCCCCCTGCATGCAAAAGCAGTTGAGATCGTCGAGCACGTATCATCGTACGTGCACAGTGCACTGTTGCTTGTCCATGCGTGCATGTGGTCAAACACTATTTATGCGCGAGCTAGTACACAACCACTCTCCGGTTCGAGTTGAACAGGGTGCCAGTACATGGAGGACCGACCGACAGAGGACGAGAGGAGTGAGCAACCGGCTAACGGCAAGGACAAATCACAAATGGCGAGCTATCAGGAGCCTCGCTCGGAACTGGGTCAGTCAGCTTCAACGACCTGCTGAGCGACTTAAAAAGGGCAGCTCTCGCCGTCCTCAAAAGCCTCTAGCTAGGTTAGGTACAAGAGCATCACCTGTGTAGCCAGAGAGAGACGTGTACTGTTTATCTTGCATCGTCGCAGCTACCAGCTACTGGCCGAGGCCGAGGGAGAAAGTTTTCGCAGTCCTTTCCTTGCAAGCATGGCCGCCAACGAGTACCGTATCAGTGCTGCGTCCACACGTACGTACGTGCAACTGCTCTTCCCCTGTGGGGCTTCAGTACCTTTTTTTGTGTGTGTGTGTACAAAGGAGTTGTTCGTCACGCTTCCGTGCACACGGGTCAATACTGCACTGTCGTTAGAAGCATGCAGGAGCAGTGCGCAAGGGCGCACCTGAGGAGCTAGCTACGCGTTAATTTAGCAGTCAGGATTAAAACATGGATGATTGTTCGCTTAATTTGTTTTTTTCCTAAAAAAGCATTCTTGATGTTCCAACTTGAACCCTGAGTAAAAAATAATTTTCAGAGGGTTACATGTGACTTAAAGTCAGATAGACGAAATTAAAATAAAAACCAAACAGAACATGGGTAATCATGGGGTATATTGTTTTTACCGATGTCCGATGGTAGAACAAAGATAAACTAGGTCTACTGCTCATTTTGTAGACTCCCCCTAACCATAATTACTGTGTCGTACGTACTGATCTTAATTTTCTACGAAGTTAAGTTTAGGTATAGTTAGTGGTTTTTTTTGCAAATAATATTATAGGCGCAAATACTCGTATATATACACGTACACCATACTTCTATGATGAGGACCTCTAAAATAATGAAGACATATCTCAAGACTAACGAAGTCGCCACAAGCGTCTTGTTGTCGACGAGTACACCGTCTACCACTAAAAAACAACGCCGTTAAATCTTAAAATAAACCCAAGAAAAAAAAAGGAGCACCAGCATTAGATTGAGGACTTCACCTCTGGTAGATAAGTTCTACTATAAAGAACCCAATCAACCGAGCTATGTTTAGTTCATAGTTGGCGGCTGATTGCTTTCTTAGCCAGTTAGCTTTCACAATTTCTTGAACTAACGAAGGGGTACTTCTAATATAATTTGTACATTTACTTAGGTTGCAAAACAATATAATATGTCCTCTTGGTCTCTATTTATAGTCTGTATAATATGTGCTTATGGATTTTGATTGGTTGTCTATACAACTCCTTATTTAGACTCTCCCTAAAGCAATTTGGCCACGTTTGGTTATCTGCACAATCTCTAGCACTCTTCTCAAAGCAAGTTCAGCAGGCATCCCACAAGTCGGTCAAATCTCGCGTATACAGCTATGCATCCTTCATCCAACACCTGCTCTGCACCTCAAGGCCCAAGCACGACCCATGTCACCTCGGAGGAACCTGTCGTCGCCCTCTGCGTCACAACCATAGTGTCGGTGTTTTGGACTGGCGGGGCCTCAATCGACTAGTGAAAATGTATTGCGTGCTCCTAATTCCGAATGGTGATGCAAAGAGACACAATGTTTATACAATTATACTGGTTCAGGCAATGGGTGCCCTGCGTCCAGTCTGAGAGATCGATCTTGTATTCCTTGCACCGAAGTGTTTGTAGTAGGGGGTTACAAGCAAGGTGAGAGATGGAGCTTGTCCCAGGTCTCTGCGTGGAGCGGTGTGAATTGCTTAAGATGTTGATCTCAGGTAGCGGGGAAGCGTGCGTGTTACAGAGTGTCGCTTGCGCGTGAGTGAGTGAGTTCGTCTGTCCGTCTGTGCATGTGCCCGTGTCTAGAAATGGCCCCGGTCACTCCCTTTTATAGTCGAAGGGGGGACCGGGGTGATACATGTGTTTTGCTACGCAGCGTCCTATAAACGGAGGTGGCGTGTCCGAGCCCTGTAGCTTGCTACTGTGGCGGTACAGTCGATGGAGCGACCCTGTCCTTGATGTGCTGGAGCAACGCGCCGGTCACACCCGATCCTGTGCGACGTGGGAGCTCCAATGATAGCTTGACGCAGGGCATGGCGGGCGACGTGCCGGTCGCTGTGTGTTGACCGTGAAAAGAGCCGAGGCTCAGTTGGTGCCAAGGCCGAGCCATCGTGGAGGGCTCGGCGGGCACGAATCCCGAGGCTGCCGAGACCCTGAAGTGGATTGCCAAGGCTTGGAGGGAGCAGTTGGTCATGTACACTGATTCCGAGGCTATAGTGGCCTGGACTTGACTGCCCATGCCGCGTTGTTCCTGGAGCAGGGGTTAGGTAGCATAGTGCAGTGCGGGCGTCGGTCGTGGGCACAGTACCGAGCACAGCGGCCGGTAACCCCTGCCCCGTCCTGTCCTGGACGGCATAGTGTTGATGCGACTTCCTGTCTCGTCGGCCGCTCTGCTGTGTCGAGCCGTCGTCCGGCTGATGTCGCGGGGGTGGTTGGTCGCATTAATTGGTCGTGACGTTCTGTCAGGGAGATCGGTCGAGGCGGAGGCGACGAGGTTGTTGCCGAGCCAGCCTCGAGCGAGGCGGAGAATCGGCACCTCGTCCGAGGCTTTACGCGCGGGGCCTCGAGCGAGACGGAGAATCGGTTCCCCGTCCGAGGCCTTTCGTGCGAGGCCTCGAGCAAGGCGAAGAATCGGTAGACCGTCCGAGGCCTCTCGCGCGAGGCCTTGAGCGAGGCGGAGAGTCGGTAGCCTCGGACAAGGCCGGGGGTTAGCCTATAGTTGTTTCTTGGCTTCGATTTTGACAGGGTCTAAGCGATTTTTTTGGTTTTCGCTTAGGGGGCCCCTTTTTATGGTACCCGATAGTAGCCCCCGAGCCTCAGGGAGAGTGTGAGCGCTCTCCCTGAGGTTTTGAGGAGACTCGGCTCACGGCAGCTCCTGGCGGGATGGTGCTTTGTACTCGAGGCCTCGGTGGGTGCGCGCGAGCGCACCCGCCGTGTGTAGACCCCGAGGCCCTAGAGGAGTGGATTTATTCCTCCAGGGGCTTTTCTCATGTCGTGCGAGGGGTTTTATTGCATTTTGCCGAGCCCATGAGTGCGAGTTCGGGTCGCTGGGCCTCGGTTTGGTTGCAGGAAGAGCCCTCGAGCCTCTGCTCGGAGCAAGAGGGCGATCAGGAGTTCCCCTGGCTTTTTGTGCGACCCTCGCGCATCCTTTTTGTTCGGAAGGAGGGGTGGAGGATGCCAGGCTACCCTCGGTGGGCGCGAGCAGTGGAACCTCTGGTGAGCTGTTATCGGGTAAGTCCGAGTGGAGGCCCGTGCCCCATTCGATAGGGGTCGGCTAGCGATCCAGAGACGCACTCCAAAAGTACCAGAGGGTATCTCTAGTGGGTCCCAGGGCCGTTCAATGGGCCCCGAGGGCTCGATGTCTCCCTACGGTGGGATCCCATTCGGAGACCTCCCTACCGATCTCGGACATGACTTAGGGCATCCCAAGCATTTGCTTGCTCAGGCCTTGGCCATGTACAGGCTTGCCCATAGTCATCCCTGACTCTGTTTGTCCTGGGGCGGTTGTCAAAACCTTTGGGGGCCCAGCCTTCGAACCCCTGGACCGTAACGGGCTCGGTGCCCTTTATCGCGTTTTTCCGAGCCTCCGAGTGTGAGCTTGGGTTGCTTGTCTTCGACCTGGTTGCAGGAAGAGCCCCCGAGCCTCTGCATGAAGTGAGAGGGCGATCAGGAGTTCCCCTGGCTTTTCGTGCGACCCTCGCGCATCCTTTTCATTCGGATGGAGGGGTTGTTTGCTGAGCCCTCGAGTGCGAGCCTAGGTCGCTGGGTCTCGGCAAGGTTGTAGGAAGAGCCCCTGAGCCTCTGCACGGAGCGAGAGGGCGATCAGGAGTTCCCCTAGCTTTTTGTGCGACCCTCACGCATCCTTTTTGTTCAGAAGGAGGGGTTGTTTGCCGGCCCCTCGAGTGCGAGCCTGGGTCACTGAGTCTCGGCAAGGTTGCAGGAAGAGCCCCCTAGCCTCTGTATGGAGCAAGAGGGCGATCAGGAGTTCCCCTGGCTTTTTGTGCGACCCTCGCGCATCCTTTTCGTTCGGAATGAGGGGTTGTTTGCCGGGCCCTCGAGTGCGAGCCTGGGTCGCTGGGTCTCGGCAAGGTTGCAAGAAGAGCCCCTGAGCCTCTGCACAGAACAAGAGGGCGATCAGGAGTTCTCCTGGCTTTTTATGCGACCCTCGCGCATCCTTTTCGTTCGGAAGGAGGGGTGGAATATGCCAGGCTACCCTCGGTGGGCGCGAGCGGTGACACTTCCGGTGAGCTGTTATCGGGTAAGTCCGAGTGGAGGCCCGTGCCCCATTCGATAGGGGTCGGCTAGCGGTCCAGAGACGCACTCCAAAAGTACCAGAGGGCTTCTCTAGTGGGTCCCAGGGCCGTTCGATTGGCCCCGGGGGCTCGATGCCTCCCTACGGTGGCATCCCATTTGGAGACCTCCCTGCCGGTCTCGGACACGACTTAGGGCATCCCAAGCGTTTCGCTTGCTTGGGCCTCGGCCACGTACAGGCTCGCCCATAGTTGTCCCTGACTCTGTTGTCCTAGGGTGGCTGTCGAAACCCTCGGGGGCCCAGCCTTCGAACCCCTGGACCATAACGGGCTCGGTGCCCAGTTCCTTCATCTGAAAGGAATCGGGCGGGGGATATTCCCCTCCCATCGGCTGACAACGGTAGGTGCGCCTTTTGAGGCGGTTTTCTCAGGGAGGCAGAACAACGCCTGCCGCTGCTGCGGTCAGATGCGACGCGGTGTCAGCGGATGGGACATAACTGTGCATGCGATTAATAAGGAAAAGTTGGGTGCGTGGGCGGTAAAATCAGATCTGGATTAACTGTATCAGATTTGAGGGAAACTTCCCTGATTTCGTCGCCCGTCCGTTTCGCCCCCTTCCTGCATAAATACGTAACGAGCCTCGCCCCTCCCCTCCTTACCTTGCCTGCATTTGCCTTTGCCGCCCTCGAGCCGTTGCTAGGAACAGAGAGCGCCGGGGAGAAGAAGGGAGAAGGGCGAGGGAGAGAGAGGGAGAGCGAGGCTTACCACCATAGTCGCATTTCACCCTAGGCATTTTTTCACCAAAAACCGAAACCGAACCGAACCGAACCGAAACCGAACCGAAAAGTCGGTAGTTCGGTTTTTCGGTTTGGTTTCGGTTTCCAGTTCTGTGTAGTTCGGTGTTCGGCTTCGGCTTCGGTTTCTACGCCGTACCAAACCGAACTACCAAGAAACTGAGTTGTTGCGCTGAGCCGCCGAGCAACGGAGCAAGTGAGCGCTGAGCACCCTAGCCCACCAGGCGCCAGCCCACCAGGCACCGGCCCACCACAGACCCACGGCCACACTCACAGTCCCTGAGTCCCGCACCACGGCACCACTTGTCCACTTCACTTCCCCAATTCCCCGCATCGAATCGAGTCGCACCTCTCGCACCCTCGCAGAGCCTCACTCAGTCGCTCACCCCTCGCACTCTCGCTCGGTCGCTCCTAACCCTAACCCTTCGCCCCTTCGGAGATGCGGCAGGCGGCTGGCGGAGCACCCAACAGTCCAGGGCGCCAGGCGGCCAGTAGCGGGGCGCCACCATGACCCCTCGCACTCTCGCTCGGTCGCTCCTAACCCTTCGCCCCTTTAGAGGCGTGGCAGGCGGCTGGCGGAGCACCCAGCAGTCCAGGGCGCCAGGCGGCCAGCAGCGGGGCGCCACCGTCGACTGTCGTCAAGCTCCTCAACCACGGCTGCAAGAACAGAGCAGTCCTCCAATGTAAGTCTTTAGTTCTTCTTGTTCTTGCTTAATGCCTAATAGATCTTAATAGTTCCAGATGTCTAATAGATTCAGATGCCTAATAGTTCTTGTTCTTGCTCCAATGTAAGTCCTAATAGATCCAGATGCCTAATAGATTCAGATGCCTAATAGTTCTTCTTGTTCTTGCTCTAATGTAAGTCCTAATAGATCCAGATGCCTAATAGATTCAGATGCCTAATAGTTCTTCTTGTTCTTGTTTTTGTTTTGATGTCTTGTAGATGGGGGACACTGAAGAAACAGTGGCGCATCTGAATGTTGAAGTGAATGAGAATGAAGTTGTAAATGGGGAGAATGACAAGCAGGTTGAGCAGCAGCAGTCCAAGGATGGAGAGGAAGTGAGAGATGAGGAAAGCAAGAAAAGGAAGCCCATGGTTCCAAGATCAGATGTTTGGGAACACTTTAGCAAGATCAAACTTGATAATGGGGAGGAGAGAGCCAAGTGCAAGTACTGCGGCAAGCAACTCCGCTGTGACACAAAGTTAAATGGTACGTCCTCCATGAAGGCTCATTTGAAAATCTGCAAGAAGAATCCTCACAAACCTGTAGTAGATAATCAAGGTACTTTACAACTACAACCTAGCCCTAGCAATAGTAGTGTTGGTACTCTATCTACTTGGAAATTTGATCATGAGGAGTTAAGGAGGAGTTTTGCTGAGATGATAATAGAAGATGAGCAACCTTTTGTGTTATCTGAACGTTTTGGCCTTAGAAAGTTTATGTCAAAAGCATGCCCACGTTTTGTTTTGCCATCTAGAAGAACAATCGCTAGAGCCTGTGTGAAAGTGTTTGATGATGAGAGAGAGAAACTTAGGAAATTTTTTAAAGACAACTGTGAAAGAGTTAGCCTGACAACAGACACATGGACGGCTAAGAACAGTCATAATTACATGTGTGTTACAGCACATTTTATTGACAATGAGTGGAATTTGCACAAAAAAATTATTGGTTTTTTCTTGGTTAAGGGCCATAGGGGGGAGGACATTGGAAAATCTTTAGAGAATTGCTTGGCTGACTGGGGAATTGAGAATGTTTTTACAATAGCGTAGAGAATGCTAGTGCAAACAACACTGCAATTAAGTACATGCAGAGGGTCCTGAATGAATCAAAAGGCTGCGTTGCTGAAGGAGAGTACCTTCATATGAGGTGTTTTGCACATATTATCAACCTGATAGTAGGTGATGGGCTGAAAGAATTTGATAGATCAATCGCTCATGTTCGGGCTGCTGTTAAGTATGTTAGGAGTGGACCATCTAGGTTGGTAAAGTTCAAGAAATGTGCCGAGTTAGCTAAGGTTCAGACCAAAGCATTTTTCAACCTAGACGTCTGCACTAGGTGGAACTCAACTTACCTGATGCTACAAACTGCACAAGAGTATGAAAAGGCCTTTGAAAGGTATAGTGATGAAGACCCATACTATAGTCTAGAGTTAGAGAGTGAGAAAGCACCAGGAGTTCCAATCAAATCAGATTGGGAAAAGGCAAGGAAAATGGCTCAATTTCTTAAATACTTCTATGAGCTGACCCTCCGTGTCTCTGCCACAAGTCGCCCAACATCTCACACATACTTTCATGAGATTGCTGATGTTTTGGTTCTACTGAGACAGTGGTGTCACAGTGAAGATACATTATGTAAGGAAATGGGCCAAAAAATGTTAGTGAAGTATTATAAATATTGGGGAGAGAAGTATGGAGAAAGGCCGGGGGATAGAGAGAAGAGAGGAGAGAAAGAGAAGGGGGATCAATTGCTTAACATTGTTATTTTTTTCTGTGTTGGTATTGATCCTCGGTTCAAACTTTCTAACTATGTCAAGATGGCAACTATGGTAATGTTTGGTGATGAAATAGGTCATAAACTGTGGGCAACAGTCAACACTTATTTTCGTGCTTTGTTTGAGGAGTACAGAGAACTGTATGCTCCATCTCCAAGTGACAAGGTGCATGCTGAAACTGAAACTCAAGAAACACCAGAATTTTGTTCTGGATTGATGAGCTCCATAATTGCACAACAGATGAGCAATAGGGGGAGTGCCAATACCACTGTGAAGTCTGAACTAGACAAGTACCTTTCAGAAGATAATGAGGAGCTTAGTAAAAGTTTTGACATTATGAAATGGTGGAAGAACAATGCTACTAGATTTCCCATAATGTCTCGTATGGCTCGTGATCTTCTAGCAATTCCTGTCTCAACAGTAGCCTCTGAGCCAGCCTTCAGTTCGGGTGGAAGGACACTTGATGATTTTAGGACATCACTCACACCAACAATGGTTGAGCGGCTCGTTTGTACAAATGATTGGCTTCATGGAAACAACTACATCAGTGTTGAAGAGGACACAGAAGCATTGGCCAAGCTTGAGGAAGGTAATTTTTAATGCTAAGTCTAAGTTGTTATCATTTCTATTGTTTATCTTGATAGCTTATTGCAGTAACATGACTACATTGAGTACTAACTAAAACATAATCACTTATTATAGAAATTGGTGCCCTGGCCATTTCTAAGGATAGCACTACTGCTACTGCATCTTGACAGCACTACTGCTACTGCCCAATGGCTGGATGCCAGGATTACAGGTGATGCACACAGACCCTTTTAAGGATCATAGAAAACCTTTTGACATGTGTATGATTGACATATTGATTTATTCATGAAAATAGTGCTTTTCCACTAGGTGCAAGCCTTGCACTGCTATAGTGCTATCTGAGTATTTGTCAGAATAATTTGTTCAAACTTTTAGCATGGCAATGTAGGCTGCAAACCAAACATTTATAAATTGAACTTCTCCTTTCCTTTCAGCTGAGCTTTGTAAGCATGCAGTGTCCTGACCTCATTCACATTGGGTGGTGTTTTTTGTTTGGTATAGGACAGTAACTGATTTTGCTGCTATTATTATTTTTAAGACGTTTATTTTTATATACAAGGACTAGTTCAGAATAAACTTGAGCCTTAATGCATTGATTTCATATTTCAGTGGCTACTTGGTGTTACAACTTTCTTCTTCCCTGGTGCTTCGTCAACAATCCGGCGCAGAATGCTCCCATGGCACATTCGCGCTGGGCTTGTTGTCTACATACTGGCACTGCTTGCCGCAGAGGCTGGACACATCCTGGTGGCGCCATGGAGCATTCACCGCTGATGGAGTCATGGAGCATTGTTCTCTTGCAGTCTTGCTGTTGTTTATGCCTGTTGGCTGGAAGTCTAGAAATTTGTAATATTTGATTTGATCATTGAATTGTTATCAAGAATGAACTGCAAATTTGTAATATTTGATTTGAGGATTGAATTGTTAGTCTTGAGTCTTCAAATAATGTCTGTTGCTCTAAATCCTGTCAAGAATGAACTGCTGTCAGTTAAATCCTGTCTGTTGTTTTCTTCATCGGTTTATTCGGTTTTAACCGAAAAACCGAACTAAAAAACCGAACCGAAATTGGTCGGTTTTTGGAATTTTAGTAAACCGATCGGGGGTAATTTTCTGGAAACCAAAATTTTGGAAAACCGAAAAACCGAACCGAACTCATCGGTTAAAACTGAACGCCCAGGCTGAGTCGCATTCTCCACTGCACTCATGGCCGGCGCTGTTGTCATTCAGGCGGTTCCTTGGGGTCAGTCCGATGTATCTGTGGAGACACCGCAGTCGCTCGTCAATGACGGCCTCCTTCGTCTAGTTACCGACCCCAGCAGACCGGAGTGGATTGCTCTGGGGGGTGAGCCGGAGCCAAGGCCACGCGATGGCTACGTTTGTGAGCTTCATGTCCTTCCACGAGCACGGCCTCGGCCTGCCGGTGGACCGGTTCATGCGGGCGCTCCCGCACTACTACGGCGTGGAGCTCCACAACTTCAACCCCAACTCCATCACGCAGGCGGCCATCTTCGTCGCCGTCTGCGAGGGGTACCTGGGGATTGCCCCCCATTGGGAGCTGTGGCTCCACCTCTTCCGGGCCAGGCATACCACCAAGCCGATGGGCACGAGGAAGGCAGTGAGGGCCAGCGGCTACACTCTCCAAGTGCGCCAAGACCGGCAGCACCTTTACATCCTGGCCTAGCTCACGTCATCCAATCACCGCTGGTACACCAGCTGGTTCTACCTCCACAACGACGACGGCGGACTTCCCCCCCTACACCGAGCGGGTCGTGGAGAGCCAGCCGGAGAAGTGGAGGTACGGCGTCCCACTGGTCGACCAGCCCAAGCTGCAGCCGCTCCTGGTGGGGGCTGGAGAGGCTACGTAGCCGCAGCCTTACGGTGGCTATTGCCGTGGCTGCCTTCCACCGCCGGAGGGTGCTGCCACTGACGGCTCGACGGCGGTGCCTGTTCGAGATGACACCGGATGAGCCAATTGAGGGCATCCGGATGTCTGCCGTCCCCCTCTCCGACAAGGAGATTCTACGTCGGCTGAGGGAAACAGTGGAGGCGCATCTGAAGATCGGTGGTCTGACCCCGTTCACGATGCGCCCATCATGGGGGTACCTCTCTCTGGTAAGTCACATGCTGCTATGGCCCCCGAGGCCTCCTCGTTCCTCACCGTTTCCCATTCCATTATTCGCGTTCGCCGTTCCTACAGGGGATGAGAGACGTGCGAGCCTCCCCACCGCCCATTCCCGAGGACGCAGAGCGGCGGGCGGTGAACCGGGCGCACGCCGAGGTGCAGAAGAAGCGGAAGGACGCCAAGGAGGCAAAGCGCAAGAGGAAGATCCTTGAGCGTGAGGAGCTGGAGAAGCACTGCCGGTAGCAGAGGTAGGACGGTCTCCCAGTGGAGGCGTCTCCATCGCCGTCACTGTCGACAGACTCTTCGGGCGAAGATGACAAGAGCGAGGTGGGGCGGGGTCCCCTGGACCATCTCCCTAACGTTGGGGCGTCGGCGAGCGGCCCGTCATTCCTAGGAGGAGGAGGGGAGGGCGCCGAGGCCGACACACCTGAGGCACGGGCATTAGGGAAGCACGCCGTTAGCCCAGTGGGCTCGACGGCAGAGGTAGAGCAGGCGGCGGTGGGGGCGACGCAACTACCCCCGCAGAGGGCCGAGGGGGCGCCGGAGTTCGGCGAGGGTCGACCAGCACCGGCGGACACGGAGGCTGTGCCACTACTGCTGCCACCGCTGTTGCAGAGGAGGAGGGACGTAGTGCCAAAGCGGTTGTGTCCCCGTTCAAGGTGAGTGTTTTTTTAGCGGAGTTCGTATCGTCTCCCGCTCGCTTTATGGTCGTATGCTGACCAAGTGGGTGTTTTGCCTTCAGTCGGAAGCGTCAGGCGGAGGTGCCTGCCCTAGCGCCACGTAAGTCACTCAAGGTGAGCACGGGCTCCACCGCTCAATGGGTGGTGGAGGCGTAGGCCACCATACAGCACGGCGTGGCATCGGCGAGGGCCAACCCGAAGGATCTGGTCGCCCAGGGAGAGGCTACCGGGGCGGCCACGGAGTGAGCGAGGGAGGAAACGCCTATGCCCCGTGAGGCCGAGGCCCACAAGTCAGATGGGCCCGAGGCGCCCTTAGTTGCCGAGGCCACCGAGGGCGAGACCGAGGCCCCCGGACTTCTGAGGCTGAGGCGATGGAGGCTGGTGCGCCCAGGACCACCGAGGCCGAAGTGGCGGGGACCGGAGCCCCCGAGACCACCAAGGCTAGGGTGGCAAGGGCCGGTGGCCTAGGAAGTGGAGACGGAGGCGGGGCAAGCCTCAATACCGCCGCCGGTCCAAGGCCCACCGCCATTGCAGGAGAGCGCCCGGGAAGTGGAGGTCCATTCGATCTCCTCCGACAATACTTCTCGGGGGAAGGAGGTGGCGAATGCCGAGGTGGCCGACACCGTGGAGCAGCCGGCTCTGACCTCTGGCGAGGGAAGCTCGGCCCTCGTGTGGGTACAACCCGAACCCCGTGGGTGGGATCACCCACGTGTCTTGTGGCAGAGCCAAGACAACCCTGAGGGGGAGCCTCTGTTCGCCCTCGAGGACGTGGCCAAGGGGGGGCGCTAGGACACCTTCGAGCAATACCGCCGTCTGGCGGAGCGGTCGCTACGGACAGCGCTGTCTGTCGTGGCGGACGATATGCCCGGGGTCGCCCAGGTTCGCGCCTTCTTTTCTCATGCGGTGTCGTCTTTTTTCGAGTTTTCTCGCAGTGCATGACCCCTGTTTTGCCTATCTAGGAGCTCGAGGCCCGGTCCCTCAGGAAGTCGTTGTTCCTCCGGTAGGAGAGGGACGTCTGGTGTCAGCTTCGGCAGCAGAAGGACCTGCTCGCCAACGCCAACGAGCTTCTGTTGGCGTGGAGCGCGGAGGTGGAGGACCTCTGCCTTCGTTGTGCTGATATGAAGGCCGAGGCGGCTATGGCTTGGGAGCAGGCCGCCCCTTTGGTAGCACGGGTCAAGGAGTTGGAGGAGGAGCTGACCCGGGCGGCCGGCGATCGGGACACCTTCATGTCCTGGGCTGAAGAAGCGACGGCCTCTGCCAAGGCCCTCGCGGGGCAGCTGGGGGCGGAGCAGGGTGCGCACCTGCTGACAAAAGGCGCCCTGGCAGAGGCCCTCAAGGTGGCCAAGGCGTCCCGGATCGAGGCTCTGTTCTGGAAGGGAAAGGCCGAGGGTGAGTCCTGTTCCCCTCGTTTTACTTGTTTTTCTTGTGTTCGACCCCTAACTCCCTGGTGTGATGTAGAGCTGGGGAAGGAGGCTTCCAGGGTGGCTGAGGCTTCTCGGGTCGAGGTCCAGGGCTAGAAGGAGAAAGCCGAGGCCTCCCTGGTCAAGGTCTAGCACTAGAAAGAGAAAGCCAAGGGTGAGTCCCGCAGGGCATCACCCCTGTTTGGCTTATTTTCCTTTGCGCTTAATCCCATCCTGCTTGTTTTGGTGCAGGGTTAGAGAAGGAGGTCTCTCGGGCGGCTGAGGCCTCTGTCGGAGTGCAGGCGGTGCTCGAGGCTAAGATCGGGGAGCACAACGCGCTGCAGAGCACTGCCCGTACCATCTGCGAGGCCCTGGAGTTTGAGGGGGTCGAGTCGGGCAGCTCCCTTAGGAGCCGCTTGACCGCGTTGAGCAGCCAAGCGTGCGAGCGACTCCAGGGGCGCTGAACACGGGCGTCAAGCGTGCCCTGGCCGTCATCTCTTCGCACTACGCCGGTGTCGACCTCGAGGCCATTAGTGACGGCTGCGTCTTGGCTGAGGATGACGAGGAGGCCGACGCAGAGGTGGCGAAGCTGATGGAGGCGGCTGAGGGCCCTGGCATGGCGCTGGCCAAGCTGTTCGAAGAGGAGGTGGTCCCTCCAACGCCATCTGCCAATGCTGGTGACCCTAAGCCTTGACCTAGGCCAAAGGGGCTATGTAAATAAATTAGGATTATTATGGTACCGTAACGCTTGTGGCTATCAAGGCCTTTTCTAAAGCATTTGCGTCTACGCTTCTTAATCGTTTTTACTGTATTTCTGAGCCTCTGCCCTCTGTCTCGTTTCTGAACATATCTCTTGCAAAAAACTTCCTCCGAGCCTAAGCTACTCCTCGGGCAAAAGGTGGTGAGGGAGTGCCGTAGCCCAGAGGCGTAGGCCGTCTCGTGACTTGGCCGGCCTTTTTGCCTTGAGACAGACTTTCGGTCCTTAGGTCTTTTACAATCAATTTGTTAGAGCACGCAAGAGAGTTTGGCATGGATTTTTTTTCGAAAAATGACTAAAAAATAGTGCGTGGGACTTAGGGGGGAGTCCCCCCTTCTAGCCCCCGAGGGAGGCTCGGTTCTGCAGATCAGAGCCTTGTCTCGTTTGAGCCCCGCAGAGGGCACCTCTGCAGAGGCAGAGCTGAGTCTCCCTTATGGTGTTATCGTAACGCTGAGGCCCATGATGGGCTCAGGGGGTTTCTCAAAAATTAGAACAATTAAAGAACGCTTCTTTATTGTATTTCGAGAAACAATGTATACGATGCTTGGAAATTTAAGGGTAAAAGCGACGTAGATGTTCTATGTTCCAAGCGTTGGTGAGGATTTTGCCCTTTTCGTTGGCTATCTTGTAGGTCCCGGGCTTCAGCACTTGGGCGACGATGTACGGTCCTTCCCATGGCGGGGTCAGGTTGTGGCGGCCCTTGTTGTTCTGCGTCAGTCTCAGCACCAGGTCACCCACCTTCAGGTCTTGGCTTCGAATGTGCCGGGCTTGATAGCGTCGTAGGGCTTGCTGGTATTTGGCCGAATGTAATAGCGCAACGTCTCGGGCCTCCTCCAGTTGGTCGAGGGCGTCCTCGCGGGCAGTGCGGTTGCTTTGCTCGTTGTAGGCCTACAGCCTCGGGGAACCATACTCCAAGTCAGTGGGGAGGATGGCCTCGGCTCCATAGACCAGGAAGAACGGTGTGAACCCCATGGCTTGGCTCAGGGTGTTCCTCAGGCTCCAAATGACCGATGGGAGTTCGGCAAGCCATTTCTTGCCAAATTTCTTCAACCGGTTGTATATTCTTGGCTTGAGGCCTTGTATGATCATGCCGTTGGCTTGCTCTACTTGGCTGTTTGTCCTAGGATGTCCCACGGCTGACCAGGCCACACGGATGTGGTGGTCATCACAGAACGTCAGGAATTTGTGGCCAGTGAACTACGTCCCATTATCAGTGATGATGGTGTTTGAAACCCCGAACCTATGGATGATATCAGTGAAGAACAGCTCCGCTTGCTCGGACTTGATTCAATTGATCGGATGAGCCTCGATCCACTTGGAGAACTTATCGATTGCTACCAGCAGATGGGTGTAGCCCCCGGTGGCCTTCTGTAGAGGCCCAACCATATCGAGCCCCCACACGGCGAATGGCCATGTGATGGGGATGGTTTGGAGGGCTTGGGCTAGGAGATGCGTCTGCCGTGCATAGTATTGGCATCCCTCGTAGGAGCGTACAAGCTTGGTCGCGTCAGCTACAGCCGTTGGCCAGTAGAACCCTTGGCGAAAAGCATTTCTGACGAGCGTCCAAGGCGCTGCATGGTGCCTGCAGGCCCTCGTGTGCAAGTCCCAAAGTAGGGCTTGACCTGTCTCGGTGGTGATGCATCGTTGGAGGATGTCGGATGGGCTTCGCCTGTACAATTCACCGTCGTTGAGAACATAAGTCTTGGCTCGGCGAGCAAGCTGTCGGGCTTCGGTCCTGTCTGTGGGAAGCTCTCCTCGGACGAGGCAATCAAGGAACGGGACTCTCCAGTCTGTGCCCTGGTTGGCCTCGGGAGGTTCCACGTTGACTTCCATGACTTCGGGCTCGGCCGAAGGGGTCTCGGCGACAGAGGGGGCCTCGAGCCCTACGGGGGGCTTGACCAGTGGGCCCTCTTCCGCCACCGAGGCATAGTTGATGGAAGGCTTGTGGAGGTCTCTAGTGAAGACATTAGGGGGGACCGGGGCCCATGCCAACGCCATCTTTTCCAGTTCATCCGTGGCCTCGTTGAATTTACGCGCGATGTGGTTGAGTTCGAGGTCGTCGAACTTGTCTTCAAGGCGACGTACCAGCTTGTAGTACGCCTCCATTTTGGGGTTATGGCAGTTCGACTCCTTCATCACTTGATCGACAACGAGCTACGAATCACCCCGTACATCGAGACACTATACTCCAAGTTCAATGACGATCTATAAGCCATTGACGAGGGCTTCGTATTCGACTGCGTTGTTGGAGGCGGTGAAGTGGAGCCGAATCATGTAGCGCATGTGCACTCCAAGGGGTGAGATGAAGAGCAGACCCACGCCTGCCCCGGTCTTCATTAGGGACCCATCGAAGTACATGGCCCAGCATTCCACCTGGATTTGAGCAGGTGGCAGTTGGGTGTCGGTCCACTCAGCCACAAAATCGGCCAAGGCCTGGGATTTAATTGCTTTCCGAGGCGTGAAAGACAGGGCTTCCCCCATGAGTTCGATGGCCCACTTGGCTATCCTACCTGAGGCCTCCCGGTTATGGATTATCTCTCCCAGAGGGAAAGACGACACCACGGTCACCGGGTAGGACTCGAAGTAGTGACGCAGCTTGCGTCGAGCCAAGACTATGGCGTAGATAAATTTCTAGATGTGGGGGGTAGCGTGTCTTGGTCTCGGAGAGCACTTCGCTAATGAAGTAAACCGGTCGTTGGATGAGTAGAGCATGCCCTTCTTCCTGCCTCTTGACCACCACGGCCACGCTGACTACCTGGGTCGTTGCAGCCATGTAGAGTAAGAGGGCCTCGCCCTTGGCTGGGGGTACTAGGATGGGAGGATTGGTGAGCAATGCCTTGAGCTTGGCGAGGGCTTCTTTGGCTTCGGGGGGTCCAAGAAAAGCGTTCCGATTTCCTCAAGAGGCGGTACAGAGGCAAGCCTTTTTCACCAAGGCATGAGATGAAACGGCTCAGGGCCGCGAGGCATCCCATAACCCTCTGCACTCCCTTAAGGTCTCGGATTGGTCCCATGTTGGTCACAGCTGAGACCTTCTCTGGGTTGGCCTCGATGCCGCGCTCTGAGACTATGAATCCCAAGAGCATGCCTCGGGGGACCCTGAAGACACACTTCGCGGGGTTGAGCTTGATGCCCTTCTCTCTGAGGCATCTGAAGGCGATCTCTAGGTCATCGATGAGATCACTGGCCCTCCTGAACTTGACCACGATATCGTCCACGTAGGCCTCGATGGTTCGCCCGATGTGCTCACCAAAGACCTGGGTCATACACCGCTGGTATGTGGCCCCTGCGTTTCTGAGGCCAAACAGCATAGTCACATAGCAGTACATGCCGAATGGTGTGATGAAAGAAGTCATGAGCTAGTCGAATTCTTTCATCTTGATTTGATGGTAACAGGAATAAGCATCAAGGAAGAATAGGGTTTCACATCCCTCGGTGGAGTCGATGATTTGGTCGATTTGAGGTAATGGGAAAGGGACTTTTGGGCATGCTTTATTCAGACCAGTGTAGTCTACACACATCTTCCACTTCCCATTTTTCTTCTTGACTAATATAGGCTTAGCCAACCACTCTGGATGTGATACTTCCTTGATGAATCCAGCTGCCAAAAGCTTCTGCACCTCCTCACCGATGGTACTGCGCTTTTCCTCGTCGAATCGGCGCAGGTGCTGCTTCACCGGTCTGGAGCCGGCCAAGATGTCCAAGGCGTGCTCGGCGACCTCCCTTGGTATGCCCAACATGTCCGAGGGACTCCACGCGAATACATCGGCATTCGTGCGAAGAAAGTCGACGAGCATGACTTCCTATTTGATGTCGAGGGTGGCGCTGATCCTCAGTGCCCGGTCGTCGGGGCAGGCGGGGTCGACCGGGACGAGCTTGACGGCCTCCGCAGGCTTGAAAGTCTCAGCTCGACGCTTGGAGTCAGGCGCCTCACTACCAAGCCGATCGAGGTTGACGATGAGGGTCTCGGCCTCTATGATAGCCTCGGCGTACTCGATGCATTCGACGTCGCAGGCGTATGCATGCTCATACGTGGACTCGATAGTGATGACGTCGTTGGGGCCTGTCGACGAAATATGGTCGGTAGTCTACCTAGGGGTATGCCCAAGGTAGTAGATTGTTGGCAGACAGATGCGCAAGCCACAAACAAGACGGTGACGCAAGACAGACACGAGGTTTTTATCTAGGTTCGGCCGCCAAGAAGGCGTAATACCTACGTCCTGCGTCTGATTGTATTGCTGTATGTCAATGAGAGATGTTTTTAGAGGGGTCCCCTGCCCGCCTTATATAGTCCGGGGGCAGGGTTATAGATCTGGAAACTAATCCTAGCCAGTTATAATTGCCATAGGTGGCCGGATAAGGATTCGTATTCTAACCGACCAGGATCTTGCTTGATCGTCAAATCTGTCTTGACTCTTTGCGCGGGACTCCGAACAGGTTGGCCGGGCCACGCGTCGTCTTTTGGTGAACCGGACCCTCTGATCTGGGCTGGCCCAAGCCTAGCCGTAAGGGTATAGGGGTTAATACCACCACAGCTATTCCCCGAGCACCATGTATTATGCTGCGACATACCATTTTAACCTTCTCCGAATAGTGAGGCTTGAGTTCTTGACATCTCTGACCACCGTTATCACCAGAGAAGTAGGTTGTCCGAAGAATGTATGGTGCTCTTAAGAAAAAAGAAAAAGATTTCCGTCCTGGGAAGTGTGCCCACTTGTATTTCTGAAAAGAAATGTAAGTGCGTCTTGAAGCGTAGCGTCCTTGATCACCAGAGGCGTAGGGGTCGAAAAACAAACACATTCACCACAAGGTGAAGTGTGCCCACTTAGTCCCCGAGCCTGGTAGTAGGTGACGCAGGCACGTGGTGCCAGGGTCTAAAAAGAATTCCCAGTCAAGTCAAAAATCCAATCATAATATAAGCTATACGAGATGCACCGGCAGGTGCATCGTACCGATGTAGTCCCCGAGCTTGCTGGAAGGCAAAGTATAAGCCTTGTAGCAAGGTCTAAATAAATGTCTCTCAACTGTATGTGAGTACAAATCACATGTAGCCGAGGAGAGCGGTCTCCGAGCAGTGGTCGGGACAGTTCCCGAGTACGATAGTAATCCTGACAATCAGTCCAAAGCATAGGGGTCGATTAAATAAACACATTCACCGCAAGGAGAAGTGTGCCCACTTAGTCCCCGAGCCTAGTAGTAGGTGACTGCAGGCACGTGGTGCCAGGGTCTAAAAAGAATTTCTATTGGAGTTAAGAATCCAATCGCCGTACAATCAATATGAGATGCACCGGCAGGTGCATCGTACCGATGTAGTCCCCGAGCTTGCTGGAAGGCAAAGTATAAGTCTTGTAGCAAGGTATAAATAAATGTCTCTCAACTGTATGTGAGTACAAATCACATGTAGCTGAGGAGAGCAATCGTCGAGCATTCTTCGGAGCAGTCCCCGAGCATGGTAGCGGTCGGGGCAGTCCCCGAGCACGGTAGTGGTCAGAGCAGTCCCCGAGCATGGTAGTGGTCTGGGCAGTCCCCGAGCATGGTAGTGGTCGGAGCAGTCCCCGAGCACAGTAGTGGTCGGAGCAGTCCCCGAGCACAGTAGTGGTCGGAGCAGTCCCCGAGCACGGTAGTGGTCTGGACCATCCCTGAGCACGAGACATGCAGCGAAGAAACGAATGTCGCTTGGACTATTATTTGGTGTATTTATTTATCTTCTTACTCTGTCAAGTCTAATCTGACACGTCTGGTCAAAAAAGCAGACGGGTATAGCATGTCATACTGCCTTCTTGTCCTTTCAAGCAAACAGTCGCTTGGCACCTGTAAGGAGGTGCGTCAGTGTGGGCCCTCTCACACTAGCAACGAAGAGGCGCGTACACTGGTAACGAAGGGGCGCGTATATTGGCATAGATCTCGAGGTTGTGAAAACAACCATCTGCGGCACGTGCGCACGTCTCCCAAGAATCTCGGGCGACGAAATAGTGGAACTCTTAGGTTATTTATAATATAGAACTGGTAAGTTACTTTTTACCAATCCCCATTACCATTTGCCGCCGCAGCCTTCTTCTTCCTCTTGCCAACCCTAATACCTCCGAAATCATCACCAATCACCCCTCCACCATATCCACCTCCATCAACAAGGGCGGATTCATGGCGAAGAGTGACGCCTAGAAGAAAGCCGGAGTCATGGCGAAGGAGTGGTGGAAGTCAAGAAGCAACGAGCAGACCATCGAAGACCTCGTCATCATGGGAGTACTCCACAACAAGGCACTCGTAGGATGGCGCGCGCCGGAAGGAGAAAGGGTACCCCGATCCACAACCAGGTGAGATTGTGGTTTTTGAAGATTTCTTCAAGCGAGGGTTTTGGGGTTCCAGTGCACCCTTTCCTTCAGGGGCTCTGTTTGTATTACGAGATTGGGATTTGCAATCTACATCCCAACTCGATTCTTCTTGTCTCCACCTTCATTCATCTTTGCGAAGCATATGGTGGCTTCCAGCCCCATTTCGACTTCTTTCGCCATCTTTTCTGTCTGCGGAAGAAAGGAAGCAGTGGCTCGAAGATAGCCGAAGGTGTGTACCTCAATCTGCATGACGGGATGAAGGCCTAGTACTTGCACTGCCCTTGGAACACATCGTTGGATGACTGGTACAAGAAGTGGTTCTACATCCGCGAAGAGCCTGAACACGATCACATTGTGCGACTGTGGGGTTCATTCCAGGAGAAGAAGAACAGCTGGTCGGAGAAGCCCGAGCACTTGGAACAGATCTCAGAACTTCTTGAGATGATCCCATGGAAGAAACTAGATGGTCCGAGCGTGGTCGGGAACTTCATCAGCCAAAGGATCCAGCCTTGCCAGAGGAGGGTACATCCCGGCTACGAGTACCAAGGTAGCGTAGACCCAACTAGGACCAGGCAAGAGGCGCTTGACAAGATAGAAGTCAAAGCCAGGATTGGAGAGCTATTCAACTTAGCTGATCCAAATTATGTCAGGTTGAGCGACATCGAGCACGCTTTCAAGCTGGCCCGACCTCCCCCAAAGGTAAATTATGCTGCCTTGTACCCGTAGAGTTATGTTGTAACAGAAACTTACTGTGTTGTCACCTTTATGTTTCCCAGAGTAATGGTCATGATAGAGCAGCAGTGTTCGTGTCTCCACCCCCTAGGTGTGGATTGGCCGCAAGTTGCCGGCCCAACCGCCCAGACCAGCGCCAGGATCGAAGACGTCGACTGGGCCAGTACTCGGGGTTGGGGAGGAGGCAACGGCCAGGGCTGCTGGCAAGCGGCTGCGGCCAGCAAGCGTCGTCAGGCCATCTTTACACTGTCAGATGATGAAACAGAGGATGCAGACATCTTCCGACTCGTCCCTCGAAAGAGAGGAGACAACTGGAGTCGATGGAGCAGGGTGGCTCCTCCGTGCCAGTGGGACTTCGCATCACCGACCACTGCAATGCAGAGGACAAGCGGCAAAGGGGTCGAGCATCAAGCCCCGACGCCGGTACTGGTCATGGAAAGAGACCCGGTGGCACCCGCAGAGCACGTGGAGCAAGCACGGACGAAGAGACGCGCCTTCGCCACATCATTCCATGCTTCCAAGCTATAAGTATTTGTAACCTTGATGTAAGCTTATAATTTATATTGAATACTGTTGTCTTCTGAACTTATCTCTGATATATTAGGTCGGCATCCACCGAAAATCCCGACCAACTAGCCGGGTGCGGCATGGCTCCGCCAGCAATGGCGGAGAAAACTGCCCTAGCAGCCGGCTATGGAGGAACCTGTAGCAGAAAGTCCATCGGAGCCTCAGCAGACGAGCGGCCAGATGACAGTCCCCGAGCAGTTGGTCGAGGGGAGAGCCGAGCCAAGTACAAGTGCTCCGAGCACTAACCCTGCTGAGGGGGATACTTCGGCGCCAAGGGTATCAGACCGAACCGAGGAGCAGCAGCCGGAGGTGGCATAGAGCACGTTTGCCGATGCTACGGCTCGTGGGAAAGCCATAGTGATCGCAGAGACTGCAAACTCCTAGACCAGCGCCGCTACCCGAACAAGAGGCCGAAGAGGACGAAGTAGAAGAGGTCCTGGGCCGTCCCCAGGACAAGCGACAACATGTATATGTGTCGCGCTGGCGGAACGACCAATGGGTTATGCATGAGGAAATCCCAGAGGTCGAAGAGACCATGAAAGTTGAACGAGCGACAAAACGTCTGGTGATGGAAGTCCAGGTATGTTTGGCTTGACCACTTGATCCTGCTATCCAGTCAAACTGTCTGACTTAGCTTTTTTACATGCAGGACTTGATGAAGACCGCAAGGTACCGAAAGAAGTGCTTCGACCAGATTGAGGGGATCACAGCAAGCAATAGAGAACTGGCGGCCGAGGTGGAACGCTTGCGCCACCAACTTGAAGCCGCCGACCAGGAGAGGACGGAGCAAGAGGCACAGAACCAGAACCTGGTCAGTCCAGCTCAGTAACAAAGAGCAGGAAAAAACAAGTAAGTTGTCACTTTATCATAGCAAGTGCATGACATGTGTTGTTGCATTGTTGGTAGTAACTAGCTGTAGTGCAGGCTTAGAAGCCGAAGTAGTCCGTCTCCAAGAGGAGAATAGCCGTGTGGCCAGTAGAGTGTGGTCGCCTGAAGGAGGACAACAAGAAACTGGCGCACGACAAGTCGCAACTCTAGGACCGCACAACCAAGATGAAGGAGGAACTGAAAAGTAAGTGTTCCAGACCACCTTGCTCATTCTGTTGCCCGCGTTATCTTGTCGTGGCATGACATTTTAATATCTTGTGCGGTTTGCAGTTTTGAAAGTCAATGCCAAGAAGCATCTGGAAACCATGATGAAAGATCATGATGGCTGGAAGGCAGCGATGCCTAGAGATCACCGAGGATCGGGACACATGGAAGAACCGGTGCCAGGAAGTGGCAACTGGCATTTTGCCCGTCCTCAACCTTATCGACCCAGCGCTTACAGAGGAAGCGCCAAGGACGCCGCAGCTCGGACTGGTCGAGAGATGCCGAAAGGCATGGGAATGGTTCCAAGAGTTCGTGAAGGAGGCGGGTGAGTACACAGGCGCACATGTGCTAAGCATGGTGCGTGCCCACTACCCCCTGATCGATCTCAAGCGCCTGGAGGCTGGGTACCCGAAGGAGGTAAATCCAGACAAGGCTGAGGAGCTTCGGATGACCCAGCTGGACCTGTCTTCAAAGATAATTGGCGACATTAACCTATGTGGAGGTGGGACAGCACCTGTACAGGGTACGCCATCAACAAGCCAGCTGGAAACGCCATCAGTTGTGAGCCAACCGGCGAAGCCTGCGGTCTCGACCAGCCAGGCATCGGCGGGGCCATCCTCTTCAGCTCGACCAGTACAAGAGTCCCCGAGACTCGAGCGGGATGTCGGAAGTAGCGAGCAGCAGGTGCCGCGTGCCCCGACCAGCCAACAGGATAGGCTAGAGCTGTAGAAGAAGGATGTAGTTGTGTTATTGTAAACTTGTACCTCTTCAGGCAAGCTTGTAATAACGTAACTGTATATCATTATAAGCTTATTTGTTTTGTATAAAACGTATTTAAGCTTGAAACTCGTGTTGGCGTAACTAAGTGAGAACATGTTAGCGTTCTGTTTAGTTGTACCAGTTTACTCGACACGTCATCCTGAAAAGTTTGTACGGCCCTGATTTGGCATGTGGTCGGAGTGTGAGGTGCGTGACCTGTGCACACGTAGACGCGAACAAGTCAAACCAGGGGGGACCTGCCGATCACCCGTAGCGTAGAGAGCGGATCCCATGCACGCGTTGAGAGGAACCGAGACAGGGCCTGCTCCGAAAACCCATGAAGGAATGGTGGTCGGCTTTGACTGGCTAAGTTAGAATAACCGTAAAATTCGAAGTGACACAATCATAGTGGTCGGAGAAATCATAATAGCTTTATTGAATTAAATCGAAAGTACAAGAGGAGTACATATCTCAGTAGTTAAGCATAGAAACGCCTAAGCTTGTCGATGTGCCATGAATTTGGTACGTCCGTACCGTCCAGGTGAGCTAACCTGTAAGACGTTGGTCGTGTGACTTCCTTGATCATGAAGGGCCCCTCCCATGGAGTTGCGAGTTTATGGACACCAGCCTGATTCGTCTTCCACTTCAGGACCAGGTCCCCGACCATGAAGAACCGCTCTTTAACGTTCTTGTTGTAGTACCTGCGCAAAACAGCAAGGTATTTGGCTGTACGTACGCAAGAATCGAGCCGCTTCTCTTCTGCACTATTCACTTCTAGCTCCCGTACTTCATTGACCTTGCCTTCGTCGAAGTTCTCTACCCGTGCTGATCTGAAAGCTATATCTGCTGGGAGGACTGCCTCAGCGCCGTAAACCATAAAGTATGGTGAGACGCCGGTGTTACGACTGGGCTGAGTTCTGAGGCCCCAGACCACGGCTGGTAACTCTTTGAGCCATCTTCCAGGAGCTTTGTCATTTTCTCTGTACATCCTCTTCTTCAATGCGTCCAAAATCATACCGTTTGCCCGCTCGACCTGTCCATTAGCTCTAGGGTGCGCCACCGAGACGTATTTTACTACTATGCTCCTTTCATCGCAGAAGTCCCAAAAAGCGTTCCCGGTGAACTGAGTACCCAGATCAGTGATGATGCTGTTGGGTATGCCGAAGCGGTGGATGACCTGGTCGAGGAACGTAACAGCCTTTTCTGAGGATGCCTGTACCAGAGGCATGTACTCTATCCACTTAGAAAATTTGTCGATCAGCACAAAGACACATGTAAATTTCCCAGGAGCCGGTTTGAAGGGCCCGATCATATCCAGTCCCCAGCATGCGAAGGGCCAAGAGGCTGGTATTGTCTGGATCTCATGTGCTGTACATGGATTCTCTTGGCGAAGAACTGACAACCCTCACAGTGCCGGACTAGCTTCTCTGCATCAGCTACCGCTGACGGCCAATAGAACCCTGCTCGGAAAGCCTTGCCGACCAGCGTTCTCGAGGCTACATGGTTGCCGCAGGAGCCGAGTGGATTTGGTCTAGGAGATGTTCGCCATCCTCCCGGGTTATACACTTCATCAAGATTTCCTCCTTTGCGTTCTTGCGCCATAACTTGCCATCGACGAGCAGATACTGCTTACTGCGACGCATCAGGCGCTCGTTTTCTATCCGATCAGTGTAACCGCTACCATCTGTCAGGTACCTGATGAAAGGTTCTCTCTAGTCGGGCTCATGCATGGTCGGAGGTGGCTCAGTGGTGCTCGACGCCGGAACCGTAGCCACCAATTGCTTGTCTAGAGGCTTGTCGACCGTGGGATCTTCCTCCTTGATGGAAGGCGTGAGCAGGTCTTGGACGAATACGCCATGTGGGACTTTGGCTCGGGATGATCCTAACTTTGACAGCGCATCTGCTGCTTGATTTTTGTCCTAGACCACGTGTGTGTACTCGATGCCATAAAACCTGCCTTCTAGCTTTCTGATCGATTTGCAGTATGCATCCATCCTTTCACTGGTCGTGTCCCAGTCCTTGTTGAGTTGGTTGATGACCAGAGCCGAGTCTCCATAGACATAGAGACGTTTAACACCGAGCTCGACCGCAATGCGCAAACCATGTAGGCATGCTTCGTATTCGGCGGCATTATTAGATGCTGGGAAATAAATCCTGAGGACGTACCGGAGCTGCTCCTTGGATGGTGACACGAAAAGGACTCCTGCTCCTACGCCATCGATGTTGAGAGAACCATCGAAGTACATCTTCCAATACTCGTCGGGCCCCTGAGAGGTAGGCGTGCTTAAGTCTGTCCACTCGACGATGAAATCGACGAGTGCCTGAGACTTGATTGTAGTACGGCTTGCGAATTCCAAGGAGAAGGGGCATAGCTCCATTGCCCACTTGACGATGCGCCCGTTCGCATCCTTGTTGCTAATGATGTCTCGCAGAGGGTACTCAGTCATGACCACCACACGATATCCGTCGAAGTAATGTTTCAACTTTCGGGATGTTATCAGTATGGCGTAGATCAATTTCTGGATCTGTGGGTACCTGGTCTTGGATTCATTGAGCACCTCACTGATGAAATAGATTGGTCGCTGTACCTTGTAGACGTGGCCGGGCTCGTCGCGCTCGACCACCATGGCAGTGGAGACCACTCGATTAGTCGCCGCAATGTAAAGCAGGAGTGTTTCGTCTTCTCTGGGAGCAGTGAGGACCGGAGGTGACGTAAGGTATTGTTTCAGCTGTGTGAAGGCAGCGTCTGCTTCCTCCGACCACTCAAACTTCTCGGATGCTTTGAGCAGTTTAAAGAACGGTAATCCCTTTTCGCCTAATCTTGATATGAAACGGCTGAGAGCGGCCATGCATCCGGTAAGCTTCTGAACATCCTTCACCTTTTTGGGCGGCTTCATGTCCAAGACAGCTTTGACTTTCTCCAGGTTAGGGCGTATGCCGTCGTGACTGACGACTGTTGCCAAGTAGTATGCCAGAAGGAACACCAAAGATACACTTCTTTGGGTTTAATTTCCATTGGAATGTGTTAAGGGCTGCAAAGGTGCGTTCCAGGTTGTCAACAAGGGTATGTGCTTCCTTGGTTTTGACAACTACATCATCAACATAAGCCTCGACGAGGTCGTCTTTTATCTCGTCTTTGAGGCAGGCCTGTATAGCGCGTTGGTAGGTAGCCCCGGCGTTCTTGAGCCCAAACGACATGGTCGTGTAGCAGTAGGCGCCGAAAGGCGTGATAAAAGATGTCTTGATCTGGTCGTCCTTTTTGAGAGCGATCTGGTGATAACCAGAGTAGCAATCGAGAAAGGAAAGCAGCTCGCAACCGGCGGTTGAATCTACGACCTCGTCTATGCGAGGTAAGCCGAAGGGGTCCTTAGGGCAGTGTTTGTTGAGATCAGTGTAATCAACGCACATTCTCCATTCATTATTCTTTTTGCGTACAAGAACCGGGTTGGCTAACCACTCCGGATGATACACTTCTTTGATAAATCTGGCTGCCAAAAGCCATGTAACTTCTACCCTAATCGCCTCCTCTTGTCGTGAGCGAAACGTCGTAGCTTCTGCTTGATAGGTTTGGCCTTGCCGTTGACATTCAAGGAGTGCTCGATCAAGTTCCGAGGTACACCGGGCATGTCAGCAGGTTTCCATGCGAACACATCCACGTTGCTCCTCAAGAACCTGATGAGCGCGTCTTCCTATTTGGGATCCAGGTTGGCCCCGATAAGGGCCGTTTTGCTGGGATCGCCGTCGACCAGCTAGATCACCTTGTGCTCCTTGGACTTGGTGTTCTTGCGTGGAGCCTCGAGCTCTGGGATCTCCAGGTGGTCGGTCGAGGTCTTCTTGGCGTCGAGCATGGTCTCGGCCATGCGAATAGAGAGGTCGTGAGCCTCTGCTACTTTGAAGCTATCGTCCTCGCAGGTATAAGCTGCGTATACGTTGCCCCTGAGAGTTAGAACTCCTTTCTCGATAGGCATCTTCAGCACCAGATACCTATAATGAGGTATGGCCATGAACTTGGTGAGCGATGGTCGACCCAGGATAGCATGGTAGGTGCCGTCGAAGTCAGCGACCACGAAGTTGATGTAGTCGGTGCGGAAGTGGTCTGGGGTCCCAAACTGCACAGGTAACGTGATTTGCCCGAGAGATGTAGAGCTCTATCCAGGGAGAACACGCCAGAACTATGCCTCGTATGGCTTGAGATCCGCCTGGGTTATCTTCAGGGCCGGCAGACTATTCTTGAACAGTATATCGATGGAGCTACCGCCATCAATCAGCACTCTGTTGAATTGAACTTTGTTGATACAAGGATCGAGGACCAGGGGAAAATGTCCTGGTTCAGGTATTGCGGTCCATTGGTCTTTTCTACTGAAGGAGATCTCATGGTGAGACCAAGGAGGGAGCCATGGATCGGCGATGAGGTTGTCCGTGTTGGCCACGTTCAAGCAAGCGCGGGCGAGCAGCTTACGTTCTCGTTTGGTCTCAATGGACACTTTGCCTCCAATGATGGTGTGCACGCGATCGGTTGGCTTGACATACTTGTGACGGGGATCTGCGTCTTCATCGTCGTTGTCCTCGTTGCGCTGTTCCCCTGCATCGTTAGGCTTGTCGGACGTATCCAGAGCCTGTTGACGCGTGTAGATAGACTTGAGAACGCGGCAGTTCTTCATGGTGTGGTTTGACTTGGGATGGAGCTGGCAGGGCCCTTTCAATGCTTTGGCATAGTCTTCTTCGTAGTTACGATGTCCGCCCCCTTTTTTGACGGTGTTGACCTCGCCATTGTCTTCCCGAGCACGCTTGCCCCTGTAATCGTCACGGCGGTTACGCCGCTGATTACGTTGGTCGCGGTGGTCGCAGGAGTCGTTGAGCTGGTTGCGGCAGTCAAAATTGTTGTTCCGACCATGGTTGCCGCGGTAGTCGTCGCGGTGTGGGGGGTGGTCGAAGCGCGGAACCCTTGCTGCTTCTTTGATAATTATCTTTTTAGCGTCGTCGGCATCCGCATATTTCTTAGCGGTGGCCAGGAGCGCTGTGACCGATTCAGTCCTCTTGCGGAGGAGCTTGTCCCTTAGAGCGTCGCGCCTCCTCTTCTGCTTCGGCTTCGATTTATCGGCGATTAAACCGGTCAATATTGCGTGCTTCGTGTGCAATCCTTTCCTGTTCTGTTTCACCGACTGCTGGTGGTTCGTCATTACTGACAACATTGATCAAATCCCCTCATCTTGGTGGGAAAGACGGGAATTGTGGGAACCCCAGGGCGTGGTCTGGGATATCCAGATCGTATTCGACGCCTTCATCGTCGTGATGCTGGAGCTCAGTGTGGACGGAGGCATTAGATGCGATGCTAGATGAGGAGCTGGAGTCACCCTCTTGGACTGTGTGGACGGATCCTTCTTGATAATCCTCAATCCGGATCATGTTGACGAAGTTGCGTGGCTTTGGTTGAGGTCGATGTATAAAACACAGATCCGAGCGGCGTTGTATATTATACGCGTAGTTGGAGGTAGCATTTCGCAGGCCGTAGGGCTAGGCCTAGTAGTTCTCCATCGAGGCTTCGTAATCGGAGAGCCAGAGACCCGTCGCGGAGGCTGGCCGGTGATGAGCGGAGCGCCCTTCAGGAGTAGATATGACCACGAGATCTGTACCAAGTCGTGCAGGATGACTGGCCTGAGCTGGTCGGGTAGATCTGTTGTGGGGAGCGGTTACCTGCTCATTAGGTTGACTTTGAATTGAACTTACCAGAGCTAGGGTTTCAGCGAGTTTGGTGCTGACCCGATCGATGGAGTCGAGCAGGTCGGTGTTGTCGATCTGCTTCCCTTTGTAGCGGGGAAGCGGACAACGGGTGGTCGGCGTGGCTGAAGATGACGCGGGTGTGGTCGAAGCCAGATATACCGTGGTCGGAGTCAGATCCACCGTGGTTGGAGCCGTATCCACCGTGGTCGGAGCCGTATCCACCGTGGTCGGAGACGTAGCCGATGCAGGTGAAGCAGTGGTCGACGCAGATCGAATCCACGCCTCCTCCGTGGTCATGGCGATGAAGTCGTCGGAGCCGGTGGTCTAGGTGATCTGACCAACGGTGAACGTGAGGCCGTTCGGTGTAGCCATGGAGCCGGGGATGATGACCGTCTTGTTCGCTTGGAGAGCAGTACGCACACCCCCTACCTGGCGCGCCACTGTCGACGAAATATGGTCGGCAGTCTACCTAGGGGTATGCCCAGGGTAGTAGATTGTCGGCAAACAGATGCGTAAGCCACAAACAAGACGGTAACGTAAGACAGACACGAGGTTTTATCCAGGTTCGGCCGCCAAGAAGGCGTAATACCTACGTCCTGCGTCTGATTGTATTGCTGTATGTCAACGAGAGATGTTTTTTAGAGGGGTCCCCTGCCCGCCTTATATAGTCCGGGGGGCAGGGTTATAGATCTAGAAACTAATCCTAGCCAGTTACAATTGTCATAGGTGGTCGAATAAGAATTCCTATTCTAACCGACCAGGATCTTGCTTGATCGCCAAATCTGTCTTGACTCTTTGCGCGGGACTCCGAACAGGTTGGCTGGGCCGCGCGTCGTCTTTTGGTGGACCGGACCCTCTGATCTGGGCATGCCCAAGCCTAGCCGTAAGGATATAGGGGTTAATACCCCCACAGGGCCTGACATCTTGAGCTTGAGGTAGGTGTAGTTGGGGACCGCCATGAACTTAGCGTAGCATGGCCACCCCAAGATGGCGTGGTAGGTTCCCTTGAACCCAACCACCTCGAAGGTGAGTACCTCCTTGCGGTAGTTGGAGGGAGTACCAAAATAGATGGGCAGGTTGATGCACCCGAGGGGCCGCGTGCATTTCCCTGGCACGATGCCATGGAAAGGCGCGGCATCGCCTCGGAGCTGTGACTGGTCGAGCTCAAGGAGCTCTAGTGTGTTGGCGTAGAGGATGTTGAGGCCGCTGCCTCCATCCATCAACACCTTAGTGAGCCGGGTGTTGCCGATGATGGGGTCGACGACAAGTGGGTACTGTCCGGGGTTCGGGACATAGTCAGGGTGGTCATCCTGATCAAAGGTGATCGCCACCCAAGACCAGTTGAGGTACCAGGGAGCGGCCACCTTCATTGAGAAGACCTCTCGGCGCTCCCTCTTTCGCTGTCGTGCCGTGAAGCACGCTGAAGGCCTGCCGAAGATCGTGAAGGCGTTGTGCACCTCGAGGAACCTGTCGTCCTTGTCATCGTCCCTATCACCGGCGCCCCTCCTCTTGGCATCATCATCGGGGAGCCTGAGCTTGGTGTAGTAACACCGGAGCATGGTGCACTCCTCAAGGGCGTGCTTCATCGGGCCCTAGTGGTATGGGCAGGGTTTCTTAAACATATCGTCGAAGAGCCTGGGGCCTCTAGGGCCTTGGGGATTCTTGCGCTCTGTGGCCACGACTAGGCCAGCCTCGAGGACTTCTTGCTTCCCTTGGCGACCCTTCTTCTTTTTCTTGGGGAGGTGGGAGCCGAGGCCCCGGGGGCCTCGTCCCTCCGCCTCCCCTTGGCGTCATTATCGGGGAAGATGGCCCCAACGGCCTCTTCGCCCAAGGCGAAGTTGGTGGCAATGTCGAGGAGCGCGGCCACCGAGGTTGGTACGTTTCGGCCCAACTCTCAGACCAGGTCTCGACATGTGGTGCCGGAGAGGAAAGCATGAACAATTTCTGAGTCGCCGACGCTTGGCAACTCGGTGCATTTCTTGGAGAAGCGTCGGATGAAGTCTCGGAGAGACTCGTTCGGCCCATGGCGACAACTCTTGAGGTCCCAGAAGTTCCCAGGGCGCACGTATGTGCCCTGAAAGTTCCCGATGAAGACCTTTACCAGGTCGCGCCAATCGTGGATCTACGAGGGAGGGAGGTGTTCGAGCCAGGCTCGCGCCGAGTCTGATAGGAACAACGAGAGGTTGCGGATGATGAGTAGGTCATCGTCTGCGCTGCCTAGCCAACAAGCCAGACGTTTATCGGCCAACCAAAGTTTGGGATTGGTCTTGCCGCTGTACTTCGTGAGGTTGGCTGGTTGCCGAAACCAGGTCGGGAAATGAGCAACGCGGATAGTTCTGCTAAAAACTCGAGGGCCAGGCGGCTCAGGAGAAGGACTGCGGTCCTCCCCACTGTCATAGCGGCCACCCTAGTGCAGATGGTAGCCTCGGGTGGGCCCCTCGTTGTCGTGGTGCCGTCGCCTGCTGACCACATCGTGGTTGCCTTGCGCCTCATGTCGGTTGCCGAGGCGGTCGCGCACCGAGGGGACCTTGTTGACTGTCGGCGTCTGAGCAGGCTCGGGATGAATCGAGGCCTCCCTATCCTGTTGAGGTGGTGCCGTGGGAAGTTCCGAGGCCGCTCCGCGCCATCAGGAGGCAGAACTTTTGGCCTGCTGCACCGCGGCGGTCTCGAGGAGATCCCGGAGCTCGCCACGGACCCGTCGCCCCTCCAGGGTAGAGGGCTTAGGCATCATTCGGACTAGCATCGCCGCTGCCGCGACGTTCTGACTAGCGCGATTGAAGATTGGGGGTTGCTCACCCCCTTCGTTGTCGTTGATGCGGTGGTCGATGTCGTGGGCCCTCCGCCGGGCTCCTCCGCCATCACCGCGACCTCGCTGCTCCTGCTCGTGAGTGTCTCGGAGCTGCTACAGAAGGAGTCGGTCTTGTTCGACCTTGGCCTAAAGCTCACGGAGCTGCTCTAGGTCCAGGCGTTGAAGTTGTTTGGGGGCAAGGTTCTTGTTTCGCGCTGCCGGTGGGACAACGCGTGGAGGTGTGGCGTTGCCTGCCCCCTGGCGAAGCGGGGAATGGTTGCCTGCCCCTTCGTCCTCATCGCTTGCTCTCGGCATCCCGAGCCCGATGTGGAAACACTTGCGAGTGGGGTCGTAAGTGTCTTCGTTGTCTGAGTCAGAGTAACCGAAGCAGTAGTCGCTCGCGGCCAAGAAGCGGCGCATAGCTTCAAGGTCGCGAAGCCCAAAAAAGTCTGCTCCGGCCCACGCCTCGTCCTCCTTCGAGGAGTCGGCGCAGGTGTGAGTCGAGGTTGTGGAGTCGAGGTCGAGGGCGAAGCGTTGGTGGCATCCTGAGCGCTCCGTGTGTGCGGAAGTGTAGGTGGAAGCATAGGCGACGGCGACGTTCCTCAGTCCGAAGGGGTACGAGGATGGTGCCATCGCCGGGCTTTGCTCTGCCGGAGTCGACTCCTTAGGAGGTGGCGGGGCAGAGCTTAACGACGGGCCATCGCCGTGCGCCACCGGCGCCTTTCCCATGTCCAGGCTCAGGGTAGACAGGTCCCCAACCAAGGACCCTGTGCCAACAGCTGGGCATGGGATACCGGCGGAGCGCGGCGTGTCGCCCTGAGCTTGCGTGGGGTCGAGGTGGTCCCGCCCGTGCCGTGCCTGGCGAGCGCGATGAGAACGGCGGCCTGTGCACCGCCTGTGCCTAGGCTGCTAGGGCGTGACAGTGTCGATGGTCGGTGGGGCTCTGGGTGAGAGGAGTACCATATCGTACTCATGTCCTAGAGACATGAACTTTAGGCTCCCGAACCAGATTATCGTGCTGAGACGCAGTGGTCGCACGGGGTCTGCCATCCGGAACTTGTCGGGATGACGAAGATGACACGCAGTAGCTCCCCTACCTAGCGCGCCAACTGTCGGTGTTTTGAACTGGCAGGGCCTCAACCGACTAGTGAAAATGTACTGCGTGCTCCTAATCCCGGATGGTGATGCAAAGAGACATAAGGTTTATACTGGTTCAGGCAATGGGTGTACTACGTCTAGTCTGAGAGATCGATCTTGTATTCCTTGCACCGAAGTGCTTGTAGTAGGGGGTTACAAGCAAGGTGAGAGAGGGAGCTTGTCCCAGGTCTCTGCGTGGAGCGGTGTGAATTGCTTGAGATGTTGATCTCAGGCAGTAGGGAAGCGTGCGTGTTACAGAGTGTCACTTGCGCGTGAGTGAGTGAGTTCGTCTGTCTGTCTGTGCGTGTGCCCTTGTCTAGAAATGGCCCCGGTCACTCCCTTTTATAGTCGAAGGGGAGACCGGGGTGATACATGTGTTTTGCTACGCAGCGTCCTGTAAACGGAGGTGGCGTGTCCGAGCCCTGTAGCTTGCTACTGTGGCGGTATGGTCGATGGAGCGGCCCTGTCCTTGATGTGCTGGAGCAACGTGCCGGTCACACCCGATCCTGTGCGACATGGGAGCTCCAGTGATAGCTTGACACAGGGCATGGCGGGCGACGTGCCGGTCGCTGTGTGTTGACCGTGAAAAGAGCCGAGGCTCAGTTGGTGCCGAGCCGAGCCATCGTGGGGGGCTCGGTGGGCGCGAATCTCGAGGCTGCCGAGACCCTGAAGTGGATTGCCGAGGCTTGGAGAGAGCAGTTGGTCATGTACACTGATTCCGAGGCTATAGTGGCCTGGACTTGACTCCCCATGCCGCGTTGTTCCTGGAGCAGGGGTTAGGTAGCACAGTGCAGTGCGGGCGTCAGTCGTGGGCACAGTACTGAGCAAAGCGACCGGTAACCCCTGCCCCGTCCTGTCCCGGACGGCATGGTGCTGATGCGACTTCCTGTCTCGTCGGCCGCTCTGCTGTGTCGAGCCGTCGTCCGGCTGATGTCGCGGGAGTGGTTGGTCGCATTAATTGGTCGTGACGTTCTGTCAGGGAGATCGGTCGAGGCGGAGGCGACGGGGTTGTTGCCGAGCCGGCCTCGAGCGAGGCGGAGAATCGGCACCTCGTCCGAGGCTTTACGCGCGGGGCCTCGAGCGAGACGGAGAATCGGTTCCCCGTCCGAGGCCTTTCGTGCGAGGCCTCGAGCGAGGCGGAGAATCGGTAGACCGTCCGAGGCCTCTCGCGCGAGGCCTTGAGCGAGGCGGAGAGTCGGTAGCCTCGGACAAGGCGCGGGTTAGCCTATAGTTGTTTCTTGGCTTTGATTTTGACAGGGTCTAAGCGATTTTTTCGGTTTTCGATTAGGGGACCCTTTTTATGGTACCCGACACATAGCGTCGCTAGCCAAGTTGCCATAGACAGAAGTTGGTGAGAGGTCGAGTGTGAGTGAGAGGGTGGGCGGTGAAATTGGTGATAATCTGTTGGAAGTAGGTCGAAGTCCTGCTTTTATATGGCCTAAAATAGGTCGAGATAACTTCATCGAAAGCAGAGGGTAACTTGAACATCCTTAATACATGTTAACTTGAACATCCACAGTACAACAACTTACGCGTGATTACATTGTACAACCTACTATCAAGCTAAACAATGGTCCCGTTCGCTTCGCTGGAAAAACAAGATGAAACACTGTTCCAGCTGATTTGTTGTGAGAGAAAAACACTGCTTCGGCTGAAAAGACAAGCCGAAAAGTACGGATTATAAGACAAACGAACAGGGTCGTAATGCACAATTTTATTCAGATTAATGGTAGTTGTATAACCTCTAATGCAATGCTATACTAATACAAGCAACCATAAAACTCTATATTATTATTTGTCTAAAGCATAATGGTACTCATATTATTTTTCCCTAGTAAAAAGCATTTTTGCACTAGCTGGAGACTGTTCTGGTTTTGCCATATACGGTGTACTCCGTATGTGGCTATCATCAAGTCTTATCTAGAGCCCAATCGATGATGTGAAGCTAGCTCTCGCTTTAGAAATGCCCGTTGATCGGTTTTAGTCAGCCTTTAATTTACTGCTATCCTCCTTTTGGTGAGTGACAGATTTGGACGCGCAGACAGACATTCGCGGCGTGTGTGCATGCATGAATGAAGTGGCCTGCAGGGTGGTGGACGACAACGACGCAGAGCAACCACCTGGGCACGCGGGGACTGTGCACATATGCTTCTCGTAGTATAACCTTGTCTTTTCGTGCCCAACAAAATCTTAAGCCATACTTACAGCAAGTGTGCAGCGATGGAGCCTCTAGCCCCCTACCCTACCTTAAATTTTATGCATATATATATATATATATTAGGTAGAAGGAAATAAGGTTAAAAGAAGATAAAAAAGCATGATCAATCGGTACGTGTTTTGGTTATCGTTCCATGCATCGGTATATATATGGCATGTTTGGTTTCTACAGGCGCTCCTAAAATTTCCGTTATATCGAATATTTAGACATATGCATGGAGTATTAAATATAGACTAATTACGAAACTAATTACACAACTTGCAATTAATTTGCGAGACGAATCTTTTAAGCCTAATTAGGTCATGATTTGACAACGTGATGCTACAATAAACATATGCTAATGATATATTAATTAGACTAAAAAAATCGTCTCGTAAATGAGTCTCCATCCATATAATTGGTTTTATAATTAATCTATATTTAATACTCTTTATTAATATCTAAATATTTAATGTGACGTAAATTTTAAAAACCCATCAAGAACCAAAGACCCCAATATTGTCACGAACGATTTCTGACAAAGAATCCATTCGGTCGGCCTAGAGCAAAACTTCCACGAGCCGAAATCTCCCCATCCCCATTTCGAGCAGCGGCGAGATTTGACGTCTTGACAGGTCCCTGGTGGCCTGGAAAATCTTGGGTTGGGGCTGGGGATTTCTTGTGCGCTATTAAAAATAATCGCAATACCTTATGTGTTTCTGTAAAAGTTTAATGGTCTTCAGCGTTGCTGTTTTAATTTTTTTTTGTGTCCTTCATACCAAATCATATTTTTTCTAAGATATATTAATCGAAAAAAGATATATTTTTTCTAAGATATATTAATCATATCAAATCATATTTTTTTGGAATTAAATGAAGATAATTTTTATATAAAAATTATAGATCACGACGAGATCTATAACTTTCTAGTTTTGAGTTTTTTCATTTGAAGTCGTTAAGATGCTAAAAAAATTAATGACATATTTAGTCATAAGGGTATTTTTGACTTTTTACACATGCAGTTCGACGACGTTAGAGCCTAAACTAACGACAGTGGCATGGAGGGCACAAAAAGTTAAAACAGTGACGCTGAAGACCGCTGAATTTTTTCAGAGCCATATAGGACATTGCGATCTATTTTAATAACACACAAGAAATTAACCCAAAACCTTGTGCTCAGCGCTAGTGGTCGCCGGTCAACTGAGAAACTACCTAAAGTTTTGGGTGACAGGGAAGGCCCGAGGGGAACGCCGAATCAATAGTTTTTTTTTCTTGTTCGAAGGTCTCTCCTACAGTGCACATATCTCGATACGAATATAATAGTACAGTGTGTAGAGGCATATGCCCTAGGGCAGATTTATAACTTAGGCCTACTAAACTTTAGGTGATGTTTAGATCCAGCTACTAAAATTTAGGAGGTATGTCGGAAGGACATTGCATGAGGTGTTCGGATACTAATAAAAAAACAAATTACATAATTCGTCAGTTCTCCACGAGATGAATTTTTTAAGCCTCATTAATCTATCATTAGCACATGTTTACGGTAGCAAAACATTATTAAATCATGGACTAATTAGGCTCAAAAGATTCGTCTAGCAAATTAGTCGCAAACTATGTAATTAGTTTCGTAATTAGTCTATATTTAATACTCCATGCATGTGTCCAAACATCCGATGGGACAGCGACTAAAATTTAGAAGGGGTAACCAAACACCCCCTTAGTCACTTTAGCTACTAAACTACTAAATAAACTAATAAAAAGGGACTAAAGTAGTTTAGTCATATTAGTACCCTAAACAGGTGTTAAAGTGGGCTAAAGTGCCCGGTGGACAGAGGCTGCCCCTCATTATTGCTGGTCCCCAACTTTATTTGTGCATTCATTAAAAGTAGTTTAGTCTTTGTTGAATTATTTTAATGGTCTTTAGTCACTTTTAGTCACTAAAATTTTAAACCAAACATAGGTGGGTGACTAAAATTTAGGTATTGATTTTAGTAGCTAATTCTTAGTGTAACAAACCAAACAGGTCAATAGGGAATATTGAATGGCCGGCCCGGGCTAGCCGATGATGCATGCATGGGAGTTGGGACGGCGGGGCCACGGGCTACAAGGATGCCTGCAGCCGCAGCCCGGTCGTGCACGGCGTATGGGGCAGGCCGTAGAAAGACGATGCAAAGGCACGGCAGGTGCGCAGTGAGGTCGTGCGGAGGGAGGACCAGTCTTCAGCCAGCTTGGCCCGGTGTGTATCGCATCGGCATCGCTGTCCCGGGCTCCCGGCAGTCTCGTCGCGCGCACATGGGACGCCTCGAACGTGTCGTGACCCCCGCGCGCGCCGTGCGGCCGGGGCCGTGCGCTCGGCGCGCCGCCACGCGTCCCCGGGCCGCCTCTGGCCTCTCCCATGCGCGCGCAGGCGCTCCTCCAGCCCTGTCTAGTACAGCTCATGAGATGGAAAGCCTGCGCAGCGCACCACCAGCCAACCGGGCAGCGCGCGCGGATCCTATACTGCAGCAGGCTTTCGAGCCAAAGCGACCGTACCGCGCGGGCGGGCTGCGGGCGCGCCCACCCCGCCGGGGACGGGGATGACGCTGAGGCTGCTGAAGTGCTGAGCTCGGCGACGCGCTGCGCGGTGACTGATGGTGTCCGGTGGGCGCCACGGCGTGAACAGGACATGCTGTCATGCGGCCGGCGCCGACGGGCGCGCGGGCCAGAGGGACAGTCGCTGGCGCGGTGGCGCCGGTGCTCTGGGGGCTCGACTGCCCCGACAGCGTACGCTGCATCTGGACCGAGGGTTGGGGTGGAGAGCAGCAGCAACTCGGATGCATCGCAGAAAGTAGGGTAAAGCCAGGCGCGTCCTGATGGGATAACTGACCCGTCGTACGGGCGACGACAAGTGCGCCAAATGGGCAATGGCCATGAACAGCCCGTTGGCTCAGCTCCGGACCGGAGGTGACGAGTATCGCCGGCCAATGGCGCCGTTGGCGTGCCCTTAAAACTGACCCGTCGTACGGGCGACGACAAGTGCGCCAAATGGGCAATGGCCATGAACAGCCCGTTGGCTCAGCTCCAGACCGGAGGTGACGAGTATGGCCGGCCAATGGCGCCGTTGGCGTGCCCTTAAAACCGATTTGATCTGCTTCTTTTTTTATTTGAAACAGTATTTTCTTCTTACAAATTACTCCAAATTTATTCAGATTTCTCAAAAATTCCTCCAAACGAACGGACCATTCTCATCTGGTGCTCGTACGGTCGACTCCAGCATTGCTACATCCATGTGGCGCTGCCGTGGCCGCGTAGCTGCTGCTCCGGCCGGCCGGCGCCTTTACACGTACTGTCGTGTACACTGATCAGGCAGCGAAAACTTGCCAGTCAGTGGCGGGCTTGACTTTGCTGTACCTAGCTAGTCCTAGCTTTATTTTATAGCCACGTTGAACAGGTGCTCCATCAAAAGTTCAAGATGCACGCAATGCAGGCCATGTTTAGGCCCCGTTTAGTTTCATCCAAAAACCAAAAATTTTTGTGTAGTATCTGTCACATCGAATCTTGCGGCACATGCATGGAGTACTAAATGTAGACGAAAAAAAACTAATTGCACAGTTAGGTGAGAAATCGCGAGACGAAACTTTCGAACCTAATTAGTCCATAATTAGACACTAATTACCAAATAAAAACGAAAGTGCTACAGTACCCAAAACCCAAAAATTTTTGGATCTAAACACGCCATTAGTTCACCCCAAATCCAAACTTTGGCACTATGCAAAAAGAAGATTCCCCGTCACATCAAACTTGCGGTACATGCATGGAGTACTAAATGTTGACGAAATCAAAAACTAATTGCACAATTTGGTTATACTTTGCGAGACGAACGTTTTGAGCCTAATTAATCAATGATTGAACAATTATCATCAAATATAAACGAAATACTACCGTGCGCTACAGTGTCCAAAAAATCCGGTGGCGCCAAATCGGTGGGCAACTAAACATGACCGCAGTTTCAAGGGAAAAGACTTTGGTCTCATATATGGATGGAAAATGTAACTCCTACGCGTGGTTATTCTGCTCCTCGATCATGTGTGTCATGGTACCGCCATTGGCCTAGCTCTTGCTCTTGCTCTTCATGCAGAACAAATTGTAAATATCTAGCTTCACACTATCCCCTTCAAGTATGAGTTGTGTGGCTACTAGCCCACTTAAATAAACTACATAAAACCTGCAGGTACTCCGTACGAAAATAATAATAATAATAATAATAATAATAATAATAATTGTTGACACCAAAATTTGGTAATTGGGAAGAAAGCGGCTGGTAACGTAAAAAGAAGAAAATCTCCGATAATGACCATGACTCGAAAGTCGATGAGATATATACGATGGAGTCGTTCATGCTCAGAAATTAATGGGGAGCAGCAAAAGGTCAAACAGCTGGCAGTTCTGATGTGCCTACCATCTTGTTTGTTACATATACGTGATGCATTATTGGGCAACCGGCAAGGTAAATGGAAAAGGATGAGAGGCCAAGTGCTATACGAGCTATGCTTGACATGGATGCCAGCAAGATTAAGATCAGTTAACGAGGAAGGGATATTTTAATATTTGTTTGGCCGGGCTGCATAAGGAAATAAATCAAATATATCTTTGGATGGAGACGTGAAGCTTCTTGATTAAAGAAAGAGTCCATGCATGAAGGAAATAATACGATCCCTGGTTGCCGACGTAGTGATTAGTGAAGATGCAAGCCAATAAAGATGCGTCCAAGCAAATATATACGTACATGTTACCAGGCCACTGTGGGGAAGATTTCCAAGATCGGCTAGTCAAGGTGGGCCCGCATGTGGGAAGAAGGACATTCGGCAAACAAAACGAGCGGTCGGCTAAATGCTTGTGCGGTCGGTTACTTCAGAAGGTGGTGACTCCATTCGGGAAAGCAGAAGATGGCAAGCAAAGCCGATCGAAAAGATGAAAGTTGTAATAATAAAGGACTCTGAGAGTTTGGGGCAAGGAATCGTAGTTTCCAAGTTTGTTTAAGAGTTCCTTTGTAAATCGTAGTCTTTTAGGACTCGTGTTTCGTCTAGGGTATAAATATTGACCCTCGACCATTGTAATAGGCGTTCACAACCAAATCAATACAACCGGCCCCGTGCCAACTTTCGAGTCCTTTTGTCGTGTCGTCGAGTTCTTCGAGAGGAGTCATCGATCCGTCGACCTCCGTAAGTTCCGACAACCTTGTTATCATGTTTAGTATCATGCGGTGGATTTAGACGTGATGCAAGTAGTCTTGTTTGTTTTCAATGGTCGTGCGGCGGATCTTTGCTTGACAATCAAGAAGTCTTTGCTTATGCTTTGTTTATGAGTAGATACCGTGCGGCAGGCGTTTGCTCAATATGCTTAGTGGAAGCAAGACAGTTATCGGCTCTATTAGATTACGGCAAAATCTAAATAGATTCATCAAGTTATCATGTGTTGCATGTTTTAAATATTTTATATATTTGTAACACACTTTTGCCCAATCTAGATTGATATTGTTCGGCCCTCTTCTGTGGTTTTATTCGAGCTTCAATGATCATTACTTTCATAATACCTTTGCAAATAGATAACATGCTCGTAATGGCTGAATTATTTTAATCTAGATTGTCACATGTTGTGGGTTCATGCATGTTAATCACGTTTAAGTTTTTGACGAAACTAGGTGTCGTGCGGCAGACGCAGGTTTTAGATTGGCTTAATCGTGTTTATCTACACGTTCCTTCTTCATGGACCTCAACTCGGCTGGATTGCTGAGCTTGGATATGCATTAACGCATAATCAATTTCACTTGTTCAAACATGTCTTCCCATGCATATGCATTCGGCAATCGGATCTTTACGTATGTCCATCCTACGATTAGCCGAATGATTTATAAACTTGTTGGCAGACAGCTTCCTATAGCTGTATGTCGTTGTAAGTGGCTTCAGGGCCGTATATACGGAACTGTCTGGTCTCACCCGACATGTTCCGGTTTGACATTTAACTGTTTTATCCCTTGTCAGTTTCTTTCAGGTCAAACTGACTGGCACGTTCCGGATCACGAAGCACCCGGGCACCCGATTGAAGCTACGCTTTTCGGCTTGCTATGTGTGCGGCACAGTGCGTCACATTTTGTGTCAACACACTTTTTGGCACGCCCGGTGGGACACCACAATCGTCATGGCGGTTTACAACAACAACGACATCCTTATGATACATTATGAATATCTACCTGATGGAAAAAAGACCATCATCGGCCCTTAGATTTTGAAGCATGAAGCTGTCAGTTTGCAAGACTTGAATGGTTGCCCTGCATGTTGGTGCTGTCGCAGGCTGGCAGAAATATTTTATCCTATATATTAGCAGGACTACAGATGTCATCAATCCGCTGCTATCCTCATCGGCCCAAGAAACAGTTAGTTTACCAGAATCAAGTGTTTGGGCCGATGATGCCGATGGTAGCCGATTGGCAAGGATTGTTAAAAACCTATGAAGTCCGCAAGATTTACGTCAGGGACAGCAATACATGAGGGCGTTGATCAGCAAACATATTAAAATTGGCCGATGGAGATATTTTACTGTCAGATTTGTAAGCAGCCAATACGTTCGAAAGGTTGTTTTCATTAACTGGAGTATTGGTGTATACTATCAGCTGTTGAAGAGCCGATTGATGGACTATCGGCTATCACAGGGGCGACTCTCTGTGACTCTGATATATTGCCCAGAGGTTTTATAGAGGTGGCTGATTGGATTGTATGATGGCAGCGCATGCCAAGCCCCACCCATGATATGTATTGAAAAGTGCTCGAGCTATATTTAAATAGCATTGATCTGATGGATTGTTGGGACGTCGGCTTTGGATGCAGAAATAGCCGATGGTGAACCTTGCGTGTGTAATGTGCCATTTGTCTGCTACCTTCAGACCACGTGTTGCTATTGTGGAAGTCTTGAGGAGAAAATTCAGGATGTGCGGCTGGAGATAAGCTACAAATTTATATACATATTACACGACCATCTAATCTACATCAAGTACAAGGTGGAAGATATAGCAGCACCAGCAGACGTGCATATAGACGACATGCAAGTAAGCATCAGCCGCTAGGAAGAGATCAGATTTATAAAATATTATTTGATGGGCTATGCAAAGAAATTAAATGACATGTTAGAAAAAGGGAAAGTTACGTAATTTGGACTCTACAGTAGCCGGTAAGAAAAGGAAAGCATATACACGTATACGAGATCTGTTCGGATAGCAGCTCTCTTACTTCTGACGGCTCCAAGTCCAGATGTATAAGAAGTCGGCTATAGAAGAACTTTGGGAATATTCCAAACTGAGAGCCGAGATCAGGTTCGGGAGTCTAGTGCCAGATTTACAAGTCCGGCGGCTGTACGATGATCGCTAGCAAGGAAGAGAGATTTCAATAGCCGATGAAGCAATGGATAACACAATCGGCTGATTATTTTTAATACTCCCACGGAAGGAGTATATTGGAAAGCCTCCATCCATCAACTCCTCTTGAGTGACCTGTGCAGCTGATGAATGAAAATACCAATGAGTAGTAATAAAGAATTATCTGAGCTGACTCAAGTTGAAGGAAGCCGATGTTCATGCTATCGGCTAGTTACATGCAAATGCCTAATAGCGAGAAAGAAGACCTACCCACTAATCGACAGCTACGTCGACTGCGGTGTTTCATACTGGCAGGTCCCCGAGCAAGTAGAGCGCCCAGCGATGCCATGTTAATTCATCAGCTTCCTGCTGCGGTTCGTTCGCCGTGGCACAAACAGCAAATAGATCGTCTAGCGCGCTCTCCACCTGGACGTGAACATGAAGATGATCATCGGCAATCAGCTAGCTATCGACAAGGAGACGGTGCGATGCCTTAATATGTACCTGTCCACTACCCTGCAAGACTACAACAAGACCGGCGATGGACAGTCTGATCGACAAGCTTCACTAGCACTTTTCAGCGAAGCGAATAGGATTAAGGTGAATGGATCCGCCGGATATTTCTGGAGCACAAGTACAAAATCGTGAAGCAGCTATAGGATTAGAAACACATCTGCGATGTGATCGACGACGGGGTGAATGACGTGCCAGCAGAAATCGATATCGTGGTGGATGACGCGACGGACGCGGCACGTTGGACATCATACTAACGGAGCCCGGGCTGAGCGTGACCATGAGCACCGTGTTCACCAACTACACCGACTACGGCAAGGGTGAGCAAAGAGCCGATGGACCAATGGAATATTAGCCGAGAGCAGACTACAAAGGAACATCTTCAAGAAAGGAGTCCGTTGAAGGAATCGGCTGTTCAAGAAAAGAATCGGCTCGACACAATACTTTTTGCACGTACATATATCTGGAACTTTTGGGTGGATCCGATACAGAGTCAGCCGATAACACCATCAGTGACAGCCAGCAGCCGATCTTCTATGGACCTATGATGAAGCAGCGCCGAACAGTGTTATGTGTGCATGATCCAGAAAGGTGAATTTGGCAATTAAAGATCAAGGCGGTGAAGGCTGATGAGGTATATCTATCGGCTACACACTATTCAAATGAATTCGGTGCCAAATTAATTATGAAGAAGGCTGAATGAGCGAAGAGATTTGTTGCAAGTTTATCATCAGAACCAATATTCTACATGTCACATATGTGTGCATGTGTTCGAGCTAGTAGCCTAGACGGTGATTATTCTGCCTGCTGTTTTCACATTGGAAAGTTTAGGATCGATGTATGGTTTGGAAAGTAGCAATCATATTGGAGATTGGCAGCTATTAGAATATTTAGGAAGCTTGCACGCCAGTAGAAAAGATGAGAGATACATGGCCGGATTGATATCAGACTAAGACAGGACTTCATGAAGGGAACAGCTGTCTCGTAAATCCTTGCATCGGCTATTTCCTCTTCTATGTCGGATAGCTAAGCTAATGTGATTCTACAACCAACAAGTCAGTTGCTGATTCAAGCCCTCTCAACTAGACGACTGTATCGGCTACGCATTCTTTAATTAATTATTGACATTTCAATGACTGATTGGACAACCTCGAAACCAATGAAGGAGATATTCTGCACACTGAGTTCAATGCCAATTCAAATCCTGGGTTCATTCGGCAAGCACTTACTTCAGCGGTAATTAGATTGGTTCGGCTGTATACCCAGGCCGTCACCAACGATATTATCACATTGCCTTTCACGGAAGCAAGCCAAAGTTAACAGGATTAATCTGTTATTCGGGAAGAGTATCGGCATTCAGATTAAAAGAGGTTGACCGATTAAGGGGCTGTTTGGTTCCTTCCCCACCTTCTAAAATTCCTGTCACATCAAATGTTTGGACACATGCATAGAGTATTAAATATAGACTAATTACGAAACTAATTACACAACTTGCGACTAATTTGCGAGACGAATCTTTTAAGCCTAATTAGTCCATAATTTGACAACGTGGTGCTACAGTAAACATGTGCTAATGATAGATTAATTAGGCTTTAAAAATTCGTCTCGGAAATTAGCCTCCATCTATGTAATTAGTTTTATAATTAATTTATATTTAATGTTTCTTATTAGCCTCTAAACATTCGATGTGATATAAATTTTAGGAGCGCCTAAAGAACCAAACACCCCCTAAATATTGAGCCAATGGAGTTATTTAAAGAAAGCCGATTAACTTTAGTATTAATCATGGCTATTATATTATAATAATTGGAAAAATAATGTTCAAGCATAAAGGTTGAAGGCCTGATCGAATATATGATGTTTGGGGTTATTGATGCCTGGCTTCTCCGTTGCTTATTAATCATGTCTAGGTGGAAGAAGCAGCAACACTGCAGTAGCATATAAAGATTCTAGATGCAGCAGCCGATAAGTGTACTGGTAAAAGTATCATTATGAATCCCATGTGAAGGCATTTATTGGCTCAAAATGGAGGAGCGTACATACAGATATGAGGTACATGCCCTTCTGTGCTTGGCTCGCATATTATTCTTTAGTCCTTGCTTTTCCTATCACTTGTGAACAATCTATCATAGGGTAAGCATGCTATCTAAGTAGTTGATGAATGAGATATGGTATGATGAAAGAAACCTTGCTTCTTTTTGCAAAGTACTTGGGAAATTTTCTTACAAAAATTCAAAATCAATAGCTTGTCTCCTCAATGATGTTGAATTTCCTACCAGAGCCATATATTAGTCTCATTAAAAACCTTTTACATTAGCTGCTTGGTCAAGTCTTGTTGACCCTTGATGAGAGATTTATCATGCTCCTAAGATCAAAATCACGTACACGCCACATATGTGTGCTGCTTCTATACTGGAAGTACGCAAAAACATGTTTTCATCCACTCAAAGTGTTCTGCTCCTACACTGGGGGAAGACAAAAATATATTTGCTAGATTTTATCATAATAAATGCTCCTAGTTCTTGATAATATTTCTCTCAAAAGTTGTTGTAAAAAGAGACATGGGTTATGCAAAATATAAAAGATAGACACAAAAGAGGTCCAAAGTAAAAAGGAGAAAAAGGAAAAAGAAATGAGAATAAAGATAACCCATGTTCTCGCAAAAAAATATTCCACAAGAGAGAAATATATTTCAGAGAGCATAGTAGAATTAGGTTAGCCACCAAATATTCCACACACATGCACATCTTGATCTAAGAGTATGACACTTCTCTCCTGGGATCCGAGATTTGACCTTACAATATATGCAAGGTAAGTAGGCTACATATTTTTATCCCTACCTGAACTCTACATAGGCTTTTTAGAAGCAGAATAAAGAGAGACAAAGCAATGCTTTGATAAGGAACAATGCACACTGAGCGATCTGAGAGAATCATTTGGGGGAGCAAAGCTATGTTTTGATTTTTTTTAAAAAAATCTTTCAAAAAAAAAACCCCAAGTTTTCTGAGCAGGAGAAGTGAGGATGACTGGATTCTAATCCGTTCTATTCTTCAACCACCCAAGATGGTGTGATAGATACTTCAGAGTTCACATGTGTGGGTGAGGCTTGGAATAAGGTAATACTGTTGCTAGTGAATTCTTCAGCTCTTTACCAGTGATTTGAGAGCCGACTATAGTTATAAACTCGGGGGGCCACCTCTTAATCGGCTAAATCAGATGAACAGTCATACCAAGCAAATCATCAAGGCCAAGTATTGCAATCAGATGTCGCTGACTCACGAAAGAAGACCATCGGATTGAAATAGTTCGAAGCATGAAAATTCATACTCCGAACTAGGGGGGCCTGTGTTGACACCAAAATTTGGTAATCGGGAAGAAAGCGGCTGGTAACGTAAAAAGAAGAAAATCTCCGATAATGACCATGACTCGAAAGCCGATGAGATATATACGATGGAGTCGTTCATGCTCAGAAATTAATGGGGAGCAGCAAAAGGTCAAACAGCTGGCAGTTCTGATGTGCCTACCATCTTGTTTGTTACATATACGTGATGCATTATTGGGCAACCGGCAAGGTAAATGGAAAAGGATGAGAGGCCAAGTGCTATACGAGCTATGCTTGACATGGATGCCAGCAAGATTAAGATCAGTTAACGAGGAAGGGATATTTTAATATTTGTTTGGCCGGGCTGCATAAGGAAATAAATCAAATATATCTTTGGATGGAGACGTGAAGCTTCTTGATTAAAGAAAGAGTCCATGCATGAAGGAAATAATACGATCCCTGGTTGCCGACGTAGTGATTAGTGAAGATGCAAGCCAATAAAGATGCGTCCAAGCAAATATATACGTACATGTTACCAGGCCACTGTGGGGAAGATTTCCAAGATCGGCTAGTCAAGGTGGGCCCGCATGTGGGAAGAAGGACATTCGGCAAACAAAACGAGCGGTCGGCTAAATGCTTGTGCGGTCGGTTACTTCAGAAGGTGGTGACTCCATTCGGGAAAGCAGAAGATGGCAAGCAAAGCCGATCGAAAAGATGAAAGTTGTAATAATAAAGGACTCTGAGAGTTTGGGGCAAGAAATCGTAGTTTCCAAGTTTGTTTAAGAGTTCCTTTGTAAATCGTAGTCTTTTAGGACTCGTGTTTCGTCTAGGGTATAAATATTGACCCTCGACCATTGTAATAGGCGTTCACAACCAAATCAATACAACCGGCCCCGTGCCAACTTTCGAGTCCTTTTGTCGTGTCGTCGAGTTCTTCGAGAAGAGTCATCGATCCGTCGACCTCCGTAAGTTCCGACAACCTTGTTATCATGTTTAGTATCATGCGGTGGATTTAGACGTGATGCAAGTAGTCTTGTTTGTTTTCAATGGTCGTGCGACGGATCTTTGCTTGACAATCAAGAAGTCTTTGCTTATGCTTTGTTTATGAGTAGATACCGTGCGGCAGGCGTTTGCTCAATATGCTTAGTGGAAGCAAGACAGTTATCGGCTCTATTAGATTACGGCAAAATCTAAATAGATTCATCAAGTTATCCTGTGTTGCATGTTTTAAATATTTTATATATTTGTAACACACTTTTGCCCAATCTAGATTGATATTGTTCGGCCCTCTTCTGTGGTTTTATTCGAGCTTCAATGATCATTATTTTCATAATACCTTTGCAAATAGATAACATGCTCGTAATGGCTGAATTATTTTAATCTAGATTGTCACATGTTGTGGGTTCATGCATGTTAATCACGTTTAAGTTTTTGACGAAACTAATTGTCGTGCGGCAGACGCAGGTTTTAGATTGGCTTAATCGTGTTTATCTACACGTTCCTTCTTCATGGACCCCAACTCGGCTGGATTGCTGAGCTTGGATATGCATTAACGCATAATCAATTTCACTTGTTCAAACATGTCTTCCCATGCATATGCATTCGGCAATCGGATCTTTACGTATGTCCATCCTACGATTAGCCGAATGATTTATAAACTTGTTGGCAGACAGCTTCCTATAGCTGTATGTCGTTGTAAGTGGCTTCAGGGCCGTATATACGGAACTGTCTGGTCTCACCCGACATGTTCCGGTTTGACATTTAACTGTTTTATCCCTTGTCAGTTTCTTTCAGGTCAAACTGACTGGCACGTTCCGGATCACGAAGCACCCGGGCACCCGATTGAAGCTACGCTTTTCGGCTTGCTGTGTGTGCGGCACAGTGCGTCACATTTTGTGTCAACAATAATAATAATAATAATAATAATAATAATAATAATAATAATAATAATAATAATAATAATAATAATAATAATAATAATAATAATGTTATGGTACATGTACGAAATGAACTGGACGGACATTCTTTATGTGTTGAGAAATTAAAAATTGCCGGGTTGAATTCATGTATACAAAAGACTAAGCCTATATCGATCTCCACCTGTGGGCTCGTTCGATGGTCTGGACGGGTTCAGCCAGCCGGTTGATCCCCTCACGCGTTACTGTTTATCAAACCAGCTGAACAATATTTTTTTCTCACAATAAATTAGCCGAAACAGTATTTTTCAGTCAAGTTTCGGACCAGCGAACGGGTCTCAACGTCCACAACTGGAACTCTTCGTGCCCTATCTAATTCCGGTAACAGCGCGTACGTATTACACGTACATACAACGACTGTCCTTGTCCCTGGTCCAGGCTTCATGGGCACTTTGGGCAGATGCATGTTCGAGGTAACTACCAAGCAGTAGCAGTGTGTCCTAGCTCCATTGATGATTGCATGTGCATGGGAAAGAAGATGTTGAAATGCGAGGTGTAAACAAACTATTTACCTATAATATATATTTTTTTGAGAACAAGTCCGTTGACGTGTGTTTCATTAAGAGGAGAATTACCTATATATGTAAATGACGTATCAATAGTTATTAATTGGGCATATATTTATCATCATCGTGAACTTAAACTTTGTCATCTTTCCTTTCTGCTATGGGACGACGACACGGCACAAGAAAATCGGAGACACGCTAGCGCAAATCTAGACCTCCTCGCTTTAACCACCAGAGGTTAAGGTACTAATCAGTGTTAAACAATTGCTCCTAGCTACGTGGTACGACTAGGTTTGGACCTATCAGGCCTGACCTGAGCATCAAAGCGTACGACTCTCGCCGGCCTTTCACGTGCATCCATGATCCAACCCCTGTTGTCACCAACCTCGCCGGCCCAGCCAATGGGGCGCCCCCGTGCCTTCGAGACCGGATAAGGACGACGATCATATTCATATCTTCGTCGCGTTGTATGCAAATGTTTAGGGCACGGTAAATTGCGTGGTTACTTCCCAACAACCATCAGCCTATTCATTTGCTCATATACAATCGTGGATTATAAGTTGGAACAATATTTTTCTCTTACACAAAATCAGCCAGTAGTAAATAATCAACGATCGTTTACGGCGAAACGTATAGGCTACATGTTGTTAGGCTCTTAAGCATCCAGCTTTTGACTTCAGTTTCGCCTCCTTGGCCATGTAGTATGTGCTCTGTCCCGTTCTTGCTCGTTGCTCCTTTTCATTTTATTTGCTGATGACTATGTATTCCTGGCCTGGAATCTCTCTACCCAGCATATTAAATTACGCGAAATTCTAGGGTTTGAGGCTGGGGGGGGGGGGGGGGGGGGCAGAGGTGCATATAGTGCTAAACAAAACTTTAGGAGTAGCAAAACAGAGAGTAAATTGCACGGGCGGTCCTTAAAGTATTGGACAAGTTTCATTTGGGTCTCCAAAGTACGAAATCATACGTTTGGCTCCTTAATGTATTTAAGTGATCCCATCTAGGTCCAAAATAGATACGACGAGGGTTAGAAGCTGACGTTGTTGTCCACGTGGTTAGCCACGTACCCGCGGGATCAAGGCCTGCTCGCCCAGCTGGCCATGGCCACCGCCAGCAGTGACAGCCTCGCCGCTGGCCACGGCTGGCCGCGGCAACCCTAGCCCACATCGCGCTCAACCCCCTCGCACGCGAGCGCTACCCCAGCGTCTCCGAGTACACGCGGCCGTGTGCTTCGGTGCCTCGGTGGCTGAGGCTGACCCTGCCTCGCGGTGCCGCTATTGACTCGTTCACGCATTGCCGCTGCCGCTACTGCATGTTGCCCGCCCAGCCCTGCTCGCTGGTTGCCTGTGAGCGTCGTTGCCCCCCTACGCCGCTGCAAAAAGCCGCTACTGCCATCCTGTGTGTGGTAGAACCGGCCGAAAGAGCACACTTACGGAGGCGCTCGTCTTCCACCAGACACTAAGCACCCCGAAAGCACACTACATCGGACGGATTCCGTCGAGCACACCCCAAGGGAGAACTCGAATAATCCACGTTTTTTCTCTAGGATCCAATAATGAGAACGAGTTTACAATACTTAGTCTATTTCATACAACCAGAGTTCTTAGAAATACATTATTACAGTACCAAGTTTAGAGTGGAATTTAAACAACGGAATTACAATAAACATCTAATGGTAGAATACAAGGATCCGTCTGTGCCCATCAGAAGAATCCTCCACACAACAGCTACCCTTCAAGCTACACCTGCAACAGGGTAAATAGACCATGAGTACACAATGTACTTGCAAGACTTACCCAACTAGTGAGAATAATTTCACGATTCCAGTATATGCTTAGGATAATAAGTCTGTGATCTGACTAGAATCCAATGTAACAACCGGTCCTTAACCAACACGGACAGGGAAAACATTGTAACCAAGCTATGCCTCATTGGTCGTGGAACACAACCCCTTACACCCACCAATACCCGTACCATATCCCTGCCCGGTCTCCATCTCCTTTCACCATTTTATCATGAGGGATAATAATAATCACCTATTGTAAGTAACAGCAGGTTACTCACGCTACCAATAGACTAAGCATAGCAGCTACTCGACCTATGCTAGTAGGACTCATAGGTAGGTTATCTATGCATGTAGTTTCCATGGGCAGGCGCGGTGTCAGCTCAGTCAGTCCATGGTGGCTCCGGGATCTCCTCCTACATGAGGATCTCCTCCTCGTACTCTTCAATCACCTCTTCGTACTCCTGCTCGTCCTCGATCATGAACTCCACTAACTCGTTTTCTACATGCATGCAATAACGATGCAACTCTCAATATTAAGGCAACATCAGTTCTTAAAATAAGAATACATCTACTAAGCCACTAAGCTAGCTCTAATGACTAAGATACCAAACTAATCATCATTCCCATCAAACCAGCAGGGTTTCACCTACAAGTGCTACCTAGCAACTAAAATATATTCTTACTCTTATTAACAATTTTCTATATATTACAACAAGGACTACTTAGCTATCATATTTCTCAACCGATTCTAAGGCTACAAAAATTACAGTAAGCACATAATAAAACAATAAATCTACTGTAAAAATTTCATGGTCAAAACTATTACCAATTTGCCACAAAAATTTCTACAAATACTAACCTAAATAATACTAAACACTCGCAAATGATTTAATAGCCGCTGGTATCAACAAATATATATATATATATATATATATATATATATATATATATATATATATATATATATATATATATATGAACTAAATACACTAACAGAGAGAGCACAATTTTAGGAACCTAACAAAATTGGTTTTATAATTTTTGGACACCTACAAGATTTTATATTAATTATCAAAGATCAGCTCAAAACTTATTTAGAAAAGCATTTACTAATTCGGTAAGAAAAGGAAAAACGCAAACAGCCGAGCTCGGCCCACGGCCAGCAGCCGGCCCAGCAAAATGGCCCACGCGGGGAGGTCGCGCGCGTGCTGGTACTCTTGCAAAAACACCCTTGAGCTACTAGTAAATCAATCCACACTCCACACGACTATTTCAAGGGAGACAAACTTTGCAACAAGGCCCTCTCACTCTTCCCTCTTTGCGTCGGCCAGGTCCCCCCGGTCACCTCCGCGAGCACTGGCGCGGCGACGGTGGCATTGGCGCTCCCGTCGGCCACCCGAGACCTCCCTTGCCCAAAATAAGAGACCAACGCTCACCTAGGGGTTGACACGAGTCACTAGGCAGAGGTAGAATGGGCGGGGACGCATCCAGGTGCTCCCTCCACGATAGCGAACACCCTGTGGCGACGACAGCTGTGTTTTGGTGAGCCTAGGCACAACAGAGGTGATAGAAACAATGGGTGAGCATCCGCAACTCACCCCGCAGCTGCCCGTGGTGGTGGCTTGGCCAGGGATGGACCGGGCGCATATGGCCACGTGCGCACGGCAAGCCGGGTGACGGACTGCGGTGGCGCGGCCGCGTTAGTGGCGCTGGAAGGGCAGTGGTAGTGCAAGTGGGGCGCGCAAGGTGACGTGGAGGTGGAGACAAAGCTAATGGTGTGGCTGGCTGGCTCAATCGGCAGTAGGGGTCGAGTTTGCAATCTGCCTCGGCTGGAGGCGGCCTTAACGGCTCGGCGGCGTGGGAAACGACCAATTGGAGTTCGGTCGGGCTCAATTGAAGGCCGGAGAGGACTGGGCGACAACAGGACTCCCGTACTAGCACCTGGCGCGAGTAATTGCATTGAAAACGACCAGGTGCTGCGGATTTGGCTTTGGCACGTGTCGGTGTTTCGTACAAGCACCGGCAAGTAAATTTATAGTAATGCGCGTTAGGCTCGGATGGTGCGCTAAAGGACACAAGATTTATACTGGTTTAGGCTAAATGTCCCTACGTCCAGTTTGTTGCTGCTCGTGTTATTAGCACCGTAAACGGTTCGTAGTAGGGGGTACAAACGATCGAGAGAGGGACTGGTCCCAAGTCTTGATGGAAGGGTTGAAAGGAGGTCAAGAGCTTGGTAGCAGCTTGACTGTGTGTGCGTGTCTTATATTGTTCGGTCAAAAGTCCATCCCTTTTATGGAGGAAGCGCATCCCCTTTTATAGATGAAGGGGCTGGCTTTACAAGTGTGAGGGCTTTAGGATGCGTACTCTACTTAGTCTTGTGGCTCACGTCTACCCGGCATGGTCCTCCATTCTGATGAGTGCGAAGGAAGATAAGCGCCTACAATACTGTCGATGTCTCTGTAGAATATCAGGTTAGTTACAGAATGCTACCCTGCGTAGGGTATGGGCCACAGTACAGTGGTTTTGACTTATGAGCCTCCCCCAGCCTTGCTCCGCACACCTTCTGGTTCCTAATGAGTCTTCGTCGAAGGGACGCGGGGTCGGGGTCTGGAGTAGCGCCGTGGCCAAGGTCTTCTGTCTTGGTGGACCTGAGGGGTCGGGAAGCGGGCGCCGCTCCCTTGGGTCCATAGCGTGGTGATAGAATATCCGTCGTTCGTGGTGATAGCAAATCCTTTTCTAGAGCGTAGCGGTTGTCGTATATCTTCGTCGGGTTCCATGTCCTAGAGCTGAAGGCAGCGCCTACACCTCTACAGGGCGAAGAGCACGCACCTGTAATACCTTTCGGGCTCTGCGGCGCCCGAAAGGGTCTAAAGCACCTGTCCCGTCGTTCCCTGGTAGTACTTTTCCTGCCAGGGCGCAGGGTATGGTCCTTGGAGCCATGGTTGACCCGAGCGTCCTGTCTTGCCCTATACCCATCATCATGAGGGAATAGGGAGAAGTTGTCAGGTAAGATGAAACTAGTCTTTAGATATTGAATAGGGCGAGGTTCGTTCCTGGTCGTCGGGTGAAATAGAGACCAATCCCTATCTCTTGGGTGAGACCGACCCCGCCCCTCTGGGGTCGGGCGAGGCGGAGTCTATCCCTCAGCCCTCGAGCGAGACCGAGCCCGCCCCATAGGCGTTGGGCGAGACGGAGACCAGCCCTAAGCCCTTAGGCGAGACTGTGCCCGCCAAAAAGGCGTCGGGCAAGACGGAGACTAGCCCTGAGCCCTCGGGCGAGGCAGAGCTACCTCAAAGGCATCGGGCGAGGTGGAACCAAACTCCTATCATTCGAGCAAGGGACGCTACGGCACCCTTATCCGTCCAGAAGTTTTTATCGTTCGGTGGTTATTGGTTCCACCTTCTGGGGTACCCCGGTATTAGGTTCCCGACAGTAGCCCCCGAGCCTCCAGGTGATTTGGATAGAACCGCCTAGAGGGTGTTTTTGATTTCATCGGAGTTACTTTGCTAGAGGGTGCGCGCGAGCGCACCCGATGGGTGTAGCCCCCGAGCCTCCAGGTGATTCGGATAGAATTGCCTGGAGGGTGTTCTCGGACCCTTCGTGGGTAAGGCTGAAGGACTTAGTTTTTCATCAACTGGATATTTTTCGAGGGGTTCGTGGTATCCTGTTCGCGGGGATCTCATTCAGGCCTGTCCTAGCCGGTGCTTGACCGTGGATCGAGACCTCAGTAATGCTTGCGCCCTTGATTTTAGATCGTTCGTGGACCCGTCCCCAGTTGGGCCGGTCGCCGAGCTTCTGGGCCCTAGGTGGGCCAAAATAGAAAAAATCTTTGTGACCTACCTTCCCCAGGTGAGAAGAGAGTCCGGATTCGCGTGGGGAAGGCGAACCGTCCACCGTGATTTTCGGTGGGAAAGGATAGGGACTTTGGGCGCGTGTCCCGCGACGCGACGCGGCGGTGTGCGTGGCAGGCCTAGAGATCGAGGTGGACGGTTGCCCTTCTCGCATCCATCGCCCCTATAAAACCACGGGGTTCGCCCCCAAGGTTCCGTATTTCGCCCCCTTGCCTTTGCATCTAAAACATCCGCCGCCAATCGTCCTAGCCTCCTGCGCCCGCACCGCCACCGTCGACCGGCTTGCATCCGTGTTGTAGCCGCCGTTAAGCTTGCGCCTACCTTTCTCCCCAATTGCTTTAATGGAGTTGTGGGGTAGATCTAGCATCACCTCATGGCGTTTAGAGGGCCTCGTCCGCCGTGGCCTTCTCCGCCCGATGTCCGCCGTTCAGGAGTGGCTACTACCTGGCGACGAGGGTGAGCCAGTGCCACCCGAAGGGTATGTCATTTCTTTCACCATCTTCCATGAGCGGGGATTTGCGGTACCCGCGCATAGATTCCTTTGGGGGCTGCTGGACTATTATGAGGTGGAGCTGCAGCATCTAACTCCCAATGGGGTTCAACATATGGCGGCGTTTGTTGCCCTGTGCTAGGGTTTCCTGGGGATCGATCCCCATTTTGATATGTGGCGGTATTTCTTTACTATTAGTTTGTCGAAGAGGAAGATTGGGGGAAAGATGTGAATGCGCCGATGGGATGTGCCAGCATTCATCTACACCATACCTGGTCGAGGGGTTACCCATACATGCATCTGGCGACATCCAACAAGGGATGGCACTCGCAGTGGTTTTATGTTAGGGATGATGTGAGTGCCACCCTTACCAAGGTACACTGGACACCTTATTGAAGAGGCTCCGAATCATGGGGCTGGGGCGTCCAGTCCAAAGATAAGAAACACCTCTCCAACCTTCTTTCCGCCCTCCAAGCCCTGAAGGATCAGGGCGTAAAGGGGATAGGGATTATCGACGCCTATCATGCGAGGAGGGTGGCGCCGCTGATGGCGCGCGTGCTTCCCCTGCATCGGATGATGAACGGAATGTCGTTCGAGGGGACGGTCCTTGTTGACGAGGCGCTCCCTTTTTCGGAAGTGGCACAGCATATTAAGGAGGCCGACGAGCCGATGAAGGATTCCAAAGGCAGCGTCCTCGACATTGTGTATCCGGTGCCCGAACATCCCCCAATGCGGCTAGAACCTGGGTTCTTTGAATTCGTAAGCCCTCTTCTCCCATGCTCTTTCTTTTTCCTAAATCTCCATTTTTTTATACTTGCTTTTGCGACGTTGGGACCAGCCGAGGGGCTAGTCTTCAAAGATAGTCCGGTTCCACTACCGAAGGACAAGGCCATGGTGGCGGCGAATCGACTCGCGGCCGAGTGGGACAAGAAAGCAAGGGAGCAGATGAAGAAGGCAAAACGAATGAAGCAGGAGGCACGGGATCAGGGAGAGAACGTGAGCAGTGATGATGACAACGACGATGATGATGATGACGACGAGGTAGTCGTCGACGTGGATTGGGGCGTCCTGGAGGATGAGGACACACTGACAAGTGCCCAACCGTCCGTGCACGGACCCTTCCCGTTCCACGCGGAGGGAAGTGAGTTGGTGGAGGCTGGAGAGTCCACCGCTTCGCACGGCATGCTGGCCGAGGATCGGTGGATGGGGGAAGGCAGGCTTGCCGTCGCCGACCCCGAGGTGATGGTGGAGGGGAGTGGCTCTGGTGCCACACCCCATGAGACGATGGAGGGGAGCGGCTCTAGTGCCGCGCCCCATGAGACGATGGAGGGGAGCGGCTCTGGTGCCGTGCCCTATGACGAGGTGAGGGAGATGAGCCCCACTGCCTCAGAGCAGGGGGCAGGCTCGAAACGGTCCCACCCAGACGAGTCAGGGCAGGGATCTAGGGATCTGTCCCCAAAACGCTTCCGCTGGCCAAGGGCGTCAGCGTAAGCTGCTGATTCTCCTGTTTTTATCCTTTTACATTTCTATTTTGACCTAATGGCTATTACCTTTGTGTAGGTTCTTGCGGACGGGTCACCCCCTAGGGCTGGCACCCAAGAAGAGCCTCGCCATTCAAGTGGGATGGATGGCGTCGCCTGGCGTCACCCCTGTTTTGGGCAGGAGTGGTGCCGATGTTGGAGCCGCGTTGGCCGACCCGATGGCGTCTGTGGTGGCGCCCACGCCCACGGTGGTTACCGAGCAGGCGGCTTCCTCCATGGCGGACGTGGTACAGCCAGCTGAGGGCCGCATACCGCTAGTAGAGGTGGTCGTGATCGCGCCAAGCCAGGATCAGCCGGGCGCAGCTGTGGTGGCGCTCGAGGGCGTAGTGCAATCCGCGCCACCGGGGGCCCAGGTGGATCCGCCCGTAGCGCTCGAAGCGGCCCAGATGGAGGAGGGTCCAGTCGGAGGGTCCTCGAGCGTGACGGTGGTGCCGCATAGGGTCAGGAGGGAGCCACCCCTGGCCCCTTTGTCGGGAGGAAGCCGCTCCCCTGTGCGGGGGGAGCCGCCGCTCCAGTGGATGGCCGCCCAGGATCTGACCTTGGCTCTTTTCTCGCTCGATGATCATGCCGAGAGCATGGAGCGGGAGGGTCTTGACATCGAAATCTCGACCATGCTGGATGCCCTGGACCAGGCCAGAGGAGCCCTGCGTGAAATCGTTGTTCATACTACCCAGGTATTCGCTTGGTTTTCTTCTTTCTTCGCATGTTTTTGTGTTTTCGCATTTCTGATACCAGTCTTCTTCCTCTTCAGATTCTTGTTGCTCATAGCCGGAATAAATCCTGATTCCTCCGCGAGCAGAAGGCGGAGTGGGATCGCCTTTCTGAGGAGGCCCGGCTGCGAGCAGACATGGCCGCACAGCTTGCTGCCGCCTAGGAGCGGGAGGCCCAGGCAGCGTCAGGACGCAGAGGAGGCCCACGGGATGTTTGAGGATTTGTCGGCGAGGTCAAAGCTAGATGGGGAGGAGATCGCCAGGCTCCGAAAGGAGCGAGACGAGCTGTTGCAGAGGAATGCCGCGGCTAATGAGAAGGCTGACGAGGTCCTGAATGGAGCTAGAGATGGAGCGGGACCTCCGGCGGAAGGCCGAGAGTAGGGCCACGGCCCTTCAGTAGAAGGTGGACGAGGACGTCGAGGTGGTCCGATCTCTCCGGGCGGATCTCGGTGACGCGGTGAGCCGAAGGTTGAGCGCCAAAAATGTTCTCTGTCAAGCTAGGAAAAAGGAGCTTGCCCATATACGAAGGACCCTTCAGACTAAGAGCAATGAGCACAATCTTCTGCAAGCTGCGGTCGGGGTGGTCCTTGATGCCCTGAAGGTGGTGGAGCCGTTGGAGACCAGCCCGCTCGCGGCTCGTGCCGTAGGTATCACGGCTCGGGTGGGCCAGCTTGAGGAGAGTGCTTTTCACGCCGGCATCACCCAGGCCTTCACCATCGCCCATGCTCATTACGAGAAGGAAATCAACCTAGAAGGTGATGATCGAAGGTTTCCCGTCCACCTATGAGGATGATGAGCTGGAGGCAATGGAGAAGATGGTTGCTCCCCTTGCGAAAAACCTGGCGGATAATCTGAAAGAGATGGTTCTCCCTTCGCGGGAGTAGTTAGTCGAATAATTTTGAGAACAACTTATATGTAATATGTGAACAAGTGTCGGTATTTTTGAGTCTGGACGCAGTTTCGTGATTTTGCTTCGTAATTTCGTTTTGTTTGATTTTTTGCGATCTTACTAATCTATTCCCCCGAATCTTGCCGCTGGTCTTGATGTGAGGAGATTGTTTCGAAAGAAGGAAGGGAGGTAGCCGTACCTTAACTAGCCCTCGAGTAAGGTCCGACCCCCTGCATTTGCTGGGGTTAGGGGTTACTGGAGACCGGAACGTTTAGACTGGAATCCCATTCCAGTGGTTTTGGTGACAGGGTCGGCGAAGTCCTTGGATGGCATTGCAATATTCCCCGCCCTGTCTTCAACAGAATTCCCCAAACGGGGACTCTATGGGCTCGGCAAGGTAGGGCCTTCGAACCTGTGTCCCTACATTGATCGGCTCGAGCCCCCGGGCCTTGTCAGGGTCTGATAGGGGTCGACCGTAATTTGCGTGTTACCCCGTCCTCGATTTTCGCAATCGGAGGGGCTGAGTAAACCGACACTTGCCTCGACGGCTCGAGTATCGCGCTCAACGAGCTCGCTAATGGGTACGTTCGTGTGGAATCTGGGTCCATCATTTGCTGAATGGGGTCGGCAGAGCCCTCTGGTGGAACTCCACAACTTCTTAACCCGCCTCCCGGCAGATGCCCGAGCCGTTCGATAGGCTCAGGCGGCCCGATTGCCTCTCCTCGATGGAGATTCTGTGGGTTTGGCTCGGGGTTAGAATCGAACGAGAAAAGGTTGAGACGTCCCTGTCCGCTTCTGAGCGGGGTCGGGCAAGGCCGCTGGGGCTTGTCTCAGTTATTTCTCCCTGGCTCTGTTCGGCATGAGGCGGCCTTGAGCCCTTCATGGGCCGGCCTTCGAACCTTGGCCTGCTGCCACCTATATCGAATGAGGCAACGGCCGTTTCGTGACGCGACACGAAGCGTTGGGATGCAATGTTTTGCATATGTAATGTTTGAATGTATAATTTAATTGAAATAAAGGTGGGGTCGGTAACGTTACCTTGGCGTTATGAGTGACGGATAGCTCCTACCAGATGTGTCCGTGCAGGGTTTGGGCCCTAATGTTTGCGATGAGGTTGGAGTAACCTGCATAAGAATTGCTAATCTTTGTTTTTCGTACCTCGGTGGCGGTCCGAGCCATTTAATTAACTTGGGCAACCTGACAGCTTCTCCTTTGGGGGAGATTCTGTAGGCGGACCTCTCTGAACCCTTCTTGAGAAGGCAGACGTCGAAACTGGAGATGCGAGAGGTGTTGAGTATGATTTTTCTGGCGAACAGAAACACCGTAGCTTCCAAGGCATAGGGTCTGCTAGTTCGTCCAGTCTTAGTCAAAGTTTTATGCCCTTATTTCGCGCCCCTGGTTTCATGCGTATGGAGGGTCGGGTGAGGAGGATATCTAGACTGGTAGACACGCTCGGCAGCCCCCGAGTGATGTTCGTGTCCCCGCCGTTTGACGGGGTCGTAGGCTCGGTAATGGATTTTAACGTGTAAAGTAAGAAGGCAGAGATGCTTATCTTTCTTTGTACATTCGTTTGTCGTCCCTCCTGGGCCGCATGGTCGACCTAGGAGAGCTGTTGGGCTCCCCTTTACAGAGGTCTTGTCGTCGGATCGTTCTGTGGTCCTGCATGGGGAGGTGGAGGGTCGTCTGCCCATGTGGGCGCCTTAATTGCCGCGTCTAGAGCGGGTCAGTGGCGGGCCATACCAAAGCAATGTCTAGTTTGACCGGGGGGGGCCTTGTCGACCAGGGCGCGTCCCGTCAGTTCCGGCGTGTCCCCTCAGGTGTCTATCAGCATTGATTCCGTATTTAAGGAGGGGAAGGGAGAGGGTTTTTCGTCCAACCTTTCGCCTTTCCTTAGCTGCAGTGTCTACTCTTTAAATAGGGGGGAGGGGAGTTCTCATCCCACCTCTTCTTCTGCCTCTGAGCCGCTACCTCTCCTTCTTCTTCCTTTTCGCCGAATGCGTCCGTGCGTCGTGGCGGTTCCTGAGTGAGGAAGAGTAATGCCAGAGAGAGAGAAAACTCACAAATCCGCTCGTGAATCTGGAGCGTGATGTCGAGCCGGAGGCCATCCAATGCAGATGAGATGGTGCATGCCGCCCTTGCTGAGGAGTCACTGCTGTCGAAGGAGAAGGAGCGCTGGTGGGCGCCGTATGTTGTCGACTTCGCCGTCGTTTGTTGTGTTCCTCCTTTGGGGAGGCGTTTCCTGCCCTGACGCTGTTGTCAGGGTTGTGGCTGATGATGATGGCGTGGTCCCCGGATGCCCAAGTGGAGGCGTCGTTGTTGGGGTTGCGGCTGACGACGATGGCGTAGTCCCCGGACGCCCTGGCGGAGGCGTTGCAGATGACGGCGTCTTCAAGGATCCCGTGAAGCGGCGGGATGTCGCCGATGGAGAGTGTGGCGCGGTGGCCGTAGTAGACGAGCTGGCTTGTGTACACGCCCCGGCGTCGCCGATGGAGAGCGTGGCACGGCGGCCGCAGTAGATGAGCTGGCCCATGTACATGCCCTGGGCGTCGCCGATGCAGAGCATGGCGCGGCGGCCACAGTAGACAAGCTGGCCCGTGTACATGCCCTGGGCGTCGCCGATGGAGAGCGTGGCGCGGCGGCCGCAGTAGATGAGCTAGCCCATGTACATGCCCTAGGCGTCGCCGATGGAGAGTGTGGCGCGACGACCGCAGCAACACTTTAGTAAAGCTAAGCAAAGACTGTAATTGAGTAATTTTGTGGGGAAGCCCCCGAGTAAACAATCCTCTGAATTTATAAGTATATTAGTCCTTTTTGTAATGAAATCACTTTGTAAGTGGCGAATTTGTGCAAAAAATGAACAAATTTTTATCTTTTGCCTATGGCAAGCAATCTTTTTATCCTTCCGTTTTTTGTAGAAATGATTTTAGTGCCCTCTGACCCTTCTCACGGTCTAAGTCGTAAGGAACTAGGAACATGGGTGAACTAATTCTAATTGAGCTGGTGAGCAAAGAGGTTGCAGCCGCCGGGGCGTGGGTCTCCCGCAGTCCTACCAGTTGTATTCAGAATTTGTTCCCCAAAATCTTAGCCCTTATGACTTGTTTATGAGAAAAATGGAAAACTTAGCGAATGTTTGCAAATATATAACACAGGAGGTTTTTGCAAGCGTAATATTTGTATTACTCATTTCAGCCCCCGAGTGAGGTCTAACCCCTCACGATTTGCAGGGGTCGAAAGTCACTAAGGATCGAGGTTTTGTAATGACAAAAACTGATAAGGAAGAGTATATGCTTATTTTAAGGGTAAAAGCGACGTAGCTGCTCAATGTTCCAGGCGTTGGTGAAGACCACGCCGTTGATGGTTTTCAACCTGTAGGCGCCTGGGCGAAGTACTTCTGCGACGACGTAGGGCCCTTCCCATTGCGGGGAGAGTTTGTGGCGGTCCTTGTTGCTCTGCACAAGGCGGAGGACGAGGTCCCCAACGTTGAAGGCTCGACCCCGTACCCGTCGGCTGTGGTACCATCGCAACGCCTGCTGGTACTTAGCTGAACGGAGGAGGGCGATGTCGCGGGCTTCATCTAGCTGGTCCATGGTGTCTTGGTGGGATGCCGCGCCCCCTGTTCATCGTACGCTCTGATTCTTGATGCTCCATAGTCAAGGTCTGTTGGGAGAACGGCCTTGGAACCATAGACCATGAAGAAGGGTGTGTAGCCAGTGGCTCGGCTAGGAGTTGTCCTCGGGCTCCAGAGTACGGTCGGAAGCTCTGCGAGCCAGCGCGCGCCGAACTTGTTCAACCAGTTGAAAATTCTCGGCTTAAGGCCTTGCAGGAGCATGTCGTTTGCGCGCTCGACCTGCCTGTTCGTCCGAGGGTGCGCGATGGCCGCCCAATCGATTCGGATGTGTTGTTCATCGCAGAATCAAATGAATTTCCTATCGATGAACTGTGTGCCGTTGTCTGTGATGATGGAGTTCGGTACTCCAAAGCGATGGATGATGTCGAGGAAGAATAGCACAGCTTGCTCGGATTTGATCGTGGATATTGGTTGAGCTTCGATCCATTTTGTAAACTTGTCTATGGTGACAAGCAGGTGGGTGAAGCCCCCGGACGCCTTCTTGAGTGGCCCAACCAGGTCGAGCCCCTAGACCGCAAAGGTCCATGTGATGGGGATCGTCTAGAGCGCCTGGGCTGGGAGGTGAGTCTGCCGAGCGTAGTACTGACATCCTTCGTAGGTGCGTACAATTTGCTCGGCATCGGCTACTATGGTGGGCCAGTAGAAGCCCTGTCGGAATGCATTCCCAACTAAGGTCCTTGGTGCAGCATGATGACCGCAAGCCCCACCGTGGATATCGCCCAGCAGGAGCTTTCCCTGTTCGCCAGGGATACAGAGCTGCAGGATCCCAATGTGACTCCGTTTGTAGAGTTCGCCCTCTACAAGAACAAATGACTTGGCGCGGCGTGCGAGCCGTCGGGCTTCTGTCTTGTCCGCTGGTAGTATGTCGCGGAGGAGGTAGTCGAGGTAAAGCGTTCTCCAGTCATCGGGAGGGTCGGACTCCGCCGCTGGGTCCTCTTCAAGCGCCATAACCTCAGGGTCGGGCAGAGCGATTGGCGGATCGGCCCCTGGGATCGGACTAGATGAGCCATCGTTGGCTTGTTCCGACCCCATGTGGCGTACCGAGGGTTTGTGTTGATCGCTGGCAAAGACGCCTGCCAGGACTGGCTCTCGGCCGGATGCTGCTTTCGCGAGCGTGTCGGCTGCTTCGTTGAGGCGCCTTGGGATGTGATTGAGCTCGAGGCCGTCGAATGTATCCTCCAGCCGTCGGACTTCTTGGCAGTATGCCTCCATCTTGGTGTCGTGGCAGCTCGACTCCTTCATGACCTGGTTGACGACCAGCTGGGAGTCGCCTCTAACGTCGAGACTGTCGGATGCCCAGCTCGATAGCGATTCGTAGGCCATTGATGAGCGCTTCGTACTCTGCGATATTGTTTGATGAGGGAAAGTGGAGCCGAATCATGTACCTCATGCGGACCCCGAGGGGAGATACGAAGACTAGTCCCATGCCGGCGCCCTTCTTCATCAGCGATCCGTCGAAGTACATCGTCCAGTACTCTTGATTGGCGATTGTTGGTGGCATCTGGACCTCGATCCACTCTGCGATGAAGTCAGCCAGCACCTGGAATTTGATCGCTGTTCGAGGGGCATAAGTAATGCCCTGATCCATTAGCTCGAGCGCCCACTTTGCGGTTCTTCCTGTAGCATCCTGGCTATGGACGACCTCGCTGAGGGGGAAAGACGTCACGACTGTCATAGGGTGTGACTCAAAGTAATGGCGTAGCTTTCTCTTGGTGATGAGGACAGGTGTAGAGGAGTTTCTAGGATTTGGGGGTAACGAGGTTTTGGAGTCGGATAGCACCTCGCTGATGAAGTACACAGGGCGCTGTACCTTGAAGGCGTGCCCCTCTTCCTCTCGCTCTACTACTAAGGCGGAGCTGACCACTTGCGTGGTGGCCGATATATATAGCAGGAGGGATTCTCCGTTGCACGGAGGGACTAGGACCGGCGGTTTAGTTAGAAATCGTTTAACCATGTCAAGCGCCTCCTAAGCCTCGGCTGTCCACTCGAAGTGGTCGGATTTCTTTAGGAGTCGATAAAGGGGAAGTCCTCGTTCGCCGAGGCGCGAAATGAATCGGCTGAGGGCGGCAAGGCACCCTGTGATTCGCTGAACCCCTTTTATGTTCTGGATCGGGCCCATCTTTGTGATAGCTGAGATTTTCTCCGGGTTGGCTTCGATGCCTCGTTCGGAGACTAATAAAGCCGAGCAGCATGCCCCTCGGGACCCCAAAAACACACTTTTCGGGATTGAGTTTGATGCCAGTTTGCGCGGAGTTTCGTGAAGGTTTGTTCAAGGTCGGCGATAAGGTAGGTCGGCCCGTTTGGACTTAACTACGATGTCGTCGACGTAGGCCTCAACGGTCCTGCCCGATGAGGTCCCCGAAGCAGTTGAGCATACAGCACTGGTAAGTTGCCCCAGCGTTCTTCAGACCGAACGGCATTGAAACGTAGCAGAATGATCCGAAGGGGGTGATAAAAGACGTCGCGAGCTGGTCGGACTCTTTCATCGCGATCTGGTGGTAGCCGGAAGTATGCGTCAAGGAAGCAGAGGGTTTCGCACCCTGAGGTGGAATCAACTATTTGGTCGATGCGTGGTAAAGGAAATGGGTCCTTTGGGCATGCCTTGTTGTGACTCATGTAGTCGACACACATCCTCCATTTCCCACTCTTCTTTCATACAAGAACGGGATTTGCAAGCCACTCTAGGTGGTATACTTACCTGATGAACCCAGCAGTCAATAGTTTCGCTATCTCTTCGCCGATGGCCCTGCCTTTTTCCTCGTCGAAGCGGTGCAGGCGTTGCTTCACTGGCTTGGAGCCTGGGTGGATTTTTAAGGTATGCTCGGCGACCTCCCTCGGAATGCCTGGCATATCCGAGGGTTTCCACGCAAAGATATCTTTGTTATCGCGGAGGAAGTCGACGAGCGTGCTTTCCTATTTGGAGGAGAGCGTAGTACCAATGCGTACCCTCTTAGCCTCGGAGCTACTGGGGTCTACGAGGATCTCCTTGGTGCCCTCGGCTGATTTGAATGACCCGATTGTTGTTTTGGCGTCGGGCGTTTTTTCGGCAACCTCCTCCCTGAGGGTGATGAGCTCTTTGGAGGCGACGACCGTAGAGGCGTGATCGCAGCATTCGACTTCGCACTCGTAAGCGCGCTGGAAGGAGGTGTCGATGGTGATGACCCCACGGGGGCCCGGCATCTTCAGCTTAAGGTACGTATAGTTGGGGACGGCCATGAACTTCGCGTAACATGGTCGTCCCAGGATGGCGTGAAAAGTTGGAGGGAACCCCACTACGTCGAAGGTGAGGGTCTCAGTCCTGTAATTGGACCGATCCCCGAAAGTGACGGGCAGATCGATCTGCCCCTAGTGGCATGGCCTGCCTACCAGGTACGACGCCATGGAAAGGTGCTCGGACGGGACGGAGGTTCGTTCGGTCGACGCCCATCTCATCGAGCGTTTTGGCGTACATGATGTTGAGGCCGCTGCCTCCGTCCATCAGTACCTTTGTGAGCCGCTTTGGGCCGACGATCAGGGTCGACGACAAGCGGGTATCTTCCTGGGTGTGGGACGGCGCCCGGGTGGTCGGCCCGGTCGAAGGTTATGGTGGATTCTGACCATCGGAGGAAGGCAGGCGTGGCCGGTTCGGCCGTATAGACCTCGCGGCGCGCGACCTTTTGGCGGCGTTTGGAGTCGTAGGCCGCTGATCCTCCGAAGATCATGAGGGCGCCGTTCGGAGTCAGGAAGGTGTCGTCCTTCTCCTCGATGTCGTCTGTAGCTGGGGGCAGGTTCCTTCCCCTGCTCCCCTTTGTTGAGGCCCCCGGACAAGTATTTGCGCATGAGGCCACATTCCTTGTATAGATGCTTGGCCGGGAAAGCGTGGTTTGGGCATGGCCCCTCGAGCATTTTTTCAAAGTGGTTCGGAGTGCCTTCCGCGGGCTTCCGGCCACCTTTACGGTCGGCGACGGCCACGAGCGAGTTGTCGCGCCGTTGCTTCTTATTCTTTCTCTTGGCGGGACGGTCGGAGGCGCCTTCGTCGGCTGGCCTCGTCCCGCCTCGCCTTGCCGTCGGTGCGGTCGAAGACGGCTCCGACCGCTTCCTCTCCTGAGGCATGGCTGGTGGCGATGTCCAGGAGTTCCTTGGTGGTCCGCGGGCCCCTACGTCCCAGCTTGTGGACCAGGGATTCGCAGGTTGTCCTGGATAGGAAGGCTCCTATCACATCGGCGTCGGCAACGTTAGGGAGCTCGTTGCACTGCTGGGAGAAGCGCCGGATGTACCCGCGGAGGGTTTCATCGGCCTTCTGGCGGCAGTTCTTGAGGTCCCATGGGTTTCCAGGGCGTTTGTACGTGCCCTGGAAGTTACCCACAAAGATCTCCATGAGATCCGCCCAACTTTGAATGGCGTTGGACGGTAGGTGCTCCAACCATGCTCGTGCCGAATCGGCCAAGAATAGTGGGAGATTGCGAATAATGAAGTTGTCATCACTCGCACCACCGGCTTGGCAGGCAAGCCGATAGTCTTCGAGCCAAAGCCCTGGGGTTCGAATTCTCCAGAATATTTTAGGATATTGGTGGGCGGTCGGTACCTCGGGGGGAACGCAGCGTTGAGGATGTGTCGGCCGAAGGCCCGAGGGCCTGGCAGGCTTGGGGCTCGGGCTCCGGTCCTCGCCGCTGTCAGTAGCGTCCGCCACGTCAGAGGATGATAGCCAGCGACGGGCTCATTCCCTTTCGTCCGCCGTGGGTGCGCCTGCGGGCGCTGATGGTGCTGCGCATGTCACGGTTGTGGCCGAGACGTTGATGTACCGGGATAGCGGAGCATTGCCTGTTGTCCTGGCGGCGTCTGGTGAACGGACTGCGTCCTTGGCAGGACGTACCGAGGGCGTGTGCTAGCTGGTGTCGGGTTCATGTCGTCGAGACAACGAGCTTTCCGCCTGCTGCACCGCCGCACGCTCGAGCAACGTGCGAATTTCTCGACGGGCGTGGCGATCCTCAGACGTCGCGGCCTCTAGAAGGTCGTGAAGCAAGGCCGTCGCTGCGGCGATGTTCTGGCTTGCCTGAGTGAAGTGAGGGAGAGTCCCATCATCGGTGAGGATCCTCCGATGCACATTACGGGCCGAGGCACGTGCGTGCCCACCGTCTCCGCGACGCTTGATCTCCTCATCGATGTTTCGGTATTCCCGAACAAGCTGTTGTCCAGGCGTCATCGATCTCCAGCTTTCGTGCTCTTAGCTGCTCCATCCTTACGTGAGATGGAGCGGCCACCTCTGCCTTCGATCCTGGCATCGGGGTTTCCTGTTGGGGTTGTCTCCTCTCTGGAGATGCTTTGGACGTGCCCCTCGGGGGTTTGCGTCATGAAGCATTCCCGGGAAGGGTGATGGCTCCCCTCGCTGGAGTCAGAGCTGGAGGACAACTCTGGTTCCTCCGTGAGGAGCCCATAGAGTGTCTCCGGATCGTGTTCGATTACCCCACGAACTCGCTGTCCGTAGGCGGTTGAACCATGCGTAGTGCCAGAAGGTGGCCAGCGGTCGCCACGGCGTTGCGGAGACCGAACGGAAATGCTGTCGCGGCGCTTCGTACGGGGCCTTCCAGAAACAGGGTGATGCTTCGTGGGGGCTCCCTAGACAACTGGGGTCCAAGGGAGTCGCCCTGCGGGCCCTCAAGCCTCAGACGGCTGAGGTTGATGGAAGGAGAGAGGCTGTGCCGCCGTGTGGGTCAGCGCCAGCTCTCCTCCTAGTGTGACGATGAAATCTAGGTCGCCGAAACGTACATGTGCGCCTAGGGACCCAGCTGATTGCGTGGGTGGCCATCCGAGGCCTGATTTGGAACTGCGCAAGTCCCCTACCTGGCGCGCCAACTAGTCGGTGTTTCGTACAAGCACCGGCAAGTAAATTTATAGTAATGCGCGTTAGGCTCGGATGGTGCGCTAAAGGACACAAGATTTATACTGGTTCGGGCTGAATGTCCCTACGTCCAGTTTGTTGCTGCTCGTGTTATTAGCACCGTGAACGGTTCGTAGTAGGGGGTACAAACGATCGAGAGAGGGACTGGTCCCAAGTCTCTGATGGAAGGGTTGAAAGGAGGTCAAGAGCTTGGTAGCAGCTTGACTGTGTGTGTGTGTCTTGTATTGTTCGGTCAAAAGTCCGTCCCTTTTATGGAGGAAGCGCATCCCCTTTTATAGATGAAGGGGCTGGCTTTACTAAGGGTGAGGGCTTTAGGATGCGTACTCTACTTAGTCTTGTGGCTCACGTCTACCCGGCCTGGTTCCTCCATTCTGATGAGTGCGAAGGAAGATAAGTGCCTACAATACTGTCGATGTCTCTGTAGAATGTCAGGTTGGTTACAGAATGCTACCCTGCGCAGGGTATGGGCCGTAGTACAATGGTTTTGACTTATGAGCCTCCCCCAGCCTTGCTTCGCATGCCTTCTGGTTCCTATGAGTCTTCTTCGGAGGGACGCGGGGTCGGGGTCTGGAGTAGCGCCAGTGGCCAAGGTCTTCTGTCTTGGTGGACCTGAGGGGTCGGGAAGCGAGCGCCGCTCCCTTGGGTCCATAGCAGTGGTGACGGAATATCCGTCGTTCGTGGAGATAGCAAATCCTTTTCTGGAGCGTAGCGGTTGTCGTATATCTTCGTCGGGTTCCGTGTCCCTAGAGCTGAAGGCGGCGCCTACAACTCTACAGGGCGAAGAGCACGCACCTATAATACCTTTCGGGCTCTACGGCGTCCGGAAGGGTCTAAAGCACCTATCCTGTCGTTCCCTGGCAGTACTTTTCCTACCAGGGCGCAGGGTATGGTCCTTGGAGCCATGGTTGACCCAAACGTCCTGTCTTGCCTTGTACCCATCATCATGAGGGAATGGGGAGAAGTTGTCAGGTAAGATGAAACCAGTCTTTAGATATTGAACAGGGCAAGGTTCGTTCCCGGCCGTCGGGTGAAACGGAGACCAATCCCTATCTCTTGGGTGAGACCGACCCCGCCCCTCCGGGGTCGGGCGAGGCGGAGTCTATCCCTCAGCCCTCGGGCGAGATCGAGCCCGCCCCATAGGCGTCGGGCGAGACGGAGACCAGCCCTGAGCCCTTGGGCGAGACCGTGCCCGCCACAAAGGCGTCGGGCGAGACGGAGACTAGCCCTGAGCCCTTGGGCGAGGTAGAGCTACCTCAAAGGCGTCGGGCGAGGCAGAACAAAACTCTTGTCATTCGAGCAAGGGACGCTACGGCGCCCTTATCCGTCCAGAAGTTTTTATCGTTCGGTGGTTATTGGTTCCACCTTCTGGGGTACCCCGGTATTAGGTTCCCGACAGCACGGCTCGGTCCCGCCTGCTCGTCCTTAGCGACAGCAAAGGCGTGCACGAGAGATGAAGATGGGGGACATCTCGATACATCGCGTAGCCATTCAATAGAAAAGAACAAGGCTAGAGGGTGGACAACTACACGTGCAGCGTAGGGCGAGGCCAGCGGCGGCTTGGCACGTTGTACTGCGCGCGGGAGCTCCGCGTAACCTCGACAAGGCACGGTCGACCGCTAGCGGGGACAGGCGTGTGTGCAAAAGGCAGCGGCCTCGATCCCGTACCGACACAGCACCACCGAAGCAAAGGGAGGGGGCAGGCACCGGTCGTGACAACCATGTGCGTGGTGGTGTGGTAGGGTAGCGATGCGCCAGGGCTATCGGCCACAGCGACCAGCCAAGTGCGGCCAGACGCGCGCGGGTGGCCGGCGCATCGATGTCATGGCTCAAGGGCGCGGTGACCGCGCCTACACGAGGAAACCGACCGAGGACGTGTCATGCACGCTTTTTAAATCATCTGAAACAGCTAATCGATTGGCCAAACACCCAAACCATCTTCACCATACTTTAGAGGGTACATTAGGCTACTAAAACAGGCCATGACACTCTACTTCTTAACTAAAATTTTCTACAAAAATTGATGAACAAAGCAATGTCTACCCTTTCCAAAGTTCAAGAAATTTTCTAAGTTTTAATTGGATTTCTATTTCTAGTTGCATTTTCAAGCTATTGAAATGTGTACTTAACCCAATTATTTCTCTAAACCAAGTATTTCACTGTCAACTACAATTCTTAGACTTCCAACTTTATTTAGGCCTCTCATGCATGTTCTATAGTGTTTTCCTTCAATAAAAATTCATGAATATCCTTACTCGATAATTTCATAAGTCGTGAACAACCTTTCATTTTAAGTTTTTACGGTTTGTTTAAATTACACTGCTTCACTTGTTCATATTATCACATGCAATAACATTTAAACATGATGCTTATGACATGTTTTAGTAAGTGTTACACTGCGCGCCGCGCTAGGCCGAGCCGATGAGGCAGCGCGCGTGCGCCCCTCGCCGAGGCATATTCCGCTCCGTACGGTCACTACGCAATGACCAACGGCCAACGACGCTTGGCCCATCTGCACCCACGCTGGCACGCTCTCTTAGCTTGGCCGGCCTTGACCGAGACAGAAACTCGTGGCCGCCGTCACCGCCATGGACGTCGGTAAACACCGCCACCTCCCCGTTTCCAAATTCGCGCAACTCGAGGCCTCCCGCTCCAATTCCTCGCACACATAGCTGCGCCCAATTATCGTGTAGCCCCTGGAAGTGACCCTGTTGCAAACCATCCACTGCGAGTGATGAATTTTGGAATCTAGCCGCTGCGGTCCGCCATGGCCGAGCGAGCTCCTGCTGCGCCGCGTTCCACTGCCACCAAGCCTCCCCTCGCTCGACCACTGGCACAGTGAGGCAGGGTCAGCCACGGAGGCGCGGGATCACGCGGCCACGCATACGCGGAGGCGCTGGGGCAGCGCTCGCGTGCGTGGGGCGCCAAGACGGGGTGGGGCGCCGTCCGGCCAGAGGAACAACAGAGGAGAGGTGGCCACAGGGCGAGGAGGTCGAGCGCGATACGGGCCAGGGTCGCCGCGGCTAGCGCGGCTAGTGGCGAGGTTGTCGCTGCCGGCGGTGGCCATGGCCTGCTGGGCGAGTGCGCCTCGAGCCCACGGGCCACATGGACGACCACGTCACCTTCTAACCTTCCTCGTGTTTATTTTGGACCTGGATGAAATCACTTAGATACATTGATGAGTCAAACGTGTGATTTCATAGTTTGAGGACTTAGATAAAACCTGCCCAACACTTCAAAGACTGGTCTTGTAATTTACTCTAAAACAAACAAAGGGTCGATGGCATAAAGAGATGCCAAGTGTAGCAGTAGAGCGAGCACATTACCCCGGGCTGAGTACATGAGTGATTCCCTGTCACATGCCTAGCTACGAGGGCTAGCGGAGAGAGGCCCCTTTTGGCATGGCATGGGCTGATGCGCATGGCAGCACACGCACCACACACAAGCTGACAAGCACCACCAGTTGCCAATAGATTAGTCTTATATAGTCCCTGTTTTTAAACAAAAGAAAAGGCCGCAAGTCAAGTGGGCGTTCATTAGTACGAGAGCCGGCGTTGGCTTTGGGCATAAACTAGGGAGTGCCATCCTTATCTCAGACACCTCCCGGCCCTGTTTCCCCATCTCCAACTTGTGGAATTCCGACGCCATTATAACTAATCCTCCCCCTCCAACCGCGCCGTGCGAGCTGAGTGTGACCACCAAACCTAATCTCCTCGGGACACGGGCTACACGCCTCCTCTCCTCCTTTGATGAGCTGAGCGGCCTAGCTAGCTAGCTAATGGGATCCCTGGAGGGAGCTGAGCTGCTGGCGTCTACTAGGCATGGTTTAGTTTAATGGCGGAGGGAGATCTCCGACGATCCGCGGCCGCGCCCGGATTGGGCAGCAGCTCGGCGCGGTGTCGTGGGCGCCTGGGAGGACGACAGCGACTGCCCGAGGCGAGCCGGCTCCGCGGCCGGCCGGACGGCAGGGAGCGCGCGCATGCCGCACGCTAGCTAGCAAACGGAAGGAAGCAAAGCACGCAGCAGCAAGGAACGTACGTACGCCGCCTCGAAGTGCGTACGCGGCGGATTCGCTCGTCGATCTTGGTCCTCGATCGATCGCCTTTGCGTGATCGGCTCCTCCATCTCGATCGAATTCTCTAAAAATTAGAGGACGGGCCGGGGAGGGTGCTAATACCGATGCATGCTGCTCGTCGTTACGCGCGCGCATCTAATTTCGCGCCTGCCTTAACTGACTTGATCGTCAGCTTTCGGACGTGTTACTACTACCGGCCCTATTAGCTTAACACGTACTCCGTATAGGTCAATGGGTCATCAGCATGTAACTATATGTATCTGGCTTGACTTATCAGCCAACCAACAGTGTTTTTATCTCATACCAAATCAGTCAACGGTACTTTCAGCCATAAACTTATAAGTCAATCCAGCCGAAACAAACAGGCTGCGAGGTATTCAATGGAGAAAAGAAAAGTCAGGCTGCCCTCCTTTGATTTCCAACCCTAGTTAACTGTCCACTGTTTCTTTCTTCTGTTCATATTCCTGGCCTGCAGAGGTTTCACAATGGTACAGGCCAGAGGGCCCGGTTACTACCATATCACCAGTAAAACGAAACAAAGCACTTGTAATAATAAGTTTTTTTATATACAAACTTGTAATTTCTAATGAGTTTCTTCATTCGTCCATTAAATGCAAGGCACATTATGATCCATCATTTTGTTCAAGTAGCTACACTACCATTAATGTTTTTATCCATCCAGGTTAACAATTAATGTTTTTTTGGCTAGCTATATACTATACGAGCCCCTCCTCCACTCTCCGAGCAACACGTGTATACCAATGCCAGAACTAGGGCTTGCACCATCATGGCAACAAGTGTAAACTCGCGGCTTTGTTTTAACGGCAGCACTAATGCCACGTTAAACCGGAATCATGGCCCGGCTTTCCCCGAAAGGCGCCAAGTTTTGTGCCACATTTTTAGGAGGGACGACGGGTTTAATTGGATGGCAAGCAAGCTTCAACCCCAAGGCTGCTGCTGCACACTTGGCATGTTCCAGTCCATGGTTTCCCATGGTTTGTTAGGATACTCCTCTTCTTTTCCCATGCATGCTAGCTAGCTATAGCTAAAGCAGCCTTCACCAAACTTAGCTTGTTGCTCCTCCCTAATAAACTAATATAATCCCAACAGTTGCACGGTAAAGCTAGCTTAACCACAAGCCACAGAAGCAAAGGATCGGATGATGGGCTTTGATAGGGTTCTTAGCTAGGGTAGTAGGGGACCTCGGACCCCAGGGGACCTTGGAACATTCAGACAAATTAAAGGAGAAAGGCTAACATTAATCGCCACTAAACAACTCGCTAACCTTTGAAGCACATATGCTCCGGCCACACGCCGAAGCTCACACAAGTGGCCATCTGGCATGACGTGGACAGACATCGCTGACCTGGCTCCTCCCGCAAGGCGACACGTGGGAGGCGGGTTCGGGCGACCGCGTCGCCGGAGCGAGGCGCGGACGCCGAGGCGACCTCGAGGAGGGCGATGGTGGGATCCCGAGCTTAAGGCCTTGTTTAGATGCCAAAAAATTTGGCAAAATGCTATAGTAGCGGTTTTCGTTGTTATTTGGCAATTAGTGTCCAATCATAGTCTAATTAGGCTTAAAAGATTCGTCTCGTAGATTTCGTCTAAACTGTGTAATTAGTTTTATTTTTTATTTATATTTAATGCTTCATGAATGCGTCCAAAAATTCGATGTGACGGGAAATCTTGAAAATTTTAGCAAAATTTTGGGGAACTAAACTGGCCCTAAATATGACCAAGTGTACGTTAAGGCTAGCTAGCTTGAGTAGAATAATGGTTTTGCCAGTGAGGTTTTGAGGTGGAGGACACGGCCATGGCGAGGCGAAACGTGGCCATCGTGTCGCGATTAGTTTATTATGGTCGGGGCCTGTCTTAATTAGCTGTCCGATTAACCATATTGATCCATCAGTGCTTGAAAGGTGCGATAGCTTTCTTGCGATCACTTGTTTTTTATTTGGGGGCTCACTTCTCAAGGGAAAATCTTTATCGTGCGATTTGCTATACAAGGCAAGTATGTGACATAAGGGCTGACGCATCATAACCATGTCAACACAACACTCTCTTTGTGTTTTTGTATGCGTGATAATCAGACTAGTACGATATATATGATCATCCATGCAGCTAATAGCATACATACATATATCTTTTCAACTTGTGTGTGTGTGTTAAAAAGTTTGCAAATGCAAAGTGAAAAAACAGTAGATACTTGCATTATTACTAGGTTTATTTATGCAAAAATCAACTATGTTTATTTCTTCTAAAAGTAAGATCAGATGCAAAAGTTCCAGCTAATCTTGGATTAGCAGGAAAAGAAAGCAAGATTAGAAACTTAATATTCCCCATATACTTAATCATATCCACTCACAGTTTTAATTGACACCCGCTAATTGTTCTTGGAATAAAGAAACTTATGTTAGGTAATCAGATGCAAGGTTCTTTTGTTGGGGAATAAAAGAACAGCCATGAAATGGCAAACTGCTAGAACATTGTAAGCTGCATCGTCTGTACATACACGCCAGATACCGTACATTCAGAAAACAACACAGCAGAAGTTGCTTTACATCTAGCCCAATCAAAGTGCATTCTGCAATACCAATATGATACATGTGAGAAAGCACTCCACACCAGAAAGCTGCACAATCTTATACAATGTATATACAGTATACACCACTTGTTCAGTAGCATCCCAATGCACTTTCAAACTGTCCTGACAATCACAAATAAGAAAAATGACTCAGGTTGACTTCAGTGACTTGCTACACCTCCCTGGGATCTGAATCCTCCGAAGATGGCGAGCCCAGCCTTCTATCAGGCAGTGCTGGCTCTGGTCTCACATCGTTTTCACTGGCCTTGTGCTGGTTGCAAGCCTGAAATCTGAAGCAACATGACAGATGGTCGTTAACGATCCCGGCAACCTGCATGAAAGAGTAGATCGTTGTAGGTCCAACACACTGGAACCCTCGGTGCATCAAGTCCTTGCTTATGGCTTCAGCTTTCGGCGTCTTTGTAGGTACATGGCGAGCATAGCGGAAGCCGTTTGTGATGGGCCTGTGGTTAACAAAGCTCCAGCAGTGGTTGCTGAACGATCCGAATTCCTTAACCACCTACAGGTAAGCATTTCGAAAGTTCAACACATGGAATACTGAATTTATGAAACATATGGTACTACACAAAAGATGTTTGATCAAATCATGGTGAACTGCAAATCATGTATAGAAGAAGCCCATGTATCACATTATCCAGATTCTCAAAGGGTACATGATGTGGCTCATGTACGAAACGAGGTCTCCGCCTCTTGGGATTTCTGTTTGCTTATGGACTGGAAATGGCTGTTTTAGTGCTGTGCTAGTCAGCTGATCGCTAAGTTGCAAAGCTGAAAAAAGTAAGCTGAGTGTGATCTCACTAGTATTTTTTTTATATATACATTGGACAGATGCTCAAAATTTCTAATGTTGCCAAATTTCTGATACCGTTTTCCCCTTTGTTGTTAAATGCCAAATAGGTAAAACAGCAAAATATTAGCATTCGGCCTTATCACAAGAACGATAAGAAGAATAAACATTGTGTCCTCGTCCATCACAGATAAACTCAACAAAAAGATTCGATGCAAATGCAAATAACTGTAAGAATACAAACTCCTGTACCTTCTGCATTTGCTTAGCATTTGTTACAACTGCGCGAATCTTTTGCTCTGACAGCAGCACGATTCCATTTGATCTCAATAGGTTTATCTTCTTCTCCGTGAATTCAGATACCAATGCAAAGTTGAAGCCATCGAAAATCTCCCTGGTACAAAGGCTGAATCCATCAGTGGACATCCTAACACCTCTGCTATGAACAGAGTTTCAGTTTTGGGCAGCATACCTGGATTCCTCCCTCTTGCTCAAAATAGAAGGCCAGGTGAGTTGACCTAAGGCTTGTGAAAGTGTGAGCAGCTCGAATAGCATTTGGTCATCATGAATGGGAACTCCCCATTCTTCATCATGGAATGCGACATAGAGGGGCTCTGAAGAAATGGAGGTACCATACCATATAACACCAAAAAGCATGATATTACCTGACCTGTTCGCTTGAACTTATCAACACGGCTTATCGGCTATGGTACAGTATTTTTCTCTCACAACAAAACAGCATCAGCCGACTTATCAGCCGCAGAAACCACCCGCCGAACAGACTAACGGTGAGCCTATACTTTGACAAAACTGAAAATTCAACAAAAGTGCAAAAGATGCGACTTTTTCTACAAAATGCACTTCTGTCCTTGGTATTCTAAAAAACCTAAAAATTCAGGTGTTTATTGTTGCAGAATGAATATCTGTACTAAAGTGTAAAGATGCATGTTCACCAGTTTCAGACTGTTCATGGATAACAGTTCTAGAGCTACACCTGGTCTAATAAAATTGCGGTAAAATTCTTGCCATCCTTTCGAAAAAAAGTTCTACAGCTTCGAACTCAGTATATTTAGCACTAATTCACTAACGTCGTAAATGACAAAGGAGAAGTCTCAACTGATTATGAAGACAAACCAACAGAGTTACAAAGGTAGTTGAAATCCAACTGATTATGCTTCAACCACAGAGCAAATGACAAAGGAGAAGTCTCAACTGTAACGCACACGTACTGATCATTTGCAATGTTCTAGAGGAACCACAAAGAAAATGCAGTTTTATTTCACTTATTTTAAGGGAAACAAAAAGGAGGAACCAGACAACTGTGATTAACTCACCTGAGTTTGCAGTGATCCAGGAACATCTCTTCTTCTCCGCATCCGAGCCAACTGGCATCAGAGGAGGCGAGGTCCTGCACCCAAGTGACGGGACGAGCCTTCCATGCTTGCCCCGCTTCTCTTGATCATCCAGTCGTCCCTTCGCCTTCGAATTGGCCAGCGTCTTGGCTCTCTCAGCTAGCTTCGCCCTGGCACTGGCTACCTTGGAGGAAGCGGTGGGTAGGGCCATCCAGATGTGGGGTACCTCCGGCAAGGGGGACTCTGACTTGACGCCCGGCATTTGCAGTTGCAGAGTCAAGATCCTCGAGCTTCGCGGTGTTTGTTCAGTTCGGCAGGGACGACCGGACGAGCGGCTTATTAACGCTGTTTGAAACGGATGCAGAAAGACGGAGTTACCCCTGACGCGATGTTTTGAAACAGGAGGCTAGGGCAGCCGTGTCGAGCTGGGCGTCGGGTGCAACGGCCTCGGCACCAAGGGTGGCGTCGCCACGACGCCTCGTACCGTTACGCACAAGCATTGCCATACGCCGCTCAAGTCTCAACACGTAGTCAGTCTCCGCCGCGCGCATCGTCCCATTTGCAGCCCGGGCTTCCGTTAGTTTGCTTGCGGCAGCCGGCAGAGGCGCAGAGCTCTCGTCGGCAAAGATCTTCCCATGAAAATTCGACAAGTACTCTGCAGTAGTCCTTGGAGAACCACCTTCCAGATGTAATGTAACAATGCAAGGTACACGGCAAGACGAATGGACACATAATGGAAGATTGTGATATCAGCAACAGAATAGACACTGGATACGGCAAAACTTATGATACCAGAATGTAGAGTAAACCAGCAAACATTGTCTTCAAACCTTAGTTGAGTGCTCAGGGAAATGGAAATCTCTGTTCTACTTTACAGGAACGTTCCGAATTGTAGTAGCTGGAAAGTAACCAGGACGCAGATGAGTCCAACGAATCTAGTTGTGTACAAATTCTTTCATCTGTGACTGCCTGTTAGCATTTGATCTGAGTTTTCCAGAAGCACAGTAAACATTGCAATGCAGGGAACTGCAGAGTGTAACTAAGAAATAAATAGAGATGTCAGCCCCTCAGGTCAGCCTAGGTAGGATTCGCCAAACCTCCAGCCGCTGGCAAAAAATTGGACTTGATATCAATCAAGCACTGCTGGGAAGCGAGAGGTCACACAGTAGGTCAGCACTGGCAGACGGCCCCACTCATCTGGAGATGGGGTGTTCTTCACCACCTGAAGAAAGACATGTCGTGATATTACAAGTCAATAATACAGCAGTCATGAAGTGACTGGATAATAGATGCGGGAAATAACTGCTTACCAAGAAACACGAGGTACAATGCTATTGCAAAACCACTTGCCATAGGCGACAGTTGCATCAACGATTCATGTGTTCATATCATGCTCTTGGCAATCAAATTATTTCTCCGAGAAGTACATGGTATCCTGAAAATGAAGCGGCTCGTTTCCCCAAGAGGTCCATCTGGGAAACAACTCTCTGGCAAAAAGCTCGATGCATCTTGAAGGTTTAGGACCTGGAATATATTCTGAAAGTAATTCTTTTACAGATTAAGGGTCAACTAATTGAACATCTGTTATATCCAGCTAAAAAGGCCATATTGCATGACTGTCTATTCCAAGTTATAAAGGCAAGGGACACTTGAAGGATACTCTCAAGGGGAGGTTTCCTTGAGTGAGCACCTGGGACACTCATGATTACTTGGCTTCCTTCTAAAAACTTGAAGTTAGACCCTTGCTTAGCATTTGTGTTCTACATAAACAAATCCGGAGAACATAATCAATGAATTTAAGAATACAACTGCAGAACTAAAGTCACAGTCAAGATTTGGTACAAATAAGCTGGTGGGATAAACTTACAACATTTATGTAGCCAAGGAGGAGGCACTCATAAGGCCTGTGATGGAACAAATCTAAATCACCAATTAGAGAACCATCAGGTTTCACCTATAATTGGCAAAGATATTAGAACCAAAATGCAGAAAAATAGTAATGTCGCTATAAAATTAACAAATATATCAATGAAAAATACTGTTGCAGCAGGTGCCAAATGAGTATCAGATGTAAACCTTAAGCCAATAAAACACGGTGGGATCTTCCACTCCCCAAGAAGGAAGCAGTTTTTTCTCAACAAATGCCCGCAGTTTCTCCCTATTTGTAATCCACAAAACAAGAAGCGCTCCGGCTGGATGGGCAAGTTCTTGCACTGGAAGATACAACAAATATCTGTTGGGAAGTGTAGGATACCTGTGGCATAAACATTTAAATGAACGATTTATTACTCTATAAGGTTTCTAACTAACCAACTATAAGTTGAAAATTACAATTCAAAAGATGATGGACGGCGATGAACGTGAACACAGTCTAACCATAAATGGTTTAGTTTTGTAGACACAGCCAACTCATGCTTTACTATAAGTTCATAGAACAAAATGATACAGCCTAGACGCTCTATGGTCAGCTAAGGGTAATAATGATATCTGCACTACATTGGACACCATACAAGAAATTTGCACAGTGACAAAAAGAACGGGCTTCAAGAACTGGAGCGCATATTGGAAAGTTTGTTTACGCTGAATTCTCACTCTTGGTAGTAGGAGAATTCTTACTCTCATCGAGAGAGGATGGCACAAGGAGTTGGAGCAATTTTCTTGTCTATTTCTCACACAAGCTCACACAAATGCCATACCAACCTGAGGGGTTGGGGTTACATATTTATAGGCTGCTAGCCAGCCAAGCATATGCCAAGATGCTAGTCTAAGATGCTAATATGCTGTCCTAGCTAAGATGCTGTCCTCTAGTCTAAGATGCTGTCCTCTAAGATGTTGTCCTCTAGTCTAAGATGTTGTCCTAAAAACAGAAAAACAGCCACAAGGACCATGTGAGCAACAACCAGCCCCACAAAGACCAGCCACACATGACTTATCCATCATTCTCCCCCTAAGCCTTGTGCGTCGTCTTGTGGGAGAGTTGAACCATCCCGGTCCTGGAGCAGAGCTCAAGGAACTTAATCCTCCCAAGGGGCTTGGTGAGAAGGTCCGCAAGCTGGTCCTTGGTGTTGATGTAGTTCGCCTTGATGCTCCCTTCCTCCAAACAGCCTCGGATGAAGTGGTACCTCACCCGGATGTGCTTGCTGCGTTCGTGGAACACGGGGTTCTTTGCCAGGGCCAGAGCGAACTTGCTGTCCACCCTGAGCTCCACCGCTCTAGTGTCTCTGCCGAGGAGATCACCAAGCAGTCGAGCGAGCCAGAGCGCCTGAGTCGAAGCGGTGGAGGCCGCTATGTACTCGGCCTCGCAGCTGGACAGGGCCACCACCTGCTGCTTGACCGACTGCCAGCTAACGAGGCACTTGCCGAGGAAGAAGAGGATCCCGCTCGTGCTCTTGCTGGTGTCGATGTCGCCGGCGTGGTCGCTGTCGCTGTACCCGACGAAGTGTGCCGCCCCAGGACACCTCGGGTAGTAGAGGCCGTGGTCGAGAGTCCCCGCAACGTAGCGAATGATCCTCTTCACAGCCTGCTGGTGCTCCGTCGTCGGTCGCTGCATGAACCGACTAACGTAGCCGACGGAGAATGCCAAATCCGGCCGTGTGTGGGCGAGGTAGCGAAGGCTCCCCACAAGGCGCCGGTACTGTGTAGCATCCACCTCCTCCGTCGTGCTGTCGCGGCTCAGCTTCAGCCTCTCCTCCATCGGAGTGAGAGCTAGGTTGCAGTCGGTGAGCCCAGCTAGCTCAACGACGCGCTTGGCGTAGGCGGTCTGTTGAAGCGTGATCCCGGAGTCATCCTGGTGCACCTCGATTCCCAGGTAGAAGGAGAGAGGCCCCAGGTCACTCATCTAGAAGGTGGCCTTCATCTCTTCCTTGAATGCCGCCACCTCCGCATCCTTGGTGCCGGTGATCACCAAGTCGTCGACGTAGACACCCACCAGCAGGGCATTTTCTCCATTGCCCCGTCGGTAGATGGCCGCCTCGTGCGGGCTTTGCTCGAAGCCCATCCCCTTTAGCGTGGAATCCAACTTGGTATTCCACGCCCTCGGTGCCTGCCGCAGGCCATAGAGGGCCTTGCGCAGGCGGAGCACCTTGCCCTCCTTGCCGGGGATCGCAAATCCCGGCGGCTGGTGCACGTAGACCTCCTCCTTCAAGTCGCCGTTAAGGAACGCCGACTTGACGTCCATGTGGTGAACACGCCAGCCCTCCTGGGCAGCTAGTGCAAGGAGGAGTCGCACGGACTCCATCCGTGCCACGGGAGCAAAAGCGTCGTCGAAGTCGACCCCCTCCTGCTGCACGAAACCTCGTGCCACCAAGCGAGCCTTGTGCTTGACGATGGCGCCGGCTTCATCCCTCTTCAACTTGTACACCCACTTAGGGGTGATCGCGCGGTGACCACGAGGAAGGTCAGCAAGCTCCCAGGCGCGGTTCTTGTCAACCGCATCCATCTCCAACTGCATCGCGGCGCGCCATGCCGCGTGTCTCTCGGCCTCTGCGAACGACCGAGGCTCGCCGTCGTCACACGCAAGGTGCAACTACGCCTCCAGGTCCTCCAGGTCGTGAGGCACCAGTCCCGGCACCAACTGGTTGCCGAGAAGGTTCTCCATCGTACGGTACCGCAACGGCTCGCCGTCGTGGTACGCGTCGATGCGCTCCTCGTCGTGAGAGAGCGGAGTAGCGAGCTCAACCGGGTTGTGCTCGACACGAGCTGGTGTTGGAGTAGTCGTGCCCGGAGAGGTGCCTGTCGGTGCTGGAGTGCGTGGCGTTGCCGGCTGTGGTGAAGCCGGCGAAGAACTCATCGCAGCCGAGGTCCTGGCTGGAGAGCGTGGAGCTGTCGGAGTAGCAGGCGCCGGGGTCGGTGGAGGCTCGGGGACTGGGGTAGACGCGCTCGCCGAAGAAGAGATGCCTACTCCCCCAGCTCCCTCGAAGTGGACGTACTCGACAGTGAAGTCGTCGTACGTCGGAGCCGAGCCATCGTCCACCGCCTTGTCCCACGCCCATCCTCGCCCTTCGTCGAACACAACGTCGCGCGCCGTGCGCACACACTGTGTCTTCGGGTCGAGGATGCGGTAGGCCTTCGAGCCCTCCGCGTAGCCGATGAACACTCCCGGAGTGCTCCTGTCGTCGAGCTTGCTGATGTGGCCAAGCTCCTTGGCGAACGCGAGGCAGCCGAAGACCCGCAAGTGGGAGACCGCCGGCTTGCGCCCATGCCAAGCCTCGTACGACGTCCTGCCGTCGAGCGCCTTGGTAGGCGAGCGGTTGAGGATGTAGACGGCCGTCACCACCGCCTCTCCCCAGAAGACAGCCGGCATCCCCCTCTGCTTGAGGAGGGCCCGAGCCATCCCCACAACCGTCTGGTTGCGCCGCTCGACGACGCCGTTCTGCTGCGGGCTGTACGGCGCGGAGTAGTGGCGCTGAATGCCCTCGTCAGCGCAGTACGACGCGAATTCAGCCGCCGTGAATTCGCCGCCGTTGTCGGTGCGCAGCACGCGCAGCTTGCGGCCGCACTCCGCCTCCGCAGCAGCCTGCGCGCGTCTAATGGCGTCCGCAGCCTCTCCCTTGCTGCCGAGGATCATCACCCACATGTAGCGGGAGAGGTCGTCGACGAGCAGCAGGAAGTAGCGTCGTCCTCCCGGTGTGGCCGGTGTCACCGGGCCACACAAGTCCCCGTGCACGAGCTCGAGCCTCTCCTTGGCTCGAAAGCTCGCCCGCTGGGGAAAGGGGAGTCGCCTCTGCTTCGTCAACACGCAGACGTCGCAGAGCTGCTCCATATGGTCGAGGCACGGCAGGCCTCGCACCATCTCCGTGGCACTGAGCCGCTTCAGGGCCTCAAAGTGAAGGTGCCCGAAACGCTCGTGCCACTGCCACGCCTCGTCGTCCCGACGAGCAGCGAGACAGAGGGGTTGTGCCACCTGCACGTTAAGGACGTAGAGTCGATTTGCGCTTCTGGATACCTTGGCAAGAAGGCGACGACGACGATCCCAAATCCTCATGACTCCGTCCTCAACCACCACGCGCGAACCGTTCTCATCCAGCTGTCCCAAGCTGATGATGGAGTTCCTCAACGCGGGGATGTAGTAGACTCCGGTGAGCAGCCTGTGCTCACCAGACATGGTGGTGAAGATGACGGAGCCGACGCCCTTGATCTCCACGCCGGAGGCATCCCCAAACTTGACGGAGCCTCGAACGCTAGAGTCAAGCTCGGTGAAGAACTCCCGTCGACCGGTCATGTGATGGGTGGCGCCGGTGTCGAGGCACCACCCGTCAGTCTTGTCGTTGCCGGAGCTGTCGCCGAGGAGGGCGTGTGCTTTTGGCTCGTCGAGGTGGAGGAGAGCCGCTGCGGCCGGTGCCGCTGGAGGTAGCTCGATGCTGGCATGTGCCATGAACAGAGTCGGCTCCTCCTCCGCCTGTGCGACGTGGGCCTGGCCGCGTCGTGGCTGTCGACAGTCCTTGGCCCAATGGCCAAGCTGGCCGCAGTTGCGGCAAGTGTCGTCTCGTGCCAGCTTGTGCCTGCCGGCGGCGCCGCCCTGGGCGCCTCCGCGGGCATCACCCTCGGCACGTCCTCGCGCCCCGGCCTGGGCGTCTCTGCGCGCCTTGCGCGGCTTGCCACGCTTGCGGCCGCCTGTCGCGGAAGAAGGCTCCCCCTTCCTCCGGTCACCCTGGCTGGCAAGCCACTGCTCCCGAGTGAGAAGGAGCTTCCCGCCAGTGGTGATGGGCCCCGAGAGGGACTGTGGCTCATCACTGTCGACGACCTTGAGGCGACCTATCACCTCCTCGATCGACATCGTGGAGAGATCCAGCAGCGACTCGATCGAGCGAGCCATCTGCTTGTACTTCTCGGGGACGCAGCGGAAGAGCTTTTCGACAGCTCTCTCCTCGCCGTAGGTGTCGTCGCCGAACTGCACCATCTTCTGCAACAGAGTGTTGAGACGGAGAGCAAAGTCATCAACGTCCTCACCTGGCTTGAAGGCCAGGTTCTCCCACTCCTTGCGAAGTGCCTGCAGCGTGGACTTGCGGGCGCGGTCGCTGCCGATGCGTGCCGCAGCGATGGCGTCCCAAGCCTCCTTGGCAGTCCGCTTGCTGGTAAGCGAGAACTGCATCTCGGGCGGGACTGCAGCGATGAGAGCATCCAGCGCCCGTCGATCTAGGTCGTAGTCGACGTCGCCGTACCGGACTGCCTCCCACATGTGCCGCACCTGGAGCTTTACCCTCATCACCGCAGCCCACTCGACGTAGTTGGTCTTGGTGAGGGTAGGCCACCCACCGCCGGGACCGACGTCCCTGACAACAGCCTGGAGCCCGTGGTAACCACGGTACCGATCCGGGGAGAGAGAGCCACGCTGCCTGTGAAGGCCGTGCTCTCCATCGACCCGTCGGTACCGATCCGGGAAGAGAGAGCCACGCTGCCTGTGAAGGCCGCGCTCTCCATCGACCCGTCCGCCACCGTTGCCGTGCGCGCCTCCTCCAGGAGCGCCGCCGCCGTGTGCGCCTCCTCCAGGAGCGCCGCCGCCGTGCGCGCCTCCTCCACGAGCGCCGCCAGCGCGTCCGCGCCTGTCTGGGCTGCCGCCACGCTCGTGGACGTGTGCGGCTGCCCACTGCACCGCCCGCGCTCGCGCTGCGTCCCTCTCTAGCAGCTCGAGGTCCGCGTCGGCGGTGTCATCAGCGGAAATGGAGCTGCCGATGCTGCCGCGCAGAGCCTCGACCTCCGCCGTCGCCGCACGCGCTGCATTCGCCGCCGCCGCTGCTTCCGCCTCCGCTCTGGCTGCTGCCAGCCTCGACGCCCTTGCCGCCGCCGCAGCGGTCTCTGCCGCCGCTCGCTCGCGTTCCTCTGCCGCGGCAAGTTCGGCCTCCTGCCGACGCCGCGTGCTCGAGGCGACCGAGCGCTGAGACTGCCCTGCGGACATGACGCGCTACCGGGGGGCTGCTGCGTGGGGAGAGGGCGGCTTCAGACGAGCTGGGAGAGGAGTGAACAGGAGCGGCCGGAGGAGCTGCTGCTGCCAACGGCTGGGGCTGTTGTGGGGCTGGGAGAGAAGATGAGCAAGAGATGCTCAGGCTACAGGATAATACGGCTTTGATACCACTTGTTAGTCGCTGAATTCTCACTCTTGGTAGTAGGAGAATTCTTACTCTCATCGAGAGAGGATGGCACAAGGAGTTGGGGCAATTTTCTTGTCTATTTCTCACACAAGCTCACACAAATGCCATACCAACCTGAGGGGTTGGGGTTACATATTTATAGGCTGCTAGCCAGCCAAGCATATGCCAAGATGCTAGTCTAAGATGCTAATATGCTGTCCTAGCTAAGATGCTGTCCTCTAGTCTAAGATGCTGTCCTCTAAGATGTTGTCCTCTAGTCTAAGATGCTGTCCTAAAAACAGAAAAACAGCCACAAGGACCATGTGAGCAACAACCAGCCCCACAAAGACCAGCCTCTGTGATGTGGACCAAGGCTTAGTCATTAGCAGGTGCAGAGCCAAAGTACTAGTAATGCGGTCACCTTACAGCACGCATGTCTATCATAGCTATGTTAGTGACATCAATGGTTTCTAACTCTAGATCCGCCCCTGGTCATTAGGCTCACCGAGTGCTCTAGGCACTCTAGCTTTTATTTACTTTACAGAGAAAAAATACAAAAATTACTGTTAAATACTTGTTCACTTCATATTCATAGATAAATCACATCCAAAAAACAGTAAGCTTACGCTTCTTTCTGACGAACGCATCCATTCTCCCAAGGCGGGTCAATAACTATAAGATTATACCCTTGATTTGGACTACCTAGAGGAAAAAGGGTAACACCAAATGAATAAGGGAATCAAGTAAATGTGACAACACAATTATCACAAGCATAGAAATATGTGAGCATATTTAGCCTTCACTGGTGCCACATTGTCACTTACAAGGAATGAGATCTCTAACCTGTTTGAAGTCAGTCTTTATGTCAACGGATGACCCAAAGCATGAAAAGGCATTTCAAAATTAAGGACAGATCATTCAGTTAGCTGAAACTATATGTAACAAAGAAAAAGGGTATTTATGTACCATCAAGAAGCAACTTCCTCTTGGTAAAATATAATGCCTATTCTGGAATTCTCCTTCTGCCTCGTCGATCCCTTCAACACTGATTATGCTATTAAAGAGAGGAAATGATGTCTTTTGGGCATGAAAGGAACCTAAGATATTAGAATCAATAAACACTGCTTCAGCATTGCATCATGTACCTTCAAATATGGTAAAAAAGAATAAAACCATCTGTTTCATTACTTTACCTTCCTCATTGCCCTGAACATGGGGTTTCCGGAAGCAAAGAGTGATCTCATAGAAAGGTGCTCGCCATGAGGTCCCAAGCTCAACGAAATTATTCTCAGAACCACTTCCTGCATCAAGTGTGTGCTCGTTGCCTTTGATTGTCTTGGAAATGTACTCCAGTAGATGTTTAGCCTTAATGAGTGATTCATGTGCTTTCAACAGTAAAGGCCTCGCTTCCTAGCAGAAGTTAATCACAACATCAAGTTCAAGCACTAAACACTACTCACTACGTTTGCAAAACAAATTCCAGAGTTCTTCTCCACAACCTTAAACAAATATTATGTTTTCAATTGCCACTAGCTAAAATTCTAAATCCCCTGGCAAGTTGTCAAAGCGAAGCCATGATCCAAGTAAGAACTCAGTTACAGCAAGACTATCAGTTTGAGCCAAATTATATGTTACCATCTAGTCAATTTAGCATTACTTTGCCACAGTAAAGCAGTGTAACACATCACCTGGTGCCGGGCTTCAGCGATTTGCTCCATGGGATTGAGCTCCCTGGACTTCGGCTTCTGATTACGCTTGCGCTTCCTCCGTTTCTGGGGCCGCTCGATCTCTGGCTCGCCTTCCTGATGCTGGGGGCTGAAGCTTCGGGAGTAGTACGCAGAAGGGACGATGCGGAAGCGCTGGTAGCACGCGTTGAGGAGGCGGACCGGGTCGAGGAAAGTGGCTCCGGTTCTGCTGCACGTGCCATCGAGGCGGTAGACGCCGGTGGCCTCAAACGACCGCACCTCGTCGCAGACTTCCATCTGCGGCGGCAGCAGCAAGGGTTTGGGAGAATCTGAACTCTGAACCGTTGGATCTCCTTCCTTCGAGCCGGCGCAGAGGGCTGAGCGTCGCCGCCACCGCCGACGCCCGAGTTTGCGGGCCGCCTCCAGCTCTCCCTCCAGCTCAGGTAAGCGCCGCCGCCGAACAGCCCCGGGCGGAAGCGAGCGCGCGGGCGTGGAGGTCAGTCGGAGGCACGCGCCGTCAGTTGGGTTCAACTATCCTGGTCCTCACCAGTCAGATACTCAACGAGCAAAACGTGAATTGGCACAGTGGTCCGCAAAAAAAAATCTGTGCATCCGAGGTGTAGAAGGACCCGTGTGCAGCGCCGCAATCCGAAGAAGCGAAGCAACCAACCCCCGAAATCTCCGACGCCATCGCCACTGCGCCATGCCCATCCCGCTCCTCCTATCGCCGTTTTCCCTACCCTCGCCGCCGCAGCCCCTCCCCCGCAATGGAGCGCCATGGCGGTGCCCGACGCGACTCCGTGCCGCCCTACGGCTAACGCCTCCGCATCCGCCTCCGCCTCCGCTTCACCTGGGGCTCGCCGCGGGCCGTGGCGATGGTGGGAGGCGGTTCGTCGGGACGCTGGGCTCGAAGAGAGCGCGAGCGGCTGGTGCGGTTAGGATTTCTGCGATGTCCGGAGACGGTGGTGGCGGTGCTGGTGGTACGGGGATCGCGGCGGCAGCGGCCGCCACTGTGGTCTTTGCTGTGATGAACCGGGTGCTCTACAAGCTGGCGCTTGTGCCAATGAAGAATTACCCCTTCTTCCTCGCCCAGTTCGCCACATTTGGGTAATCTTGATAGTTGATACTTTCAATGAAACCTCAACGTCTGTCGTGTATTGAGCATTTTTTGTGCTATACAGAGTACTATAGGAACTGTGTGTAATTGTAATCTTCTGGATTGATTAAATTTATTAGACGTACGTTGCTGGTTTTCACTAGTCACAATTAAGTTCCTGGGGCTTATGAAGTGCAATGCTTCCATACAATTCAGTATCAGTAGAGTCCTTGTGTATTTCCTTTGCACAAACTGCTTTCTACTAGCACTGAACTTCTCACTTCATATTATTTGCAGGTATGTCCTAGTGTATTTCTCTTGTGTATTTCCTTTGCACAAACTGCTTTCTACTAGCACTGAACTACTCACTTCATATTATTTGCAGGTATGTCCTAGTGTATTTCTCAATTCTCTTCATAAGATTTCGCGCTGGGATTGTCACTAGAGAAATGTTAGCACTTCCAAAGTCACAGTTCATGCTAATTGGTTTACTGGAAGCGCTAGGTGCTGCTTCAGGCATGGCTGCTGCTGGTAGTCAATGATGCTCCTACTTCACCTTTAACAACTCATTGTTCAAGTTTGTGCATTGTAGCAGGTTCAGTAGTTGTGGTATGATTCCTTCAGACCATAACTAAATGAAATTTGTTTCTATATTTGTCTGTCCTCGCAGCTATGTTGCCTGGGCCATCTATTCCAGTGTTGTCACAGGTAATATGTCTACATATACCACTGGGTCACTTCTGATTACTCCATACGTAAAGCTTTGATTGTGGGAGGCATGAATCATGTATTGCTTACAAGTTACAACTTTACATATAACCCTGTAAATGGTTGTCAAATGGGTGCTGTTTTCGCAATTTCTGTTTTTTTTTACTTAGCATTTCTCTTTAGATTGTTTTTTTTCCCATTCTAAGTGCTTACATTGGATCAACACTTAGATAATTCTTGTAGCTAGGATGGTGGGCTAAGTGTTTCCACATGCTCGCTTGTGTATTCTTTTCACTGATCTATTAAATAATCATCATTATTATATAACATTTGTATAAGTTACAATTAACTTAATTTTTCCATTTTATCTTTGCTAGTGACATACAATGTTTCTAGGATGTATTTATTTTTCTGTATAGATCCGCTGGATTCATCCACATTCATGAGTACTTTTCATGTGATCTTCCTATTAATTGTCTAACATGCTTGTTATCTTTGTGTAGTCTTTTCTGGTTTGGCAGCTTATCTTATCTGTCCTCATCTTGGGAAGGAAATATAGAGCAAATCAGATCCTTGGCTGCTTGCTTGTTACAACTGGAGTAATTCTAGCAGTGGCTGGGTGTGTATTGGAATAGTTGTCCTTATTTTGCTTACTCTTCTATTGCACTTCCATGACGAGCACTAAATAATAATGAGTGGTTATCTATTATATTGTACACCATGTTTTTTTTTCCAAATCTGGCATGCTCATGTAAAGATCATGCTGACTGTTATCAAAGCTCCTGGTTCATTCTAGATACCACTGATTGCATTTTAGGATTGGCAGGCAATATAAGAGATTTTGCATATGCCATTTCAGTTTGTGATGTAGCTGAGAACTTGGCTTTATTAATCTGGCTAATCCTAGAACAATGGCAGAAGTAGAGCTTGGTCGCCCTCCCTACGAGGCTCTGATCATAAAAACTCTACCTCTGTTTATCCCTCTTTGCTTAGAGGGCCCTTAGTTATAGCACCTAATGGCCGACTCTCACCTAACAGAGTCAATAACCAAACGCATGCAGATCCTAAACCCAAACACATGCAGATCCTAAACCAAGCGCATGCAGATCTATCGTTTAGCCAAAGTCCCCTAAACAGATAACTATGGATATTTTTAGCCACTAACAGTTGCTGACGCCTTCGTCTTCTTTGCTGTATTGCTTCCCAATGAAAGCGTCCACAACACTTCCACCCTCCTGTCATCGAGCTGTAGGCCTGCTCAGAACTGGGGCTGAGCAATACTGAAGGTGATGAAGCACACTTGAGCAGTCAGCTGCTGGAAGAAGACAATCATGGCGACGACGGAAGATGAGGTCTGAAATTGCGCCACTGGAGTCAATTCAGCCAGCGGGGGTGCTGGTGCTGGTGTCATTGGTAGTGCCATGGTGGTTGCAGGGGAAGGAGATGCCACTGCCGTGAGGATGTGTTCGACAAAGGCAGCCAATACTGATGTCAGGCATGTCCACAGCTGACAAACATGGCAGCAATGTCGGATACGGTGGCAGATCTGGCAGCTGCAAAGACGGCTCTGATGCCGTTGGTGTCGCCACAATTGACGGAGTTGCTGTTGGCAAGGCTGCTGATGTAGAAGACAGTGGTGGTGTGGTGCCCAAGACTGAGGAGAACACCCTCTTCGGTGGAGCAGACAACGAGGCCAGAGAGTTTGCTAGAGATGGCGTGCATGTCGGTGGTACGTGAAGACGGCCACAACCACGGAGACGCCATCGGCTTGGATGTGAGTTTGGGAGCCCCTGGATGCAGCGACATCGCGGAGAACGCGTACATTCACGGTGGTGAGTAGAGGGGTCTGGAGGCCTGCGAATTCTGCTAACCCTGTCCGACGGCTTTAGTCCTGCCGGTGCAGATGGCCTCACTACTGATGGTGTTGTGAGGGCTCCAAGTGTCGCAGGCCTTGCCGCTGAAGTGACCAGGACCAAGCAGGACGCCCATCGTTGCGAGGGCCCTAGTGTTGCAGACCTTGGTGCTGAAGTGGCCAGGACCAAGCAGGACGCCCGCATCGGTGGAGCGGACATCAACGCTGGACATGCAATCGCCTGGTGCTTATCCTTCACCATGGCTGGCGCAAATGTGACCGGAGGAGTAATCACAGGTGGGGATGGCGCTGATGGTGGAGGCGGTGGGGAAGTGGTCGGTGTAGCCGCAATTGTCGGTGGAGGTGAAGCTGTTGGCGTTGGTGATGCTGCCGGCGGGGAAGATGTGGCTGCTGGTATAGCAGACTGGGCGTCGCTGGTGGGGAAGAAGGCGGTGATGCCGTTGTCCCAGGGACGGGGATGGGGATGGGGACATCTGGATTGGAGGGGCTGGTGGTGACGAGTCCCGAGCCTTCATCCGGTCGCTAAGCTGAAGGAGTGTCTCGTAGATCCGATCGATCCCTGCAGAGATGCGATCATACCTCGCAGAGATTCCCTCAGCGATGGTGAGGAGATCGCCCATGGCTGGGAATTGTGGATGAGCAAATGTGATCTGAGGGTGGGAATTTGCGGCAGCGCTATAGTACCGCGGGTACTGTAGACACATGGGGTGGCAGCGACGGAAACAGATACGGTCGCAAGATCAAAGGTTCTGGATACGAATTGATGTGGCTGAGAACTTGGCTTTATTAATCTGGCTAATCCTAGAACAATGGCAGCAGTAGAGCTTGATCGTCCTCCCTAGGAGGCTCTGATCATAAAAACTCTACCTCTGCTTATCCCTCTTTGCTTAGCCGGCCCTTAGCTATAGCACCTAATGTCCGACTCTCACCTATAACAGAGTTAATAACCAAATGCATGCAGGTCCTAAACCCAAACACATGCAGATCCTAAACCAAGTTCATGCAGATCTATGGTTTAGCCAAAGTCCCCTAAACAGATAACTATGGCTATTTTTAGCCACTAACAGTTGCTGACGCCTTCGTCTTCTTTGCTGTATTGCTTCCCAATGAAAGCGTCCACTACAGTTTGACTAAATAATCACAGTGACACTACATTTCGTTCATAGAATTACTGGTCTAAATGTTGACCCGTAGATTCAAATTGAACAGATTTCTTGTCTATTCCTAGTTTTCAGTGGCATAACTCTGAGAATAAACTTATTCCCACAAGATAAAATATATAAATGCTGAACCAAATATCTTGGAAGAGTATAGGTTTAGAAACATATTATGGTGGATCATTTGTACAGGTTACCATTATGGCGCATGTATTACGCTCATACCTTGATTAGATTGAGTTTTTCTTAAGTCATCCTCTTTTCTTGATGAATGCAGTGGAGCCAGTGATGGTCCGATTCTCTCTGAAGTCAAATTCTTTTGGCCAGCAGTAATGATGACTTCAGCTGCATTTCAAGCTGCTGCTTCCATTATCAAGGTTGAGTGTTCATAGTAGTGTTGTGGTGGGATTTTCATGCTAATCCAGCTATATAGTTTTTTTGGCACTATTACAGGAGTTTGTTTTCATTGATGGTGCAAAACGCCTTGAGGTTCGTTTAAACCTCAGTTTTTTTTCATTGATTTTCTGGTATTGAAAGCATGAATTATAACTTGGTTATTTTTTGTTTACATAGGGAAAGCGGCCTGATATATTTGTAGTCAACTCTTTTGGTTCAGGTTTCCAGGTAAGATAATAGAGATTCACTTTTTTCGATAACTCTAGGTTCGTAGTTAATACTGAAAATAGGAATGCCAGTACTATGACCTTCTTGGTACTCTATGATTCTTTGGAAATTTCTGGTGATTCTTGTACCATTTTGGCTTATGAATCATTTGGTTTGTCTTTCTTTTGCTCACTGAAAATCTTTGTTGTTGCACCATACAGGCTCTTTTCATTTTCCTACTCCTTCCATTTCTCTCTAACTTGAAAGGGATTCCTTTTGCTCAACTCCCTGAATACCTAAACCGTGGTGCTGCATGCTTTCTGAATGTTGGAGGGAATCTGAAGGGTGAGTATTGTTTCTCATAGTACATTCAGGTGGTAAATAAATGGAGCATTATCTCATATTATGTAATTTCAAATATTTGGTTGGTTGGAGAAAAAAAGATTTTCCTGAAATCTTCCACAAGTGAATATTATTCATCTCATCTTTTTTGTTTTGGTACAATGAGTGTTATTATTCAGGTATGCATGGCATAAATGTATAACACTTTGCTAGCTATGTCAAACTCAAAACGCTTGAGGCCTGCAATCTATAATCTATGATGCAAGATCATATGCTAATGGTTTAGATTTTCAGATTGCCATGGAGCTCCTCTGCTACCACTTCTCTACATAACTCTGAACATGGCCTTCAACATTTCTGTCCTTAATCTTGTGAAGATGTCTACAGCAGTGGTTGCTTCACTAACATCAACTTTAGCAGGTTATGCAGTTTGTCTTCCCTCTTCATATTTTAATGTTTAAGTAGAGTACTTGTGCAAGGCAATCAGGCAAGGGCATATGGAGATTTTTTTTTTTAAGTTTGAGGTGCCATGCAAATCTTTTGTGCAGTTGGCATACACTATAACTCGATGTTGACTCACGACCAAAACTTTAAGGAAACATGCCCTTTTTAAGCTGACTTCTGTTTGGTTTGTTGTACATTTTTTTTAACACTATGCTTCCCTGCAGTACCTCTTTCCATCTATATCCTGTCGCTGCCTCTGCCATATCTACCCGAAGGAACAAATTTGAGCACATCTTTTTTGATTGGTGTTGCTACCTTAGTGCTCGGACTGCTTCTGTACAATCTTCCTAAAAAATCAGCCAATCAAGTAAAGAAAGATTAATCTAAATCCATATCAGATATAAGGATGACAGGAAGCTATTGGTGCTCCACTAGGAAAAAGGAGCTGCATTTTGTTGACAGTGGCTGCACAATTTGGCACAGAACTTATGAAGAGCAGTTCTTCTGCTACAAACATTTGTTGTGCAAACATTGGAGGCACCAGCTGACTTAAAAGCTTTGAAACAGCAAGTTCTCGTTTCATCTGTTAACAAAATCCCGATGGATTATGCAGCTATCTGTTAACTCCACTTGAGCGAATGTAACTGCCAACTAGTTTCAGACGAGTAAGGGCTTCACAAATTCATTGGTCGTATAATTGTTGTCACTATTTTTTTTTTGTTAATTCAAGACTAACATGCCTAACTTCATAGGATTTATTATGTAAATATAAGTATACGTTCTTCTTCATTGTAAATCACGATTGTATGGCCAACCATTTCGGGTGAATGCTAGATGCATGGACCATTATTTATTTCTCCTTTATATTAACCTTTTTTATTTTTTTACCCTAGGGCCTAGGGTCTCTCTCCTCCAGACGGCGCCGCCGACGGGAGTCCACCACAAAACCGCAAATCTCACTGGATTGCTGCTGAAACTCCTTGTTTTAGCAGACCCTGTGCGGCTCTCTTCCAGGTTATTACTTCTCCCCACCCTGTGCACAAGTTGCATGGCGGGTACTTAGGGAGTTTCGGCTAGAGAAGACAAAGAGAAGATGACCGACGAGATGAGTTTGAGGATCGGCTGCAGGGGCTCGCTTTGGTGGGGGAAGAAGATGAGGATTTAGATTTCTCGGAGGAGATTGACAGCTTGATCAAGGAAATACCACAAAACCCTTCAGCCATGCAGCCTTGTTAAACGCCATGCGCAATACGTGGTCTGCAGCAAAGGAGGTTACTTTCAAGGTGTTGGGAGAACCTATTTCTTGTCCAACTCCAGTGCGTGGGGGTTGTACTAGGATCATGGAGGGAGGGCCTTAGCCTTAGCTGTTCCGTGGAGCACCGGTGGTCCTAAAGGAATATGATGGCTTCTCAAATGTGAAGGACTATAATTCTATAAACTCAATAAAATCACAGTTTGGGCTCGCATCCAGGGCATCCGGGAGGGGTTGAAGAAGAAAGAACTGGTGGAGAAGGTGGCGAGGAAGGTCGGCGGGCCACCAATTACGGTGATTTTGGATGAAGGGCGCATAAACCCGACCTCTTATCTTAGGGTCTGTGTTTTCTTCGATTTTGAGAAACCCTAGTGAGGGTGGTTCCTATCACGATTAAAGAAAGCAAAAGATATTTGGTGCAATATGAGAAGCTCTCTATGTTTTGCTTTGTTTGTGGTCTTATGGGCCATGAAATGATAGAATGTGATGGAGTGCATGATGTCAATAAATGTCGGTGGGGTGATTGGCTTCAGGTGAAGTTTGGGGGCAATAATTTGAGAAGAGGTGCTGGTCGAGGGAGTGGCCCTAGAGGAGGCTTTGGGAATCGTGGAAGGGGAAGAGGTAGAGGTAGAGGTACATGCCCAAATGCTAATGAAGGAGATGACATGGATATCTATGAAGAACAGAATAATGATCTCCTGTTGCTGCTGGGAGCTTCAAATACAGTGGAGGTTGAAAATAACTCGAAAAAAGTTCAGGAGAGGAAAAGACAAACAAATGAGGAGGTGAATGAAGGGGTGGCAAAGTAACTTTCACTAACAGCGTCCTATTCAAACCGTAGGTCACTTCAGCATTTTCCTCCCTGCTTCCGTCTCGAAGTGAATAAGAAAAGACAAAACAATCTAGCAGAGTAGCAGTGGCAGATGCTTGTCCCTTCCAGCACCAAGCACCAAGGCGGTTCTCCCGCAAGACGTCGCAATCATCATAATTCCTTGTAGGGGCGTTTTGATACTTTAGCTTTAGCCTTGGTTTTGGTGAGATGTTCTTAATCGTGGGACAGAGAGAGTAATTATTAGTTATTCTGGCATAACATTATGATTCTACAGCCATATTTAGTAAAGCCTTGCTTGGTTTGATAAAGATTTGAGGAGGATTGAAGGCGATTTAATCCCTTGCAAATTAAAATCCCTCTCATCTCTTTTGGGAGGGGATTAACCGAGCAAACTTTGATGATGGAACAGACGCCGCGCATGAACCAGGAGGGAGACGTGTGTTCGCACGGGAAGGGGGAAAATCACGTGGGTTATAAAAATAAAAATTAATGTTTAAAGATGAATCATATCATATAATAACGCCTTGCTTGGTTTGATAAAGATTTGAGGAGGATTGAAGGCGATTTAATCCCTTGCAAATTAAAATCCCTCTCATCTCTTTTGGGAGGGGATTAACCGAGCAAACTTTGATGATGGAACAGACGCCGCGCATGAACCAGGAGGGAGACGTGTGTTCGCACGGGAAGGGGGAAAATCACGTGGGTTATAAAAATAAAAATTAATGTTTAAAGATGAATCATATCATATAATAACGACACCAATTAAAGCCCCCGGCGAGGATCGAACTCGCGACCTTTCGCTTACGAAGCGAACGCACTGCCACTATGCTACGGTGGCCAATGCTGCTGTTTATGGCAGAGAAGATTACTTATAAGCATCTCACATGAAATGGCCTAAAAATAATGAACATGGGCACCCTTTCATTTTTTTCTCTTCTCTCCTCACCCTATCCATACACACACCTCCTCCACCACAAATACTACTGGCGCCGCCTCCTTGTATTGCCCTGCTCCGCTCCACCGTTGCCCCGCCTCCGCCCCTCCCCATCTCATGCCGTCGCGTTGGCTTTCCTGTACCGCGAGTTGAGCCCACACAAGCAAGAGGAGCCGAGTGAAGCTCCTTTTTCAAGCTCTTTCTCCTTTTTCGCACTCCTCTTGGTACATTTTTTGAGCTCCATCTACGAAGCAATTAGACAGGGAGAGCGTTTGGTGAATGGATTCATAGAGCCCCTCGTGGAGCGTACCAAACTTGGCCTTATCTACGTCAACATCCCAAGAAGTTATCTTACCAGCTATGACCCTCACACATATGCTTTCTTAAGTTTGACTCAGCTTCGAAAATATCAGCAATATTTATATCTCTAAATATGTTTATTACGAAAATACATTTAGCGATTTTATTTAATAATACTAATTATAGATAATAAGTATCAATATTTTCTTTTATATATTTAATTAAAATTAAAAATATTTGACTTCTTGGTAGTGAGAATGATACTATTTTTACAGAACGAAGGGTGAAAGTAATTGTGGCTGCAGTGCATAACGCACAGGATTATTTTGCCCTCGGCAGTATAATTTGCCCCAGGCGGTGTGTTCCAGCAAGAACCTCTTTACGAATTGGACAGCCTAACTGTTCCAGCGTCGCCGAAAATGTTCGCCGATCCGTTGCGTTTTTTTAAAAGGCTACGTACAGTTCCGGCACGAGGGAAACGTTGGAGCAGCATGGGTGGTTGGGTGGCACCACGCCGACCAGGGGAGCTAGGGAGGCCCCCGGCCGCCGTGCCCGCAGATCCGCGTCAGGAACAGGACCGGCCGGCCGCGTCCTCTCGCCTCGCGCGAGCGCCGCCGGGGACCCAGGAGATGCCCCCTCCGCCCATCTCATCTTCTTCCCCACCCGCGATATCGGTCTCCATTCATTTAGGGATTGGAGAGTTTTTTTTTTTTTTTTTTTTTTTTTTTTTTTTTTTTTTCAGAGGAAGAAGAGAGGCAGGCTCAAAGCCCCGAGCGCGTCCCCTCGTTGAGGGGAGAAAAGGGGGTGACGGTGACCGATTATTTGGCCAGAGGCATTTTGGTCCCTTTCAAAATTACTGACACAGTCAAACTAAGTCAACTAAAAGATATACAGAGAAAATAGACGGTAGTGCTATTTATGTAACGAATTTTCAACTCGGTGTTAGATAAGGAACTTTGATTTCTTTAGTGCCTTAGAAGGAAGAGCGATTTTTTTCAGTGCTAAATAGATAATTCTCTCAAGTAATATGCTCCTCTAGTTCAAAAAAAAAACTTTCTTATTTTTCAAGGAGTTAACAAATTTTAAGTTTAATTAAATCTATATAAAATATTACAAACGTTTATAATACCAAATAAGTATCATTAGATTGATTACAGAATATATTTTCATAGTAGATTTAATTAGAGACATAAATATTGATAATGTATTTAAAAAAACTTGGTTAAACTTAGAAAGATGAATTTATTCAAAACCTAAAATTGTATTCTTTTTTTCAGAAAGTCTTCCGAGCGCGCACGTGATCGAGCCCCGGCGCGCACACCCCGACGGCCGTCCGATTCGTGCCCGCGTCTTCTTCCACGTCACGCTCGCGCCCGCTTCGTGCCCTCGTCTTCTTCCTCGCCGCACCCGCACCGCCGCCCTTCTTCCCCAAATCCAGCGCCTAGGGTTTCGACGGCCGCGCCCCACCCTTCTTCCCCAAATCTGGCGGGCTATATAATGGCTGGCCGGGGGAGGCAGGTAGGCTAGGCGGTGGGGATGGCCGGTGGACGGTTTAGGGGAGCTGGCGGCGGTAGCGACGACCGAGCCAGGTTAGGGCAGGGGTGCCATGGCTAGATTTCGACGGAGCTCGCCGGAGTTCGCCATGGCCGCATGCGGGAGGGGACAGGGAGGGAGCGAGAGGGGAGAGGAAGGAGGAGGTCGCCGCCGGCGGCAGGGTGGCATCGGGGTGGTGGGAGGTGGTGGAGGCGGGGGCGAGGGCGGCGAGCCGGATCCGAAGGCACAGGGAAGGAGGCGAAGTGGGAGCGCTGAGCGCAGGAGGAAGCTCTGTCGCCGGAGCCGAGCAGTCGAGGAGGCGGCGGTCACGCACGCGTAGTCATGCAGGAGAAAGCAGATAAGTCGAGGAAGGAGGTGTGCGGGCGAAATTTGTGGAGCATGCACGGGCGGAGACTAGGAAGGCCCTTCTTTTTTAGATGGAGAGTATTTTTATGACCCTTTTATCATTACAGTGGCCCCGTTCGCTTGTCTTAAAAATAGCTTGTTCGGCTTCTTTTTTCAGCCGGAACAATGTTTTTCTCTCACAACAATTCAGCCAGAACAATATTTTTCAGTCAGTTTCAACCAAATTTCAGACCAACGAACGGGGCCAGTATTTAGACTTTAATGTTCTGATTTCTTTTAACAACAAATTACAGTCGTCAATAAATAGTTAGATTGAAAATACAGTGAGTTTTCGACCAACCAGGAATTACCGACCGTTTCTACCTTATCACCGGAGTTGAACAAAACGTATATCGTGAGTAGTATAGAAATCCCTGCGAGTTCGTAGTGAATCCGTGTTAGTTTCGTGACAGAGATTCAATATACAAGTGATCAATGGCATCAAGATTGTCCACGCTTAGGCCTTGTTTGATGCGCATATATTCATCTCAATCCACATATGTTGAGTTGGATTACAGTGGAATTAAACTAAGTTCCATTTCAATCAAATCCAACACATGTGGATTGGAGTGGATACAGGTGCATCCAAACAAGGCCTTAAAGCAATTACATGTACATGTCATGATGCGAATCCTTAATCGAGCATCGAAACAGCTAAACTGTGTGAAAGAAAGACCAAAGTGCTGCTTGTCTGTGACTGTGTAAACGCCTAAACGGGCAAGATATTTTTTTAACCCAACTAGTAAACTAACTAGACCCTTGTCTTTGAATTGCAACCACCACCTCGTTACAGCGTGGGCATCTATAGGAGCTTGTAGCGGAACAACGTGTGCGTAGGCAGTAATAGCAATACCTGAAAACAGGAAAGAACCTGTCTTAGGCAAATTTCAACACAGCAAAGCTTTAGATACTATAAACAGCATTCTTTTTCACGCTTTGAGATTTTCTGGAAAAAAAAAGATAATCGACTGCAATATGATTACAGAAGTTGTCTAGAAATCCTGAGAAGGATCCTACTATTCCAACCATTTGGAGATGACTACACACTTGCTTTTCCTTATACATGTCTTGCTCTTTGAATGATCAAATAGTCGTTTCCAAGGTTATCTACTAGGTTACTACAAGGGGCTAGTGTAATAAACACCAACCCCAGCAATCTTAATTAACCCAATAATAGCTATCAGAACATGGCTTTTCTAATGTGCTTCTTTGTTGTGCAAAATGTTAGGGTGGAATCTACTGAAGGGAGTATACCACAAAGGGAGATATATATGACCAACAGGGCACAATAAGAACCGGCGTACCTGTGTTGACATGGAAGAGCAATAAAAGGAATGCTAGGACTGGACCGACATATAGGACAATCTGCTTCGTCGCCAGAAGAACCTGCCGACTTATCTTCGGAGAAGGGAAGAAGGAACTTCTTTACTGAGGATGAGTTTAGGAGGGGAAGAAGCAAAAGCAACATTTCCTGAACAATTAAGCAGGGTCAGGCATCACTTCAAGTTCAACTAATATATACCGGCAGTACATCAAAATAAAGTTCTGTTGAATAACAAGACACTAGCAAAAACACCAATTTAAACACTGGGACAATAGGGACAATAGTGACAATAAAGCTCCCCAAAGTACAATATGAACAATGGTCATAAGACTAATGCTCGAGATTGCTTCACAGTACTATACTCATCTAGTTCTTCAAGAACATGTTTAAATTTCAGAACACTTCAGCTTAAATAATAGAGATAAATCCGTTGATTTTTATCTTTACTAGCCATCTTGCAATAATGTGAGAATCTAAAGAACAGCGGCAAATATTACAAGTGATACTTTGCTTTTATAAACAATAAATAGCTGGAAAAACTAGGTCTTTACATATACTTTCAGCATGTCCACATTACAAGCACCAATAACAACGTGATCGATTGCGGTCAAAACCTTTTTGCCCATTGCTGTACTTCAGTTCCAATGCTAATATAGTATCAATGGAGCCACCAACCCATGTTTACTTGCATTCTATTAGGCAACTAGTCTGACCTTCTACATAGAGGAAAAGTTATGTTTATCCTTACATAACACATTATAGGATTTTCGAATTTCGATTATACCAAAATCGCACCCCAAAGTATTCGTGGAAAATCTCAGGAACACCTAAAGAAACCGGCACAGCAGCCCCAGCACACTCTAAATTAAGAACAACATTACCAATCCGTTATTAGCAGGTTCCTAAGTAGATAGTCCTGAGCGCCCTTCACTGAACACAGATCAAGTGAACAGATTCAGACTGCAAGGATTTCACAATAGGATTACAGTTTTTATGCCACTGGAGTCACGCAAACTGCGTTTGAATGGTGATAACAATGCAACATGTTTGACTTAGTAAAATTATCATTCCAAGGGACTGTCATGAGATCGTTTCCATTTGGAATAGAAGCAGATGCAATTAAGGCATCCTCCAACTCCCATGTTTGCATCCTAGTATCTGGCTGGAGTGAACACGAACTAGATTTAGTGAAAAATGCACAAACATATGCAATCTAAAATGTCAGATAGTGGAGGATATCAGAGAACTAATTATTCAGAGACCAGATAGGTTTCATTATTTATATCAGTATATATGCAATCAAAAACACAGCTGCACAGATCAAACTGTAACATCGATAACTACTTAAGCTAGAAACTTTTTAGGTTACCAACTGTTTGTGAGAGAAGAGAACTGTAAGAAAGAGATTTACCGAAAACTCATTCCAGACCAGCTGCCGATTCATGTACTCAAAGCTAACGGCTCTGTTCATGTTGGGGCTCCCATAAACAAGTCTTGCTTTCAGAATCCTTTCTACAATAGTTTTGTACCTTTATAAACACATAAGAAAGGCTTATAAGTATGTGTCATACAAAATTAATCATAATTAAAAAGTGAAAAGGATGATAATCTATTAAAAAAAGAGTGTCTTTCAATTTCCCCACAGATTATGCTGATCCAGCTCATTCAGATACAGTCATTGGTCAATTTCCTATCAGTGGACAGTACATGAAGTACATGTTGACAATGTTCAATCTATAAATAGATAGTAGTTAACTTTGCCAAACTAGGCACCACCTGCTATGGCCATGATATCATGAATAATTTCTACAATCCTCATGACACAAGAAGAAAGGGCCATAATTAAACAGGCATAGGAAGGTACCTTCCACCATAAAGAAACAAAAATAGGTTAAAGAACGAAGCAGCCCTGTACAATACTTCAGCATTCTGCACTAAGCCCCAAGCATGGCGTGCTAGTGGTCTCTACATCATGAAATAGAAATTAAGTTATACTAATACAAGTGGAGGAATTGTAAGTTTTCAAGAAGATGTCTGGCACCTGTTCAGAATCGCCCCATCGACGGAAAGCAGAAAAAGACTGTAATCGTGACCATATATACTGGCCACCAACAAAGCTAATACAATAAAAGATCTTTTGAGAAACAGAAAGCCCAGATCCTTCCAAACCTGTTCTAACTGAAAGCAAATGGAATTCATTAGATGTTGCTCAGATAATACTAATTTACGTATCAGTAGAAAACAACACAAACCGGTATAGAATAAACTCCTAGGAAGGTTACAAATGAGCTAATTTGGCTAAGATAACCTTGGTGTGGTTCAGTTCATTTGCTGAGTTGACTTCAACTTCTGTTTTTACAAAGAAAAGGAGATTGTATATAGCATGTAATGTGAAAAGGCAAGCTCCAACCAAGCTGTAATTTGATATGTTCATGTAAATATGATAAATGAGCTGCTGAATGGTTAAAATTATGCAGAAGCAGAGCAGAAGGGTGAACCTTGTGGGGATGAGACACTAGAACAGGAGAAGAAGGGCATAGATGAAGACACTTTAGACAAGGTGAATGCAGATGGTTAGTCAATTTCATTCTTTGAACATAAAGGATACAATCGTGACAGTCCTATCCTTTTTGTAGATGGTGGAAGACTTGAATACTAGTGAATGTATCTGGAAACAAATAATACTAAAGATATGCAACTTTTTTTATAATACTAGAGATATGGAATTAATCATGTCATAACAAACTAACAGATTATGAGATAAACAAGTAACATTCTAATTATGCAACAATAAGAAAAATAATGCACATCATATGCCTCCTGGCACTGGCAGTGGCTGGCATTAGGCCCATGTCACTTGTTTAATTGCATAAGCAATTTCTGATTGTTGCACTGTGCTGCAATGCGAGTATTTTAAGTTAGCTGTGGAAAGCAGTTATTGTACAATCCAGCACACTGTTTGATAAATCAGATTATAGTTTACCAAATTAATTATCAAATACGCAAGAGAGTTGCATATCACTAAAGAAGAAAGATATGGTACAAAACAAGTTCAAAATATTAAAATATTACAAGGATGGCCATAATTCAAAATATCTGAAAGTGATTCCACCAAACAAGATGACCATAATTCAACATTTCACTCTACTGTTTATTCGTACTAGGTATTTCTACAAGCAACCATTGGGTCATATGTGTACACCATTCTACTCAATAGGGCAATATACCTGTAGAGAGATAATGCACCGCACACCCAATAAGGGGGGGTGGCCTTTCATATATATAGCCGAGAAGGCTTGGAGTACAAGTAATATGAAGTACAATACAAGTCAGGCTATACATATCTATTTATATCTCTAATACCCGCCCGCAGTCGCAGCGGGAGGATCTCGCACGCAAAGACTGGACCTAAAATCAGTAAACAACTGTACAGGCAAGCCTTTGGTCATAATGTCCGCGAACTGGTGGAATGAAGGGACATGGAGGACTCGAACCTGTCCTAGAGCAACCTTGTCGCGAACAAAATGAATGTCAATCTCTATATGCTTCGTGCGGCGATGATGAACAGGATTACCCGTCATGTAGACTGCACTGACATTGTCACAGTATACAATCGTCGACGAAGTAAGAGGAGTGTGAAGCTCCTGAAGTAGCTGACGAAGCCAACAAGTCTCAGCAACAGCATGGGCGACAGCACGGTATTCAGCTTTCGCGCTGGAACGAGAAACTGTAGTCTGTCGTTTGGAGGACCAAGACACCAGATTGTCACCAAGAAAGACACAGTATCCAGACGTAGACCGCCGAGAATCCGGACAGCCAGCCCAATCAGCATCCGAGTATGCTGTGAGAGTGTCAAGAGACCCGGTACCGAGGTGAAGACCTGTAGACAGTGTACCCTTGACGTATCGCAAAATCCGCTTGAGCAGCGCCAGATGAGGTTCACGCGGAGAATGCATAAAGAGACAGACCTGCTGAACTGCATAGGCAATGTCGGGACGAGTCAATGTGAGGTACTGTAAACCGCCGGCGAGACTCCGGTATTGTGTTGGATCGGCAACTGGTGAGCCATCAGTGGCTGACAGTTTGGCGCGTGCATTGACTAGGGTGGCTGTAGAGTGACACTCAATCCTGGAGAAGATCAATTGCATACTGCCGCTGTGACAGGAAAAGGCCGTCAGCAGAACGAGTGACAGAAATCCCGAGGAAGTGATGAAGATCCCCGAGATCAGTCATGGCGAACTCTGAGCTAAGGCGCTCAGTAATATGTCAAAGAAGAGCAGGCGAGGATGCTGTGAGGACAATGTCGTCGACGTAAAGCAACAGGTAAGCAACACTGGTGCCCTCCTTGAACACAAAAAGAGAAGTATCTGACACTGAAGCGACGAAGCCCAAGGTCTGAATGAAGGTAGCGAATCGCTGGTGCCATGCCCGGGGTGCCTGCTTGAGCCCATACAAAGACTTCTGTAACAAGCAGACATGGTCAGGTGCAGCCGGGTCGACGAATCCAGGTGGCTGCTGGCAGTAAACAATCTCATTCAGATGACCATGAAGAAAGGCGTTCTTGACATCCAACTGATGAATTGGCCAGGCACGAGACGCAGCAATGCTGAGAACAACCCGAATCATTGCAGGCTTGACAACTGGACTGAAAGTCTCTTCGTAGTCGATGCCATACTGCTGAGAAAATCCTCGAACAACCCACCGAGCTTTGTGACGAGCAAGAGAGCCATCAGAGTGATACTTATGCTTGAAGATCCACTTGCCGGAGACAATGTTGGCACGAGGAGGCCGTGGTACGAGTCGCCAAGTGCCATTGTCAACAAGTGCCTTGTATTCGTCCACCATTGCAGCCCGCCAATTTGGATCAGCAAGGGCGCTGCGATAATTGGCAGGAAGCGGTGAGGCATGCGTGGCGGAGTAAGTCAGGCGTTCCGGCGGAGGCAGGAGCATTCCAGTCTGTTGCCGTGTCACACGGCGCAATGGAGCAGCAGGGACCGGCTCAGGTGCGTGAGCCGGCTGAGGCGCCGGTGGAGGAGGCGTGACCTGTGCCTGGAGCACAGATGACGGTCGAGGACGCCGGCTGTACTGGAAGAGCACCGGCGGACGTGATGCAGCGGGAGCCGGCAGACGTGCTGCGCCCTGAGCAGCAGGCATGATGTCAGCAGCAGAGGACGCGCCAGGGGCTGCCGATGTAGGGGTAGCAGTACCCTGAAGGACCGGACCGTGCCAGAGGATGGCCGGGTCCAGTGCCAGGGTGTCGTCGTCGTCGAAAGGCGGCCGAGTAGAGAGCTGGCCCGGAGCGCCAGCAGGAGGAGCTGGCACAGGTGCAGGAAGACGATCCTGTAATAAAAAATCAAGTGACTCCGTAGGTGGTTTGGCAACCGCAAACGGAAAGTGAGTCTCATCAAAAATCACGTGACGGGAGACGATGACTTTGCGAGTGGAGAGATTGAGACAACGATAACCCTTTTGTGAAGAGGGATACCCGATGAAGACGCAAGCTGAGGAGCGAGGAGCCAATTTATGAGGTGTCGTGGCACTAAGATTTGGGTAGCATAAGCAACCAAAGACTCGAAGCACGGAGTAGTCAGGCGTCTTGTGATAAAGGAGGTGATAGGGAATACCATTATTGATGGAGGAGGAGATGGCGGCGACATGACAGGCTGCAGCAGGGTGACTGGAATGTGGAAGGGTGTAGAGCTCCCCGCCACTATTGCAACGCGGAATCTCGGTCTTGGTCTGCAGATCCTTAACAGAGAAGCCAAAAGCATCAAACTCAATGGAGCAGTTATTGTCGCGAGTAAACTGACGAAAAGATAACAAATTTCGAACAAGATGTGGAGCGACAAGAACATTATTGAGTTGAAAAATATGATCAGCTATAGGAAGAATGGAAGTGCCACGACTAGAAATTGGAATGGAGGACCCATTGCCGACTGTGATGAAGGACGGCGAATGAGGTAGATGGGAAAGAAGTATACCGTCGTGGGGGGACATATGAGATGTAGCTCCTGTGTCGAGGACCCAGGGGCTGGCGCCTCCCTGCAGTGCCATCTGGTTGAGGGAGGCAATGAGAGCGCCCTGATCCCAGCCATCGGACGTAGAAGGCGGTGCGAAGGACGTGTGGGCCTGCGGCAGAGGTGCCATTGGAGGACGCCACTGCGGCTGAGGAGCCCACGAAGAAGGACCAGTCCACGGGTTCATGCAGACCCAAGGACCAGTCGGCTGGACGCCGGGGCCGGGACGCCCGCCCAGGAGGCCCGGGGACGCCGCGGGTGGCTGCTGTTGGCGGCTGTCACCGCCGTTGTTGCCTCCACGCGCACCATAGCCGCCCTTGCCCTTGCCGCCGCCTCCACGCGCACCATAGCCGCCGCCGTTGGGGTTGGTGCCAGAGGACGAGGAGCGGCAAGAAGGGGAGGTGCAGGCCGTAGTCGCTGAAGTGGTGGACGGGGCGACGGCATTAAGGGCGGTGTCGGAGGAGACCTTGGCGTCGTTGGCGAGGCGAAGCTCCTTGAGCCGAAGGGTGTTGTGGGCGGAGATGAACGACGGAAGAACCGCCGCATTGGCGATGATGTCCGCCGTGTTGGCGAAGCGCGGATTGAGGCCGTGAAGAAGGTTGAGGACCAGCTGGGGCTCGGAGACGGTGTGGCCAACGTCGCGGAGAGCGTCAGCCGTGTGCTTCATGCGCCGGGCGTAGGCGTCGATGGACAAATCACCCTGGGTCATAGAGTGGAACTCTTGACCTAGGACGACGGCGCGTGTCTCCTGGTTTGCCTGAAATAGATTGGTAATGTCAACAAAGAGATCACGGGCAGTCTGCTCAGGTTCCATGGCGAGGTCGAGGACGCTGTCGTCGATGCAGCCATACATCCAACTCCGGACGCAAGCATCTGGCTGTGACCATGTGCGATCAGTAGGACGTGCCGGGATGGAGCCGTCGATGTGGCCAAGTAGGCCGAACTTGCCGCACATAGCGGTGAAGAAGGCAGACCACTTGGTGTAGTTCGGCAGCTTGAGATCAAGGGTGATCGGCACGTGCTGGCGCACATTGATGGTCGCGTAGGAGAAGATCACAGGAGCAGGGGCGTCTGTCATGGCCGGCATGGATGGTGATCCAGACATCCCGGAGGTCGCAGTCGAGGAGGATCCATTGGTGGCCATAACAGGGGGGGCGGCGCCGGGAGAGGTAGGGCTAGGGCAGCGGAAGAGAGGAAACCCTAATTTGGCCCGGTCTATGATACCATGTAGAGAGATAATGCACCGCACACCCAATAAGGGGGGGTGGCCTTTCATATATATAGCCGAGAAGGCTTGGAGTACAAGTAATATGAAGTACAATACAAGTCAGGCTATACATATCTATTTATATCTCTAATAATACCATGAGGTGAGGATATCATGAAAAAGCTTAAATTGTCAAGATAAGTAATATACCACCCCGTATCAAAACAAATTTCTTAGCTGAAACAGGAATATGGCAGTAAGTTTAGGATTTTCAAACAAGGTAATTTTAGTAAACTATGCTAGTTATGAATTTTTTTTAAGTCTCAGATTTCTTGGGAGCATGCTTTTAATACTTTGAATCTTTGGTGATTTGAAAACTTCACTTGAATAAATTGTAAAAAAAAGTCGCTAAATCATTTTTCACTAAAAATAACAGGACAGATAATTAGAATAATTGTAGATGCAGCCTCTGCCGGCAAAGTCAGACCCCACAAGGCCACAAGAGCTAGGATCAGCCAACTTTAACATGCTAGGGGCCTCAACCAAAGTATGTAAGCAAAGGGTATTCTAATGTAAAGGAAAAGCGCAAAATGATGTGTTTTGTCTCAAAATGTTCAGGAAGACACCTGATTAGCTATAACCAGCATGACAGGTACAAGGGGAAAACAACATGAAATCAGACCAAATATTACAGCAATTGACATAAAACTTTGATAGAAATACCTTCTTTTCCAGTGATGGGTGCTGCCCGCTCATCTCTATACCTCAGGTTCATGAGTGCATTGCCTGGGGTTGGCTTGTCAACCCAAATTGAGAACCTCCAGATGAGGAACTCAAGGAAAGCATCAAGTTCAGGCTCATATTGGAACAAGAGTCCTGGCTGATATGAAGAAAAAGCATCAAAAGTGAAAGCAATAACTAACATTGCCCTTAAGTTCGGTGCAAGCCTAAAACAACAGGCAAATCAGCAGAGTTAATAAAGAAAGCACCTTCACCAAGGAGAACACCTTGAGTAGCTGCTCTTTCAACATGGCAGACATCTCGACATCTAGCCTTGCAGCATCAAACTGGTTCACCCTAGATATCGAAATCGGGATAATGACCTGCACCAGAAAAACGACATTACATTCCACACATTAATCGTGCTATGTGCCTGCAACTATCAATCGTGACAACTAATTGTGCTTCCAAGAGCTCGAGATCATCTCAAACCTTCATCTCTGTACTTGATAAGCAAAACCGGGACCCAGGACAGCAAAACGAGCAGCGATTAGGACCGTGAAATTAGTTTCCATATGCTTGTGATGGGTTTCAAGTCTCTACCACTTCATCTCATACATAGAACTAGAACTTATGTCTCGCAAAGTGCCGTACAACAAAATGAACCTAAGAACACAGGGGAAACAGGGGCATCTACCTTGGAGGAATAGCGCAGCGACTCCCACCGCGGGAGGAGACTGCAGAACTCGACTACCCATGCGTCCTGCGGCGGCGGCGGCGGCGGCCCCTCCGAGCCAGCGACCGACTCGACCTGCGGCATGGGTGCAGGGGCGGATCCCCTATTTTTTGGAAAAGAAAAAATTGAAATTTCTCATTTGCTAATAGAAATGATGGCTAACTACAGCGGGAGTGGAGAGGAGGGCAGGAGGGGGCGTACCTGTACCTGGTGGATGCTCGTCGCCGGCGAAGCCTGGCGATGGGTCACGCCGCTCGCCCAGCCGTCGCCGCCCAGTGAACACCTCTGCTCCGCCAACTGCTGCTGCCTTTATCTGGGCATTTGGGAGAACCAACGAAGGGGACGACGAAGGTAGCAGACAGGTTAAAGCACCCACTAGCTTGGGTTATGTTGTCAGTGTCAAGAATTCAAGTGCGGCTTGAAGATTATTGGAGGACTCGACTTGTAATAAATATAGTTAAGTCCACCTTATTCCATAATACCTCTATCTATAAAAGAACGCGACTCTCGTTTTTATTAGTGAAACAGATTTAACTTTCATTAAAAATATAAAAAAAACTACTAGCATTTATAATACAAAATAAGTATTATTAAATTAATTGTAAAATATATTTTAGTAGTAAATATTTTTTAAGACATACTTCTTTTATTCCAAATTACAAGTCATTCAAACTTTCTTAAAAAATTAAAACATCTCAAGGTTGACTAAAATTATAGAAAAAATTATAAAGACTTATGAGATCAACCATCGTGGATGCTCTACGTAGCAAGCCCACCCAAGATAGTGTTATTTCCTCCGACTTCCTTAGAGTCTCCAATAGCACAGTCAAGAATAGGATAGAGCAATAAAAGTATAAAAAGAGGATAAGGTAGGCCGGTAGCAATGCAGTGATATATACAACCGAGATATCCTAACAAAATTAGCTCTTTGACGAAAAGATGGAAAACAAAAAAAGGCTCTATCCTTCCATCTCTTGGATAAATAGAGAGGGATGGTAGAGTCATTTGTGTCATTTTCAAGTTAAAAAACCCAGGGGGTGGGGGTTGTTATAATGACGAGCCAATATTTGTCTTATGTCTTTTCTCATTTATTGCTCGATATTTTGGTGTCTCAGGCGTAGACAACTACACCAATCCATTCTAAATTCGATGGTCAAACTCTATTGCGATAATGGTACTACAGCTTTATTGCACTATTTGGAGGCATACCCTGTCTATACAAATTTATACATAAAATGAAATGGTTGACATATGTATATCGATAATATAGTAAGAAATTTGTTTTTTCATAATAAAATAATAATACGCATATGATTCTCTTGTAAGAACATTTAAAAATCTTGAGAAGCAACGAACGTTAGTGTGGACCATCGGACCATATTTTTTATGTTTTTTAGATTTTTTTGAGTAAACATTCATTATAAGACTTAATAATAATATTCTTTTAAAGATTAGCATCGCTAGCCTATTCTAAATCTCACTTCAAACTCTATCGTCGATCTTAAACCATGTGGTAGGGGTTTAAATGACTATCTTTGCTATTACAATATTATCTCCATCCCAAAAATGATGCAATACTGGTTTTAGATTGAGTCAAACTTTCTGAAGTCTAACTAAGTTTATAGAAAAACATTGCTAATATGTATGACTTCGAATAGATATTCTATAAAAATATAATCCATGATTAATGTAATGACTTATTCTGTATCATAAATTTTAAGTATTTTTCCTATAAATTTAGTCAAACTTAAAACTATTTGACTCCTTGAAAAACGAGAATTGTATATTTTTTAGAATGAAGTTAATAAAGATATAATAAACACACGAGTTTCATTAACTTAAAGATAAAATACCTATAACAACTGATAAGCTCAATATTTTAAAACCAAAATCAAGATTTAGGACGTCATAAGATTATGTTTTCTGAGATTCTGGCATGTACGGGATCACGGTTTGATCGACTAGTAGTGGCCTTAAGTCTTGACACACCAGCAACAGGTTTAGTGGTTTACAAACAGAAGCTCAGTTCATGAGTAACCTTGTGTTGAATGTGGATGGCTCGATCGGTAAACCGAGTCACGCTGGAATGAAATTTGAACTTGAGACTCGGATAATAAAACCGTTGAAAGCTCTAGTTTGGTTTTGGTTAATTGATGAAACCCTAAGTGCTAACCTAGTTTATCAAGATGATTATGAGATAGGTAGCACTACTCCAAGTGATGAAGCAATGGCGAAGATCATGACAATGGTGATGGTCAAATGCTTAAACTTGGAAAAGAAGAAAGAGAAAAACAAAAGGCTCAAGGCAAAGGTATAAAATATAGGAGCCATTTTTTGTGATCAAGACACTTAGTGAGTGTGATCACATTTAGGATTGATAGCCGTACTATTAAGAGGGGTGAAACTCATATCGGAATGCGGTTATCAAAGTACCACTAGATGCTCTAACTCATTGCATATGCATTTAGGATCTAGTGGAGTGCTAATGCCCTTGAAAATGTTTGTGAAAATACAATAACACATGTGCACAAGGTGATACACTTGGTGGTTGGCACATTTGATCAAGGGTAGTGAAGTTTAGGTGCAAGGACAAGAAACTCCACCGGCACCCTAGACAGAAAAATTGGAGGTCACTGTGAGTGATCGGACGCTGATCTTGGGTGGACCGGCGCGTCCGGTCAGGCATAGCAAAGAGATCGCCAGTTTCGGTGTTGCACCGGACGCTGGACCTGAGATGCATCGGACACTGGTTTCTGCGTCCGGTCAAACTGACATGGCGACACAGTGACTAGGGTTTAGCACCGAACGCTGGTCTGTGTCCGGTCAAGGTGGACCGGACGCGTCCGATCGAAGAAAACCGGATTTGGACCGTTACTGTAAACGACCGGACGCTAGTGGTTCAGCGTCCGGTCAGTTTTGCCGGAGCGTCTGGTCAGTTAATAGCCGTTGTAATCTGGCGGCTCAAGTTTAACTCAGAATGACACGTGGCTTACATCTGTGGACCGGACGCTGTGTCCAGGGTCCAGTCAGTATGACCGGAGCGTCCGGTCAGAGCGCGATTTGCCCAGTGAAGGGGTATAACGGCTCTATTTGATGGGGGCTCTATATATAGCCCCATGGCCGGCTCAAGGGACAACTCTTGCACATTTTCATTGACATAGCAACCTCGTGAGCTTAGCCAAAGTCCTCCCACTCATCTCCATCATTGATTCATCATCTTTGTGAGATTGGGAGAGAATCCAAGTGCATTGCTTGAGTGATTGCATCTAGAGGCACTTGGTATTCGTGTTGCGCTGCGGATTTCGCTTGTTACTCTTGGTGGTTGCCACCACCTAGACGGCTCGGTGCAGCGGTGGAGGATCGGCACAAGTTGGTGATTGTTCGTGACCATCTCTGGTGATTGTGAGGGGAGTTGTATCTTCCGCGGCGGAGAGCCGAAAGGTAACTCTAGTAAATTGCTCGTGTCATTGAGTTACCTCACTTGTGGGTCGGTTCTTGCGGTGTCCAATTGTGTGGACGCGGTTTGTGAAACACCTCTTAGCCGCCGAACCACCAAGTGTTGGTCGACACAACGGGGACTAGCGTGTTGGCAAGCACGTGAACCTCGGGAGAAAAATCGGTTGTCTCTTGTCATTTGTATTCTCCCTGTGATTGGCTTAATCTTCATCTTGTGATTGGTTCATCCCCTACATGGCGGTATAATCACCCTACTCACCTATTTATATTCTTGCAAACTAGTTGATACAAGCTCTTTAGTGTAATTAGAATTGAGAGCTTGCTTTATTATTGTCATTCATCTAGTTGAGCTCTTTAGAGTAGAAAGATTGAGAGCTCTTAGTGAGTAGTTATATAGCAAGTTTGGGTGCCTAAGTAATCATTGCAACTAGAATTGTTGGATAGGTGGCTTGCAACCTTTGTAGAGCTAGAGCAAGTTTGCATTACGCTATTTGTCATACTAATCAAATTGCTCTAGTTGATTTGTAGATTTTTTAAATAGGCTATTCACCCCCCTCTAGCCATATTAGGACATTTCAACCGTGTTGGACAATACGCCACCCATGGGAAAGGAAATCCAAACTTTTGTTGAGTTGTTCCCAATGAACCGCAGTGGCGCGGAGAAGATATGATATCCGCTCACAATTCTTTAGCTAGAACCGAATTGTTCTTCTGATCACAAACCTCTACTGCTAGTCTGCGACTCGTTGGTTTCTCATACACATTGCATCCCTAGGAACAGATGTTCAAAATGCCGCTGGATTCTGGCCTTCAGTTACATATCTTGCAGTCTTCTGAACCACCCACCTAGTACTAGGCAGGTGTGCAGACACGAGTTCAACGGCCAAACTTCAGATTTTAGAGGTTCGGTGCACATTCAGAAGTTCATCAGATATTCAGAGCTGAGGATCACTTAGGTGATGTTAAGGCAGAAAAGAATGCTGGAGTTCAAGTTTGGATTCTGAATTGCTACCAACATTTTATATAGTCCTATCTAGTTTGAATTAGAGATGCTAAGAATCCTCATATGCAAATACCATGGCTTCCATTTGGTGCATGCGTGAGTTTTAGTACCGAGTCACTGACGACAATCAGAAGATTTGTGTGATAATCAACCAGCCAACCAAGTCAACCTTCAGGTTTTGTCTGAGTGAGATTACCAGAGTACAAAAACCCATGAAGAAAAGATTTTAAAAAATGGTTTCTCATCACAACAGAAGCCACAAACAAGTCTGTAAGCGACTGACAAAGGTTAAAGTGACGAATGAAAGATGCGGTTGATGCATTGGTTTCTGCAGGTCTTTCAGTCCTGGCCACAGTTGTAGTCCACTCTGTATTATAAAATGAAAACAACAAATGTGTCAGCAAATGAGGGTCAGCTAGGAAGTCAGTGGAAGGACTGCATGAGATATAGCAAGTGAAGTCTGCACAGATAATTAATGTCAGACAAGATTTTCATAAAACGTCATCAGGTATGAGTGATGCATATGTAAATATAGCATTGTAGCTAGATAGTTCAAGTAATTGACATTGCATAGTGCAGAAATGACAGTGTCGGGTTCATAAACCCGGGGTCCCTCATGAACCTGCATCCCAGCAAAAGCTTGGCCCAGCAGGCGACGTTATAAACGACGCACAACTCCTGAGCCAGCCCAAATACCTAACGACGGGCCAGAAGGGTGATCCAATCTACGACCGAAAGGCCTGGCGAAGGAGGAACGGCATCCACTTCCGACTCCGGCCCGCCTCTCCGAGCAGAAGGCCTGACTAGGACCGACCGAAAGGTCTAGCCAAAGAAGAACGTCGCTCGCTTTCGACTCTGACCCGCGTCTCCGACCAGGGATGCACCGAACCTCTGCTTACATCCTTCTCCGACTAGCGCAGTCAGAGCCGACTAGGACCAACCGACCGGGGATACCCGCTCGGTGAGGACCCAGGAAACGGGCAGAGTAAGTAAAATAGGGCGCTCAAGTCAACCGCAAAACCAAGGACCATACCCTATACACCTACAGGCCAGTACCGACAGGACATGTCAGAAGGGTGCCCTACAACTTTCCAGGCATGTTAGAACCCAAGCAGTGTTGTGGGCGCCGACGTTTGCCCTACAGTGTTGTGGGCGCCATCAATTCCCATACCAGACGAACACGGTAAAAACCCCCACATGCCTCTAGGCATCGACAGTGTTGTGGGCGTCGTCATTTACCATACATGGTGAATGCGGTAAAACCTCCCACATATGTCTAACACAAACAGTATTGTCAGCGCCTACCATCATCTTGTACCCGACGACATGGGCAACAAGACTTAGTAGCATATGTACTCTCTCTCTCTCGCTTGTAAGGTCGTCCCCTTCATCTATAAAAGGGGATGCCCTCTCTCCCAACAAGGAGGAGCGATCCATCAACAACTCTCTAAGAGAGGACTCGAACGATCCAAACCACCAATGATCGATTCACTCTAAAGCTACTCAGAGCACACACTCGAATACTTAGCGCACGTAGGAGCTCCCTTCACTGTCGGCCCTTCGGTCCAGAGTCCGACCGGACCTCTTGCACCCCCCATCTTACTCCCTTCCATTTGTAACCCCACAGCAAACTTCGAGCACCTGGGCTCAGGAATAAAATCACCGACCTACTCAAACTAGATGTAGGGCATGTTGCCTGAACCAGTATAAACCCTATGTCATTGAGTGCTAGGACACATCCGATCACAATGTACAGCAAAACTACAAATATTTACGTGTTGGTCACTTTCTGCACCGACAGTTGGCACCGTCCGTGGGGAAGACGCCGTACGTTCACGCTTTTGGTCATCGGATGGCCTACTTTTCCACCATCTTCGCCATGGCAGGCTCAAGCGATACGACTCGCTTCGGCTCACTGGAGTTTCCCGCACTCCCACCTATTGGGATGTGGGTTCCACCGGTCTTCGAGTCATCCTAGGCTTTCCTCTTCAGAAGCCTAGACTTCGTCGCCGACCGGCTCGGCGTACTATACCTCCGCTAGGAGGCACTTGTTCTGGCGCCCGTCGGAGGGGCGCCATCCGTTGGCTCCGGAACTCTCGGCGACCTCAACGATGAGGTGTCTATGCTTCACTCCGAGCCTACACTAGGTTCAAACCCCGCTGTGAGTAATGTACATAATGTTATTTACCCGCTATTTACTATTTTCCACCGATTCTCCGGAGCTGGGTCCCGATCCGCACTATCTTGGTTGGGTCGGTGGGGTCGACACCCACCGCCTTGGTTTCCTCGAGCGGGTGGGAGGCCATCGACGAGGTTGGTTTGTTGCAGTCTGGAACTGATGGGGTTGACCACTCCCCGTGCCGCGGGAGCTCGGACGAGTTGACGACCGTGGTGGTGAGCTTGAAATGCTCGCGGTCGCACATGAAGGCGTGCCAGAAGGCACTACTTACAGCGATGACGTCGTTTGGTCCCGATATCTTTAGCTTGAGGTAGGTATAGTTGGGGATCGCCATGAATTTGGCATAGCATGGACGCCCCAAGATAGCGTGGTAGGACCCTAGAAAGTCCACCACTTCAAAGGTGAGGACCTCCGAGCAGAAGTTGGTTCGTTTGCCAAACATGACGGGTAGATCAATCTGCCCGAGTGGGTATGCCTGTGCTCTCGGGATCACCCCATGGAAGGGAGAACCCGCTAGGTGGAGTTCCGACTGGGGAATGCGCATGGCGTCGAGGGTGTCGACGTAGAGAATGTTGAGGCCGCTGCCTCCGTCCATTAGCACCTTGGTGAGGCACTTCTTGTGGATGATAGGGTCAATAATGAGCGGGTAGCGTCCCGGTCTTGCAGCATGGGAGGGATGGTCCCTCTGATCGAAGGTGATCGAAGATTCTGACCAGCTGAGGAAGGAGGGGACGACCATCTTAGTGGCGCATGCCTCCCTATAGCGCACCTTGTGCTGGTGTTTCGTCCAGATGGTGTTGGACCCACCGAAGATCATGAAGCACTCCTCAGGTTTAGGGAAGTCGTCTCCGTCCTTGCCTGCCGCGCCTCCTTTCTTGGCTGCCGCCTCTTTGCCATCTCCCTCCTTTGGCCCGCTGGCCTGTCGGAGAAAACATTTGAGGAGCTCGCAGTCCTTGTAGAGGTGTTTGATAGGATAGGCGTGGTTGGTGCACAGACTGTCTATGAGTTTGTTGAAGTGGTTAGGTAGCCCCTGTTGGGGCTGCTTGCCCATGCGATCAGCCACGGCGACCATCATGGTGTTGTTCGATCGGCGCCGATCATTTTTGTTCTTTTTGCCCCTCTATGTGGAGGGGCCCTCGTCTTTGTCCGCGTGCTTGGCCTTGCCTTTGTCCCGACCTCCGCTGAAGACCGTTCCAACCGCCTCCTCGCCAGAGGCGTGGTTAGTGGCGACGTCGAGCAGGTCACGGGTGGTACGGGGTTTCAGGTGGCCAAGCTTGTGGATCAGGGACTCACAGTTCGTCCCGAAGAGGAATGCGCTGATGACGTCCACGTTGACGACATCAGGGAGGGAGTTGCATCGTTGGGAGAACCTATGGATGTAATCCCGCAGGAACTCGCTGGGCTCCTGCTGGTAGCTCTTGAGGTCCTAGGAGTTTCTAGGGCAGACATACATCCCCTAGAAATTTTCGACGAAGACCCTCTTGAGGTTCGCCCAGTTGCGGATGCTGTCGTGCAGGAGGAATTCAAGCCATGCCTGAACATGTTTCCCCACACAAATGGAAAGATACTGAATGATGAAATAGTCATCATCCACTCCTCCGGCCCGGCAGGCGAGCTGGAAGTCTTCGAGCCAAATGCTTGGGTTTGTCTCCTCGGTGTATTTGGTGATGTTGGTGGGTGGTCGGAAACGCTGCAGGAATGGTGCTCTCTAGATACACCGACTGAAGGCCCATGGTCTCGGGCCGTCAGGGCTGGGACTCTAGTCGTCTGGCCGGGGACCACGCCTGGGGCGCATTTCACCGCTCCCCTCGATGGTTCGGTCAGGATCCGTGTTGCCTGCTCTTGCCGCCGCACGGTGGACATCATCATCGTGTCGGACCTAATGTCGGTTGCTGATGATGCTATGAGCATCCTAGTGTGGATCGGGCCACTCGTGTACCAGCGGTCGGTGTGAAGCAGGCGCCAGGTCGGACCGTGGCACGGCTGCCGCCCCTGAGCCACGCCTGACAGCTGTAGCGATGAGCGAATGGAGCGATCCGTCTAGCACGTCCCCGTTCCCCCAGTTGAAAGAGAGGGCACGTGTCGAAGTCGCAACGCGGAGCTTTTCGCCTGTTGAACAACGGCGGCTTCTACTAGAACCCAGAGGTTCCGGTAGACTGCCCGCTCCTGGGGGTCGACGGGCTTGGGAACACCGCGCAGAAGCGTTGCTGTAGCAACGATGTTCTGGCCAGCCGAAGCAAATTATGGGAGATCGTTTCCCTTGTTCATGATGTCATGTTGGACTTGATAGGCCCAACCCCGGGTGCCACCCACCGGGCCATGCGCATGGGGCGCAGCATGCTGTACCGACTACACCGGTGTAGGCGGCGGCTGGTTCTACCACCGTTGTCGTAATTCCTCAGTGTGCGCTCATGTAGACGCGAGGGCCTCCACACGTAGGTCCGGAGGGGTGTGAGTCTACGCAGACTCCACAATCATCGGCGGCTGTCCCAGAGCGTCCGCCATAGCGCACTCCCGGGACGGACAGTGGCGGGGTGCCACGTCGCCGATGCTGGAACCATCGCTCTCGCCCTCATCATCCGGGAGTTTGTGGAAAGCGACAGGAGCATAGCCTGCCATTCCCATGAATTTGGATGCGAGGGGGGGATGGCGCTAGCATCCTTCGGAGCCCCTGAGCATACACATCCGTGGAGGATGCGAGGCCGTAGGGGAACCGATCATACGGTGTTTATGGCATGGGCGATATGGTCCCTCCGGATGATCGGTGGGAGATAGTAAATAAAGAGTAAATAACAGTACGCATATTACTTACAGTGGGGTTTGAGCAGAGAGTTTGCTTAGAATAAAGCGTAGATGCCGCGTCGTTGAAGTCGTGCGTCCCAGAGTCGATGGAGGGCGCCCCTCCGATGGGTGCCGGAACGTGAGCCTCCTCGTGGAGGTGTAGTACGCCGAGTCGGTCGGCGACGAAGTCTAGGCTTCCAAAGAGGAAGGCCTAGGATGGCTCAAAGACGTGTGGAACCCGCATCCCAACCGATGGGGAAACGGGAAACTCGAGCGAGCCGAGACGAATCGTATTGCCTGAGCCCACCACGACGAGGGTGGTGGAAAAGTGGGCCATCCGATGACAAAAAAGTGTTGAACGTACAGTGTCTTCCCCACGAACGGCACCAACTATCGGTGCAGAAAGTGACCAACACGTAAATATTTATAGTGTTGCCGTACGTTGTGATCGGAGGTGGCCTAGCACTCAATGACACAGGGTTTATACTGGTTCAGGCAACGTGCCCTACATCTAGTTTAAGTCGGTCGGTGACTTTATTCCTGAGCCTAGGTGCTCAAGGTTTGCAGTGGGGTTACAAACGAGAAGGAGAAAGATGGGGTGCATAAGAGGTCCGGTCGAAAGGGCCGAGAGCGACAGGAGCTCTGCTATGAGCTAAGTGTTCAAGCGCGTGCTTGAGGCCTGAACCTAGTGGTTCTGTGGTTGTGAGCTAGTAAACTTGATCGATCTAATAAATCTAAAGGGACTGAGCTTGAATCAACTTGGTCTATTGGGAGAGAGCGCATTCTCTTTTATAGATGAAGGGGATGACCTTAAAAATGAGAGGGAGAGAGTACGAATGCTTCTAAGCCTTGTTGCCCATGCCGACAGGTACAGGATGATGGTAGGCGCCCACAACACTGTTGGATGTCAGATGCACCTGTGAGGTTTTGTCGTTCTTGTTTGGGTATGATAGATGTCGGTACCTACACATACTGTTGATGCCCAGAGGCATGTGAGGAGTTTCACCATGTGCACTCGGTACAGTAAATCCCATTGCCCACAACACTGTCGATACCCAGAGGCATGTGGGGGGAGCCTTACCGTATGGGAGTTTAATGACGCCCGCAATACTGTAGGGGAAATGTAGACGCCTACAACACTGTTTGTGTCAAGGCAGTTGCAGAGTACTGTTCCTATAGGTGTACAGGGTATGGTCCCTTGTATCATGGTTTGACTTGTGCGCCTTGCCCTGCTTTCTCCGCACATCTCCTGGTCCCTACCGAGCAGGCGTCTTCGGTCGGTTGATCCTAGTCGGCTCTGATCGTGACAGTCGGAGAAGAACGGTGAGCAGGGGCTGGACGTATCCCCGATCGGAGAGTGCGGGGTTGGAGTCGGAAGCGGTGCTTTTGGCCAGGCCTTCCGGTCGAAGAGGTCGTCCGGAGGCGGGCTGTTGACCGAAGCGAGCGCTCCGATCGGAGAGGTGGGCCGAAGTCAGAAAACGGGCGCTGTTCTTCCTCGGCCTAACCTTTTGATCAGAGATTGGATCACTCCCCCGGCCTGTCGCTCCGATACTTAGGCCGGCCCATGAGTTGTGCGTTATTAGTTTGGGTCGAGCCTTTGTTTGGGAAGCCGGTCTACGTGGGACCCCGGGTTTATGAACCCGACAGCAGGCCTCCGAAACCGGGTCGTATTACTGTTCATCTACTCGGGTGAAGGGCGACCATCATGTTTTTGGGGAGCGACCACGCGACTACTCGATTGTTCGTCAACTTCTTCTTCCTAGCGTTTGTGGCGGCGGCGGGAGATCGACACTGTAACCTCTCTGCACTGCATCGGGCGGGACGACTACTCCAACAGGCGTTATGTCGACTAGCGCAACCGGCTCTGGTGCCGCTGGGTATGTTCTAATTCATCCCCTATCGTCAACTATTAAAATCATGATTATTAGTATCATCTACATGGTCATGTCACGTAGATCACACGTGCACATATATGAGGCCACAAACTTGTTCTTAATCTTTTTCTAGATTAAGTTAATACTGAAATTGCCTAAATCTCTAACATATTCTCTCTCCATACTCTACCAATCACGTCTCTTTATGTCTTGGTTCTCGTGTATACATGGTTTCTAACTTAGACCCAGTTTCTATGATTTTTGCTCTCTCTTTAATAACTACCTCGCCACATCAGCAAAATACTTATGTGGTAGTACAATTAATGTTCATAGAAACTATGGTGGCTTCTGTAGTGGAGTGCCATAACAGCCTGCAGCCTGTTCGTATGGTCGTAAACAATCGTAAATTTCCAGTCAGAACAGTATTTTTCTCTCACACCAAACCAGCCAGCAGTAATAATACACGATCGTATACGATCGTTTCAGCCCCAACCGAACATGCTGCTGGGCATGGGATGTCCGGGAATGCAGTGGAAGCCAAGTGACCTGCAGGCCTATGGCCATATGGTCGGTCAGCAAAGCAAGGCAAGCAAGGAGAAACCGTTAAGGCTGCGTTCGTTTGGCAGGGAACGGTGTCCAGGAACCATTGCTACCAGGAATGCTAGTGTAATTTGTATAGCCAATCATCACCGAGAACTATTCCTGACCAGGAATGGCCATAAACGAACGAGCCCTAAACGAGCGTGTTCGCCCTCCCAAACGGGCACACCGAGAGTCCGAGACCGATCGAGAGCTCATGCAAAGGCAAAGCCCCTCTTCTCTCCAATTCCAGGCCAGGACCAGCTTTCCATGTGCTGTCGTCTGCCCACACGTGTTGGATTGGGCGAGCGGATGCCCCGGTAGGACAGCTTTCCGTGTGCCGTCGTCTGCCCACACGTGTTGAACACAGCCTGTTCGGTTGGCTGGTTCGTATCATTGCTGGTTCGTGAAGAAGTACTGCTGGTTGATTTATGTGAGAGAAAAATACTATTCCGACTAAAAATTTACTATCATTTACGACAAGGCACAGCCAAACAAACGTGCTTCTTTCGACGAACAGGCTTCTTTCTATTGCCTGGCTGGTTTGTTTCTCAACCTTGGATGACACGAGTAGCTACGTACGTACGGCCTGTGGACAACGATCGATGTGACCATATATGTGAAACTGGAGTACTGTACGTTGCTGCTTTGTGCAGTCTGCAGGGTCAACACGCGAAGCAAGCGCAATCAGCAAACAGTCAGATCGATCGGCCGGTGGGGTCCATATCCTTATGTGTGGAGTCTGAATGGAGCAGTAGCTAGAAGAAAACTAGCTAGCTGCGTATATCAGCTGGGACGCCATGCCCTGGATGCCCCATGCCACGCGCAATCGCGCATCTCGTGACCGCATGACCCGGCATCGGCGTGTCGTCGTGTCCTAGACTCCTAGGTAGTCGGATCACATGCCAGCGAGTTCAGTTGGCCACGCTTCGTCGCAAACGATCGTAAGCAGTAATAATCTATGCGATCGTTTCGGCCTAGCCGAACATGCTCATATTGTGCCATCTCGTTTGTCCGGTTTGTTTACTTTGATATTGAACTCTACACTGTGTTCTGTGTATTTAGTGTGGAGTAGCTAGCTAGTCTAGTTGCTCACTAATTTTAGCTAGCTATATATAGCAGCCTCGTCTAGCTAGCAGCTCTTATGTGGCGAAGTGTTTTAGTGTAACATTCATTGACTATTAGACTTGTGTTGCTTGAGTATGAGGCTTGCTTGGATGGACTACTAGAGCGAGGCAAAATAGTTGCTATTAGGAATTGTTTTTTTACTAATCATTTTACTCTAGTGTTTATGAGTTTGTAGAGAATTCTTTTTCATATGCTACCCAGCCCCTCTCCCTCTAGCCATCTAGATCATTTCAAGCGTCTAGTTCTTCTATATTAATAATGAAAGAATTGAGTATTTTAGAAGTATTTTTCTATATATGTAGATAATCTAAGGATCACCTTAGGTTATTTCAAATAATAATGGAGGTGGGTAATTTAATATGCATATTTAGGGGGCCTCTTTAGTGTTTCTTTAATGTATATGTATATGTGTGTAATATATGTACGATTAGGGATTATTGTAGGCTATTTTACATAATGGTAGCGTTGAGTAATTTAGATGAATATTTAGAGGTTACCCTAGATTATTTTTATGATAGTGGAGATGTGTAATTATTTACAAAACAAGATAAATATAATTTAGGTATATTATAGCGGAATTTGAAACGGGAAAAATTTCAGCGGAGTTGCTCCTTAATCATCTAGAAGATTTTTGACACTTTCGTGAAAATTTTGCTGTGGGCTCAAGGTTAAACGTTTAAGTCTGTTGCCAGCTAGCTCTACTCCTTCCGTCCCAAAGTAAATGTCACTTTGTGTTCTATACAGATCAAACTTTCTTAAGTTAGATTATATTTATATAAATATTAGCAATATTTGTATCCTAAATAAATTTATTATGAAAATATATTCAACAATTAATCTTATATGATGATTATGCACCATAAATATTTATGAATTTATTGTATATATGTTTGATCAAAGTTAAAAGTGATTGACGTTTTCAGAAGTGAGAATGACACTTATTCTAGGACGGAGGGAGTATTATCTTTTAGGGCCGGCTGACTAGCTAAAAATTAGCTTAAATTAGCTCTAGTGTATCAAATATGAGTGCTAATAGGTGGGCTAATTTTTAGCTAAAGTCTTTAACTAGTTGTTAGCCAACTAGCTGGCTAAATCCATCTAATCTGGACTATTTTTTATCCCTAATTAGTTGCTAAAACAGACCCTTAGTCTAGTTAAATCATCTTCAACAATTTTTAAACAATTTTGTAAAAAAAGTCATGGTTTGAACACAATGTTCTAAGAGATCCCATTCCCATGTTCTAACTTTAAATAGCAAACTTTTGATATTGATGGATTATGTTGGGTGGATTTGGATTAGGCATTGCATGTCATTATTAGATATTGATTGGATGTTGGATTTTCTTTCCACAGCTTTCAATTGGACTACTGTTGGAGTATATATTCTGAAATGTCACTTAAAGGTGTGTGGTTACTTAAATTCCCGAAGGCATATATGCGCTCTCAATCTAAACTAAAATGTACATGGAAATAAAGACGGCACTGTTGTACTGTACTCTCTCCTTTCTAAACTATAAGTCGCACGACTTATAATTTTGAACGGAGGGAGTACTCTCTACGGTGAGTTGGTGACCAGTGACTACGCTTTATTGGCTCTGTTCGGCTTACCCCATATTCGGCTTGTTCGGCTTCTTTTTTTAGCCGGAATAGTGTTTTTCTTTCACAACAATTCAGCCGGAACATTGTTTTTCAGCCAAGTTTCAGACCAGCGAACGGGGCCATTACGCTCTAGAACGAGTCATCTATCATGGTTATGTTCGCTTCTCTTATAATCCGTACTTTTCAGCTTGATTTTTTAGTCGAAACAATATTTTTCTCTAAAAAAAATCAGCCGAAACAATGTTTGACTTGTTTTTTTCAGCGAAGCGAACGGTCCATGTGACTGAGCCCAAACATGGGCCCGCATGTCAGCCAAGTATCCTGGGGCATGAAACGCACTCATGTCTGCAGCCCGCCGTCCGCGCAACGTCCTTCTCGGAAGATTCTTGGGAAACCACGTGGTAGTCACACCGGCCGGGGCCGGCTTTCTTTCTGTCTTTATTTCTTTCTTTCTGCTGCGCGTCCGCTTTGGCGCTTTTTAGCCGTTCACACTCGTCAAACCCGGTCTCGCTTAATCCTGTTGCCATTCCCTCCTTATTCTGGAAACATTACGCTTTCTTCCTAATCACAGCCTCAGACATAATACCAATGGCCATGGACGATTGGTGCTGCCAAAGCTTCACAATGGGGAAATGGATAAAAAGGTTTTTGAGACTTGGCTATGGATAAAAAGGTTTTTGAGACTTGGCTATCACACAAAGAAAACTGAAAAGAAATAACGGCCACATTTCGGCTGATGCGTGCATAAACTCTGGAATTCTGTATCTATCAGATAGTAGAGGATCGAGTGACCAATATATGGATGCCTTTGGCCACAGGATTTCCTCCGGATATAGACGTGGAGTGTATATATAACTATTTATGAGTTGGATCAGTGTAAGTTACTCTTACTGCTGATCTCACCTCGCACGTTTTGTGATTAGCCATATGCATAATGCGGCTAATTAGTGGAAGTGATGAGCTTGGACCGGGCAGGAGTACATCTGGCCAGAAGAATTCAGACACTCCACTCATCACTCATCAGTTTCAGCTCAGAGGTTCCATCACAAAGGAGCTCACATCATGTCGGCTAAATGCCACGAAACTTGACCAGAAGCTCACCGGAAAAGCACGAGATTCCGTAACAGAATTTGGTTTGCAAATTGCCAAACTCTGTGGAGTTGCGATCCAAATTCAATTATGTATAAGATAAATGCTAATTTCTATCGGAGCGAAGCGAGGCCCGTCGTCGGGAGGCTTGGGCCGAAGCGAAGCGGAACAGGTGGTGCTGAACAGGTGGAGAACATTCTGTTATATTGTTAATTATGTCTTTAGGTGTGCTGGACAGATGGAGAACATTCATGAGCCGGCTACGTACACTGAAGTTGTCATTTCTGGTGACCGCGAGAAGTGGATTTCCGCTATGCAAGAGGAGATGCAGTCACTCGAGAAAAATGACACATGAGATGTTGTGCGCTTGCCTAAACACAAGAAGGCCGTTCGTTGCAAATGGATCTTCAAAAGAAAGGAGGGTTTGTCTCCTAGTGGACCTCCAAGATTTAAGGCAAGGTTAGTAGCAAAAGGTTTCAGTCAGATTCCTAGTATTGATCATAATGATGTGTTCTCTTCAGTTGTAAAGCATAGTTCAATTCGTATATTTTTCGGTATTGTTGCTATGCGAGATCTTGAGCTTGAGCAGTTAGATGTGAAGACTGCGTTTCTACATGGAGAGCTCGAGGAGGAAATATACATGGACCAACTAGAAGGGTTTATAGTACCTGGTAAGGAGGATCATGTTTGTAAATTAAAGAGGTCCTTATACGGTTTGAAACAGTCTCATCGTCAATAGTATAAAAGATTTGATTCTTTTATGATGTCACATGGTTTTAAGAGGTCTGAATTTGATAGTTGTGTGTACATTAAATTTATTGATGGATCACCTATATACTTGTTGTTATATGTTGATGATATGTTGATTGTTGCTAAGAGCAAGAAAGAAATCACTACATTGAAGAAACTGTTGAGTAGTGAACTTGAGATGAAAGATCTTGGTGCTGCTAAGAAGATTCTAGGTATGGAGATTACAAGAGATAAAAATTCTGGTTTGTTATTTCTTAGTCAGTAAAGTTACATTAAGAAAGTTCTTCATCGTTTCAACATGCATGATGCAAAGTCTGTTAGTACTCCTCTTGCTCCTCATTTCAAATTATCAGCTTTACAATGTGCTAGTACGGATGAGGATTTTGAGCACATGTCAAGAGTTCCATATTCTAGTGCTGTTGGTTCTTTGATGTATGCCATGGTTTGCTCTCGTCCTGATTTATCATATGCTATGAATTTGGTTAGTAGATACATGGCTAATTCTGGTAAAGAACATTGGAAGACTGTTCAGTGGATTTTCAAGTACCTTCGTGGCACAACAAATACTTGTTTGAAGTTTGACAGGACTGATAAGGGACTCACTGACTACGTGGATTTAGATTTTGCTGCTGATTTGGATAAGAGGAGATCTCTGACAGGTTATGTGTTCACTATTGGTGGTTGTGCTGTGAGTTGGAGAGCAACATTGTAGTCCGTTGTTGCCTTGTCTACCACTGAAGTAGAATACATGGCTGTTGCTGAAGCATGTAAAGAATCAGTTTGGTTGAAAGATTTATTTGCTGAGCTTTGTGGAGAGGATTTTTGCATTAATTTATTTTGTGACAGTCAAAGTGCTATATGTCTCACTAAAGATCAGATGTTTCATGAGAGAACGAAGCACATTGATGTCAAATACCATTATGTTCGTGATGTTGTCGCTCAAGGTAAACTGAAGGTATGTAAGATAAGCACATATGATAATCCTGCTGATATGTTGACAAAGACAGTTTCGGTTGCTAAGTTTGAGCTTTGCTCAAGCCTAGTTGGTATAACTGTTTAGCCCAAGAGGCTGTTTGGCACCGGGAGTATTTCTTTGTTGTTTCAGGGTAAAGGTTCGTTTTAGGCTACAAGAAAGAATTTGTCTCAAGGTGAAGTTTGTTGAGTTGTGATCCAAATTCAGTTATGTACAAGATAAAGATTAATTTCTGCCGGAGCGAAGGCCCGTCCCTGGGAGGCTTGGGCCCAAGGGTTTGCCATCTATATATACTTTATGTAAGCCGTCGTCTTGGCATAAGTAAAAGTTATAAATCTCCGATGTTTGTAACCTCACTTGATACAGTGAAGATTTATTGGCTGGTGTCCGTGGTTTTTTTTTCTTTTACCTTGAAAAAGCTTTTTGTCGGATACCGTGAGAAGGGGTACCCTAAGCAAGATCCAAAAAACGACTGCTTAGACTTCGTAAAGATCGAAACCAGCTAAACGCTGCTAGCCTCGGCCGATTCTCCGACTCGCCCGAGGCCCCATCACCGCGGGCCTCGGCCGATTCTCCGATTCGCCCGAGGCCCCCTCACCACGGGCCTCGGCCGATCCCCCGCCAAAAGCCTCGGCCGGGCCACCGACCCTCCGTCTCGCGCAAGGCGGGCTCGGCAGCACTCCGCTACCTCTTCCTTCTCCCGTTCCTCTGGCAAAACGTCGTGTCGCATCAACTCAGCCAACTGCTGCCCCTGACAACAGCCGCATGCCCGGCACAGTACAGCAGAATGGCCGATGGGACAGGAGGCAGGACTGGGCAGGGGTTACCCGCCACTGTACTAACCACCGTGCACATGGGTTGACGCCCATGCCTCACTGTGCTGCCAACTCCTGCACCGAGGACAACGCAGCGTGGGGAGCCACGTCTGGGCTACTGTGGCCTCGGAATCAGTACCCAGGAGCAATAATTCCCTCCAAGGCCTCGGCAGTTTGCTTCAGGGGCTCGACAGCCTGGGGACCCATGTCCGCCGAAGCCCCTCGCGATGGCTTGGCCTCAGCACCTACAGAGCCACAGCCCCCTACGACGTCATCACGCGATGACCTGCACGTCCCCCGGACTGGGCAGGGGTTACCCGTCACTATGCTATCCACCATGCACATGGTTGACACCCATACCTCACTGTGCTGCCAACTCCTGCTCCGAGGACAACGCAGCATGGGGAGCCACGTCTGGGCTACTGTGGCCTCGGAATCAGTACCCAGGGCCAATAACTCCCCCAAGGCCTCGACAGCTTGCTTCACGGGCTCGGCAGCCTGAGGGTTCATGACCACCGAGCCCCCCACGATGGCTCGGCCTCGGCATCAGCAGAGCCGCTGCTCCCTACGACGTCATTACACGATGACCGGCACGTCGCCCGCCATGTCCTGCATCAAGCCGTACTGGAGCCCCACGACGCACAAGATCGAGTATGACCAGCATGTCACTTCCGCACGACAAGGACGGGGCCACTCCATCGACCATACCACAACAGTGGCCGGCTACAGGGCTCGGACACGCCACCCCATTTACAGAGGCGCTATGTAGCAACCTATGTACGGTCCCGGTCCTCCCTTAGAGTATAAAAGGGAGGGACTGGGGCCATTTCTACGGGGAGAACAAGAGGACGAACGCCCCAATAGAACCACACGCTTCCACGCTGCTTGGGAACAACGTCTCAAGCAGTCCGCACCACCCTCGCCGAGACCTGGGGCTAGCTCCCTCTCTCACCTAGCTTGTAACCCCTACTACGAGCACTCAGGTGCAAGGAATACAAGATCGATCCCTCAGACTGGACGTAGGGCCTCGATTGCCCGAACCAGTATAAACCTTGTGTCTCTTTGCATCACCATCCGGGATTAGGGGCACGCAGCACAAATTCACTCGTTGGTTGAGGGACCCCCGGTTCCAAAACACCGACAGTTGGCGCGCCAGGTAGGGGCATCTGCGTGTCAGCTTCGTCATCCTAGCAAGTTCCGGATGGCAGACCACATACGACCATTGCGTCTCGGCACCATAGTTTGGTTCGGGAGCCTAGAGTTCATGTCTCTAGGGCATGAGTACGACATGGTGCCCCTCACCCCTCGAACCCCACCGTCCGACGACGAAGTCACGCCCCGGCAGCCCAGGCGCAGGCGACGCCCGGGCGGCCGCTCTCGCCACGCTCGCCAGGCACGGCGCGAGCAAGGCCACCCCGATGCTACGCGAGCCCGGGGCGGCACGCCACTCCCCGCCGATATCCTACGACCAGCTGTTGGTACGGGGTCCCTGGCTGGGGACCTGTCTGACCTGAGCCTGGACAAAGGAAAATCGCCGGTGGCTTACGGCGATGCCCAGTCGTCTAACCCCGCTCCGCCACTCCCTGAAGAGCCGACCCCGGCGGGGCAGAATCTAGAGACGGCCCCGTCCCCATACCCCTTTGGGTTGAGAAATGCCGCCACCTCTTATGCCTACGCTTACGCTGCCGCTCACGAGCACCCCTCGGAACGCCGCCAGCGCTTCGCTCTCGACCTGAGCACCCACTCCGACTCCTCGGACGAGGACGAGGCATGGCCCGGGGTGGATTTCTCTGAATTCCACAACCCTGGGGCTTTGCGCCAATTCTTGGCCGCAAGCGACTACTGCCTTGGCTATTCCGACTCCGACGATGAGGGGACTCACGATCCATCCCGTGAGTGCTTCCACGTCGGGCTCGGGATGCCAAGGGCGGGCGAAGAGGAGGAGAGGACAGGCAACCATTCCCCGCCCCGAGCAGGGGCGGGCGATGCCACACCTCCGCGTCCCGAAGCCCCGACAGCACGGAACGAGAATCCCGTCCGCATGGAGCATCGACGCCCAGACTTGGAGCAGCTCCGCGAGCTTCAAGCCAAGGTTGAACAAGACCGACTCCTTCTGCAACAGCTACGGGACACTCTCGAGCAGGAGCAGCAAGAGCGCAGAGAGGGCGGAGGAGCCCGACGGAGGGCCCGCAACGTCTATCACCGTATCAACGACAACGAGGGGGATGAGCCGCCCCCAATCTTTAACCGCGCTAGCCAGAACGTCGCAGCGGCTGCGATGCTGGTCCGAGCAATGCCCGAGCCCTCCACCACCGAGGGGCGACGGGTCCGCGGAGAGCTCCGCGACCTCCTCGAGACCGCAGCAGTGCAGCAGGCCGAAAGTTCCGCCTCCCGCCGGCGCGGAGGCACTTCGGAGCAACCCACGGCACGACCTCGCCAAGGCCAAGATGCCTCGGTCCGTCCCGAGCCCACTCGCGCACCGACGGTCAACAGGGCCCTCTCGGTGCGCGACCGACCTGGACACCAACGCGAGGTACAAGGCGACCACGAGGTAGTTGGCAGGCGACGGCGCCACGACGACGGAGCCGCCCGGGGCTACCACCCACACCGAGGCGGTCGCTACGACAGTGAAGAGGACCGCAGTCCTTCTCCCGAGCCACCTGGCCCTCGGGTCTTTAGCAGAGCCATCCGCAACGCGCACTTCCCAGCCCGATTCAGGCAACCTGCCAACCTCACAAAGTATAGCGGCGAGACGAACCCTGAGCTATGGCTAGCCGATTATCGCCTGGCTTGTCAGCTAGGTGGGGCGGACGATGACCTGCTCATCATCCGCAACCTCCCTTTGTTCTTGTCAGACTCAGCGCGAGCCTGGCTCGAACACCTTCCCCCCGCACAAATCCACGACTGGCACGACTTGGTGAGGGTCTTCGTCGGGAATTTCCAGGGCACCTATGTGCGCCCCGGGAACTCCTGGGACCTCAAAGGTTGCCGCCAGAAGCCGGACGAGTCTCTTCGAGATTTCATCCGGCGCTTCTCCAAGAAATGCACCGAGTTGCCCCGCGTCGGTGACTCGGAGATCGTCCAAGCATTCCTCTCTGGCACCTCCTGCCGAGACCTAGTCCGAGAATTGGGCCGGAACGTACCAACCACAGCAGCCGCACTCCTCGACATCGCCACCAACTTCGCCTCGGGCGAAGAGGCGGTTGGGGCCATCTTCCCCAACAACGACGCCAAGGGGAAGCAGAAGGACGAGGCCCCCCAGGCCTCGCCCGCCCGCGTCCCCAAGAGAAAGAAGAAGGGTCGCCCAGGGAAGCAGGAGGTCCTCGAGGCCGTCCATGCCGCCACAACAGATCGCAGGAATCCCTGAGGCCCCTGCGGCCCTGGGTTATTTGACGACATGCTGAAGAAGCCCTGTCCTTACCATCAAGGTCCGGTGCAGCATGCTCTCGAGGAATGCACCATGCTCCGGCGTTACTACGCCAGGCTTGGGCTCCCCGACGACGAGGACGCCAGGAAAAGGGGCGCCGGCGAGAGGGACGGCGATAAAGATGATGGGTTCCCCGAGGTACGCAACGCCTTCATGATCTTTGGTGGACCCTCGGCATGCCTCACGGCGCGCCAGCGAAAGAGGGAACGCCGGGAGGTCTTCTCGGTCAAGGTAGCCACCCCCCGGTACCTCGATTGGTCTCGGGAAGCGGTCACCTTTGATCGGGCTGACCACCCCGATTATGTTCCGAATCCCGGGCAGTACCCGCTTGTCGTCGACCCGATCATTGGCAACACCCGGCTCACCAAAGTGCTCATGGACGGAGGCAGCGGCCTCAATATCCTCTACGTCAACACTCTGGAGCTCCTGGAGCTCGACCAGTCACGGCTTCGAGGCGGTTCCGCGCCCTTCCACGGCATCGTGCCAGGAAAGCGCACACGACCCCTCGGGCGCATCGACTTACCCGTCTGCTTTGGCACTCCCTCCAACTACCGCAAGGAGGTCCTCACCTTCGAGGTGGTTGGATTCAAGGGGGCTTACCACGCCATCTTGGGGCGCCCGTGCTACGCCAAGTTCATGGCGGTCCCCAACTACACCTACCTCAAGCTCAAGATGCTAGGCCCCAATGGCATCATCACCGTCGAGTCCACGTACGAACATGCATACGACTGCGACGTCGAGTGCATCGAGTACGCCGAGGCCATCGCGGAGGCCGAGGCCCTCATCGCCGATCTCGACCAGCTTGCTAACGAGGTTCCCGACGCTAAGCGGCGCGTCGGGACCTTCGAGCCCGCGGAGGACGTCAAGCTCGTCCCCGTCGATCCCACCGTCCCCGACGGCCGGGGACTGAAGGTCAGCGCCACCCTCGACAGCAAATAGGAGGCCGTGCTCGTCGACTTTCTCCGTGCGAACGTCGATATGTTCGCATGGAGCCCCTCGGACATGCCGGGCATACCAAGGGAGGTCGCCGAGCACGCCTTAGATATCCGGGCGGGCTCCAGACCGGCAAGACAGCGCCTGCGCCGGTTCGACGAGGAGAAGCGCAGGGCTATCGGCGAAGAAGTGCAGAAGCTCGTAGCAGCCGGGTTCATCAAGGAAGTATTCCATCCAGAGTGGTTGGCTAACCCCGTATTAGTCAGGAAGAAAAGTGGCAAGTGGAGGATGTGCGTGGACTACACTGGTCTAAATAAAGCGTGCCCGAAGGTCCTGTTCCCACTACCACGAATTGACCAAATCGTCGACTCCACTGCAGGATGCGAAACCCTCTCCTTCCTTGATGCATATTCCGGTTATCACCAAATCAAGATGAAAGAGTCCGACCAGCTCGCGACTTCTTTCATCACTCCATTCGGCATGTACTGCTACGTAACCATGCCGTTTGGCCTCAGAAACGCAGGGGCTACTTACCAGCGGTGCATGATCCAAGTCTTTGGCGAACACATCGGGCGAACCATCGAGGCCTACGTGGATGACATCGTAGTCAAGTCCAGGAAGGCCGGTGATCTCGTCGGCGACTTGGAGACTGCCTTCACATGTCTCAGAGAGAAGGGCATCAAGCTCAACCCCGAGAAGTGCGTCTTCGGGGTTCCCCGAGGCATGCTCTTGGGATTCATAGTCTCGGAACGTGGAATCGAGGCCAACCCGGAGAAGGTCTCGGCCGTGACCAACATGGGCCCGATCCGAGACCTCAAAGGGGTGCAGAGGGTCATGGGATGCCTCGCGGCCCTAAGCCGCTTCATCTCGCGCCTCGGCGAAAAAGGCCTGCCCCTGTACCGCCTCTTGAGAAAGTCCAAGCGCTTTTCTTGGACCACCGAGGCCGAGGAAGCCCTCGCCAGGCTCAAAGCCCTGCTCACCAACCCCCCCATCCTGGTTCCGCCCACCGAGGGCGAGCACCTCTTACTCTATGTCACCGCGACAACCCAAGTGGTCAGCGCGGCCGTAGTAGTCGAGAGGCAGGAGAAGGGACATGCTCTACCCGTCCAGCGACCTGTCTACTTCATCAGCGAGGTGCTCTCCGAGACTAAGACGCGTTACCCCCACATCCAGAAGCTGGTTTACACCGTAGTCTTGGCTCGACGCAAGCTGCGTCACTACTTTGAGTCCCACCCGGTGACTGTGGTGTCGTCTTTTCCTCTGGGAGAGATAATCCAAAACCGGGAGGCCTCGGGTAGAATAGCCAAGTGGGCTGTTGAACTCATGGGGGAAACCTTGTCTTTCGCGCCTCGGAAAGCGATCAAATCACAGGTCCTGGCCGACTTTGTAGCCGAGTGGACCGACACACAGCTGCAACCCGTTCAAATCCAATCAGAATGCTGGACCATGTACTTCGACGGGTCTCTGATGAAGACTGGGGCTGGCGCGGGCCTGCTCCTGGTCTCGCCCCTTGGAGTACACATGCGCTACATGATCCGGCTTCACTTTGCCGCCTCCAACAATGTGGCCGAATACGAGGCCCTCGTCAACGGCCTACAAATCGCCATCGAGCTTGGAGTGCGGCGTCTCGAAGTACGGGGTGATTCGCAGCTCGTCGTCGATCAGGTGATGAAAGAGTCAAGCTGCCATGACCCCAAAATGAAGGCGTACTGCACGATAGTATGTCGCCTGGAGGACAAGTTCGACGGCCTCGAACTCAACCACGTCGCTCGAAAGTTCAACGAGGCCGCAGACGAACTAGCAAAGATGGCGTCGGCATGGACCCCGGTTCCCCCGAACGTCTTCGCCAGAGACCTCCACAAGCCATCCGTCGACTACGCCTCGGCGATAGAAGAAGGCCCATCGACCGAGCCCACCGCAGGGCTCGAGGCCCCCTCTACCACTGAGACCTCGCCAGCCAAGCCCGAGGCCATGGTGATTGACGCAGAGCCTCCCAAGGCTGACCAAGGAACGGACTGGCGAGTCCCTTTCCTTGATCGCCTCGTTCAGGGAGAGCTTCCTGCGGACAGATCCAAGGCCCGATGGCTTGCGCGACGCGCCAAGACTTACGTCCTCTGCGACGGCGAGTTGTATAGGCGTAGCCCATCTGGTATTCTCCAACGATGCATCACCACCGAGGCTGGCCAATCCTTACTTTGGGACTTGCACGCGGGAGTCTGCGGGCACCACGCGGCGCCTCGGACGCTCGTGGGTAATGCCTTCCGCCAAGGTTTCTATTAGCCAACCGCGGTGGCCGACGCCACGAAGCTAGTACGCTCCTGCGAGGGATGCCAGTACTACGCTCGACAGACGCACCTCCCGGCCCAAGCCCTCCAAACCATCCCCATCACATGGCCATTCGCTGTGTGGGGGCTGGACATGGTTGGGCCTCTGCAGAAGGCACCCGGGGGCTATACCCATCTGCTGATAGCCGTCGACAAATTCTCCAAATGGATCGAGGCTCGTCCGATCACTCAGATCAAATCCGAGCAAGCGGTGCTGTTCTTTACGGATATCATCCACAGGTTCGGGGTTCCTAACACCATCATCACTGACAATGGGACACAATTCACCGGTCGCAAGTTCCTAACGTTCTGCGACGACCACCACATCCGGGTGGCCTGGTCGGCCGTAGGACACCCAAGGACGAATGGCCAAGTAGAGCGTGCCAACGGCATGATCCTACAAGGCCTTAAGCCAAGGATATTCAACCAGTTGAAGAAGTTTGGCAAGAAATGGCTCGCCGAACTCCCGTCAGTCATCTGGAGCCTAAGAAATACCCCAAGCCGAGCCATGGGATTCACACCGTTCTTCCTGGTCTATGGAGCCGAGGCCATCCTCCCCACTGACTTAGAATACGGTTCCCCGAGGCTACAGGCGTACAACGAGCAAAGCAACCGCACTGCCCGCGAAGACGCCCTCGACCAACTGGAGGAAGCCCGAGACGTCGCGCTGCTACACTCGGCCAGGTACCAGCAAGCCCTACGACGCTACCAAGCCCGGCGCGTCCGAAGCCGAGACCTGAAGGTGGGCGACCTGGTGCTGAGACTGAGGCAGAGCAACAAGGGCCGCCACAAGCTGACCCCACCCTGGGAAGGGTCGTACATCGTCGCTCAAGTGCTGAAGCCCGGGACCTACAAGTTAGCCAACGAGAAGGGCGAAATCTTCACCAACGCTTGGAACATAGAACAGCTACGTCGTTTCTACCCTTAAAATTCCAAACGTTGTTTACATTGTTTCTCGAAATGCAATAAAGAAGCGTTCTTAGTTGTTATAATTTTTCGAGAAACCCCCCTTATAGACAAGCCGATTGTATAGAACCCAAGGATCGTATGATCGTCTCAAAGGTGAAAAGGCCGGCTGAGCCGTGAGAACGGCCTACGCCTCCGGGCTACGGCAACTCCCTCACCACCTTTTCACCCAAAGGACAGCGTAGGCTCCGAGGAAGTTCTGTATAGAGAGCTTGTCTATCAATAGGGGCTCAACGTCACAATAGCGCTATAAGGGAGACTCGGCTCTGCCTCTGCAAAGCCGGGCCTCCCTCGGGGGCTAGAAAGGGGGAACACCCTAAGTCCCGAACACCATTTGTTAGTGGTCTTTCAAAAAATTTCTACGCCAAACTCTCTCGCGCTCCGACGGGACCTTCACAAGAAACCCAAAGACCAAAAGCTTGTCTCGAGGCCAAAGGGCCGGTCGAGTCGTGAGAACGGCCTACGCCTCTGGGCTACGGCAGCTCCCTCACCACCCTTCGCCAAAGGACGGCATAAGGTTCCGAGGAATTTCTTTACGGGTTCCCAAGACCGAGACAGAGGGCACAGGCTCGAAGTAGAACAGAAACGGTTAAAAGACCCACATACGCAAATACTTTAAGGGCCTCGACGGCCACAAAAACGTCACGATACGGCAACTAACTCAATCCGGTTACATGGCCCCTTTTGGCCCAGGTCAAAGCTCAAGGATCGGCAGCTGGCGCGGGAGGGACCACCTCTTCTTCAAACAGACCAGCCAACACTGTGCCAGGTGCCTCGGCCGCCTCCAACAGCCTCACGACCTCTGCATCAGCCTCCTCGTCATCTTCTGGCAACACATAGCCGTCGCTGACAGCCTCGAGGTTGATGGCGTAGTGCGAGGAGACAACGGCCAGGGCGCGCTTGACACCCGTGTGCAACTCCCCTCAGAGTCTCTCGCGGACGTGGCCGCTCAACGCAATCAGGCGGCTCCCAAGGGAGCTAGCTGATTGGACCTCCTCGACGTCCAGAGCCTCGCAGGCGGTCCGGACAGCGCTGCGCAGCGCCTCGTGCTCCCGGACCTCGACATCCAGCGCTGCTTGCGCTGCGACGGAGGCCTCAGCCGCCTGGGAGGCCTCTTTCTCCAGATCTACGTCGCGACGGAGGCCTCAGCCGCCTGGGAGGTCTCGGGTGTGTCGGCCTCGGCCCCGGGACGGGCCGCCACTGGCCCCGGGACACCTCCTCCTCCTCCTAGGGGCGTCAGGCTCCTTGCCGGTGCCCCGGGTACCATCTCCCTGATGTCGGGGAGGTGTTCCAGGCAGGCCGTCCCCACCTCACGCCCGCCGCCGTCGCTCGAAGAATCCGACACCGACGACGAGGGAGACGGTTCCAACGGGAGACCGTCGAGCTTCTGACGCCAGCGACGGGCGTCCAGCTTTTCACGCGCGAGGATCTTCTTCGTGCGCTTCGCCTCCTTGGCATCTTTCTTCTTCTTCTCCTCCTCGGCACGCGCCCTGTTCACGGATCGCCGCCGGGCGTCCTCGGGAACGGGCGGCGGGGAGCCTCGCACGTCTCTTATCCCCTGCGGGAACGACAAAGTAAGACAACAGACAAAAAAGGCGAAAAACAAGAAGGCCGCGAAAGCCCCGGCAACATCCAACTTACCAGTGAAATGTGCCCCCGCGACGGGCGCATCGGGAACGGCATCAAGTCATCGAGCCTCGGCTTCCCGTCTACCGCCTCTCTCACCCGACGCAGGGTCTCGTCGTCGGTAAGGGCGAAGGCGGACATCTTGATACCGGCGATCGGGTCGCTCGGCGTCATCTCGAACAGCCGCCACCGCCGGGCCATTAGCGGCAACAACCTCCGGCGGTGAAAGGCCGCCACGACCACGGCCGCCGAAAGGCCGCGGTCACGCAGCTTCCCCAAGGCCCGCAAGAGCGGTTCCAGCCTAGGCTGATCGGCCTTGATGACGCCGTACCCCCATTTCTCTGGTTGACTCTCTACAACCCGCCTGGTATAAGGGGGAAGTCCTCCGCCGTCGTTGCGGAGGTAGAACCAGCCGTCATACCAACGACGGTTGGACGTTGACAGCTGGGCCGGGATGTAGAGGGACTGCCGGTCTTGGCGCACGTGAAGGGTGCAGCCGCCGGCCCTCTGCGCCTTCCGAGCCCCCCTCGTTCCCCCCGGCTTGGTGGTGAACGTCGCTCGGAACAAGTGGAGCCACAACTCCCAGTGGGGAGCGATCCCCAGGTACCCCTCACAGACGACGACAAAGATGGCCGCCTGCGCGATGGAGTTGGGGCTGAAATTGTGCAGCTCCACGCCATAGTAGTGCGGGAGTGCCCGCATGAAGTTATCCACCGGCGACCCGAAGCCTCGCTCGTGGAAGACGACGAAGCTCACCACGTAACCGTCGCGCGGCCTCGGCTCCGACTCGTTCCCCAGAGCAATCCACTCCGGCTCGTCGGGGTCGGTGATCGGGCGAAGAAGACCGGCCTCCACGAGCGATTGCAGCTTCTCCTCGGTGACGTCGGACCGCTCCCAGGGATCCGCCGGAAGGATGACGGGACCACCAGCCATTGCGCGGCGGAGGACGCTGCTACGGCGGTAATCTCTCTCCCTCTCTCTTTCGGTCTCTCGCCCTCGCCCTTCTCTTCCCTGACGCTCTATGCTCTCAGCAACGGCACGGAGGCAGCAAAAGCGAACACGGAAAAGGTAAGGAGGGGGAGGGTGAGGCTGTTTGCGTATTTATGCAGGGACGAGTCGAAACCACCGGGCGACGAAATTGGGGAAGTTTCCCCCAAAAAATCCGCTGCGGTTACCCAGATCCGATCTTACCGCCCACGCGCCCACTCCCTCATTAATTGCGGGTGCAGTTACGTCCCGTCGGCTGAAGCCACGTCGCGTCCAACCGCAGCAACAACAGGCGCCGTTTCACCTCCCCGAAAAAGCCGCCTCAAAAGGCGCGCCTGCCGTTATTGGCCGTAGGGAGAGGGATAGCCCCCACCCGATTCCTTTCAGGTAAAGGAACTGGGCACCGAGCCCGCTACGGTCCAGGGGTTCGAAGGCTGGGCCCCTAGGGGTTTCGACAGCCGCCCCAGGGCAACAGAGTCAGGGGCGACTACGGGCGAGCCTATACGAGGCCGAGGCCCAAGCAAGCGAAACGCTTGGGACGCCCTGTGTCGTGTCCGAGACCGGTAGGGAGGTCTCCGAATGGGATCCCACCGTAGGGAGGCACCGAGCCACCGAGGCCCAGCGAACGGCCTCGGCACCCACTAGAGAAACCCTCCGGTACTCTTGGAGCGCGTCTCCGGACCGCTAGCCGACCCCCAGCGAACGGGGTATGGGCCTCCACTCGGACTTACCCGATAACAGCTCACCGGAAATGCCGTTGCTCGCGCCCACCGAGGGTAGCATGGCATCTTCCACCCCTCCTTCCGAGCGAAAAGGAAGCGCGAGGGTCGAATAAAAAGTCAGGAGAACCCCTGACGGCCCTCCTGCTCAGCGCAGAGGCTAAGGGACTCTTTCTGCAGAACATTGCCGAGGCCCAGCGACTTGGGCTCGCACACGAGGGGGCTCGGCAAAACAAACCCTCCTTCCGAGCGAAAAGGAAGCGCGAGGGTCGTTCAAAAAGCCGGAAGAACTCCTAATGGCCCTCTTGCTCCGTGTAGAGGCTAGGGAGCTCCTTCTGCAAAGGACGCCGAGACCCCGCGACCTAGGCTCGCACCCGAGGGGGGCTCGGCGGACAGACCCTCACGCGCGAGGGGCGAACCAAAAGCCAGGGGACCTCTGACCGCTCTCTCGCTCCGTGCGAGAGACTCGGGGGCTCCTCCTGCAACTTTGCCGAGACCCAGCGGCTCAGGCTCGCACACGAGTGGGCTCGGCAAACAGCCCCCCGTCCGAGCGAAAAGGACGTGCGGGAGACGAACAAAAAAGTCGGGAGGACCCCTGACCACCCTCTCGCTCCGTGCGGAGGCTCGGGGGCTCTTCCTGCACCCAAGATAAAAACAAGCGACCCGAGCCCGTTACGGTCCAGGGGTTCGAAGGCTGGGCCCCCAGGGGTTTTCGACAGCTGCCCCAGGGCAAAAGAGTCAGGGACGACTACGGGCAAGCCTGTACGAGCGCGCCCTGTGTCGTGTCCGAGACCGGCAGGGAGGTCTCCGAATGGGATCCCACCGTAGGGAGGCACCGAGCCACCGAGGCCCAGCGAACGGCCTCGGCACCCACTAGAGAAACCCGCCGGTATTCGTGGAGCGTGTCTCCGGACCGCTAGCCGACCCCCAGCGAACGGGGTACGGGCCTCCACTCGGACTTACCCGATAACAGCTCACCGGAAATGCCGTCGCTCGCGCCCACCGAGGGTAGCACGGCATCTTCCACCCCTCCTTCCGAGCGAAAAGGAAGCGCGAGGGTCGAATAAAAAGTCGGGAGAACCCCTGACGGCCCTCTCGCTCCAGGCGGAGGCTAAGGGGCTCTTTCCGCAACATCGTCGAGGCCCCGCGATCCGAACTCGCACCCACGGGCCCGGCAAACACGATGAAAACGCCTCACTCGAAAGAGAAAAAAGCCCCTGAAGAAGTGAAATCACTCCTCCAGGGCCTCGGGGGCTACACCCGGCGGGTGCGCTCGCGCGCACCCACCGAAGCCTCGAAGACAAAACGCCATCCCGACAGGAACTATCAAGAGCCAATTCTCGTCAGAACCTCAGGGGGAGTGCCTCCACTCCCCCCAAGGCTCGGGGCTACTGTCGGATACCGTGAGAAGGGGTACCCTAAGCAAGATCCAAAAAACGACTGCTTAGACTTCGTAAAGATCGAAACCAGCTAAACGCTGCTAGCCTCGGCCGATTCTCTGACTCGCCCGAGGCCCCATCACCGCGGGCCTCGGCCGATTCTCCGATTCGCCCGAGGCCCCCTCACCACGGGCCTCGGCCGATCCCCCGCCAAAAGCCTCGGCCGGGCCACCGACCCTCCGTCTCGCGCAAGGCGGGCTCGGCAGCACTCCGCTACCTCTTCCTTCTCCCGTTCCTCTGGCAAAACGTCGTGTCGCATCAACTCAGCCAACTGCTGCCCCTGACAACAGCCGCATGCCCGGCACAGTACAGCAGAATGGCCGATGGGACAGGAGGCAGGACTGGGCAGGGGTTACCCGCCACTGTACTAACCACCGTGCACATGGGTTGACGCCCATGCCTCACTGTGCTGCCAACTCCTGCACCGAGGACAACGCAGCGTGGGGAGCCACGTCTGGGCTACTGTGGCCTCGGAATCAGTACCCAGGAGCAATAATTCCCTCCAAGATCTCGGCAGTTTGCTTCAGGGGCTCGACAGCCTGGGGACCCATGTCCGCCGAAGCCCCTCGCGATGGCTTGGCCTCGGCACCTACAGAGCCACAGCCCCCTACGACGTCATCACGCGATGACCTGCACGTCCCCCGGACTGGGCAGGGGTTACCCGTCACTATGCTATCCACCATGCACATGGTTGACACCCATGCCTCACTGTGCTGCCAACTCCTGCTCTGAGGACAACGCAGCATGGGGAGCCACGTCTGGGCTACTGTGGCCTCGGAATCAGTACCCAGGGCCAATAACTCCCCCCAAGGCCTCGACAGCTTGCTTCACGGGCTCGGCAGCCTGAGGGTTCATGACCACCGAGCCCCCCACGATGGCTCGGCCTCGGCATCAGCAGAGCCGCTGCTCCCTACGACGTCATTACACGGTGACCGGCACGTCGCCCGCCATGTCCTGCATCAAGCCGTACTGGAGCCCCACGACGCACAAGATCGAGTATGACCAGCATGTCACTTCCGCACGACAAGGACGGGGCCACTCCATCGACCATACCACAACAGTGGCCGGCTACAGGGCTCGGACACGCCACCCCATTTACAGAGGCGCTATGTAGCAACCTATGTACGGTCCCGGTCCTCCCTTAGAGTATAAAAGGGAGGGACTGGGGCCATTTCTAGGGGGAGAACAAGAGGACGAACGCCCCAATAGAACCACACGCTTCCACGCTGCTTGGGAACAACGTCTCAAGCAGTCCGCACCACCCTCGCCGAGACCTGGGGCTAGCTCCCTCTCTCACCTAGCTTGTAACCCCTACTACGAGCACTCAGGTGCAAGGAATACAAGATCGATCCCTCAGACTGGACGTAGGGCCTCGATTGCCCGAACCAGTATAAACCTTGTGTCTCTTTGCATCACCATCCGGGATTAGGGGCACGCAGCACAAATTCACTCGTTGGTTGAGGGACCCCTGGTTCCAAAACACCGACACTTTTCACGTTAAAATCTTATGTTCCCTGTGCTTCATCCACTGTTATTCTTCGTTCATATTGACTATCCTTTCTAACAAATTCTTCCCGATGCGCCGATTAGCATTTGCCGTTGTGCCTTTTTGTTGTGAGCCCGACAAGGCACCATGCCAAACAAACACGCGCACACTCTCTCCTTCCCTCCCTCGCTGCTTGCTTTGCTTCCCCCAGGCTGCAAGATCCTCGCCCAGGCAGCTGAGCCTCCGCCGACCTCGAGGAGAAGGGAACTGATGAAAGTGGCAGCAGAAACACGCGCAATTGCTGAGTTCCTACACACACCGCAGCAGTGGTGTGCCACATCCACACACGCGCCCAGCGATGGAGTGACAAGCATCGATCGGGTTGCTTCCGGCGATGGCCATTGCCAACCCCGCCCCATCTCCTTCGTCATGCGTACAAGACATCCCCACATCACCCCTCTTCCACCTCCTCCCCTGACGTCATCCCCGCACCGGCACCGCACCACAAATCCATCCCCCCCTTCCCGGCCCCTGTATCTGCATTGCATCCATTCTTCTTGCTTCCCCGAAACCTCGCGCTTGGTCTGACGCAACGCGCCTTCGATCCCTGAGATAAAGCTCGCGGTGTTCGCTTGTTCCGCCAAATCCAGTCCTTGAATTTCCTGAGCTGTCGGAATTTTTCTTTTGATTCGGTTCTTCGGAGAACCCTTAGGTTGCTAGCATTTGTGGGTTCCGCCAATCCTCGCTGGTTTGATCCGACCTAGTTGCCGAAGCGCCTCTTGATTCATCGTTTCTTGATTTCATCCCTCCAAAGGGGGGAAAACTCTTCCTTTTTGGGTCCTGATTTGAGTGTGTCGCCTTTGCTTCCGGCAATGGGCAACGGCAGCAGCAGCGGCAGCAGCAACAGGCGTCCGGGTCACTCGGAGTCGGCGCTGCCGCCCGAGGCGGCGCCGGCGGAAGAGCTGAGCTCGTACGAGGCAGCGTGCCGGTCGGACCCGGAGCTGCGCACGTTCGACACGACGCTGCAGCGGCGCACCAGCCGCGCCATCTCGACGCTGGCGGTGGGCGTCGAGGTGCGGTCGATGTCGCTGGACTCGCTCCGCGAGGTCACCGGCTGCCTCCTCGACATGAACCAGGAGGTGGTGCGCGTCATCCTCGACTGCAAGAAGGACATCTGGAAGAGCCCCGAGCTGTTCGACCTCGTCGAGGACTACTTCGAGAGCAGCCTCCAGACCCTCGACTTCTGCACCGCACTCGACAAGTGCCTCAAGCGCGCCCGCGACTCCCAGCTCCTCCTCCACGTCGCGCTCCAGCGCTTCGACGACGAGGAAGCCAGCGACCCCGCCGCCGCCGCCGCTCCCTCCGCCCGGTACTCGCGCACGCTGCACGAGCTGCGCCAGTTCAAGGCGGCCGGAGACCCCTTCACGGACGAGTTATTCGCCGCCTTCCAGGCCGTTTACCGGCAGCAGCTGACCATGCTGGAGAAGCTGCAGCAGCGCAAGCACCGGCTCGACAAGAAGATCAAGACCATCGAGGCGTGGCGCCGGGTGTCAAGCATCATCTTCGCGACCACGTTCGCGGCCGTGCTCATCTGCTCGGTGGTTGCCGCGGCCATCGCTGCCCCGCCTGTCGCTGCGGCATTGGCCGCGGCTGTTGTAGTCCCGCTGGGATCTATGGGGAAATGGATCGATTCGTTGCTGAAGGGGTATCAGGACGCGCTCCGCAGACAGAAGGAGGTGGTGAGCACAATGCAGGTTGGCACATTCATTGCCATCAAAGATTTGGACAGTATCAGAGTCCTCATCAACCGGGTGGAGGCGGAGGTGAGCTCCATGGTAGACTGCGTAGAGTTTGCAGAGCGGGATGAGGAGGCGGTGAAATTTGGGGTGGAGGAGATCAAGAAGAAGCTGGAAAACTTCATGAAGAGCATCGAGGATCTTGGGGAGCAAGCAGACCGGTGTAGCCGAGATATCCGTCGGGCAAGGACTGTCGTGCTGCAAAGGATCATCCGACAACCAAACTGAAATAATAAGGGGAAATGTAAGGTATGGATGTCTTAATATATAAGCCATGTACTCTTGATAATGTTGTGATGGAATGTACATAAGAGATGCTCCTTTAGGAAATTGTGAATGAGTCAAATCGATTTCGTTATCCATTTGATTCATGGTATCTGTACTATCATACTTGATTATCTCTTTTCCTCCCTTGGTACTGTGCAAGATTATTGTTGGCGTTACTGACATTTTCCCTCACCTGTTCTGTTTTCATGAATAATTCAATTCTAGCTATAGATAAACATATCATAAAAACTCTACTGCTAGTACTAGACGCAATATATGAGTCATGATCATGATCCACAGAGGTCCTCTGACTTAGCACTTAACAGTCGTGCTATTGAACTTAACTTCCACTTTTCTTGAAGTATTGAAATGTCCAAATTTCTGGAGTCCCTTGACAAAGAAAAACAAAATGTCCTTATCTAGGCTTCGTGGTTGTTGCCGTGTTCCAGACGTGTAGATGTTTGATTGTACAAGAGAACATCTCAGTATTGACCCTTTTTCTTTCTTTAATGCATAACAGTTAGTAAGATCCTCTATCATCCAACCTGTATTGACTATATCTTCAACAATGCAACCCCGACTCTGGCTGCTGCCAAGTTCAAATTCAGAATAAATACTTTCCCTAAATTAGTGAATGACTAGATAGCTTCCAGTGATAAATGTTTTATTTTCTTTCTATTTGTACATAACTTTTTGTTGAAGTAATATATAATAGTTGGGGCATAAACACACCCCTCCTATTCCGTAAAAAAAGATTCTATGATCCTAAAAGGCAGAAAAATATTAGCAATTCATCTTCTTAACAACAACAACAACAACAACAACAACAACAACAAAGCCTTTAAGTCCCAAACAAGTTAGGGGTAGGCTAGAGTTGAAACCCAACAGAAGCAATTAAGGTTCAGGCACGTGAATAGCTGTATTCCAAGCACTCCTATCTAAGGCTAAGTCTTTGGGTATATTCCATCCTTTCAAGTCTCATTTTATTGCCTCTACCCAAGTCAACTTCGGTCTTCCTCTGCCTCTCTTCACGTTACTATCCTGACTTAGGATTCCACTACGCACCGGTGCATCTGGAGGTCTCCGTTGCACATGTCCAAACCATCTCAACCGGTGTTGGACAAGCTTTTCTTCAATTGGCGCTACCCCTAATCTCTCACGTATATCATCGTTCCGAACTCGATTCCTTCTTGTATGACCGCAAATCCAACGCAACATACGTATTTCCGCGACACTTAGCTGTTGAATATGTCGTCTTTTCATAGGCCAACATTCTGCACCATACAACATAGCAGGTCTAATCGCCGTCCTATAAAACTTGCCTTTTAACTTCTGTGGTATCCTTTTGTCACATAGGACACCAGACGCTTGCCGCCACTTCATCCACCCTGCTTTGATTCTATGGCTAACATCTTCATCAATATCCCCGTCCCTCTGTAGCATTGATCCTAAATATCGAAAGGTATCCTTCCTAGGCACTACTTGACCTTCCAAACTAACATCTTCCTCCTCCCGAGTAGTAGTGCCGAAGTCACATCTCATATACTCAGTTTTAGTTCTACTAAGTCTAAAACCTTTGGACTCCAAAGTCTCCCGCCATAACTCCAGTTTCTGATTCACTCATGTCCGGCTTTCATCAACTAGCACTACATCGTCCGCGAAAAGTATACATCAAGGGATGTCCCCTTGTATGTCCCTTGTGACCTCATCCATCACTAAAGCAAACAAATAAGGGCTCAAAGTTGACCCTTGATGTAGTCCTATCCTAATCGGGAAGTCATCCGTGTCTCCATCACTTGTTCGAACTCTAGTCACAACATTGCTGTACATGTCCTTAATGAGCCCGACGTACTTCGTTGGGACTTTATGTTTGTCCAAAGCCCACCACATAACATTCCTTGGTATTTTATCATAAGCCTTCTCCAAGTCAATAAAAACTATGTGTAGGTCCTTCTTCTTCTCCCTATACCGCTCCATAACTTGTCTTATTAAGAAAATAGCTTCCATGGTTGACCTTCCGGGCATGAAACCAAATTGGTTCATAGAGATCCGCGTTATTGCTCTCAAGCGATGCTCGATAACTCTCTCCCATAGCTTCATAGTATGGCTCATCAACTTAATTCCCCGGTAATTTGTACAACTTTGAATATCCCCTTTATTCTTGTAGATCGGTACCGATATACTTCTCCTCCACTCATCAGGCATCTTGTTCGATCGAAAAATATGGTTGAACAGCTTGGTTAACCATACTACAGCTATGTCCCCGAGGCATCTCCACACCTCGATTGGGATACCATCCGGTCCCATCGCCTTACCTCCTTTCATCCTTTTCAACGCCTCTCTGACCTCAGATTCTTAGATTCTCCACACAAAGCGTCTATTGGTGTCATCAAAAGAGTCATCCAACTGAAAGGTTATGTCCATATTCTCACCATTGAACAATTTGTCAAAATACTCTTGCCATCGATGTCGGATCTCATCCTCCTTTACCAAGAGATGCTCCCTTTCATCCTTAATGCACTTAACTTGGTTGAAGTCCCGTGTCTTTCTCTCACGAACCCTAGCCATCCTATAAATGTCCTCTCCTTCCTTCGTACTCAAATGTTGGTAAAGATCCTCGTACGCTCTACCCTTTGCCACACTTACAGCTCGCTTTGCAGTCTTTTTTGCCACCTTGTACTTCTCTATGTTGTCCACACTCCTGTCATGGTACAAGCGTCTATAGCATTCTTTCTTCTCCTTAATAGCCCTTTGGACTTTCTCGTTCCACCACCAAGTATCTTTAGCCTCGCGTCCCCTTCCTTTGGTTACTCCACACACCTCTGAGGCTACCTTCCGAATGTTGGTTGCCATCTTGTCCCACATATTGTTTATGTCGTCTTCTTCCTTCCAAGAGCCCTCTTTGATAACCCTTTCCCTAAATACCTCTGACGTCTCCCCTTTCAGTTTCCACCACTTTGTTCTTTCAATCTTTAGCTTGTTTATCCCTACGGGCACGCACCTGAAAACGAAAATCTGCCACCAAAAGCTTATGTTGAGAAACAACACACTCCCCTGGTATCACCTTGCAATCCAAGCATGCTCGTTTGTCCTTTCTTCTTGCGAGGACAAAGTTAATCTGGCTACAGTGTTGTCCGCTACTGAAGGTCACTAGATGAGATTCTCTCTTTCTAAAGAAAGTGTTGGCTATCATCAGGTCAAAAGCTACCGCGAAGTCCAGAACTTCCTCCCCCTCCTGATTCCTACTACCATACCCAAAACCTCCATGAACTGCCTCGACTGAACCTTTTCTTTTTATTGAATACCAATTTTTTATGTTCATGAACTATTTGCACTTTTTACACATTTTGCCCACATTATTTGGATCAACTAAACTTCTAGTTTCTCGCATTTCACCTGTGTACTTGTTTCTTTAGAGAATGCTCTCTTATTATTTGTATTGATTCCATTAAATAGCACAAAATGTAGCTCCATTTTTTTCCTAAGGGTGAAGTCCATTTTTTTGCCATGGAACTATTGCCCAAGTTTGATTTTGGCCATGCAACTCCAAAACCAGAAATCTTTGCCCACCGAACTATCAATACCGAACAAATTGGGCTAACTAGTTGGTTTCAAAGGTGGTTTTGTATTTTCTAAATCTAAATGTAAAAATTATAAAATCGGTGTATTTTCTAAAAACCATAACTAATTTATTTTTAATCAGAAAAATTTGAAACCAGTACCATTTTTTTGTAAAAAAATGTGTCTATCGGTGCTAGAAAATACTAAACTACTTTTGAAACCAACTATATGGTTAAATTTGTTCAGTATTGATACTTTGATGGTCAAAGACTTCTGATGTTAGAGTAGCGTGACCAAAAACAAACTCGACCAAATTTCAGCACTCAGTTCTATTAGCTACCATGTCAAAAATACATCGTGTCTTGCTTGAGATGTCATGTCCAATTGAAAGATTACAAACTATTCCATGTTCTGTTAAATTTTTCTGACAATATAACCCCCCATTTTCAGCATAGTAATAATTGTGAATAACTATAGTTCTAAAAATTGCTCTTCTTTTAGAAATTAAGCATGTGGCACAGTGGTCAACTAGTTGTCATAGTGGGATGAGCAATGAGGTCGTTTTCTCTTCTTTTGATAACCAAATGAGCTCACCATCCATGTTTGCTTACCTCCATATATGGCTGCATGGAATTGGCTGTTCCTTCGATGTAATATCCCATGCGTGGATCAGAAGTGCTAAAGTTTTTACAAAACGGCTTGAAAGTATGCATCATCCAAAATCCAAAATTGCAAAAAACTATTGTGTAAGTGCCAAAATTTTGCATCACCTTTGTCCCAAGTCCTAACTGTATATTTTCTTCTGAAATCATTGAGCCATACGGAAAGCTTTGAATTCACATCATGTTTCCATGGTTCTGCGGGGATTCAGTGATAGACTGATAGTGATGCGCGTGGAAGAGTCTGTCTCTGAGACGAGCAAGCAAACAAAGTGACCATTGTCCTAAAGCAACAAATAATGCTCGGGGACTTATGTGAAGAAGAGTTTATGGTTAAGGCCACCGGAATGGTTGTCATTTTCTGGTTACCATTCTATTTATGGTCGGTTACTTACTTTTAGGTTACCGGTTAAATTTGCTAAGGGCGTTTACTTATATCCCTGTATGTCTCGGTCGATAATTGCCGTGAGAATTGCTGTGTGTTTGGCATGGGCTGTGCGCCTGTTTCTTCCGGGTCTGAAATTAAGACGGAGCAAAAGAGATTTTACTCGTGCACCCTCTATGAATGAAGGGCTAAGCTGCAGTCAGTGTTAGGAATTTAGGTAATTTCATTACCAGTTTAATCCAGAAAAATAACATCAGTAGGTCTGTGACAACATATATGTGCATGTGTATATTTCTTATGAACACTACAACATACAGAGATGACATACTGATGAATACAGTAAAAACACAAAGTACAGAAATCACAGAGATTAGACTTTATCCAGCAGAGAGGCTCCATTCGCACTAGTCGACATAGTGCGTTGATTAAAGTCGCGGATCACAGTCGATACAGGAAGATGTTCGCAGTGCTGTCCCACGAACGGATCATCAGGAAGAAGACAGCTTGCGGTTCCGTGGGCAATCACCGGGAAGGAGACGGGATCCGGCGGTGGCGGTGGCACGCGCGCGCGCGTGACACGCCTTTATCCTTTTCTCAGCTTCTCAATTTAGATGAATAATTTCCAACCATATAAGCTGAGTCAGCGTTAAGTCAAAATCATGTATGGTATTAAGCCATACAACACTTAATATTACGTACCATAGAGTTTTGTTTGATTAATTAAATATTATATGGGCCAAGCCCATATTATATTCAACAATCCCCACCAAACTCTAGGGTTCGTAACAAAGTAGTCTCAGAACCACATTTCTTTTATATACCAGTATTTCGATGGAGACTATTAAGTTGAACATCCATCTAGAACAATAGTTTTACTCAGTTACAACTGAACAATGGACTAAGCCTTAAATTGATAGTTTTGTGTGAGGTGAATGTCACTAAAGTCCTTAGCTGATACTGGGCAACAAAATGCATCCCCTCTATTTGAAGCATATAAGTCATACTTTAGTGCCTTTCATGAGTATTTAGAGATCACCCAAATCTCATAGACTGTGACCAGCAGTCTGGCTCATATAGGTGTGTTCCTCAAAAGATATTCTGTAGGACAACATCTTTGCTTTGGCAAGCCACTTAGAACGCATTAAGGCAAAAGCTAGCCTGCCTTATAGAAAGGAAAGATATGCATCAGAAATGAGTCTTACTAAGGATCTTTTCTCGCAATTTACTACTAGCTTGTTTCACCGTCCTACTTCATGGGATTTCCGATCACATAGAACAGGTTACCACTATAGTAAATTTCAAGTGGGTCTCAAATCCATCTCTCTCGATGCACTTTCTATCATTGCGTGATAGACCCTTAGTGAACTGATCTGCCAGATTGTTAGACGTGTGGACATAGTCCAATGCTATTACTCCAAAGTTTCTCAATTTTCTGACAGATTTTAGTCGTCTCTTAACATGTCTTGTGGACTTCATGTTATCCTTGGAACTGTTAACCTTTGTAATCACAGTCTGGTTATCGTAGTTCATAGAAATAGCCGGTATGGGTTTCTTAACAACCGGTAAATCCATAAGAAGATCACGAAGCCACTCAGCCTCAGATCCAGCAGTGTCTAGTGCTATGAGTTCTGCTTCCATTGTAGACTTCGTTAAGATAGTCTGCTTGTAAGACTTCTAGGAAACGGCACCACCTACAAACGAAAACACATATTCACTTGTGGCATAAAGCTCATCAGCATCAGAAATCCAGTTGGCATCACAATAGCCTTCTAGCACTTTCGGATGTCCGGTATAACAAATACCATAGCTCATGGTCCCTTTTAGGTAGCGCATCACTCCCTCAAGAGCTCACCAGTGATCATCTCCTAAGTTTGACACAAACCGGCTCAGTTTGCACACAGCAAATGAGATGTCAGGCCTTATTGCACTAGCAAGATACATGAGCGAACCAATGATCTGGGAATATCTCAACTGATCCCTTGCTATTCTCCGATTTTTCCTCAATAGCATGCTAGGGTCATAAGGTGTAGGAGCAAGTGCACAGTCACTGAACCCAAAGCGACTCAGCACCTTTTCCACATAGTGGGTTTGTAACAGAGTTACCCCACCATCACCTTCTCTTAGAAGCTTAATATTAAGAATAACATCAGCCTCTCCCAAATCTTTCATCTCAAAATTTTTAGATAGAAATTCCTTCACCTCCTCGATCACTTTGAGTCTGGATCCAAATATCAGTATGTCACAACATATAAGCACAAAATGACTCCTTCACCCCCACCATATCCGATAGTATACATATTCGTCAGCTTCATTCACAACAAAGCCAGCAGATGTTAAAGTTCTGCCTGAACTTCTCATGACATTCCTTAGGAGCTTGTTTTAGGCCGTATAATGACTTTAATAATTTACACACCTTGCCTTCTTGACCAATTGCTACAAACCCATCAGGCTGATCCATATAGATCTCTTCCTCCAACTCTCTGTTTAGGAAAGTTGTCTTAACGTCCATTTGATGAACGATAAGACCATAAGAGGTTGCTCAGGGAAAGCAAAACTTGAATTGTGGTCAATCGGGCAACCGGTGAATAAGTATTAAAGAAATTCCTCACCCTCCTTTTGAGTATAACCCTTGGCCACAAGCTTTGCCTTGTACCTCTCAATAGTATCATCAGGCCTAAGCTTTTTCTTGAACACCCATTTGCACCCTATAGGCTTCTACCCATAGGGACGATCAACAATTTCCCAAGTTCCATTAGACATAACAGAATCTATCTCACTCCGTACTGCTTCCTTCCATAAGTCAGCATCAAGAGAGGAATATGCCTCTTCAATGGTCGTTGGTGTGTCATTCATAAGGTACACAATATAGTCATCACCAAAAGACTTTGCAGTCCTCTGTCTCTTGCTTTTCCTGGTGACTATAGTGTTATCCTCCTCAGAATTTTGCACATAGGGTTCCTCAATTTGTTCTATCGGAATAAAATTTTCATGCTCATGGGGAATTATAAATTCATGACCAGTTGTACTAGGTGCATTTTTCATGGGAAACTCATTCTAAAAAAATATAGCATCTCTAGATTCTATGATTGTATCAACAGCCATCTTAGGAACACTAGAGTTTATAATTAAAAATCTATAACCCACGCTGTGAATAGCATAACCAAGAAAGACACCATCAACAGTCTTTGATCCAAGCTTTCGCTTTTTGTTTATTGGCACATTCACCTTTGCCAAACAATCCTAAGTTCATAGGTAAGAGAGATTTAATCTCTTTTTCTCCCATTCCTCAAATGGTGTGATTTCTTTGTTCTTTGTGGGCACTCTATTCAGGACATGACACACTGTCAATATAGCCTCACCCCACCATTTCTTAGATAGTCCCGTAGTCTTCAATATGGCATTAACCAAATCAGTTAGAGTGCGGTTCTTTCTCTCTACAATCCCATTGAATTATGGTGAGTATGGTGGCGTCCTCTTATGAATAATTCCATGCACCGCGCAAAACTCAAAAAATTCATTTGAGAAATATTCTCTCCCACGATCGGACCGCAAACGTTTGATTTTCTTCTCAAGTTGATTTTCTACCTCAGCTTTATAGACCTTAAAATAATGCAACGCTTCATCTTTTGTTTTCAGCAAATACACATAGCAAAATCTAGTGCAATCATCTATAAATGTCATGAAGTATTATCTACCGCCTTTAGTCAATTCGCCATTTATTTCACATAAATCAGAATGAACGAGTTCTAATGGTGCCAAGTTCCTCGCCTCAACAGCCTTGTGAGGCTTGCACGGTTGCTTCGATTGTACACACACCTGACACTTAGAATCTTTGACTAAGTTAAATTTTGGGATTAAATTTAGATTTGTAAGCCGCGTGAGACAGCCAAAATTAACGTGACAAAGTCGTGAATGCCATATATTCGACTCATCCAAAATATTAACATTGTTCACCACTTTATTACACACATCATCAAGCAAAGATAAGCAGAACAAGCCTCCGCAATCATAACCTTTTCCAACAAATGTTCCATGTCTCGACACAACACATTTATTGGACTCAAGCATAATTTTAAAGCCATCGCGACACATCTGAGAAGCGCTAACAAGTTTCTTTTTGATAGAGGGGACATGCTGCACATTCTTTAATAGCACCGTCTTTCTCAAAGTAAACTTCAGAATGACCGTACCAACACCAAGAACACGCGCATGCGAACCGTTTCCCATCAACAAGGCTCCACTCCTGCCAGCCTGATAGGAAATAAACAAAGAAACATCAGCACGCACATGAATATTAGCACCGCTGTCCATCCACCACTCAGGTGAAAGACAAACTAAAAGAACAAAGGGTAAAGAATTACCATACCCAGATGTTCCCCCTCCAGTCTCGCTAATGACCACGTTTGCTGATTTCTTTTATTGCTTATATTTGCGGTCTAGGTACGCACTTGCCCAATGCTCATCACTCCCGCAAACAAAGCAACCTCCACCTTTCTTGTTGTTTTTCTTCTTAAACTATGCAGTTTGCTTAGGCTTTGTATTGTTGTTCTCTTGCATGTTCTTCTTCTTTTTATTATGAGATGTAAATGAGTTTTTCTTCTGTACCATATTGGCGGCGGAAGACTCAACTCCTTTTCCATGATTGTCTTTTGCTCTCACCTTCTCCTCAACATCAAGAGATCCAATAAGCTCAGCCATGCTAAACTCTTGTCTCTTGTGTTTTAGAGAAGTAGCAAAAAATCCCTCCAAGAACGTGGCAGCTTAGCGATTATACCGCCGGCCACAAACTTGTCGGGCAACAAACATAGGAAATGTTCTAGTTCTTTTGCTAGCGCCTGTATCTCATGAGCCTGTTCGACCACAGAACGGTTTTCAACTATTTTGTAGTCATACAGCTGCTCCATAAGGTACAGCTCACTACCAGCATCAGAAATCCCTAAACTTTGCCTCAAGAGCATCCTATAACTCTTTGCCTTATGTGCAAGATATGTAGTTTTTCTCATACTTGGGATGAAGTGCACTAATCACTGGCGCCTCGAAATAGGTTATCGGCAGCCAATAACTTTTTCTCCTCATTAGGAGTAAACTGTTCAAGCTTCCCTTGTGCAGCATGAAAGCAGTTCATCGCAGTCAACCACAATACCATCTTGGCACGCCATATCATAAAATTCTCGCCATCAAAATTATTCGGCTTCAAAGCAGCAGCAAAACCACTAACAGAAAATTGCCTAACATTAGGTTTTTGGATTGTTAGGAATTTAGGCAATTTCATTATCAGTTTAATTCAGAAAAATAACATCAGCAGGTTTGTGACGACATATATGTGCATGTGTATATTTCTTATAAACACTACAGCATGCAGAGATGACATACTGGTGAATACAGTAAAAACACAAAGTACAGAAATCACAGAGATTAGACTGTATCCAGCGGAGGGTCCCCATTCCGAGGGCATCGGAGGCTCCATTCGCACTAGTGGACATAGTGCATTGCTCGAAGTTGCATACCATAGTCGATGCAGGAAGATATTCGCAGTGCTGTCCCATGAACGGATCACCAGGAAGAAGACAGCTTGCGGTTCTGTGGGCAATCACCGGGAAGGAGATGGGATCTGGACGAGCAGTCGTGGATCGCTCTCCAAAAACCTAATCGCCGTGCACCCCGTGCAAGGTTCTCTCGTGGACGAGGGTTCCGGAGGCACCTGCTCTCCCGCTACTCCATGCGCACAGAGATACGAGACGGGGAAGACAAAGGGTTGTGGAGATGTGGATTATCTCGGGAGCGGTTGCGGTGTACGGGTCCAGACTGATGGGGGTATGGATATATGGCTATGACAAGGAAGGAGACAAAGGCAGCGAGGAATCATAGGAGACGGGAAGCGGAAGGGACGGCAACTGACGCAGTCAATTCGCCTCCACCATCAAAGAGCGAAACTCCCGTGATAATGTGGATTTAAGTGGCAAAAGACTGGCCACATCCACCCACTCACCACCCGCCTGCCTGCCTGCCTCGCCTTGCCATGGCCACGACCTCGGCCCAGCCTACGCCCGCGCCCATGGCCACAGCTCGGCCTGGCTGGCGGCGGCGGCGGCACGCACGCGCGCGTGGTGCGCCTTTATCCTTTTCTTAGCTTCTCAATTTAGATGAATAATTTCCAACCATATAAGCTGAGTCAGCGTTCAGTCAAAATCCCATATGGTATTAAGGCATACAACACTTAATATTACGTACCATGGAGTTTTATTTGATTTATTAAATATTATATGGGCCAAGCCCATATTATATCCAACAGTCAATAGTCACTGTTTGTTCGGCGCCCTGGATATTTTTTGTTACTGTTGCTAGGATTCCAAGATTGTTCATGCTCCGTCTCTTATGTCCTCGTAGATTGTTGGGTTTTTCGCCTATTCGGAGCCCGCCTGTTGAATAGTTCCAGCGAAACAATCGCTATCAGGCATTCAGGCACATGTTTCCTTTGGACCTCGGGTTCACCATTGGCGTGCGACAGGTGTACTCCACCGAGGAGGGACCGAGCTACTATCCTGAGCCCGGTCCATGCGTCCCCACCGCGCCGCATCTCGCCTTTAAGGGCATGTACAACAGAGACAACTGCTGTCTGTTTAGCTGTTTACAAATCATTTAATGCTTGACATGCAACCATGATCAATTATGAATATTATTTCTATTTACCATTGTGTTGCTAATTGATGCAAAACAAATCCTTCAAAATAAATCATGTATTAATGTAATAAATATATTTCATAAATCAAATATAACATATGTTACAAGTAGAAGTTTTAGTGAACTGAACAAGTGAATTCATAGTCTATCATGAGAACTACTAGGTTGAACCCTTGGAACCATCAGAACTGAATAAGTGAATTCCTAGGCTGCCATCAGAACAAGTGACCATCAGCTGATTATATTAACAAAACTATTAGAATTTCCGTGTAGGAAGTAGAACACAACTCACCATGGCTCCCTCATTTTCCCTACTAGTAGCAAAGAACATCTAGTTATCAGTAACTGAAAACATTTGGTCATCACTAACTGAAAATAATGATCTTAGAACACATGGATCTTGCAAAGTTACAAATGCTATCCAAAAAATAGAATTGAAGTGCATGCCGAATTTCAAGGTTGCAACTAAACATGTGACGTTTACAAGGAGATTACCTGGTTGCCGGATCCCAAACTTGACGATGCATCCATGCATGAGAGAACAACCAAGTCGGTACAAAGCCACTGATGGATTTCTGGATGCATGTCAAGTCGATAGAAGAAGAGATGCTAGGGAATGGCGTTGTTCGATGGATTTCTGGATTCAGTTTCCATGGACACCTACGAAGCTCAACTCCGCCATATTCACCCTGCTCGCCCTGCCCCGCCGCGTGGCCCAGCTCTTCCTCGCCGGTGCGGCTGTGGTCCACCATGCCCTCGTCCTCGCTGTGCGGCTCTGCTTCGCCCTGCCCTGCCCTGGTGTCGGTGCCCTCCTCGCCCTGCCCTTGCCCTGCTACCGGCGCTGCCTGCTCGCTGGTCACCCTCTGTGCACTGCCGGTGAGGACGAAGGGACTATAACACCCTTGGTGTTACGAGCTTGCTCAGCACCAAGATTTAGGTCTGAAAGGAATTAGCCAAACAAGTTTTCAAATTTAAAAATTCATAACGCACATGAAATGATAAGCGAATTCTATGTGACTCGCTTTGGTGGTTGAGAAAAATCAAAATAAATAGTGTTAACTAGTGCTTTTGGGAACTAAAAATCAAATTTGATGTTAAGATAGGCTCTTTTCGTTAAGTCGACAAACACTTGAACTATTGTTAAAATACCATTTTTGATGAATTATATTGAGCAAAATAGTTAAATAGTGCTTAAATATTTTGCTCCTATGGGTTAGTATAAGGTATGGACTATTGCATGAAGTATTTGTTGGTTGAAGTTAACAAGGTTTAGACCTATTAAAAATTGCGACTAAAAGAGTATTACTTAGCCCCAACTGAAATCCTTAACTTTTCTACGTATGAAAAAGTAGTAAGACAAGGCTATTTTGACATTTAATTTCTAACAAAAATGTTTAAACACTAGCTGTATGTTTTGGTATTATTGATTGCATCAAAGTGAGTGCTTGAGCATGGCATAGGTCGAAGTTGTGTTGGATGTCACGTTGCTCTCGTAAAAATTGCCCAAACCTCATTGGAACGCGCTGTAAATCATGTTGTTGGCGCTCTGTTTGTGAACCTGCACTCCAACGATGAACCCAAGTTGGCATCCTTTTATCTCCCTCTCTGGTTGCTCTCGAGCCATGACGATTGCCCCGCTAGCTGGCATGTAGTGTCGACTTTAGGTTAGTAGGATTGTTGAACTTCAGTTGGGATGATCGACATCCTTTGCTTCGCTTTAAAATTCGTGCATGTCATGTGCCTGGCCTATGCACACGATCACCTCATGCGATCGCTCAGCGTCATGTGGTTCGCCGCATTTCATGCGCCATGGTGCCGATGCCCAGTCGGCCTGTATGGCTGTGGGTTGGCCATGGTCGGCCCAGCGGGCCGTTGTTGTCGCCGTGCATCTGCTAGCCGTCATGCTGCTGCCCCACCTCACTATCGTGCTGCTGCGCACACCATTGCACCGTGCCAGAGGACTGCCACTATGCTACGCCATTGCAGTCGCTGCGCGGTCGCGTGGCAAGGCATTGTCGCAATACGATTGTTGTGTGCCCCTGCTATCGCTACATGCGTGCGCCCCCGTGTCCATTGAGCCGCACGTGGGGTCGATCCAAGGTTGTGGCCTTTGTCGCCATGTTAACGTGGTAGTCGCCCTGCCCTGCGTCTCACCTACCACGAGCCCATGCCGCCGCCCGCCGCATCTAGGTCAACCGACGCCTCTCTGCTCATCTTGCCTCACTTGCTCCCGCTAGCCGACGTCGGTGAGACCTGCTCGGGTCTGGCTGCTCCAATTCAAGTGCATCATGCCAAGCCCTCCACTGTCTCGTCACCTATGCGCATGTGCTCGTGTTGCAGTTATCGATCGGAGCCGCCCGTCTTAATCCGCTCGTGCTCACTCGTGTGTCTCTCCACGGCATGATCACGGCTTGAGCTGTGCCTTTCTGCCCTTCAATTCGCCTAGCTCAGGGCTTCACAGTTTAAGTCCTCACATCAAGAGGTGGCATAAGAAGTCAACTAGGTGCCCCATCTTCCCCATGCCCGGCCAAGCACTACTAGCCGCCAATTTGGCATTTTTCTCACCACCGTGCCAGTGAATTTGGAGCAAGGTCCGAATGGGTTCAATTGTTTGTATCCATGAGCTCGCCATGGCCTCCTTTATCTGGTGCTCGTGCCATTTTTGCTAGGGCGCTTGCCGGAGACATGGTGACGTATGGGTGTCCATCCTAGAGCACCGCCGCCCCGGTGGCTTGCACGTGGCCAGGCCACCTCGGCTCTCCTTCACCTCAACTGTCACCGCAGCATGAATTCTGGTGAGCTACTGGTGTTTACCCGCTATCTCTACCACCCTGATAGAATCTTAGGCTGTCGAAACAGTCGTGCCGCTGCCGCGGATAGTCACTCGCCGCTGTAGCCCACGACAGTGTGCCTCTGAGTCCCTAAGCACCACCCATCCTTGTGCGTTTAGCTGTAGATGATGGTCGGCCCCTTACTTCCATCGTATCACGCCTAGCTTGCCCGGCGTAACCGCCTTATGTCATCGACCATCGCGCCGACATGTGCGGGAATCCCTAGGGACCTCCCCGTGGTAAAGGTGAAAACATCCGAGGGTTTAGTTCCAAGATTACTAATGGTAGGAATAGTACACATAGTAGTCATGTAATTATCTAAAAGCATGGGGGCTTTTCTGCAAAGCCAATGTCGCGCGGGGGCGCCCCTGGCCTTGGGCCGTGCTGGGCCGCCGTGACGCGTGCGCAGCCGCGCCACGCTGGGCTATTGGGCCAGAAGGAGTTGCTACCGGCCCTTTCCTTTTTCTAATGCATTTTCTATTTTAGTTTCTAAGGCAAACTTATAAATTCAATATAGAATTGTGTAGTTAACCAAAAATTGTGAAAACAATTTTGTTAAGTTTCTAAAATCATGATCTATCTACTAGTAGATTTTGTTCACATAGTTTTATAATATTTTTAGGAGTTATCTAATTAATTTAAGATGATTAATATTGTAAGATATAAACTTAGTAGGAATTTTTGTGATAAAGTGATGATAGTGTTCGCTCTGAAACTTTCACTAGTAAATTCCTAACATTATTAGGTATTCACTGTAATTTTTGTAGCTCCATAATAATTAGTTTGCTAAGGTTGCTAAATGAGCCCTAGTTCAAAAATATATGTTTAATCAATAAAATGTTGAAACACCTTGGGATTTTAAAACTAGAACTTTTTCCAAGAAGCAATGCCTTATTTGACAATGTGGTACATAGCCTAGTACGTTAGTCCTTAGAGTTAGCTCATTAACTTGAGAGGCATAATCGTATTTTTAAGAGTTACGATTACCGTTGATTAATTGCGTCTCTGCGTTGCATCCACGTATATCATAATAGGAACAACTGATGGATCATGGAGTCGACCGAAGTAGCAGGAAAAGATGGTGCCTTGATGATCATGTCACCATGATGGAATGCTAACTGTTGGTTATATCTTACCCAGGCAAGCTCTGGTGCATAACCCCTATTGTTCTGCACTTTATTTTATGCTTGTGCATTAAGTTTTAAGGAGCTGAATAAAAACCACTTGCACATATATATATACCTTTATCCTATGAGTCCTATTAGTATGTCAGGAGCGTGTAGATTGCTACTGCTATAGGGCCCGGTAGAAGTCGAGTGATTACCTATCACTCGTGAGAGATACGAAAGATATTATTGTTGTTACTACATTACTATCACATAGAATGTATATGGAGTATAATTGGAGACCTGGGAGGAATGCTACTTTGGATCTAGACTTGGTTAGACATTCGAGCGAGGCTCGGATTGCACTTGTTCCGCCTGTGTCGATTGAGGATCGTCCGTTGCTGTGGATGGTAGTCAGGTCACAGACTTATTATCCTAAGCACATACCTGCTTATTTGAGCAGGAATGCTCGTTACACTCTTGTCGTGGGTTTAGCCTGTTTCTAGACTGATTAATTAGATGTGGGGAAAGGTGGAGGTCTAAGCACCATACTGAGACCGGGTCTCAAGTGTGGGGGCTTGGAGTCCAAGTTTGGATGGGGACCTTGACCCCATTACATGAGTGGAATGGGTTGGTCTTATTTGTGCCTAGGGTACAAGCGAAGCGTGTGTTTCAGGGTACCCAGCTAGGATACATTGATTCATAAATCGTCATTTCTATAAGACGGTACCGACTTGGCTATGGTTTAGCACCGTAGTAAGAACTGGAATATGAAAGATGGTAAATGGTTCTGATTGCTCACCACCTGCTTAAAAGTAGCATAGGAGCTTACCTAGAATGGATAGTTAATGAACTAATAATGATTGCTAATAAAATTTAATATAAGAACACACATTTAGTAATGCTTCCACAGATGTAATAACCCACAAGCCAAATAAGCCTTGCATATCCTTGGAGTCTTTTGTTTTCTCCTGTCAGGGTAAGTCTTGCTGAGTACAATCGAGTATTCAGGGTTTTATTCCCCTTGTTGTAGGTGATCGAAGGATATATAGAGCTGACCCTTGTGTGTGGAAACCTTCTAGGTAGGCTCAGAGAGGATTCCAGTCATGCTACTGACTGTAGTGTCTATTTATAACCCTCACTAAAAGTTTTTATAAGAAAAGATGTAAAATCTACTAGCATCTCTTATATAAAAATACCCATTATGTTAATGCTCCACCATGCCATTAAATTAATCTTTGCTTTCTCTGTAACTCTGATAACATTGTTATATTCCACTGTTATAATCAATTGAGGTAATATTCTACTACTATAATAAAGTGATGTAGGAAATGACTTAAGAATGTTGTAAGCTTTATTCTCTCATTTATGATCCTTAATGGAAAAAGTGGATTTTTGAGTTCTCCCTTAGGGTGTGCTCAACGGAACTGCGTAGTTTAGTGTCCTCACTTGAGTACTTAGTGTCTAATGGAAGACAAGTACTCTGGGAGGCAATAGATTAGGCAGTTCTGCCACAGGTGGTATCAGAGCATAAAATTAAGAAAATAAAGTTTCAAAATCCTTTTCTAAACTTAAAACTTGATGAACCTACTTTTGTAAAAAGTTAGGGCATTTAACTACAAAGTATATAAGTAGCCCTATTGCTATAGTTAAGCATCCGAAATAGGTGTAACTAGGCTTTCTCTCGGTGGACTGACTCTCGCTGTAGTATACGATCTTTAAGTCAGTCACGCTAGTAATGCCTTAGTCATCGTTGAAAGGGACTGTGACGCCTAAGAGGGGGGTGAATTAGGCAACTTAAAAGTCCAACTCTAAACTATGGCCTCTTTTTGAATCCTTAGCAAAACCTACGCAAAAAGATAAACTATCTAAATGTGCAACTATGGTTTTGCTAGTGTGTTGCTATCTCTACCACAAAAAGAAGTTATGCAAACAATGTAAATGCGGAAGCTAAAGAGTAAGGTAGAGATATGCAAACTCCTGTCGATGACTCCGGTATTTTTACCGAGGTATCGAGAAGCACGCAAGCTTCCCCCTAGTCCTTGTTGGAGCCCCTCACAAGGAATCCCTCGCAAAGGCCAAGCTCCTGGTCGGGTAACTTTGTGGATAGCCCTGGACCTTTCCCACGCGCAAGTGGGTCTCCGGTGTGCCTTCTGGCAAGCCTCTCCTGGACCACTCCCTGCCATCTTCACTATCAAGCTTCCGGCTGAACCGCCATGGGCCTTGTTCCCTTTGGTACATGGTGGCGGCCACACCACAAACGCAGGTTGGTGTGATCTCGCAAGAATACAAGCCCCTCCGATGTACAACAATGGTGTGTGCAAGCACTGAGTGATAAAAGGTATGCAAACCTCACTAAACACTTGGCCTAAACCTAGAGCAAGCGCATAAGCGGTAGTCTAATCAACCTAGGCACTTCGCAAAGCACCTAAGCTAATCACCTAATGAATCACTAAGCACTATACAAGTGGAGATCACTAAAATGGTGTATCAACACCCTTGGTATGTTTTCTTAGCTCCACTGTCCTTAAATGGCCGGTTAGGGGGTCTATTTATAAGCCCCACTGAGAAAGTAGCCGTTGGGGCGAAACCTAGCTTTCTGCTACTGACCGGACGCGTCCAGTTGTCCCGGACCGTTGAAGCACACACGTTGATCGAAACTCTAGGCTGAGTCCGGTCACACTCGATCAGACTGTGTCCGGTCATGCTGGCACCGCTCTAGAACCTCTCTAGACTCAATCAGATGCTACAGTTCTTGGGTCCGGTCGATCACCCTCCAACGTTCGGTCAGTGCTGAGCTATTGTCGTGATAGTGAACAGTGTCATCGTCGCGTCCAGTCACTTGAATCCACAGCGTCCGGTCATTGCTGCTGACGCCTATCGTTGCCGAGCATCTTGATCGGACGCGTCCGGTCACTATAAGGACCACGTCCGATCGCCTCTATGAAGCTCATTTCTTTGCAATCTTACATCCGGCTAGGTTCCTATCTTCGTGCTTGGACTTTGCATGATATCTTGGGTCTTCTCTTATGCTTCTAGCCGTCTTGCTTATGGTGTTGATCGTGGGATCATCGTGTCACCTTTGTCCAAGTCACGTCTTGCACCCAATTGAACTACAAAACAATTACTTACAAATTCATCAATCCAATTTGGTTGTGTTGGTCATCAAACACCAAAATCCAAAGTAAATGGGCCTAGGGTCCATTTTCCTTACAATCTCTCCCATTTTGGTGATTGATGACAACACGACCAAAACAAGCAAGTAATAAAATTTTGGAATTTAAAAACTATTTACTTGCTAGGATGCAATGCAAAGGGCAAGGTTATATGACTGCTAAAAGATACCACATGTAAACTTCTTTGGAAACTTATCTTACCCTTGTAAATGTCCCCATGTGGCATTATGGATTTAAGCCTCCCCCTAACTCCATAATCCACTATCCTCCCTTTCTCGGACCATTACCACTTGTAAATTATTATGATCGGACTTGCTTTTGGTCCTACAAATTCTCCCCCTTTGGAATCAAACACCAAAAAGCAAGACATTAGTAGCACAAGGGAGGGTCAAACTTTGTGATCCTTTGTATGTGGAGTGGAATAGGTCACAAAATTTGGACTCTCACTATTACATAGACTAAGCTCCCCCTAAATATATGCATACATATGATGGAGAATGAAGTTTATGCATAATTGGCAAATTAATGCTCAAGGGAGTTTAATCTATATAATGCATAGAGAAAGCATATAAATACCAAAGTGAAATCAACATGATGATATTGGTTTAGAAATACCACATGTGGAAACCAATTTAATTTATACCACTTGCAATAGGTGGTGGATATTTGAAGTATGATGCTTAACTCCGGGGACTCCATTTTCCTTGCAATGAGACTGCTACACACATGATAAGCTTGAAAAGGAGTTAGTCTCAAAGCATCAAACTTGTAGAGTAACCTCCCCCTAAATTTGTGCACACAAGTATGGAATACTTGTAGGAGACATGCACATGGATTTTTGAATAAAAATACCACTTGAAAGATGACATCACATGAATGTGAGAATCATTTTTGAAAGTAATATTCGGAAGAAATTATCTACAATTTGGACTATGGCACATATTAGATGAACAATTGTAAAACAAGCTATGTGTCAGTGCTTCTAAACAATTTAAACCATGTAGATTTGCTCCAAGGGTTAAGAATGAAACCGAGCAAGCCTACCATAAGATATACCTAGTGTATGCAAGACAAAAGATTAAACATGCAAATGCAAACCTAGGCATGAAAAGGAACTAGATGCTTGTTGAAATTGCAAGAAATTAAATCTAGGTACCTAACATGGGAAGGGAAATTTGGGTCCATAGTATTCACTAACCCACTTGGTAATTGCCTTGTCCATAATGATGCACCCCATGAAATGCACCCACACTTTGCCAAGTCTCTAAATTCCCCAAAGTCCATCAGGCTTCTCACTTTCCTTTCGGGATCCAAACCTTCTTGGTGCTCTTCATGTTGGAAATGATCTCCTTTGGCACCTAAACACGTTTGGCCCTATTGTTGGCTTGCTTGTTCACCTTGATGGCCACCACCGTTGTCATTTTTCTTTTTCTTCAAGAGATAAGGTGTGGATGCCTTTTTGTCCACCTTGTTGGTGTAGGTGTTGGAGAGCTTGCTTGTTTCCTTTTTATTTTTCTCTTTCTTCTTAGTTCCTCCCCCATTCTTCACCTTGCACTCATAGGACTTGTGACCTTCCTTGTGGCACACATAGCAAACCACGGTTTGTCCTTCATCAAGCTTCTACACTCCCTTGATGGTGTTATCTTGATGAAGTTGGGCTTGCTCCATTTTGCCTCTTACTTGAGTCAAGTCCTTGGTAAGGCGAGCCACTTCTTGCTTGAGTTGCTCATTCTCCATTGCAACCTCTTGTGTGCATGTATCTACAACAACTTTCTCAACACAAACTTGGTTACACAAGGGTGAGTCTAAACATAAATCATTGCAAGAAGTAGAGGCATCCTTTTTAGGCTTGTCAAAGATAGAACTTTTCTTTTTAGGTGCCTTGGTGAGAGTAGAACCGATGGCTTCAAGATTAGCAACTTTATTAGTTAGCTCATCAAAATGTTTGCACATGGTTTCCATTTTAGCAAGCAAACTTTTATAAGCATCTTGTGAGCTAGCAAACTTTTCTTTTAATTTTACATTTTTCTTTACAAGTTGCTCATCATTGATTGTGTAATTATTTGTGTTTGCACTAGTCTCAAGTTGCTCAAGTTTAGTAGATAGCTCCATATTAAGATTGGCAAAAGTTTCATATTGTTCAAGCAAAGTAGCATAAGCTTGTCATGAGCTATCTAGTTTTTCTTTTAATTTTTCAAGCTTGTTTTGTTGACTAGTGCAAACTTTAGCAAAGTTAAGATTTTCTTGCACAATTTCATCATAAGAAGGTAGCTCATCATCACTATCACTATTATTGTCACTATCACTAGGGATAGGCTTTTTGTTACCTCATGCCATAAGGCACACACGTGAGGTGATTGATGATGAGTGCTTGTGGATTCATCCTCTTGTGATGGTCTTCTTCTTCACTTGAAGAATCATCCCATGACCTTATTGATGTGAGGGCTTTGTCCTTGCATGCCTTCTTTTTTGTCTTGGGCATGGGCTTGTTTGGACAAACTTCCACAAAGTGCCCCAACTCGCCGCATCCATAGCATCCTTTCTTTCTTTGCTCTTTTCTTTGATTGGTGAAGATGAAAACTTGAATTTAGATGGGCACACCCTTGACATTGAGCCTTTGGATCATCTTCTCCACCTTATTGATAAGTTTGATTGATTCTTCATCAAGGTCAAAGGTGGAGGAGGAAGATTGATCATCACATGAATCTTCATCATCATCATCATCGTTGTCATCATCATCATCATCTTCTTCTTCATCTTCACTTGAGGAGCTTGAGCTTGAGCTTGTCTCAACTTGCTTGCCCTTCATCTTCTTTTTCTCACTGCATGTGAGAGCTTTGCCTTTGCTTGATGAAGAGGCTTCTTCTTGACCCATCTTGCATGACATTTCAAATGCCACTATCTTGCCAATGACTATGGCCGGGGTTCATGGTGCTCAAGTCCTCCATGTGAAGGATGGTGATGATACTTGCATATTTCTTTTGTGGTAGCACAGAGATGTTCTTCCTCACTGATGTCCACATCATCTAGCTTTGTTAATCCTATTGAATGGATCTCATTTATAGTTAGATTCAAACGAGAATACATATCATGAACAAGCTCATCATCATTCATAATTTTGTTTAGCTAGACAATGTTTTTGCTAATGGACATTAGTTGTGCCGTTATGGAGCTCTTGGAGTTTTAACCAAATTTCATGTGCCATATTTAAAGTGAACACTTGGTTAAACACATCCATGCTAAAAGATTCAAACAAGCAATTTTTAGCTCTAGCTTTGAAATGAATTTCTTTTTCTTCACTCTTTGTAGGTTTATCGGGATTCTTAATGGGTTTCATCCCGTCACAAGTGACTCTCCAAATACTCAAATCTACTGCCTCAAGATGAAAAGTCATTCTAGCTTTATAGTAGGGGAAGTTAGTGCCGTCAAAGTATAGAGGCCTAGAGGTATCCATCCCAACCACTCTAAATAGCGTCGACTCAACGGCGGTGAAGCCAAAGGTCCAAATTGAACCAACTGGCTCTAATACCAATTGAAAGGGACCATGACACCTAAGAGGAGAGGGTGAATTAGGTAACTTAAAAGTCTAACTCTAAACTATGGCCTCTTTTTGAATCCTTAGCAAAACCTATGCAAAAAGATAAATTATCTAAATGTGCAACTACGGTTTTGCTTATGTGTTGCTATCTCTACTGCAAAAAGAAGTTATGCAAACATTGTAAATATGAAAGCTAAAGAGTAAGGTAGAGATATGCAAACTCTTACCGATGACTCTGGTATTTTATCGAGGTATCAAGAAGCGCATAAGCTTTCCCCTAGTCCTTGTTGGAGCCCTCGCAAGGAATCCCTCGCAATGGCCAAGCTCCTAGTCGGGTAACTCTGTGGATAGCCCTGGGCATTCCCCACGCGTAAGTGGATCTCTGGTGTGCCTTTCAGCAAGCCTCTCCTAGACCGCTCCCCATCGTCTTCACTATCAAGCTTTTGGTCGAACCACCGTAGGCCTTGTTCCTTTCGGTATACGGTGGTGGCCACACCACAAACGCGGTTGGTGTGATCTCACAAGACTACATGCCCCTCTAATGTACAACAATGGTGCGGGCAAGCACCGAGTGATAAGAGGTATGCAAACCTCACTAAACACTTGGCCTAAACCTAGAGCAAGCACATAAGCGGTGGTCTAATCAACCTAAGCATTTCGCAAAGCACCTACGCTAATCACCTAATGAATCACTAAGCACTATGCAAGTGGAGATCACTAAAATGGTGTATCAAGACCCTTGGTATGTTTCCTCAGCTCCTACTATCCTTAAATGGCTGGTTGGGGGGTTCTATTTATAAGCCCCACTGAGAAAGTAGCCGTTGGGGGTGAAACCCACCTTTCTACTACTGACCGGAACACTGCTTGTCGTCCTAACTGGATGTGTTTGGTCGTCCCGACCAGTTGAAGCGCATGCATTGATCAGACTCTAGGCCAAGTCTAGTCACACTCGATCAGACATGTCTGGTAGCGCTGGCACCTGCTCTAGAACCTCTCCAGACTCAATCAGACGCTGTAGTTCCTACATTCGGTTGATCACCCTCCAGCGTCCGGTCAGTGCTGAGCTATTGTTGTGATAGTGAACAGTGTCATCATCTTGTCTAGTCACTTGAATCCTCAGTGTCTGGTCATTGCTGCTGATGCCTGCTGTTGCCGAACATCTTGATCAGACACGTTTGGTCGCTATAAGGACCGCGTCCGATCGCCTCTGTGAAGCATGTTTCTTTGCGATCTTACATTCGGCTTGGTTCCTATCTTTGTGCTTGGACTTTGCTTGATATCTTGGGTCTTCTCTTGTGCTTCTAGGGTCTTGCTTATGGTGTTGATCATAGGGATTATCATGTCGCCTTCATCCAAGTCACGTCTTGCACCCTATTAAACTACAAAACAATTACTTTGCAAATTCATTAGTCCAATTTGGTTGTGTTGGTCATCAAACACCAAAATCCAAAGTAAATAGGCCTAGGGTTGTAACACCCTCAGGTGTTACACTATACAATCTTTTGCTAAAACACTGCATAGCATCATATTTATGTGTAAATGTATATAATATAGGGTGTAAATCAATGTACAGTAACTTAAAACGACCAATGAAAATGCTTAACTGAAAGGTTGTTCGTGATGTATAAAATCATCTAGTACGTATGTTCATGAATTTTTATTTAACGAAAACACTATAAACTATATATATGGAATTTTAGTAGAGTTGGAAGTATGAACTTTATAGATGGCGATGAAATACCTACGGTCCGAGAAAAGACTTCACTAGCTAGCATACCTAATAGCTTGGAAATCGAATTTGACGCGAATCCGATCAATGACTTGGTCGATTTCATAAGTTTGAAAAGTGGTTTGACAATGCCAAGTTTGGCAATTTTTGTAGGAAAATTGGATTAATTAGTGGTATGGTTTCATGGCTGGTTTTGATAGCCTAATATGTCGTCTTAAGAATTGCATACGTGGTTTGTCGATAAGATCAATATTTTAAGTTTATTCAGACGCTTTAAAAACATGCATGGCACGTTGCTGATCGGTTTCAACGACTGGGCGTGGTCACCTTGCTTTGGCTCTCGGTGTCACTGCATCGGTCCGCCCAACGCGTGCACACCATCACGCAGGCCTCGCATCACCGCTGCCGCACCCAAGCACATGACTCACGCACACAAGCACGAACGCACTCACACGCACCGCCATGCTTGGTGGGACACTGGGGGTCGATGGGCCTAGCCACTCTGCTCCGCCGCTAGCATTGTAGGCTTCATGCTATGGATGGTTCTGCTGCCGCCTGCCTTGTTGTGTCATCGTGCTGCTGCTAGCCACGGTCGTGAGTGCTGGGCTGCCCGCGTGCGCCCACACCGCTTGCGTCGCGTCCACCTACATCGTTGTGCCACCATCCCATCACCGTGCTGCCCCGCGCTGTCACTACCACACCACAGCGTTGCATCATGTCCGCTTGTGTCTCTGCATCACTATCGGCTCGATTTAGTGCATGTGGCCTTGCCGAGGCCACCGTTTGTCGTTCGCCATTAATGGTGCCACGACTATGATGCTACGCTGCCACTGCCCACACGCGGGTATGCCCCCTCTCCTGGCTGTGCTGGTGTGCAATGATTGCTTAGGTGCGGTCGTCACGTCCCGCCAAGGCTCGGGCAAGCAGTCGGACCCTATTCCCTTCTTTTCCTCTTCCTCCTCTACTGCCCGGCCAGCTAGGTTGTGCCTTCAATCCGACACGGTGAGGTCATGTCCATTGAATTCAGCGTGCGTCCAACTCTATCTTCAAGTCTTCTAGCCAACTGACCCCGCACTATGTCCAATCATGCTTAGGTAAGCTCTAATTTGGAGCTAGTGCCTGCTGCCGTGCCATTAAAGGCTTACATGCCATTGCCATGGGCATTACCCCCTTGGTCCTCCCGAGTCCAATTAGTTGCACCCCCAGCCTTGCCTCGCAGTCATCCACCCCATGCGCACCCCAATTTGCGCCGCTACTACCTATCCAGCGTCGCTAACGTGGTCGCACCACCGCGACCATCGTCGTGCTTGCCGTGCACATGTGGTCAGACTCACTCGGCCCATCCCTAGTCAAGCCATCATGTCTGGTAGGTTTTGGGTGAGTTGCTGATGCCCATCCTCTAGTCCTTTCATCTCGGTTGTGCCTGAGCTCATGGGAACATGGCCACCACCGTCGCAGGAGGCCCACCACCATGGAGGGAGCTCGGGACCATGTCTCTGTTCACCGCTTCACCGCCCATCGCCTCACGTTCACATCTTGGTGAGCATCGATTTGCTATCAGGGGCGGGGAGGGGCAAGGTTGGCTGATGTCACCGCCCTATGCCGTCGTCGCTGTGCCGCTGCCCATGGACCTAGCCGTGGTAAAGACAGTTTGTTTCGAGGGCTAGTTTGCTTAAATGCTGATTGTAGGAATAGTGTTGTGGACTATAGATTGATTCGGTAGTACCACGGGGACGTTTTCGCAAATGTGCCGAACCACGCGGGCCTTCCCATCGCTTGTTGTCGTTGCGCGGTTGGGCCACGCCTGTGTGGGCTGCACTGATGGGTCGCGCGTGCACGCGCGCGCTGCGCGTGCATGGGCCGCGTCGCTCACTCGTGGGCCGCGCAGATGGATTTCGGTTTTCCTTTTTCCAGGGAATTAGTAAATGTTTCAATTTAGTTTTGAGCTGATCTTTTGAAAATTATAGTAAATGTTGTAGGTGTCCAAAAATAGTGAAATAAAATTTGTTAGGTTCATAAAAATGTTACTTATCTATTGGTGTAGTTAGTTTACAGTTATCTGTGATAATGACAGATTCAATAATTCATTTAGAAAAGCTTAGTATTATTTAGCTTAATATTATAGGAATTTTTGTGGCAAATTGGTGATAGCATTAGCCATGAAATTTTTATTGTAGGTTCATTAGATTATTATGTGCTCACTATAATTTTTGTAGCCTTTAGTCGATAAATATAGTAGCTAGTACTCCTGGTTTTAGTTATATATATAGTAAATCGGTATTAAGAGTAAGAATGCCTTTAGTTGCTAAGTTAATGCATGAAATGTTTCATACTTGTTTAGTGAAAATGATAGGCAACTTAGAATCTTAGTCGATAGAGCTAGCTTAGTGTCGGTTAAGGACCGGCCGTTGCAATAAACTCTAGGCAAGTCACAGACTTATGCCGAGCACATACTTGTGTATGAGCCTAGGGAAGGCTTATTGCTCTCTTGTCGTGGGTTCTGACTCTTTTTCGGACCAACTGATTGGAGGTGGGGATGGTGGAGGTCTAAGCACCGCACTGAGTCTAGGACTCAGGAGCGGTGGCTTGGAGTCTAGGTTTGGATGGGAACCTGGACCTCTGTTATAGAAGAGTGGTGGGTTGGTCCTGCTTGTGCCTAGGGGTACAAGCAGGGCGTGTGTTTCGGGGGTACCTAGCTGGGCACATTGATTTGTGAATCGCCAACAATCCGGTATGATCAGTAGTAAGAACTGAAAGATGAAAGGTGGTGAAATGGAACTATTTTCTTAACTCCTGCTTGAAAGTAGAACATGTGCTTACGTAGAATGGCTAGATAAAGTAATAATCATGAGCGCTAAAAATAAACATACATAAAGATGCACTATTAGTATTGCTTTCTGCAAAAAGGGAACCCAGCAAACCATAAAGCTTATCATATTCCTTAGAGTTGGGAAATTATTCCCACTAGTCAGATAAGTCTTATGAGTACATTGTGTACTCAGGGTTTATTTACCCTTGTTGCAGGTACTGTCTGAGGAGTAGCCGTTGTGTGAAGGAATCTTCTGATAGGCACAGATGGATCCTTGTATACTATCGATAGATGTTTCTTTTCATTCTGTTGTTAAATTTTTGCACTCTGAATTTGGTACTGTAATAATATATTTTTAAGAACTATGGATGTATGAAATGGACTAAGTAATGTAAACCAGTTCCTATTATTGGATCTTGCGGGAAAAATGTGGATTATTCGGGCTCTCCCTTGGGGAGTGGTTGACGGAATCCGCCCAACGTAGCTTGCTCTCGGGGTGCATAGTGTCTAGTGGTAGACAAACGCCTCCGTAAGTGTGTTACTTCGGGGGGGGGGGTTGCCATAGTTGGTATCAGAGCCAATAATGAGTCTATGTGTTTCATCACCCTTTTCCAAAACCTAAAATTTGACCAACAAAAGTTTTGCTAAAAGTAGGAAGCGATAAATTATGTAAATAAGTATAAGCCCTAGCAATATGGTCTATCTAGGATAGCTGCACTGGTTTTATCTAATTAGTTTTCTATATGTACACTAACTTATGTTGCATAAGAAATTGTTTAGCAAACAGAAAGTGAGTGTGTGATGTGCCAAAAATTTGCGAATGCTGCTATATTTCGGCTTGAGTGAACATACAGGTCGATGGATACATCATGATAAGAGAATCTTGTTTAAACTAAACTCCCCTACATGTATAATTGGATTAGTAAAGTGATAGGATGAACTAAAAGAATGCTTTAATAAATATCCTATCATTTCTCTAATCTCTTATTCCTGATCTACAGGGTTATCCTAAATGGTTGGTTCCTATTTGTTTTTAGATGAACTTGAGGTCCGGTCATGGGAGCACCAGTGCCAAAGCGGGCCATGGTATTGGCGAAGGCCAAGGCAAAAGTGGCCGAGGCAATAGGAATGGCAACGGGGAGAGCCATGAGGCCCCACTTTTGGCACCTCCTCCTCCTCCTCCACCGCCACCTCTGATGACTCATGTGGATTATGGCAGAGATGTTGGCTGCTCATCGTGAGTCAGCCCATGCCATGGAGCTGTTGGCACAGGCTATCAGTGGCTTCACCTATGGAGGCCATGATGAAAATGATGGGAATGGGGGTGGTGCTCGTGGTCTTGAGGGACCCTGCTCTTATCAGGATTTCTTAAAGACACACCCCCCATGTTCATGCCAATGGCTAAGCCTCTGGATGCGGAGCATTGGCTTTGCATTCTAGAGCAAAAGTTTCTGCTGCTCATCGTAACTAATGAGCAGAAAGTGCGCTTTGCAGCGCAATAGCTGTTGGGATCTGCTAGTGCATGGTGGGACACATTTAATGCCATGCAGTCGCTAGATCATCAGGTGACCTAGCTAGAGTTCACTGTGGCCTTCAGAGAGTATTATATTCCTGCTGGTGTTCTAAATAGGAAGTTGATAGAGTTTCTGGACCTTTGACAAGGAAGCATGTCCGTGATGGACTATGTCAACAAGTTCAACCACTTGTCATAGTATGCTGGGACTCATGTTGATACAGATGAGAAGAAGAGAGACCATTTTTACCGTGGCCTCTCTTGCATCTTGCAGAAGGAGTTATATACAGGAAACTATCAGACCTTTGGGGTGACGATGAACGCTGCTATTGCCATGGAGGCATTGTAGCATGACTCTCAGGTAGAATGGAAGCGCAAGCGCATGGCTACTAGGTCTTCTAGTCACCCAGGGGCAAAAGGTATAGGTTGTTAGGCGGTGCCCTACCAGTCCTCAGGTGGGCAATCGTTTCAACAACCTCAGCAGACCTTCTAGGCACCTTCCACTCAGTATCATGCACCTACTCAGTAGGTGCAACATCAGTAGCCCTAGGGACAGCAGATCCCACCTCATCTGGGATAGGGGAACAAGCCTAGTGCTTGTTTCAAGTGTGGCAAGGAAGGCCACGATGCCTAGGAGTGTCCGCAAAACTAGCCTGCATAATCAGCTTAGCCCTTAGCTAACTCCCACCTGATCAAGCGATAGTTATAAAGAAAAAAGTGCCAGTGAGCCGATCTGGACAGGTTAATTTCATGAAAGCTAAGGAAATATTACAAAATGAACCGGTGATGGCTGGTATGTTCACCATTGATTTCCATCTAGCTTATGTGTTGTTTGATTCTAGTGCATCATATTTATTCATGGGTATGGGATTTGCACACCGGCACAATATACCTCTTATGGCTATACCTTTTGCCTATAGAATCAATACTTTAGGTGCGCAGTTATGCGTTAATAGTCCGACAGACATAGTGGGCTTAGTGTTAGCCACTCATACTTATCGTCTCCAGTTTATGGTGCTACCTGGGCAAGGCATTAATGTAATTCTAGGAATGAACTGGTTGCGTGTATATGGAGTAGTCTTGGATCTGAAGAAGAGAGTTGTTGAGTTACAATTTCCTTCTTCTAAGGATAGGATGTCTCTTCTTATGCCCTCGAGTCTAGCCTTACCTATTACTGCTCACGCTGAAGCTTCTCCTGATCTTGCCTCTATTCCTATGGTCTGTGAGTTCCTGGATGTCTTTCCTGATGATCTACCAAGGTTTCCATTGGACAGAGATGTGGAGTTCTTCATTGAGTTAGAACCTAGCACTGCTCCTATCTCCTAATGCTCAGTACCATATGGTCCTGAAGGAATTGGCTGAAATGAAGAAATAGTTAGAAGAGTTGTTAGAAAAGGGATTCATCCATCCTAGCTCTTCATCATAGGGTTGTCCAACCATTTTGTGAAGAAGGATGGCACTCTTTAGATGTGTGTGGATTACCATCCCTCTCAATGCGGTAACCATTAAGAACAAGTATCCTTTACCTCGTATTGATACTTTGTTCGATCAACTAGTTGGTGCCAAGGTGTTCTTCAAGATTGATCTCCATTCAAGCTATCATCAAATTAAGATTAGACCACAAGATATACCAAAGACAACCTTTTCCACTAGGTATGGGCTGTATGAATACCTAGTCATGTCTTTTGGTCTTACCAATGCTCCTGCATTTTTCATGTATCTCATGAACTCAGTCTTTATGCCTGAGTTAGACAAGTTTGTGGTGGTATTCATTGATGATATCTTGATATATTCCAAGAACAAGGAAGAGCATGCCCAACATCTTCGGATAGTACTGACTCGATTGAGGGAACACAAGTTGTATGCCGAACTCAGCAAGTGTGAGTTTTGGTTAGATCGAGTATAGTTTTTGAGACATGTTCTGACTCCTGATGGCATCTCTATAGATCCAATTAAGGTGCAAGATATGCTAAATTGGAAGTCTCCCAAGTTAGTGCACCAGATTTGCTAGTTTATTGGTCTTGCGGGATACTATCGGCGGTTCATTCCATATTTCTACAAAATAGCTCAGCCGATGACCAAGCTGCTCTAGAAAGATGTCAAATTTGTTTGGAGCCCGGTTTGTGAAGGAGCCTTCCAAGCTTTGAAGAACTTTCTTACCACTGCTCCTATCTTGGCCCAACCAGATATTGACAGACCTTTTGATGTATATTGTGATGCCTCAAAGACGGGGTTGGGATGTGTGCTTATGCAGGATGGGTGTGTGATAGCTTATGCTTCACGCCAACTGAAAAAGCACAAGGTGAATTACCTGGCCCATGATTTAGAGCTGGATGCTATGGTGCATGCCCTAAAAATTTGGAGGCACTATCTATTGGGAAGCAAAGTACACATTTTTATAGATCATAAGAGCCTCAAATATATTTTCTCCTAGTCTGAGTTGAACAAGAGGCAAAGGAGATGGTTGGAATTAATCAAGGATTATAACTTAGAGGTACATTACCACCTCAGCAAAGCTAATGTGGTAACTGATGCTTTGAGCTAGAAGTCATATCAGGTTGAAGAAACACCTTTGTCTCTCAACCATGATGAGGTGCTGGCTCATAATGCCTTAGTCTCAAAATTACTTGAGCATATTATTATAGAGCAAAGGCAAGACACTTTAGAAATTCCTCACATCAAGAAACTAATTGCCGAAGTTCGTGGTCCTCAGTTTAGTATTGATGAGCAAGGGGTGGTGAGGTACAAGAATAGATTAGTGGTTCCATTAAATGAAAAGCTTAGATGGGAGATTTTAAATGAAGCTTATCATTCTGATCCTGGAAGTAACAAGATGTAGCATGATTTGTGCCACTTGTATTGGTGGTCCAACATGAAACAAGATATCACCAAGTACGTCGCGGAGTGCGACACCTATGGGAGAGTTAAGGCAGATCACATGCGTACCCTGGGATATTTGTAGCCTTTGCCCATTCATGTTTGGAAATGAGAAGATATTTCCATGGATTTCATTGTGGGTTTACACCGCACATCCAAGGGCTATAACTCTATTTGGGTCATTATGGATCGCCTTACCAAGTCAACTCATTTTCTCCCAGTGGATTCTAGATATTCAGCTAGAAAGTATGACAAGTTGTATTTAGACCAGATTGTGACCTTGCATGGGGTTCCTCCAACTATTATCTTTGATAGAGGGTCCACCTTTATCTCTCATTTTTGGGAGCAACTCCAGGAGTGCCTTGGTACTAGTCTTCTCCACAGTTCAGCCTATCATTCATAGACTGATGGCCAAACAAAAAGGTAAACCAGGTACTTGAAGATATGCTAAGAGCTTGTGCCATCTCTTTTCCTGAGAAGTCGGATGAATGCTTGAAATTAGCTGAGTTTTCTTACAACAATAGCTATCAAGAAAGCATTAGTATGGCACCCATTGAAGCCCTATATGGAAAGAAATGTAGGACACCACTTAACTGGGTTGAAGTAGGAGACCGTGGATATTTTGGGCCTAACTTCAATAAAGAAGCTCGAGAGCAAGTCAGTGTTATTTAGAGTCATTTGAGGGCAGCTCAGAGCTGACAGAAAGCTTATGCGGACAAGCGAAGAAGGCATTTGTAGTTTGCAGTTGGGGATTATGTATATCTCAAAGTGTCTCCTATGAGAGGGGCGCATCAGTTTGGTGTTTAGGGCAAGCTAGCCCCTCGATATGTGGGTCCCTACAAGGTTCTGAAGTAGTATAGCCCTAGTTGCTTATCGTCTCCAACTTCTAGATATTTTATCGGCGGTACACAATGTGTTCCATGTATCTCAGTTGAAGAAATGTATGCGGGTACCTGATGAAGCTGTGGAAATTGAAGGACTTCCCCTCCAGCCTGACTTGACTTATATTGAGCATCCTGTCAAGATCCTGGACAAAAAAGAAAGAGTAACCAAAAATAGTATGGTGAAGTTCTACAAGGTTCAGTGGCAAAAGCCACTTAGAGGATGAAGCAACATGGGAGCAAGAAAGTTACATCCTAGAGCATTATCCCCATCTTCTCTTTGGTCACTGAGGTAGTTGTTTACAATGAAATGTATTACTCGTCTCTTTTCCCACACTAGGCACATAAAATCTCAGGGTGAGATTTTGTTTTAGGGTGGTAGATTTGTAACACCCTCGATGTTACACTGTACAATCTTTTGCGAAAACACTACATAGCATCATATTTATGTGTAAATGTATATAATATAGGGTGTAAATCAATGTACGTAACTTAAAAGGACCAATGGAAATGCTTAACGAAAGGTTGTTCGTGACGTATAAAATTATCTAGTACGGATGTTCATGAATTTTTATTGAATGAAAACACTATAAAATGTATATACGGAACTTTAGTAAAGTTGGAAGTATGAACTTTGTAGATGGCGATGAAATACCTATGGTTGAGAAAGGAATTCACTAGCTAGCAAACCTAATAGCTTGGAAATCGAATTTGACGCGAATCTGATCAAGACTTAGTCGATTTCGTAAGTTTGAAAAGTGGTTTGACAAGGCCAAGTTTGGCAATTTTTATAGAAGAATTGGATTAATTAGTGGTATGGTTTCATGGTTGGTTTTGATAGCCTAATATGCCCTCTTAAGAATTGCATAGTTGGTTTGTCGATTAGATAAATATTTTAAGTTTATTCGGATGCTTTAAAAAGAGTGCATGGCATGTCAGTCAGTTTCAACAACTTGGCACGGTCACCATGCTTCAGCTCTTGGAGTCACCATGCCGCCTGCCCAACACACGCACACCGCCGTGTTGGCCCCGCATCACCATTGTCGCGCCCAAGCACGTGACTCACGCACGCAAGCACACACGCACTCACGTGCACCACCGTGCTCGATGGGATGATGGGGGTGGGCCGGTCTAGAGGCTCTGCTTTGCTGCTAGCATCGTAGACCCGATGCCCTAGCCAGTCTGCTGCTGCCTACCTCATTATGTCATCGTACTGCTGCTAGCCACGATCGTGAGTGTTGGGTCACCCGCGTGCGCTGACACCGCTTGCATCGCGTTCGCCTACGTCGCTGCACCGCTGTCCCATCACCGTACTGCCCCATGCTGTCACTACCATGCCACAGCATTGCGTCATGTCTACCAGCATCTCTAGATCACTGCCATCTTGATTTAGTGCATGTGGCCTTACTGAGGCCACCACTTGTCATTCACCATCAATGGCGCCACGGTCACGCTGCTGCGCTGCCACTGCCCACACACAGGTATGCCACCTCACCTGGCTATGCTGGTGCACAATGATTGCTCGGGTGCGGTCATCATGTCGTGCCAAGGCTCGGGCAAGCAGCCGGACCCCATTCCCTTCTTTTCCCCTCCCTCCTCTGCTGCTGGGCTAGCCAGGCCATGCCTTCAATCCGGCACGGTGAGGTCGTGTTCATTCAATTCAGCGCGTGTCCGACTCCATCTTCAAGTCTTTTGACCAAGCCGTGGTAAAGACAATTTGTTCCGAGGGCTAGTTTCCTTAAACACTGACTGTAGGAATAGTGTTGTGGATTGTGGATTGATTTGGTAGTACCGCGGGGATGTTTTCGCAAATGTGTCGAAGCGCGCGGGTGTTCCTATCGTGGGCCGTCGTCGCGCGGTTGGGCCGGCCGGTGGGTCGCACATGCAGGCGCACTGCGCGTGCGTGGGCCTCGTCACTCGCTCGTGGGCCACGTGGATGGATTTCGGTTTTCCTTTTTCCAGGGAATTAGTAAATGTTTATTCAATTTAGTTTTGAGTTGATCTTTTATAAATTATAGTAAATGTTTTAGGTGTCCAAATATAGTGAAACAAAATTTATTAGGTTCATGACAATGTTATCTATCTATTGGTGTAGTTAGTTTACTGTTATCTATGATAATGATAGATTCATTAATTCATTTCAGAAAGCTTAGTATTATTTAGCTTAATATTGTAGGAATTTTTGTGGCAAATTGGTGATAGGTTTAGCCATGAAATTTTTACAGTAGGTTCATTAGATTATTATGTGCTCACTGTAATTTCTGTAGCCTTAGAATTGGTTGATAAATATGGTATCTAGTACTCCTGGTCTTAGTATATATATAGTAAATCGGTATTAAGAGTAAGAATGCCTTTAGTTGCTAAGTTAATACATGAAATGTTTCATGCTTGTTTAGTGGAAATAATAGGCAACTTAGCGTCTTAGTCGGTAGAGCTAGCTTAGTAGTTGATAGATGTATTCTTATTTTAAGAGTTGCTGTTGCCGTATTACTAAGTGTTGCTGACTTTATTGACACCCCGTCTGCCCAAGGCAAGTCCCGATGCATAACCCTTATTTTGAATGATCACTGAATATATATATATGATGTGCATTTATGTTACATGCATTTTATGGAAACTACCTGCATAGATATACCTACCTATGAGTCCTACTAGCATAGGTCGAGTAGTTGCTATGCTTAGGATTTCGATAGCGTGAGTAATCCTACCGTTATACACAATAGGTGATTATTATTATCATTCATGATAAAAATGGTAAAAGGAAAATGGAGACCGGATAGGGATATGGTTTGGGTATTGGTGGGTGTAAGAGGTTGTGTCCTGCGGCCAATGGGGCATAGCCTGGTTACACTGTTTCCCTATCTGTGTCGGTTAAGGACCGGCCATTGCAATAGACTCTAGGCAAGACATAGACTTATTATCCTAAGCACATACTTGTGTATGGGCACAGGGAAGGCTTGTTGCTCTCTTGTCGTGGGTTCTGGCTCTTTCTTGACCGACTGATTGGAGGCGGGGATGGTGGAGGTCTAAGCACCGCACTGAGTTCGGGACTCAGGAGCGGGGGCTTGGAGTCCAAGTTTGGACGGGGACCTAGACCTCGTGATAGGAGAGTGGTGGGTTGGTCCTGCTTGTGCCTAGGGTATAAGCGGGGCATGTGTTTTGGTGTACCTAGCTGGGCACATTGATTCATGAATCGCCGGTGATCCGGTATGGCTTGTCTACACTCTAGCATCATAGTAAGAACTGAAAGATAAAAGGTGGTGAAATGGAACTATTTGATCAACTCCTGCTTGAAAGTAGAATATGTGCTTACGTAGAATGGCTAGATAAAGTAATAATCATGACTGCTAAAAAGAAACATACATATGGATGCACTATTAGCATTGCTTTCTGTAAAAAGGGAACCCAGCAAACTATAAAGCTTATCATATTCCTTGGAGTCAGGAAATTATTCCCACTAGTCGGATAAGTCTTGTGAGTATATTGTGTACTCAGGGTTGATTTATCCCTATAGCATGTACTACCTGAGGAGTAGCCATTGTGTGAAGGATGCTTCTGGTGGGCACAGATGGATCCTTGTATACTACCTGATAGATGTTTCTTTTCATTCCGCTGTTAAATTTCTGCACTCTGAATTTGGTATCGTAATAATATATTTCTAAGAACTATGGATGTATGAAATGGATTAAGTAATGTAAACTCATTCTCATTATTGGATCCTATGGGAAAAAATGTGGATTATTTGGGCTCTCCCTCGGGGTGTGCTCGATGGAATCCACCCGACATAGCTCGCTCTCTGGGGTGCTTAGTGTCTAGTGGTAGACAAGCGCCTCCATAAGTGCATTGCTTCAGGGGGGTTCTGCCACAAGGGTCCATTTTCCTCATAGCCATGACTGTATTGCTAGTAGATGCTCCCTTCATATTTGTCATGTGAGTCATATTGTGCACGACCGATCGATCCTTGTTCGGGAATTACTGCTGAAACTATGGCTTCGTGCTTTAGTGTTCGCCTATCGTTCATGCCTGCTGTGACCCATGTCTCTCTATACTCCTTTCTACACTCTTGTCAGATCCTTGACCTACAGATGTACTAGTCATTAATGGCCTTGGACATTTCTCTCCTCGAACATGCCAAAAATTTGGTTGATTCATTTGTAGTGGTCCCATGCAGGAACCAAGGTGGACTGCTCCTAGGATCACTAACCGCTCTACCATTATAAGCAGGGCCTAGCCTAGTCCATTGGTACCACCACTTGGTGCACTTTAGCTCACCTAGCCCTTCCTCTTAAGAAAGCTTTTCGCTCAATCCTTCCTTGAAACCACCCACCAGGGATGGCAGGAGCCTAGGTTAGTAGTTACTACCTGAACACTGAGGGTTTTGCCAAAATCATGTATGCCACCCTACAAAAGCTCAGAGTCAAAGATTGTCCCGAGTAAGAGGGTCATGAGAATGACAAGCATGACACTAAGCAATGTGAAGTTACCGTCTATATTGGGAAGAGGGAGGAGTTCCCCTGACCTCACTGAAGCCTGAATGTGACCGCAATCAGGGTTTCATTCGTCGACACCTACCTAGGTTGTGGCCTGCAAAGCCGTGCGGCACCTTTGCCAGATATGTGAAGAGCCCATTGCTCGTACCCCCATGAGGTTCTTTCCACCCGCTAGAAAGAAGGATAACCGGTGTTATAGTACCGCCTAGCACCCCCATCCTCGAAAGTGTTAGAAGTAGAGCCCTTGCTTCCCTACACTCAGCCACTGCCAAGTGAGGAGGTAGATCCATAAATGGGGTGATTGAAGAATCCGTTGAGCCCAGGGAATGAAGATGTGTGGTCTGACAAAGTAGATTAGTTACCTTGGAGAGATGTGCCCGTAGTTAGTGGTGCCTTTCAGTCGCTGTCCTCCAGTATTGTAATCTTTTCCATTGTATTTCATCCATAGTTGTTGAGATCGTCTAGTTGTAAGAAAGGTGAATGATGTGTCGAGAATGAGAGAGTGAGTGCCTGTATGTTGTACTAGCATAAGGACATTTAGAATGTGCATTTTATTTATTTCATAGTGTTTATTGTGTCCATCTACCCTTAGGTCTCGTTAGACATGCTTAGGGTTTTCAAGGATGATGTTAAGTGGGTTACACGAGAGCCACCATTCATATGCCAATAGACCAGCCATGATGGGATAACGTAGGACACTGCATCGACTAATTGTGGATGCCACAACAGAACACTTGAATCTCTTTAAATTAAATTAGCTGTGGGATTTGAATTCCTTGTCCCTTGTTGCAAAAGGAACCCTTGTTGTCTGAATCTTCCCTTGCAATACACCTCTGATTCTATGGTCTATGACTCCACCACTTTCATTGCGTGTAAGTTGGTAATAGTTTCCTAGTTAATAGCTTGTGGTGCCATGATGAAATCGAGGGCCCCTGTGGAACAGCTACCACATGGTGATGCTGCATGGCACACACTGGTATCGAGGTTGTTGACCAAGCACCTTTACTAAGTTACACCGCCATACCGCTCTTGATACAAAATATTCTTCTTGGAAATATTCAGTTGTTCGAACAGGAAATCCATAATGGGTTGATGAAATAGTGTTCCCCAAAGTAACCAAGAGAATGTGGTTTTAGAGGAAACAAGTATGTCATGATCTTAGAAGGTTGGCGCATATTGTGGTCAAGGAAGGGAAGGAAAAGAAGAGCAATCGGGAAAAGTTAGCCTCGGGTAGTAGGGAGTGATTGGAAAAGCCTGAGTGGACGTCATGTCCTATGCCCTGTGTCTAGCTCGACCACGTTACGCACGCCGGTTTCTATTGTCGCGTGCCCTACGAATGCCATCAGTGTCAGGGTCCACTAGTACCCCATTCTTGCGTAACCACGGCATTATGCCGCATCCATCATACTCATGCACTGTGTGCTTCCCCTTTTCTTGGCATCCTATTGGCTTTTGATCCTCGCCCTCATCCTCGTACCAAACCCCCCTCCTATTTTCCTCTTTTGGGCACACGGCCGCCCACATGCCTCCTCGTCAAGCAAACCCCTGCCCTCTCCTTTTTCCTTCTTCCACTCAAGCTCGCGTAGGGAGCACACCATGGCCGATTTTTTCCTCACCTCATGAACCATCAGTGTCTTCCATCCATGCTGTCTTCACTTTCGATGCGCTGTGCCCCAACTTCGCCCACCAATCTATAAGATGCCACCTTGTGTGCCTCTCCTTCATCTCCATCCCCTCAAATCCAAAGTAGAGCTATGAGATCCAATCGTCGTTCATGGAACTAGGGTCACCAGTTAGAGGTGATTGCGTAATCCGAGAAGGAGGGATCTACTTTTCATCGAAGAAGTTTAAGTCTACCTTTGGTTAGTTTGGTCTTAGGGTTCACGATGTTTGAGTTCTCAATCTCCTGTTTCTACATCTGTTGGACATACGTCATGTTTTGGATAATCATTTTTTGTTTCACCATTGTCCTCGTCTATCTCGACTTTTAGATTAAGCCTTGGTTGTACTAGGTTACTCTTAACCATGTATCTCTAAATCCCTGTATGGTTTAGTGTTCGACGTCATGTAATCTTCCATGTAATTTTAGATCTGCGAAGTGTAATCGCATTTTCCCCTTTCTGATTCTTGTTTTGAATCTCAGGGTGAGATTCTTTTAAGGGGGGAAGATTGTAACACCTCTGATGTTATGAGCTTGCTTAGCACTGAAATTTAGGTCTAAAAGGAATTAGCCAAACAAGTTTTTAGGTTTAAAATTTTATAACGCACGTGAAATGATAAGCGAAGTCTATGTGACTCACTTTGGTGGTTGTGAAAAATCAAAATAAATAGTGTTAACTAGTGTTTTTGGAAGCTAAAAAATAAATTTGACGTTAAGATAAGCTCTTTTCGTTGAGTCGGACAAACATTTGAACTATTGTTAAAATACCATTTTTGGCGAATTATATTGACCAAAATAGTTAAATGGTGCTTAAATATTTTGCTCCTATGGGTTAGTATAAGGTATGGACTACTGCATGAAGTATTTGTTGATTGAAGTTAACAAGGTTTAGACCTATTAAAAATTGCGACAAAAGAGTTAATGGTTACTTAGCCCCAACTGAAATCCTTAACTTTTCTAAGTATGGAAAAGTAGTAAGACAAGGCTAATTTTAACATTTAATTTGTAACAAAAAAGTTTAAACACTAGCAAAATGTTTTGGTATTGTTGATTGCATCAAAGTGAGTGCTTGAGCATGGCATAGGTCGAAGTTGTGTTGGATGTCATGTTGCTCTCGTAAAAATTGCACAAATCTCGTTGGAACGTGTTGTAAATCATGTTGTTGGCGCTCTATTTGTGAACCTGCACTCCAGCACTGAACCCAAGTTGGCATCCTTTTATCTCCCTCTCTGGTTGCTCTTGAGCCATGATGATTGCTCCGCTAGCAAGCTGGTAGTGTCGACTATAGGTTAGTAGGATTGATTGAACTTCGGTTGAGATGATCAGCATCCTTTGCTTCGCTTTAAAATTCAAGCATGTCATGTGCCTATCCCATGTGCACAGTCACCTCGTGCGGTCACTCAGCGTCCTACGGCTGGTCATGTTCCACATGCCATAGTGTCGATGCCTGATTGGCCTATATGGTCATGGGTTGGCCGTGGCTAGCCCAACAGGTCATTGTCGTTGTCGTGCAACTCCTGGCCATCACGTTGTTGCCCTACCTTACTGCTGCACTATTGCACACACCGCTGCGACATGCCAGAGGGTTGCCACTACCCTATGCTAGTGTAGCCGCTGCGTGGTCATGTGACGAGGCATCATCGCAATATGGTTGCTGTGTGTCCCCACTGTCGCTGCATGCATGCACCACCGTGTCTGCTGAGCCACACACAGGGTCGAGCCAAGGTCATGGCCTTTATCGCCGTGTCGATGTGGGAGTCACCCTGCCCTACGTCTCACATACCATGAGCCCATGCCACCACCCACTGCGTTTGGGTCAGCTGACCCTAGTCATAGGGTGATGGCGATGCCTCTCTGCTCGTCCTACCTCACTTGCCCCCGCTAGCTGATGCCAGTGAGACCTGCTCGGGTCTAGCCACTCCAATTCAAGCGAGTCGTGCCAATCCCTCCACTATCTCATCAGCTATGTGTATGTGCTCGTGTTGTAGCTATCGATCAGAGCTGCCCGTCTTAATTCGCTCGTGCTCACTTGTGTGACTCTCCAGTGGCATGACCACGGCTTGAGCTCTGCCTTTCCGCTCTTCAATTCGCCTAACTCAGGGCTTCATAGTTCAATTCCTCGCACCAGTAGGTGGAATAAGAAGTCAACTAGGTGCCCCATCTTCTTATGTCCGACCAAGCACTACTGGCCTCCAATTTGGCATTTTTCTCACCACCGGCCAAGTACAGCCGCCGTGCTAGTGAATTTGGAGCAAGGTTCGAATGGGTTCAATTGTTTGTATCCATGAGCTCGCCTTGACGTCCTTTATCTGGTGCTCAGTGCCATTTTTGCCAGGGCGCTTGCTAGAGACGTGGTGATGCATGGGTGCCCATCTCAGGAACACCGCTGTCCTGGTGGCTCGTAGGTGGCCAGGCCACCTCAGCACTCCTCCGCCTCAACCGTCATCCGCTATCTCTACCACCCTGATAGAATCTTAGGCTATCAGAACAGTCATGCCACCGCTGTGGATAGCCACTCGACGCTGCAGCCCTCGACAGTGCACCTCCGAGTCCCTAACCACCACCCATCCTTGCGCATTTAGCTATAGATGATGGTTGGGCCCTTAGTTCTGTCGTATCCTGCCTAGGTTGCCCAGTGTAACCGCCTTATGCCGTCGACCGCCATGCCAGCGCGCGTGGGGATCCCTTGGGACCTCCAGTGGTAAAGGTGAAAACATCCGAGGGTTTAGTTGTAAGATTACTGATGGTAGGACTAGTGCACATAGTAGTCATGTTATTATCTAAAAGCACGAAGGCTTTTCTACAAAGCCAACGCCGTGCACAGGCACCCCTAGCTTTGGCCCATGCTAGGACACCGCGACACGCGCGCAGCCGCGCCGTGCTGGGCTGTCGGGCCAGAAGGAGTTGCAGCCGGCCCATTCCTTTTTCTAATGCATTTTCTAATTTAGTTTCTAAGGCAAACTTATAAATTCAATATAAAATTGTGTAATTAACCAAAAATTGTGAAAATAATTTTGTTAAGTTCCTAAAATCATGATCTATCTACTAGTATATTTTGTTTACATCGTTCTATAATATTTTCAGGAGTTATCTAATTAATTTAAGATGCTTAATATTGTAAGATATAAATTCGTAGGAATTTTTGTGATAAATTGGTGATAGTGTTGGCTCTAAAACTTTCACAGTAAATTCCTAACATTATTAGGTGCTCACTGTAATTTTTGTAGCTCTATAATAATTAGTTTGCTAAGGTAGCTAAATGAGCCCTAGTTCAAAAATATATGTTTAATCAATAAAATGCTGAAACACCTTGGGATTTTAAAACTAGAACATTTTTCAGGAAGCAACGCCTTATTCAACAACATGGTATGTAGCCTAGTACATTAGCCATTAGAGCTAGCTCGTTAACTTGAGAGGCGTAATCATATTTTTAAGAGTTGTGGTTACCGTTGATTAATTGCGCCTCTGTGTTGCATCCACGTATATCATAATTGGAACAACAATGGATCATGGAGTCGACTGAAGTAGTAGAAAAGATGGTGCCTTGATGATCATGTCACCATGATAGAATGCTAACCTTTGGTTATACCTTACCCAGACAAGCCCCAGTGCATAACCCCTATTATTCTGCACTTTATTTTATGCTTGTACATTAAGTTTTAAGGAGTTGATAGAAAAAGACTTGCATATATATATATATATCCTTATCCTATGAGTCCTATTAGTATGTCAGGAGCGTATAGATTGCTATGCTATTGGGCCCGATAGAAGTCGAGTGATTACCTATCACTCGTGAGAGATAGGAAAGATATTATTGTTGTTACTATATTACTATCACATGGAATGTATATGGAGTATAATTGGAGACCAGGCAGAATAGTACTTTAGATCTAGACTAGGTTAGGAATTCAAGCGAGGCTCGGATTGCACTTGTTCTTTCCATGTTGATTGGGGACCGTTCGTTGCTGTGGATTGTAGTCAGGTCATAGATTTATTATCCTAAGCACATACTTGCTTATGGGAGCGGGAAGGCTCGTTACGCTCTTGTCATGGGTTCTAGCTCTTTCCGGAGAGACTGATTGGAGGCGCCCACAACACTATTGGATGTTGGATGCATGTCGGAGGCTATGTCGTTTTGTTTGGGCATGGCAGATGTCGGTACCTGCTATACTATTGATGCCTTGAGGCATTTGAGGAGTTTTACCATATTCACTTGGTATGGTAAATGGCGGCACCCACAACACCGTCGATGCCTAGAGGCACATGGGAGGTCTTACCGTATGGGAGTTTAATGGCGCCCACAATATTATTGGGAAAATGTCGGTGCCTATAACAGTGTTTGTGTCAGGGTGGATGCAGAGTACTATTCTTGTAGGTGTACAGGGTATGGTCCCTAGTATCATGGTTTGACTTGTGCGTCTCACCTTTCTTTCTCTGTTCGTTCCCTGGTCTTTTCCAAGCGGGCATCCCCGGTCGGTTGGTCCTAGTTGACTCTGGTTGCGCCAGTCGGTGAAGAGTAGTGAGCAGGGTCTTTGCATACGCCGGTCGGAGATGTGGGGTTGGAGTTGGAGGCAGTGCTTTGCCAGGCCTTTCGGTCGGAGAGACCGTCCAGAGCTAGGCTAGAGACCGAAGTGGGCGCTCCGGTCAGAGAGGTGGGCCGGAGTCAGAAGGCGGGAGCCATTCCTCCTTGGCCAGACCTTCCGATCAGTGATTGGATTTCCCTTCTGGCCTATCGTTTAGAAACTTGGGCCAGCCCACGAGCTGTGCGTTTACCTACTTGGGCCAAGCCTTTGTTGGGAAGCTGATCCGTGAGGGACCCCGGGTTTATGAACATGATAGGAGCCCGCCCCCTCGAGCGACTCGGGCAGAATCATGTGGGGGATTTTTGCCTCGACGGCGGGTGCGCGCGAGCGCACCTACGGGTGTAGCGCCCGAGCCCCCAGATGGTTTGGGTAGAACCGTCTGGAGGGTTTTTCATGTTGCCAACGGGGGAGGTTTTTATTTTGTCAAGTGGGTGCGCGCGAGTGCACCCACAGGTGTGGCCCCTGAGCCCCTAGGTGATTCGAGCAGGAATCATCTGGGGGGTGTTTTGTCAGCGGGCCTGTGTGCTTGTTTTTTAGTCGAGATGAATTATTAACCAAGGCGTCGTTGTGTAGCCGAGGCATTTTTAGTTTTGGGATCGGGCGAGGTAGAGCTCGTGGATCCTAGCAGTCGGTGCATGCTGTGGGATCGGGCGAGGTAGTTAGTTTAGGGATCGGTTGAGACAGAGCTCGCTGATCTTGGCATCGGTGCATGCCGTGGGATCGGGTGAGTTAGAGTCGTGGATCCTGATGGGGCGAGTTTGGGGTCGTGGACCCAGGTAGTTTTGGAGTGCAGTCGAAGCGTAGCCGGATGGGGTGAGTTCAGGGTCGCAGACCTAGGTAGTTTTGGAGCACAGTCGAAGCGTAGCTAGATAGGGTGAGTTCGGGGTTGCAGACCCAGGTAGTTTTGGACCGCAGTCGAAGTGTAGCCAGATGGGGCAAGTTCATGGTCACAGACCAAGGTAGTTTTGGAGCGTAGTCGAAGCATAGCTAGATAGGGTGAGTTCGGGGTCACAGACCCAGGTAGTTTTGGAGTGCAGTCAAAGCATAGCCAGATGGGGCGAGTTTGGGGTCGCAGACCTAGGTAGCTTTGGAGCGCAGTCAAAGCGTAGCTAGATTAGGCAAGTTTGGGGTCGCAGACCCAGGCGTTTTGTGTCTTGAGCCCTTGAGCCCCGTTGGGCTTTAGTAGGGGTCGGTTTGAGTTTGTGTGCATTACCCTGTCCTCAGTTCCTCACAACCAGAGGGTTTGAGTTTTATCGCTTGTCCCGATCACTCAGGCTCGAGTGACACACTCGGTGAGTTCGCTAACTGGTATGATCGAGCGGAATCTAGGTCTATCGTTCATGATGGGGTCGGCATAGCCCTCTTATGATATTCCACTCCTCCTTTACCTATAACCCAACAGATGCCTGGGTCATTATGGAGACCGACCCGGGTAGCCTAATGGCCTCCCCTTGATGGAGATCTGTGGGCTTGGAAGAGGCTTAGCATTATACTAGAAGGTTGAGATGACCCTGTCTACTAGACTGGGCGAGGGCCACATGGGCTCATCTACATTTTTCTCCATTGGCTCTGTTAGACATGGGGCGGCCTCAAGCCTTTCGTGGGCCAGCCTTCGAACCTTGGTCCGTCGTTGCTGATGTTGAATGAGGCAACTGCCACTTCATGATGCAACACAGAGCATTATGATGCATCTCGCTACATGTGCGATGCTTAGTTCTTGAGCCCCTAGGCGGTTCAGGGCCCAAAACGTCTAGGGGCATGGGTGTATGGAATGAATGCACCTATGGATGTATGAAATGATTTAAATAAAGAAATAGCAAGGGTCGGTGGTATTACCTTGATGACTCGAGTGACGGGATTTGAAGAGCTCCAATCAGAAATGTCCGAGCGAGGACCTGTGCTCGTCAGTTCATGATAGAGTCGGCATGGCCTACATAGGGAGTCCCTTTGCTCCTTACCTATTGCTCGGTATTTTTCCTGAGCCGCTCGATCGACTTAGGAAGCCCGCCGGTCTCTCCTAGCGGAGATCTCATTTTGGGTTTTTCCAAGTCCCGCTTGGGGATGCAGAGAGCCGCCTGTGTGTAGTGGCGCTTTGGTTCTTGTGCTTAGCGTGCGGTAGTGGTGGGACAAACCCAGGATAAGTCCCGTCTGGTCAGCAGCTGTTCCATTAGGGCAACGCACGTCTTATCGATCAGGGCGTGTCTCATCTGCATTAAATGGGAAAGAGAGAGGGGTTTTTTCTCTCTACCGTTTTGATTTCCCAATCGATGTGCCCTCCCCTAACTGTTGTATCCTTTTCCTTAAGTAGGAGAAGAGAGAATGTTTTTGCCCTGTTCTTTCGCCTATTCCTCATCTGTCGCCTCCTTTCCTTTTCCTTCTTGCCGTGAGCGTTCTTAGAGAGCCGTAGCAAGTTTCTAGGAAAGAAAAGGGAGAGAGCGAGGGAGAAGAGAAAAGCTCACCAGTCATTCTATGATCCTAGAGCAAAATGTTCAGACTAGAGGTCATCCACTGTGAGGGAGTCAGTGTTGATGGCATTTATCGTGAAGGGGTTTCTGTCGCCGAAGGAGGCGGCGCACTAGAGGGCTCCCGAGAGGGAGGAGTTCCTGCAACCTTGGCCTAATGAGGTGGTTTCCTTTCTCACCTTCCATGAGCATGGGTCAGGATAACCCACGCATTGGTTCCTACATGGGCTCCTCAATGAGTGGGGTCTAGAGCTGTAGCACCTTAATCCGATGGGGGTGCTGCACATCACCTGGCTTCATCACCATCTGTGAGGCTTTCCTTAGGATGGAGCAGCATGTGGACTTCTTTCGGTGGCTATTCTCTAGGAGAGCTTTGATGGTGGGGAATTCGGCTGAGGTCGTGCCTGGTGGGGGGTTTCACCCTATAGAGGAAACTAAGCATGGGAGGCTCATATCCCACGTACATCCCCTGCGACTCCAACTATGGGTGGCACAGGGAGTGGTTTTATATCAGGAATCTAGCGAAGGCACCGTTCCTGGCATTCACTAGTGGGAGGCTGAAGAAGTAGGATAGTTGGTCATGGGGTTGTGCCCATAAGGAGAAGAAGGTGGAGATCATCGAGGAGGAACTCTAGAAGATCGTGCGACGTGGCCTTGATGGGGTATGGGTGTTCCACACCCTTTACCACCGACGGGTTGTGTCGTTAGCAGAGAGGACACCGTAGATGTGGAAGTACAGTAGCCCATCAGACCCAGACTGTGCATCGCCGAAGGAGCTGCCGGACAACGAGGTCTGGAGTCGCCTTGGCCGGGTGCTGCAGCTGAAGCCCAAAGAGAGGGTTGATGGGAAGCCTGCACCTTTCAACTTTGCGAACGTGTCTAGACTGGTATGCTCCCTTCTTTTTAGTCCATGCTTCTTCCTCTGATTTCCTATTTTTTTTATTTCGAGTCACCCATTTCATAGGGGCTTTGAGTTTACAAGTTCCGGCCGCACCTTCCCAAGGGACCGAAGGGCGTGGCCCGGTAGGTCACCTAGAAGGAGGTGGCGGATGCCAGGAAGAAGAAACAAACCAAGGAGGTTCGGCAGAAGCAATAGAAGGAGCAGGAGATTGCCCGGCACGTGAAGGCCGAGGAATGTAGGAGTGATGTTGAGTCGGAGCTCGCATCAGAGGATCCCATAGATGTGGATGATATGGTCTTCTCTAAGGAGGGGGATAGTTGGGAGGTCATTGTGACCTCAGCAGAGCGTCGTGACCCTACGGTGATGTCCGCTGGTGATGAGCAGGAGGTGGAGAGGCGCACGGTGGTTCTCGTGTCAAGGAAATGAGTGGCGAGCGCGAACACCGTTGGTGAACGGGAGGCGAAGCAGACACGGTCACCGCACCCCTCGGTGGCGTCGTCGGTCTTGTCCCCACCTACCGCGGATGTGGTCGAGCAAGCCGGGTGGTCCAAGGAGTGGACTAGCATCCGTGCGTCGCCGAGACCGGCGCCAGTGTGCGACTTGTAGCTGGAGGATGCCCCGCCAACTGCTCCGGTTGGGGAGTTCCGAGCTAAGGGTCACAGCAACCCGTAGGCCGGGTAGGAGCCGGTTGGGATGACTCCACCCTCGGCTGAAGTGAGGGGGCGCGGGTCACAACCTGGGAGTGGTCCTTGCCCTGTAGGTTCGTCGATGTTAGGTCTTGCCTTTAGAGTTGTGCCACTTACCTCCCGTTATGTTTTTCTTTGTTTCTTTTTGATCTTTCGCTGTTGAGTCTTTTTGGAGTGTGACTTACCCGCACTTTTTGTCAGTGGCCGAGCGATGATGGGGTTGAGCATCGCCCCAACTCCCATGCAGGAGGCTTGGAGGCCCACCCTACAGCGTGTCGTGGTTAGCGGCGGGGGGAACAGGGTGGCAGCGGTGAACCCTTACCTTCCAGGGGTGGTGTCCCCCGGGTCAATTGCTGGTATGGTGGCGGCGGCGGCATTGGCGGTGATCCCAGTGCTGACGATGGAGGTCACGTCGGAGATAACTCTTGCGGCACCTCCTCCACCAACTGCAGCGAAAGAGGAGAGGGAGACCGAGCTCCCTGCCTCGCCGAGTGGAGGGCTGCACGGCTCACCCTCGTGGTTAGAGCCAAAGGCGCCGGGGGGAGATGTGGCCAGGACAGAGTCAGAATGCCCGGCGGTGGACCATGTGACCAAGGTGCTGGATATCCCATCCGACGATGAGATGAATGACATGGCAGAGCTACCGGTGTTATCGCAGGAGCTGGCGGTGGTTCAGTCAGAAGCTGGGCCCTCCGGTGGGCTATCGAATGGTGACCTAGAGTGGCCCTACCCCGACGACCCGGCAAAGGTGCGGTTCATCCTTCGGGATTCCCAAGAGTGCCAGCTCTGGGACATCCTTGGGGGGAAAGGATTTGCCACGGTGTTCGAACTCGCCAACCTGTCTGCAAGGCTTAAGGACGCCTAGGAGCGAGTTAAGTTCGCCCAATAGTTAGTTGAGGTTGACCTACAGCTCGCCGCGGAGGTGAGTTTCCTGTATTCGTCCGTTGACCTTTGAATCTCTTGTTAGTTGCCTCAGCATGATTGCTTTTCATAGGATTTGAAGGAGATGTCATCCCGCAAGTCCTGCTTCCTCCGGTTGGAGCATGCCCAGGTGGCTGAGCTTGAGCGTCAGCTTGAGTCCGCTCACCGCGAGTCCTAGGATTGGGCGGCCAAGGTGACTGTAGCGTGAGCGGAGGGGCAGCATGCAACAGAGTGGGCAACCATCACCGATCGAAGGCTTGAGGCGGCGAAGGCCCGCCAGGCGGAGACCGAGGCGGGGTTGCAGACATCCCTAGTGGACACCGAGGCGGCGCTCTAGAAATCACTAGAGACCCTTGAGTTAGAGCGAAGCGCCTTGGTGTCAGAGCGGAACGCCCTGGAGTTGGCGCGAAAGGCCCTAGAGTCAGAGTAGATGGCCCGGTCGGAGGCAGACAGGGAAGCGCTCACGCTTTGGGGCTGAGTGATGGGGACGGCGGAGGCAAGCGCCCAGCTATGCGAGCAGGTGGCCCGGCATGCGGAGGAATTCTCCACCCTTGAGAACTTTCGCATCGGTACATACCTTTTCTATTTTTCATCATGTTGGTTTCTTCCTTCTACCTGTCTCTGAGCTTGTCGTCCTTCTCTTAGAGCTGGGCGGAAAGGTGAAGTTGCTGGAACGGGACCAGGAGACGGTCAAGGCGACCTTTAGCCAGAATGCAGAGAAGCTGGCCAAGTCCCATGAAGAGCGATGTGCTCTTGAGGGGGAACTTGACCAGATCCGCAACGTTGCCTAGGTTGTTGTCTCGGAGGTCTTTGGATCGGCACTAAGCACTAGCGCACCCATAGTCCAGCTGGCGGAGGTTCTAGATGCGGTTCGGGACCTTATCACAAGTAGGCTGTTCTATGGAGCATCAGGGGTGTTGACATCGGTGGTGACATACCACTCAAACCTAGACTTCACCACTATCTGTAGCGAGTATGCTGATGGCTTGAGCACGGAGGACATCCAAATGCTTAGGGAGAGCTTGCTGCTGCACGCGAGGTTGGGGGCAGAGCAAGTCTCTACGCAATGGGTGATGGACGTCCGCCATGAAGACATGGCCAAAAGTGTGCGTTGGGAGGACGTTGCCCAGCCTACGGATGGCACGGGGCCTGGGTCAGAGGTGGACATCGCCCCGGCTATGACTGAGCCAAATGTCGTCCCACCAGGGAGCGAGCAGCCCGACCTTTCGTCGGTCGCACCGATAGCAGATGCCACCGAGCCGCCCCAATAGCTTGTAAAGTATAAGTAGTTTAGTAGATGTAAAAAGTTTAAGTTTGTGGGAGAGCCCCCGTGTAAACGTTCTCATGTACTTAATGACTACAATCAGTTTTGTTTTTTGTGATGGAGTCACTCCATTCGGGGAAGTTTGTCCCTTTCGTTCCCTAGTTTTTCCCTTAACATAATTTTGTTTTTTATTCTTTCTTTCTCGTACTTGCTCGTTCGTCCTATAGGCTGCAACCTTGGGAGCCCGGGGCATGGCCCGTGAGGCTCAGCTGCTCATAACCGTAGGAAAAGGCGGGGTGCGGTCGATCGGAATGTTTTAAAGCAAAGCTACGTAAGGCAAATTAAAGGAACGAACTACCATTTTGTTTGGGTAAGAAGGAGCTTCCCCATGTGATAGTAAACAAAAAAGAGAGGTAGTAGTGCACCCTCGTGGAGCCCCTGAGCCACCTGGGCTGAAAAGTGTTTGGGTCGGGACGCTCTTATAGGAGCAAACACCAAGTAAACAATGGTAAGACTAAAAATTAGGGGAAGAGAAAACAACATAGCTTTTCCAAGCGTTCGGTGAGAATGTCATCGTCGTCGTCCTTCAGTTGGTAGGTGTTCGATCGGATCACTTCAACCTTCAGTCGTCCGGATCCTAGCCCACTACGCCCTCTTTCTTGGTCGCCGCTTCTTCGCCTTTTTCTTCCTTTGGCCTGTCGGCCTGTCGCAGAAGGCGCTTGAGGAGCTCGTAGTCCTTGTAGAGGTGTTTGACGGGGTAGTCATGGTTGGTGCACGGGCTCTCCATGAGCTCGTGGAAGTGGCCCAGAGGGTCCTGCTGGGGCCGCTTGTCCGTCTGATCAGCCATGGCGACCAACATGGAGTTGGCCAGTCGGCGGCGATCTTTTCTGTTTTTTTCTTCTACATGGAGGGGCCCTCGTCCTGATCCTAGCGCTTGGCCTTGCCTTTGCCTCGGCCTCCGTTGGAGCGTGGCGGGAGCGGCGCTCGCTGGAGGCATTGGACAAAGTTCCATGGTCCTGGGCCATCAGGGCTGAGACTCCGGTCACCGCTACGTGTGTTTCGGTTTGGCCCGAGCCACGCATATGCAGGCGGTCGGTGCGGAGCATTCATCAAGTCAAGACGAGGCACCGATGCGACCTCTTGTGCCGCACTCGGCAGTTGCAGCGGTGAGCTTGTGGAGCGACTCGTCCGTTGCGTCCCCATTCCCCTGGTGGGGAGAGAGGCCATAAGTCGATGTCGCGATACGGAGCTCTCTGCCTATTGAATGGCGGCGGTCTCCACTAGTGCCCGGAGGTTTCGATGGATCACCTATTCCTGAGGGTCATTCAGCTCAGGGAGGCCGCGCAGAAGCATTGCCGCGGCGGTGATGTTCTGATTGGCCCGAGCGAATTGTGGGGGATCGTTCCCCCTGTCCATGGTGTTGCGCTGGACCCGACGAGCGTGACCCCATGCGTCGCTCGCTAGTCTATGCACACGGGGCACAGTGTGATGCGCCGAGCGTGCTGGCGCAGTCGGTGGCTAGGGCAGCCACTGTTGTCACGGTTCCTCGCCGTGCTCCCATGTGAGCTCGAGGGTCTCCACATGAGGATCTAGAGGGGCGTGAGTCTACAAGGACTATGTTACTACCGGTGGCTGTCCCGGAGCGTCCGCCATAGCGCACTCCTAGGATGGACGGTGGCTAGGCGGCACGTCGCCGATGCTAGAGCCGTCACTCTCAACATCGTCATCCATGAGATCGAGAAAATAGGTGGGAGCGTAGCTCGCCATCCCCATGAATTCAGACGTAAGAGGGGGCGACGCCGGCATCCTTCGGAGCCCCCAGGCGTACGCGTCTGTGGGAGATGTGAGGCCATAGGGGAACCGGTCGTATGACGATCGTGTCATGGACAACAGGGTCCCTTCGGATAATCGGCGGAAGATAGAGAATAATAAGTAAATAATAGCATGTATATTACTCACAGCGGGGTTTGAGAAGAGAGTTTGCTCGGAATAAAGTGCGGATGCCGCATCATCGAAGTCGTGCGTCCCAGAGTCGATGGAGGGCGCCCCTCCGACAGGTGCCGAAATGAGTGCCTCCTCGTGGAGGTGTAGTACGCCAAGCCAGTTAGCGACGAAGTCCAGGCTTCTGAGGAGGAAGGCCTGGGATGGCTCAAAGACGGGTGAAACCCACATCCCAACAGGTGGGAGCGCGGGAAACTCCAGTGAGCCGAAGTGAATTGAATCGCCAGAGCCTGTGGACCAACAAGTGTTGAATGTAAAGCGTCTTCCCCACGGACGGCGCCAACTGTCGGTGCAGAAAGAGACCAACAAGTAATTATTTGTAATTTTGCCGTACATTGTGATCGGAGGTGGCCTAGCACTCAATGACACAGGGTTTATACTAGTTTAGGCAACGTGCCCTGTATCCAGTTTGAGTCGATTGTTGACTTTATTCCTGAGCATAGGTGTTTGAAGTTTGCAGTGGGGTTACAAACGAGAAGGAGAAAGATGGGGGGTACAAGAGGTCCGGCCGGGCTCCGGTCGAAAAGGCCGAGAGCGACAAGAGCTCCGCTATGAGCTAAGTGTTTAAGCATGTGCTTGTGGTTCGAACCTGACGGTTCTGTGGTTGTGTGCTAGTGAACTTGGTCGATCTAATGAATCTGGAATCACCTGAATGTTGGAAGAGACCGCATCCCCTTTTATAGATGAAGGGGATGGCCTTACAAGTCAGAGGGTGAGAGTACGTATGCTTCTAAGTCTTGTTGCCCACGCCGACGGGTACATGATGATGGTAGGCGCCCACAATACTATTAGATGTCGGATGCATGTGGGAGGCTGCGTCGTTTTGTTTGGATATGGCAGATGTCGGTACCTTGCTATATTGTTGATGCCCTGAGGCATGTGAGGAGTTTCACCATGTTTACTTGGTATGGTAAATGTCGGCGCCCACAACACTATCGATGCCCAGAGGCATGTGGGGAGGCCTTACCGTATGGGAGTTTAATGGCGCCCATAATATTGTAGGGAAAATATCGGCGCCTACAACACTGTTTGTGTCAGGGCGGTTGCAGAGTACTGTTCCTACCGGTGTACAGGGTACGGTCCCTGGTATCGTGGTTTGACTTGTGCATCTCGCCTTACTTTCTTCGTCCGTTCCCTGATCTTTTCCGAGCGGGCGTTCCCGGTCAGTTGGTCCCAGTCGGCTCTGGTTGCGCCAGTCGGAGAAGAGCAATGAGCAGGGTCTTTGTATACCTCGATTGGAGACGTGGGGTCAGAATCAGAGGCAGTGCTTTATCAGGCCTTCCGGTCGAAGAGACCGTCCAGAGGCGGGCTAGAGACCGAAACGGGCGCTCTGATCGGAGGGGTGGGCTGGAGTCGGAAGGCGGGTGCCGTTCCTCCTCGGCCAGACCTTCCGGTCGCTGATTGGATTGTCCTTCTGACCTATCGTTCAGACACTTGGGCCGGCCCACGAGTTGCGCGTTTGCCTGCTTGGGCCAAGCCTTTGTTGGGAAGCCGGTCCGCGAAGGCCCCCTGGTTTATGAACATGACATGATGAATGCTAATAAAATTTAATATAAGGACGCACATTTAGTAATGCTTCCGCAGATGCAATAACCCATAAGCCAAATAAGCCTTGCATATCCTTTGGAGTCTTTTGTTTTCTCCTAGTCGGGTAAGTCTTGCTGAATACAATCGAGTATTCAGGGTTTTATTCCTCCTGTTGCAGGTGATCGAAGGATATATAGAGCTGAACCTTGTGTGTGGAAACCTTTTGGTGGACTCAGAGAGGATTCCGTTCACGCTACTGACCGTAGTGTCTATTTATAACCCTCACTAAAGGTTTTTATAAGAAAAGATATAAAATCTGCTAGCATCTCTTGTATAAAAATGCACACTATGTTAATACTTCACCATGTCATTAAATTAATCTTTGGTTCCTCTGTAACTCTGATAACATTGTTATATTCTGCTGTTATAATCAATTGAGGTAATATTCTACTACTGTAATAACGTGATGTAAGAGATGACTTTAAAATATTGTAAGCTTTATTCTCTCATTTATGATTCTGATGGAAAATATGGATTTTCGAGTTCTCCCTTGAGGTGTGCTCGACGGAACTGCGTAATTTAGTGTCATCTCTTGAGTACTTAATGTCTAATATAAGACAAGTACTATGGAAGGCATTAGATTAGGCGGTTCTGCCACAGGGACATAAGACGGCTTCGATTTTTGGCGCGATTCTATCACCTCGCGCGTGCGCAGCAAGATCCGCGCGGCGTCGGCTCAAGACGACGGCTCCGTACAACGCAAAGCCAGCCGTTGAGTTCGTCTGGGAGCACGTGCGCTCGCCGCCGCCTCACGCGCGTCGTCTCACGACATGTCGGCTTCGCTCTCTCTCCGCATTTACTGTAGCGATGGAGGAGAATATTACAAAATTAGCACTCGGAGACGACGGCCAACACGGCTGTTGTATGTGCCCTAAGTCACATGCCTGGAGAGTGGGGAGAGTTCGGCCGGGCCCGCTAAGCCGCATGTCGGCTCGGATCGTAGAACGCGATGCCGAGGCGCAACGGATATACATTGGATGGGCTGACCGGGCGTTTTGGTCATTTGTATACGGAAAGGAGGTTTTCCTTACTTGGGCCAGATCGCCTGAGGAGGTATTTCCATATGATGGAGGCGCTCTCAGCCCACACGTTCTGAATCCTCGCCCCGGGACGAAAGCCGGGCAGAGCTCACCAGAAAAGGCTCCTTCCAGGTCCAACAGCACGCACCACAAGCCTTCCCTCGGGGCAGAGAGAGCCCTACCTACTAACGTGACGGGCTAGATGCGCGGACCATCACCCCCCCGGCCCCGGGTCTTTGGTTTCGCCGTTTTGACTCCTACTAGGGCTCGGCGAAAGCCACGTTCCGCCGCGCCGTACGCGCCTCCCTCTCTGGCGCTCTCTCTCCTCCACGCGGCGGATGTCGTCGAGTCCGGGCGACGCGAGCCTGGCCGCGGCCTTCGATGCGGAACAGCGGCTAGGACCGCGCGCGCGACGGCACTGTGCTGCACGCATGCCCGGGTCGGTCCCGTTCTGCGGCCACACCAGCAGCGCACGCACGAACGCACGTGGACGGCTACAGGAACTAGGAATCCGCGATGGTGGGTGGCGCGCACGTGCCCTGCCGATATGACCGCGGCGCGGCTCCAGCTCCAGCCTGTGATCGTGCGTGCCGACGCGTGCGTGTCCCCAGCTTTGTTTGATCCGTGAAGCCAGAGACGGGAGAAACTGAGGTCAACGTTGCCGCGATCGGGTCCTACCGTCCTAGTCCTAGTTTAACACCGTACTCTTTGTTTCAGCAAGAGGAAGCACGAGGTACGCTTGGAATCACGACTAGCACTGTCGCTGTATCAAGGATCCATGAACGGGTTACAGTAATACTGAACAGCGCGGCGGCCATTCGTTGCATCTGCGTTCCCGTCGGGCCAGCCAGCGCTGTCACGGAATACTGACATCTTGCCACCATCAGTCAGTCAGCGAGGCATGCACTGTGGAAGCCTTGTGCGATGGTGCTCGGTGCTGGTCAGATCAGGGAACTCTACTCGGACAGTCTCCGACAATAAACTTATATAGACACCTAAATCTAAAATAGGTAGCAATAGACTTAAAATCAGTCTCCAGTAGAGTATCTATAAAGGAGATCTATTTTGTGTTGTCTAAGAGGCACAGCCCAAATATGGGTATCATCTCTCCTGAAAACCCATTTGTAGAAATGATTTTTTTAGGTGTTGTTATTGGAGAAGATGCTGAATATATATCGAACATTTTATCTGTAGCACTATCCAAACAATGAATAGATCTTGTATTTTGGGTGGTGTTGCTGAGATAGCCTCAACTTTTCCGAGCGGCGCGCAAAGCCATCACCAATCAGGAGGCTACCAGATCAACTCGAACGAGACCTGCCAACAGTGGCACCGTCAGATCAAGGATGGTGGCGCTATCTGCTGCAGATTCGTTGAACTGAACCTCGGCTCGGAATGCTGCCGGTCCAAAGTGACCTGCACTAACAAAATGAGAACCCCACTACAGAAACACCAACACACGGTGGTCTTTTTTATGCAGGAAAGCACGGTCCACCGCTCTACCAGTAGCAACACCAAAACCTGAATTACTTACTGCAGCCGGTTACAGGGTCCGATCATTGACAGAGCGATTGCCCGGGTGATTCTGATCCAATGCAGCCGAACCGAGTGACAGACGAGGCCAACCTTTTCAGGTATTGAAGGGGACTAGGGGAGCATTTCGTGCACAGTGCCGGGTATAGTTTATGGATGACATGCGTTCAAAAAAATAGATTCTGGATGACAGACAGGAAGACTTTTCTTCGATGGATGGATAATTGGACATGAGTCCCATGTGGGCATCAGAATCGGATAATGGGACTGCAAGCAAGCAGGGAGGCTTTTTTATTCCATCTCCATACACACCATGCCCCGGACACGGAGATAAAAAGTTTGCTGCCCTGCCATGCCACTCGGCATGATGGGCTGGCCTGGCCGCCTGGAGGAGCAAGGCAGCTGCTGGTGCGTCTCCCCAGTCCCCATGCTCGCTCTGTGCCAAACAGACTGCTCATCTCCGCGATTCGGATGCGTCTGTGCTTCTTCAGTGCGCCTGAGATGATTCTGTCCGCGATTCGGATAGGGCGCCTGAGATGGTACGGCTGGTGTCCCGCAGAACACTTTACAAAACTGTCTCCAAAACTTTGTGATTCAGCTGGTCCAGAGCTTTGGTTCTTGTTGACGCCGATTCAGGTTACACATCTGTGGGGTTAGATCGTCCAGAAGTCTCAAACAGTCACGCAGCGAAGGGAGGTCCCAACGCGACGACGGTCAGCAGTCAGCGAGGCCGATTAGATGCTTGTTCCTCGCCCGATAAAACCCCTCGAACACCTCCGGGGAGACACATGAGGAGTGTGTTCTAGAATTGGCAACGCCACCTATAACGCCCACAAATCCCGTTGAGAGACATGTAGGACAGCAAAGAGTGAAATAGATAAAAAGTAAAAAGTGGATAAATAAATTGATAATTGATAATGTAGGATCAATTGTATAGTTGGATATCTTAATCGGCCGTGTACCCCGTATTTTATATAGAGTAGGCGTGATCCTATTCCATTGAAAAGCCAATGTGGTACTATTTTCTAGTTGTTTCATATAGTTTTGTTTACATTGGGCAAAAATTGCATGAGCCTATTCTAAAACCGGCCTAGGCCAAATTTGAGTGCCAACGGTCCTGAGGAAAATTCGATGGGACTGAGCGAGTACTCGAACTCGACCTTCACTTAGTGGAAAGAGGACATGCTCAGACTCTCTTATATCATCCCAGTGACACAATCATCAGCTTCAGACAGAGTTTACAAGCGTATGCATGTATATCCGACGGCCGGAGTGACACGCTGTCACTACGCATCTGCAGCTGATGCTGATCCGAGCCTGTCGTATTTGCATTGCGAAACCGGGCTGGTTTTCCGCTTCTATGGGACAGGGATTGACTTTGCCTGTCATATTTTAGTGCCTGGCCTACTATGAATGCAACTTATTATGACCCCTGGATCAGGATGGATCTAGGGGGGCAGCGGATGTGTGTGCCATTGTAAACTGGAAACGTTGGCCGGAATGTGGCGGGAATCTTATCGCACTGTACAAGGGATGTTGGGAGTTTCAGCTCCTCGACTTTTCTTTGTCGAGTGTCATTGTTTTTCACTCCTTTTTCTACCATATACTACTATACCACTAGTAGAAAGATCTCTGAACCAGATCATTTTCAGCCGTATGTTGTGGCCAATTGGACCCTTGATCTGCGCCTTGATCGGAGGCGCTCAGCCTTTCTATTGGCTGATGGGCCCCCGTCGCGCAGCGTCATAAAAGAACGGTGGGGGTTGGGGCACAAGGAACGAGATTCACTACAGCCGTTAGCCCCACCGTGATGTCCTAACCCTAGTCCGATCTAGAGAGGGGGCGCTACCAGCGACGGGAAGCGCCATCGCCGCCTCTGCGCCATGCCGAACTCCCCTGCTTCTACTACTCCGACACTGTTGACAGAATATCGTCGACAGTCCACCGAGGGGTATCCCGCGATTGTAGATTTGTCGGTGGGGGTGCGCGTAATCAGGAACCGGATGGTGACACAAGGGGCAGAGACAGCGATTTAGACAGGTTCGGGCTATCTGATCGACGTAATACCCTACATCCTGTGTCTTTGATGTATTATATTGAGATGTAGTAGATAGATCTATGTATCTTATCCGCTAGGGAACCTCTGCCTCTCCTTATATAGTCTGAAGGAGCAGGGTTACAAGGTAAGTATCATATTTAGTACTATACAATGTCTTGCGATGCACGTCGAGCAGCGCCGTGCACGCCTTGATCTTGTGGGCCGGACCACCTCTGGTGGTGCGGCCCATGTCTTGTCTTAAGGATACCGGAGGGCCATACCCCCACAGCTAGTCCCCGAGCCTGACAGTAGGTGACATAGTCGCGTGGTACCAGGGTTAGAAAGTAGAAGACCAGCCGAGCAGACAGCCAGTCTCCGGGCGTAGCCTCGAGATGAGAACAAGCACATTCACCGCAAGGTGAAGTGTGCCCACTTAGTCCCCGAGCCTGCTGGAAGATGAAGAATGAATCTTGTAGCAGGGTCAAAGAAAAAGAAGTCTAAAAGCTTGCTGACGTCGTCTGATATGCGCGTATCAAAAATCTAGACGTGCTGCCCAAATTCAGCACCCTTATCCAAACAGCATGGAGCAGCTTGATAGCACGCCGATAAGACGTAGCAAGATCCGACCACCAAGGGAGCACCGAGGAGTCCCCGGCGTCGCTGGCGATGACCGAGCACCGAGGAGCGAGGAGTCCCCGGCGTAGGCGGCGATGTCCGAGCACCGAGGAGCGAGGAGTCCCCGGCGTAGGCGGCGATGTCCGAGCACCGAGGAGCGAGGAGTCCCCGGCGTAGGCGGCGATGTCCGAGCACCGAGGAGCGAGGAGTCCCCGGCGTAGGCGGCGATGTCCGAGCACCGAGGAGCGAGGAGTCCCCGGCGTCGCTGGCGATGACCGAGCACCGAGGAGAGAGGAGTCCCCGGCATCGCTGGCGAAGACCGAGCACCGAGGAGCGAGAAGTCCCTGGCGTCGCTAGCGATGACCGAGCACCGAGGAGCGAGGAGTCCCCAACGTCGCTGGCGACGACCGAGCACCGAGGAGCGAGGAGTCCCCGGCATCGCTGGCGATGACCGAGCACCGAGGAGTCCCCGGCGTAGGCGGCGATGTCCGAGCACCGAGGAGCGAGGAGTGCCCGATATCACTGGCAATGTCCAAGCACCAAGGAGCGAGGAGTCCCCGACGTCGCTGGCGATGTCCGAGCACCGAGGAGCGAGGAGCGAGGATTCCCCGGCGTCGCCGGCGATGACCGAGCATCGAGGAGTCTCTGGCGTAGGCAGTGATGTCCGAGCACCGAGGAGTCCTCGACGAAGCTAGCGATGTCCGAGCACCAAGGAGTCCTCGGCGTAGACGGCGAGATCCGAGCACCAACATAGCTGACGACGTCCATGCGGTGAAGTGTGCCCACTTAGTCCTTGAGCATGAAGTATATGTGCGTCGAGGAGTAACCGGCGTAGCTGGCGATGAAGCAAGAGCAACGAACAGTCTGGTCAATTGGTCGGTGGCGAAGTGAGCATTGAGTAGAAGAGACCGACGAACAGTCCGATCAACTGGTCGGTGATGGAGTTCATGAACGAAGCGGTCTGACCAGTTGATTAGTGGAGAAGTCCGAGCACCAGGTGATCCGATCACCTGGACGATAACCCTACAATGCGAACATGTAGAACGGGTAGTACATGATGTAAAAATAAATAAACTCTGAAGAAAAATCAGCAATGGTGATGAAACGGCGTATGTAGTTTGGCGATCAGTTAGCGTGAAAATATATTTATGTTTCATATAAACCGCCCGAACAGTTAGTGTGTAGCTGAGTCTCCAGCCCTATCTAGCCCATAGTCCATAACGTCGAGCGTGGAGCCCGTGCACGTGTAGGAGGAACAAGCATCGCTAAGGAGCCACTGCCGACCACCCACAACGCAGAGGGCAGACGCTCGTGCACGTGTAGGGATGTGCCGGAGACAGGGCCATCTTTGGAGGTGTCCGAGCATCAATAGGACTGTTCGGGGGTTCAAAAAATCGTTTGGAGAGCAAACATGGAGAAAACAGTTTGGAAAAACATTATGGCGATATACGGAGATTATAGAATATTTCGAAAAATATTAAAACATGACTTAGCTTTAGACAGAAAGTCTGGTCGGCAGCATATGGCGTTATCTGGTCGGCGACGCGGGCAGCTCGCTTAGCGGCTCGCTTGATGGCTAGAACGAAGTTGATCTCGTGTTGGAGTCAGACGGGTACGCGGAATCGTAGTTGAACGGACGTAGTCGGACTCGGCAGAATGGAATCTGAGTCAGCTCGGCTCGATTGACGAAGTTGTATCTAGCTTGGATGACTCGCTTGTAGCTTGACAGAGTTGTATCGACTTCTGATGGCAGGTGCGTACCTGGGGTTGATCCTGTATTTTCATGCGGCGTACCCGTCTTACTCGCTTGTAGATTGCTCGGTGCTAAGTGCCTCTAGGACGACTATGCCATGGACGGCTCGTCATCCTTCAAAGTCAACGGTCAGATGCCCCTACATCTCTCTCTCTCTCTGTCTCCCTCTCCCGTAGCAAGTTCTAGGTTTAATTTGATTCAACCAGTAAGAGTTTCACCCTCCTATATGCACCTGATTGATCCCTAAGATTCACAATGGTATCAGAGCTGATATCTAGGCATAGATTTGGTAGGGGTAGCAGCAATTAGAAGAAGGTGAGAGATCCGATTCGGATCTAAGCAAAGGGTTCGATGCAAACCCTAACCCTAATCGGGGTGAAGAAAAGAACAGCAAAGGGGGTCTCGATTTTGAGAACAGCTCGAACCCTAAACCTAACCTGTGAAGACAGACGGGGAAGATGAATAGTAGGGCCAACCCTAACCCTAACCCTAATCCTAACCCTGAATCGGGCCAGCTCCAAGAAGAAAAGAAAGAAGATCCAAACAGAGAACATCAAGGATAAAGGGGAAGGGCTAGTGAAAGCTCTAGTTTGGTTTTGCTGAATTGATGAAACCCTAAGTGCTAACCTAGTTTATCAAAGTGATTATGAGATAGGTAAGCACGCATGCCGGTGAGGGGGCCAGCGACGACGCCACTTTCTCAGCTCTGGGGGCTCTCTACGCTCGCTCGTTCGGTGACTGCCGTTGTGGCTATCGCTGAGAGAGAGAAAGGGGAGAGACGGAATGAGGTTAGGGTTAGGGGAGTGGAGCCACGCAGAGTCAAGGGCACCGTCGTCTAGACCGCGTGACGGTGGCCCTCTCAGCCTCGGACGAGCGAGCTCATCGGCGAAGGGACTGGTGGCGACACCACTCTGCAGTCGCCTCTTCGCCTCGGCACCGAAGAGAGAGAAAGGGAATGTGAAGAATGAGTTTAGGGTTTCAGGGGAGTGGCGTGGCACGTGTTTTGTTCGAGCGAAACGTGGGACAGCCGTCCGATCTGACCTCAGGTCGGCATTCATTGGACCAGGATTTAGCCCATGTTGTGGCCTGGGCGCGGGGGGAGCGGGCGCGCACTGTTAAGCAGGCCGCTGGGCCGCCACTGGGTTGCGTGCACGGACACGCAGTTTTCATGGGCCACGGATTGTTTCACAAGGCCGGGCCAAATAAACAGTGAACTCCGAGTTTTTGTTTTATTATTTTCAGAAGCAAATTTCATTGAGTTTTGCCAAGTTTTGAATCTCTGTCAAAATTTGAACCAACGGGATAATTTTTTCAGAGAGTAGATGAGTAAAGTAAAATGCTTCTGGAAAGTAGATAAAGAATTTTTTCATGTTTCCGCTGTAAAGTTTAATGCTGATTATCTTCTAATTAAATTCGAACCAACGGGAGAATTTGATTCGAAGAGCAGTTATATTTAATAAATTATGATTATGTTTATCCTCTAATTAAATTAGAACCAACGGAAAAATTTAATTAGAGTAGTCTATTTTTTGTTTAAGTAAGATTATGGTATTGTCATTTTCTGACCAACGTTGATGATGACAATATTATAATGAATTTAAGTTTGAAGTTTAAATCTCTGATAAATTTTACACCAATATGGTCAATTATTCAGAAAGTAGATAAGGATCAAGAAATGCTCCTGAACTAAAAGAATGTATTTCATTATCAAGTTTCTGCTGCAATGATGCTGATTATCTTCCAATTAAATTTGAACCAATAGGAGAATTTAATTTTGAAGAGTAGTTATACGGATTTCAAGTTAATTTATGAGTTTTATGCATTAATTCTATTTTCTGCCCAATGGTGATGTAGAATTGATACAGAAGCATATTGTATGTTTTATTTTTAACTGACGAGATGACTCGACTGCATGCCAACAGGCTGTAATGTTGGGTATGTGGATGAAAAAGGCTTAAGTCAAGCTAGTTCAGGATAGTTTTTTTGTTAGTTTACTAATTTTCTGATTAAATTGGAACCAGCAGGAAGATTTAATTGAAAAATAAAGTATAAGTAAATGTTTAAGTCGTTATGACTAAGCTTTCGTATAGATGTATCCTGCATGGGAAGAAGTTTTGGTATAGTACTTATGCTAGTCAATCCTGCATAGCGGGATAAGTTTTATGATGATTCACATGTTTTGTATCCCGTATAACGAGAGAAGTTTGGATAGCTCTTATGGTGTCCTAGTATTGACCTTGGCATAATAGAAATGCATCGTTATGGTCAATACTAACCAAAGAATAAGAAAAGATGCAAGCATGACTTGCAAAAGTATAGCTAATGGAAGACATCGTTGAGTTCTTGAAGTGAAATAAGGAAAGTGTACTTCTAAACGAATCAAGAAATAACTTTGTTTACATGACATAATCATGTGAATGAAGTAAGTTATAAGTGTCTTCTCGTTCACATGCTTTCTGAATAGTTCTCAAAATTATAGTAGTAAAGTTCATGCCATATTTCGAGGGAGAGAATATTAAGATCAATTAAGAAAAATACTCTTCATTAAGAGTGACAAAAATATCAATTAAGAAAGATACTTTTCATCAAAAGTGAGATAAAAATTAATTAAGATGAAACCATTGAAGGAGTACAATGGTCACAACAATGATACCCCTAAATAGAGAAATAGCTAAATTCCTGGACCTTTTAAAGTTCCGATAGGAAGATAGCGTAGTTGGCCTCAAAGATGTTCAGTTGGTGTTTAAAGCGCCGTATGAGATTTTAACGGATTAAACCCAAAATAAGATATTTGAAGATACACTATCTTTAGAAAAGATGGAAGATCTGGGGGGGCATGGTATGTAGAGGTATGTAGAGACCTAAGACTTGAAGAGAAGTGGGACTACGTGCCCACTTTAGTGATTCAAAAGAACAAATTTCTCAATACCTGTTGATGTTGTAAGACTTATACAACACATGTTGTTGACTTTTTGAAGAAGATGAATAATATAAATAAGGATCTTGTGATATAGGAGCCTGTAGAATCAATTGTCTCTTCACAATGAAGAGCAACAACAGCCCCATATAAAAGTGCTAGTAGCTGAGGCCCTAGAAGGTCTCAAAGAATTAGTAAGCCAGTTTTCTGATGACTATAAGTATATGTTAGTAAAGAAATTCAAATGAAGGGTGATCCCACTTCATTTGAACAAGCCATGAGAAATGTTTACTCATTTAAATAGCAAAAAGATATAAAGCTGAAATGAATTCGATGAATACAAACGATGTTTGAGACTTAGAAGTAATTCCTAATGGAGCCAAAACAGTAGGTTGTTAATGGGCCTACAAGACAAAATATGACTCCAAAGGGAATGTAGAAAGATATAAAGCACGACTTGTAGCAATATGCTTTACGCAAAGAGAATGAATATATTACAATAAGGATTTTCTCTCCAGTCTTATGTAAGGATTCTTTTATAATTATAATGGCGTTAATGACATATTACGATTTAGAGTTACATCAGATGGATGTAAAGACAGCATTCCTCAATGGGGATTTATATGAAAACGATTACGTGGCACAACCCAAAAGGTTTTGTCGTGGAAGAAAAGAATATATAGGATGTCGCCTGTAGAAATCCATTTATGGGTTAAATGTAAGCCTCTAGACAGTAGTATTTGAAGTTGATAAAAACAATAAGAAAGTTTGGATTTTTTAAAGAAAATTAGAAGGACAATAGCATTTATGCAAAGTTCAAGAATGGAAAATTCGTTTTCCACATCCTGTGAATAGATGATATTCTACTCACTAGTTGTGATGTTAATCTGAAATTAGAGAAGAAGTTTTGTCCTCAAGTTTCAATGTGAATGATCTTGGTGAAGCGTTATTGGTCCTAGGAATCGAAATTCACCGAGATATAAGAAAATAAGGTATTTGGACTATCGCAAAGACATACTTCGAAAAGATTCTAAAGAAATAAAGGATGCATGCGAGTAAATCTACGCCTGCTCCTATAGTCAAGGGTAATAGATTTATGAACTTTAAGTGTTCCAGGAACCGATATGAGATTGATCAAACGAATATGGTTCCATATGCTTCAGCTGTTGGAAGCTTGATGAGTGTATAAGTACAAGTAAGAACTTACCCTGACATAGTTTACGTATCTAGGATATTTTGGCAGAAGTCCAATCCAGATATAGATCACTGGAATAGAGTTGAGAATGTCTTATGATTATGCAAAGTATGATAGGCCTCATGCTGAGTAAGAAAGAGTAAGTACTCTCAAATAGTTGATGGTACAAATGTTAAGTCTTGGCGAGATATGTAGTGAAATCTATAGTAGTTGCTAACACTCGCAGTTGGAGTATTATTGTGGAAAACTCTAAAGAAACAGTTGTGGTGTCATCAGTGATGCATACCATAATATAGCTTGACATGAGGCTTAAGGAACAGACAAAAATGTTAAGGGAATTTATACCCGAATTTAACAATGGTAGACAACAGCAATAACCATTTAAAGTAAGTTAGCTCCTAAGACAACAGGTCAATTGTGCTGCCAAACATATTGACACTTAGTTATATATTGTAAAGGAGAAAATCCAAAATCATTATGAAAGCATTGAGCAGATAAGTACCGAGTAAGTACTTGCGGATTCGCTTACCAAAGGCTAACCACCCAGTGCGTTCAGAGAACACACAGTCGACATGGGTTTGCGGGAAAGCCTATGATTTCTGGATACTAAGAGCCTAGTTGAGTATCTATTTCAAAACAGAGATGTGCATTGTAGTTGTTAAATCTAATGACAACTCACCGTGATGATGAGACACACTCTATGCACTGATATATAATGGAATGGGAAAAGAAAAAAGAAGTTAAGTTTAAGTCATAAGGTGAGATCAAGAGGATGTTATGTTGATCTCCACCAATTGGCCCAACCCCTTGATCCGCATCCTGATCGGAGGCGCTCAGCCTTTCTACTGGCTGATGGGCCCCTATCGCGCGGCGCCATAAAAGGACGGTGGGGGCTGAGGCACAAGGAACGAGATTCACCGCAGCCACCAGCCCCACCGTGATGTCCTAACCCCAGTTCAAGCTAGAGAGGGGGCACTGCTAGCAACGGAAAGCGCCATCGCCGTCTCTGTGCCACGCTAGACGTCTACGACACGCCGGACTCCCCTGCTTCTACTACCCCGACACCCTTCGGGACGACTACGTCATGGACGGCTCGTCATCCTCTAAAGCCGACAGTCAGATGCTCCTGGATCTCTCTCTTTGTCTTCCTTTCCCGTAGCAAGTTCTAAGTTTAATTTAATTCAACCAGTAAGAATTTTACCCTCCTATCGTTATGATTCACATAGGAATGATCCGTAAAATCAATTACTCGGACATCTATTACTGATGGGGCCTAGGGTTGTACCCGTATCTATTACTGTGGGACTAGGATACCACGCAGACAGCACACAGCCACTTTGGTCAGTGCATGTACGAGCCACATGTACAAAGGCGTTGCATTGCATGCCTTTACGCAGAGGAGAACGGCTCCATTCACGCATTAACGATCGCTGCCAGATACAGCATGAATGGAGTACTCCTCATCATATCATCGGCTGATGCCGTCCTGCTGCGAACGGCAGCGGCAGCGAGAGCTAGCTAGACGCGTCTGGGTATGTATGGCCAAGCACGATCTCACTTGAATACTGCATACTACGCCGCGCTGGATCGTATCGTATCGTATCAATGAGGCAATTCAACGCCCAGCGGCCCAGGCCCAGCACTATGTGTGTTTTTACCTCCCTGAATTATCCTCAAAGTTTAGCTTTCCACCCTAAACTCCAAAACCAGATAAACCACCTCCCTTAACTTTTAAAACCATTTATTTTACATCCCTGACCCGATTATAGGTGGTTTTTAAATGTGGTTTTGTCTTTTCTTTTTTATTTATTTTGGCTAAATTTTTGAAAAATCAAAGTAAATCACAGAAAAATTATAAAATAAAAAATCTAATTTTGTTGGACTCCACGTGAGTAGGTCTACACATTGAATACATAATATGATATGTTTTAGTACAAAGTTTTTTTGTTATATCTTTAGATCTATGTTTTTCTGTAATTAATTTAAAGTTGCGGTTTTCTATGGTCCAATTATGGTGAAATTTTTGTGGTGGACTAATTATAATATTATTGAACTGTAGTAAAAATTTCATGCTCATTGGATTATGTATAACAGAGTTATAGGTTTATTTACTTGTATGCTTGTTAAATAGTTTTCAAATAGTTAAAAATGTGTAAAAATAGAAACGAGTATGACATTTTTACTACAATTAAAGCATACAATAATTAGACCACCGTAAAAATTTTACTACAATTGGATCATAGAAACCGTAGCTATGAATTAATTACAGAAAAAGCATAGATCTAAAGCTATAACAAAAACTTTGTACTAAATAATATCATATTATAGTTTTACTGTGTAGATCTACTCATGTGGAGTCCAACCAAATTTGATTTTTTATTTTATGATTTTTCTATGATTTACTATGATTTTTCAAATATTCAGCCAAAATAAATAGAAAAGATAAACATAAAATCACCTTTAAAAACCACCTATAGCCGGGGTCAGGAAGGTAAAATAAATGTTTTTAAAAGTTGAGGGAGGTGGTTTGTCTGGTTTTTGAGTTCACGAAGAAAAACTAAACTTCGATTATGGTCCAGGGAGGTAAAATAGACCTTTTTTCTAGATACTCCTACTACCAGTAGGAAGCGTGCACCGCGCACGCAATATACGGCCTCTCTATAGCTGTAGGTGTAGGTGTAGCATTAGCGTAGCGGCACTGTCCAGCCACTAGTGGGCACATGCGCGCAGGGTCTGGGTGTCCGAATTTTTTACTTTGTAGCCTTTTTTTGAAAAATTTTCACAAATAGACCTCTGGAAGAAAGATTTTAGAATATAGAGTCTTAGATCGGCGCCATCGATGCTGGCGCCGAGCTAACACGTCTCGGCGCCAGTGTCCCTGGCGTCGAGCTCCTGGACTCGAAGCGGACGTGGAAGGTGACATGACAGAAAGCTTGGCACCAGTCACCCTGGCGTCGAGCTCGGCGTAGTAGATCTTGGCGCCAAACTCGGCGCCAACCCCGCCCCAACCTTCCTGCCTAAGCATTCTTCCTCTTCTTTTTCCTTCCTCTCGGGTATTTTATCTTTCCACCTCACCCTACCTCACGAATCAGCATATTGGACCTTAGAAACTTTGATTTGATCCGTAGATTTTCAAGAGCAAGGTATCCTTGCTCCTCTCCTAGTTTTTATCGCATCGATTCGGTATATGTTAGTCGGATTTTTAAATGTAAGAATCATCATTACTTAGGGTTTCATTCTATCCCTCAATATATGTATTATACAACCGTAGGATGATGTTAAGGCATGAAAAAACTAGCAAACCTATGCGCATGTAGTTATGTTATGGGTTCATTGTTGTGCATCAAATGGGAAACACTAGGTTTAGGGTTTAATGTTAATTGCTTTCGGTTCTTAGAACGAAATTGGTTGTATTGTAGTTATGGTTCTCATTGACATTTATTTGTGATGTTTTGATTTATGTTTGTTAAATTACATCCGTTTTGTTAGATGCAAGAAATGTTTCGGGAGTTTTGGCGAAAACGGGGTCGTCCTCGAGAATTATTTCCCAACGCGTCTAGCAAAGATGCCCCCGTCCCTCCTGACCTCCTTGACTGTGATTTCACGGCCTATGTTTTTCAATCGAAATATCTGGACACAACGGCGCGGTACTTCTACACATGCAGTCGTTTTAATGTAAGAAATTGTTTCCACTATCTTTTTTTCTTTATTAGTGTAAGTATGCTACTAATATTTTATTGAAATCTCGTTGTGTAGGACCATGAGGGGTGCTTTATTTTCAGTGGATCAACGTGCAGACAAGATTGATCCTAGGTACCTCTTTTTCGATGATTGATTTAGAGGGAGACATCCACGCGAGCACTTCAAGCGGCGGCTTCCACCCCCCTAACCCTCCGCCAATGACGGCTAACGAGAAGCACCAAGCCGTAGTTAGACAACTCGAGAAACCTCCTATGTGCAATTGTGGAGATCGAACGGTGATAAACCCTGAGAATACGTTGGAATTTGTGTGTCCAAACAAGCATGAAGTAAGTGCAAAGTGTATGTGTTGAAATCTTGAGATATATGTGTTTATGTACTAATGTCTTCTTATTTAGGTGTTTTCAATGGCCAAGTGTCGTTTTAAGAAGTTATTGTAGGGTCCTAAGAACCAATGGTCGGAAAAACCACAAAAAGTTAAGGAAAAGAAGAAAGAAAGGGTAATTTATAAAGCACCTCCTGTCATGTGCGAATATAGTATTAAATCTAACTATGGCCTAGTCCCTTCGGAGCTTGGAATAGGCCATTATTGCGGCCATATGGTTGAGTATGATGAGGTTGGTTATTTTTGTGGTAAACATGAAATCGTGTTTTATTTCTCTTGCTAAGACATATATGATATAATTTTTCGTTTGAACATAGCACTAGGAAATCATGCAAAGTGCACTTGCGCAGCAACAGGGGGCACATCCACATTCTAAGGAATGTCTCCTGCAACATAAGTAGAGAAATGAGAAAAGAATGAAAGAAATAGATGTAAGAAAGGGGGTAAGCTCCCAAAAACCATGCGGTTAAGACACTTACTCGGATGATTCTGTGTCAAACGGATCTCATGAGGAGGATCTGCCACGAAAACATAAGTCTGACAAGTATCTCCAACTACCGCATTGGGGGTAGATTGAGCATCGAAAACTGTAGGTGCAATCTCCACATCCATACAAGGTTCTAGAATGGGAGGGTCGATGTGTGCCTGCTGATCCATTGGTGGGAAAACCCATGAGGGATGGGATCAACTAACACTCGACACACAACCGCGTCCAAACATTGCAGCTGGCTCTTCATAGCCGATCACCCATAGTTCTCCCACTGATCCTCATAACCAATTGAGATCATTCGCCTGAGGATGTTGGGAGGAGAACCTAGGTGCAGTACACCATCAACTGCAATGACATCATCTCTAAGGCAATGCAGCTCCTCTCGAGCCCTTGCAACCATCTCACTAAATAAAGGTCTATCATTAAATAGCACAGGCATGTTTTGCATGTCAACAAACTCAACATATCCATAGCGATCGCTTTCAACGGTGCCTCCATGATATATGGTCACTAGGTTGTCCATCTAATTCAACACGTAACGAAACACATGTCCTTTAGTCCAAATTAGATGATAGATAGTACCTAACAAGTACTTTCTAATTAAAAACTAAGTAAATAAGATAATAACTACGTATATATATACAGTGCACTCACTAAATAGCTAAATCATATTTAGTTAACTAAATATATAACTACATATCTAAATAGCTATCTAACTATATCTATGTACCTATGTATCTATGTTTCTATCTATCTACATATATATCTCACTAGACCACTAACTAAATCAACTACCTGAGTCATCACATTAACTAGTAAATAACAAATGCAAACTAAGCAGGTACATTGCATATTAATAATTTTTACCTTTTCAACGACTGATCCTCGGACGTCGACGGAGTCGCAGCGGACGACGGGCGTAGGTCAGGCCGATGATCCAGGGCGGCGGTGGCACGGGCGGCCGCTGCAAGTGCCGATGCCGTCGGTGGCGCGCGGCGGGCACGGGATGCCCGACGCTCCGCGTGGCGAGTCCGGCTCGACGAGCGCGGGATGCACAGCGGCCGCGGCCGAGGCCGACGATGGAGGGCGGCAAGGCAGGGCGAGGCCAAGGCGAAGAAAGGGCGCGGCGCAGGCGCAGGAACTGGCGAGGGGACCGGGGCGCTAGGCGCGGCTAGCTAGCTCGGCGCTTTTGTTCAGAATAGGGGCATTCAATGTGAAGTAATTGCGATCTGGAGGAGCATAGGGAAGCATCTGCATCTGCACTCCACGCTGCACGGTGGTGAATGGCAGCACGAGTGCACGGCGCACGAGGCCTAAAACTGCATGCTCGGCGCCAGCGTGGCTCCGAGCTCGACGCCAGCGTGACTGGCGCCGAGCTTCCTGCCATGTCACATTCCACGTTCGCCCCAGCCTAGAAGCTCGACGCCAGGGACGCTAGCGTCGAGACATGTTAGCTCGGCGACAGCATCGATGGCGCCGAGCTAAGGGTCTATATTCTGAAATCTTTCATTCAGGGTCTATTTGTGAGAAACTTAAAAAAAAGGTTAAAAAGTAAAAAAAAAAAATTCGGCCTGTTGCGTGCGGTCTTGCGGAAACCGCCACCTCAGGCTCCCGGCCTGTCCCTGACGCGGTGACGCCGGCCACTGGCTGCGAATGCGATCCGCCCCCGCTGGTCGCCACATTATGCCGTCCCGTCTTATATTCTCGTCTAGTCTCGTCGACCGCGCTCGTTAGCGTTAGGCCACCCTGGTTCTGAGAGTGACCATGCCTGCGAGGTGCCGGGTGCTAGCACATCACGCGAACGGCATAGTGTAGTGCACCCTACAGCTCTGCTCTTGTTTCCCGTTGAGGCGTTGACTCTTCCCCTCCTGCTCTGAATTTTACTCTACGGACTTGTGCATGCATGCAACCGGCCGTCCTTTTGGGGGCAAACCAGAAAGAGAAGAGGATAAAGAGCTGAGGCAGGAAACAACAAGAAAGGATCACACACACACATATATATATATATATATATTGTTTTGCTATAATACACCTGGGTGCATCCTGCTGTATATAGAATGCACCCAGACCGACGGGCGCACTAACTTGGAGCAACCCGCGCGTCCAAGTGAATACATGCATGCATGGAATTTTTTGTTGGTTCGAATCTTTGAAATAATTTTCTCCTAAACCGTAACCCCGAGTGACACACCGTTTGTTGCATCTGACTCAAAAAATATTCTAAGCAAAATTAGATCCAATATGGATATATTTTTTATCCTTTAAACGAGTTACATGTCAATGTAGTACCGACTGCAACTCTATCTACCACCTACTTGTAACTACTAGATTATAATTAGTTGCAACCAGTGCTAAATACGCTACAGCTAAGTTGCAATTGTGTTGTAGAAGTGCTTGCAACTCATAGTACAACATATTGCAATTACGTATTTAAAAAAAAACTTCATCAAATACAGCCTTCATTGCAACCAGTGCTAAATACGCTACAGTCAAGTTACAATTATGTTGTAGAAGTGCTTGCAACTCATAGTACAACATATTGCAATTACGTATTTAAATTTTTTTATCAAATACAGTCTTCATTGCAACCAGTGCTAAATACGCTATAGCCAAGTTGCAATTGTGTTGTAGAAGTGCTTGCAACTCATAGTACAACATATTGCAATTACGTATTTGAAAAAAAACGTTGTCAAATACAGCCTTCATTGCAACCCGTGCTAAATACGCTACAGCCAAGTTGCAATTGTGTTGTAGAAGTGTTTGCAACTCATAGTACAATATATTGCAATTACGTATTTAAAAAAACTTCATCAAATACAGTCTTCATTGCAACTAGTGCTAAATACGCTACAACCAAGTTGCAATTGTGTTGTAGAAGTGCTTGCAACTCATAGTATAACATATTGCAATTACGTATTTGAAAAAAAAACTTCATCAAATACAACCTTTATTGCAACCAGTGCTAAATACGCTACAGCCAAGTTGCGATTGTGTTGTAGAAGTGCTTGCAACTCATAGTACAACATATTGCAATTACGTATTTGAAAAAAAACTTCATTAAATACAGGGCGTGTTCGCTGGTTTTACCAGCCGGCTGAACACCCTCATAGAACACTATTCATCAACCAGCCGCTACAGTGTTTCTCTCTCACAAAACCAGCCAGTTTCAGCCAAGTTTCAGACCAGCGAACGGGGCCACAGTCTTCATGGATCTCGTTTTGTTAAGCATATTTTTTCAACAACATGCTTCAAACAGAACTAAAATCGGATATATAGTTTAGAAGATATCGTATTTTTTTCATTTGGAATCAACAAAAGATCCCATGCATGCAGGAGCGTGTTAGGTGGCATCACGTAAGAACGGCTGGCTGGTTGTTTGCATGCAGGAGCGTGGACTCACCTCATGCTCGCCGTCGCCACGCACCGCGCGGCTCGCCGCTCGCGCTCGCGTGTCGGGTGCACTCGCTTCACAGAATGCACCCAGGTGCATTTTAGCCTCATCCTATATATATCGTAAATTATATATATATATATATATACTATCCTGTAAATGGATACAAAATAACTTATTCTGTAGACACTTTGAGTTACGATAATTACTATGTTAATTTACGAGATTATAGTAACTCCATACTAAGTGGTGTACTATAACGTTATAGTAAATATCTTCATGTGTTATAGTAACCTAACTATCGTAAATATGTATTGATATTATCGTAAATTAGTATATAAAATTATCGTAAATGAAGGTGGCTACGGAATAACTTATTTTATAGCTGGCTAATGAATATACTCTTCCTCTCTCTATATATATATACCTTTCAAAAAAAAAGGTTTTGCTATATATCAGGCGCTTGAGTTTTTTTATTTTTTCAGGCGACGAATCTCAACCCTTGAATAGGAAACAGACGCTCCAGATTTGATTGTGTACTATTCGTCTTCTTCCTCGGGATCCTGCTCCCGCTCCATCGCACTCCTGCCGCCGCCGCCCCGCCGTGGCGCGGTAGCGTCTCACCGGAGCTCCGCCGCCACGGCCGCGGCAACGGAGCTCCAGCGAGACTGTATCGCGCCCACGGCGGCCTCCCTCTTCCCCTCCCTCCACCCACCGCCGCTTTCTTCTCCAACTCTGGCGAACGACCACGACTCCCCCGCCCCGAACTGGCCCCGCTGCCTCCACTGCCGCTAGGCCCCCTGTGGGGGATATACCCCCGGGTACCACAAGATGGTACATGGGCCGCACCATCCGAGGTGGCCCGGCCCGTAAGATCAAGGCGTGCACATCAAGATTACAAGTCGTATTAGATATTGTAATAGTACCAAATTGGATACTTTACTTGTAACCTTGTCTCTTCGGAGTATATAAGGAGAGACAAGGGTCCCCTAGAGGACAGGTTAATATGTATACATCTCAATACAATACACCAAAGACACATGACGTAGGGTATTACGTCGACCAGACGGCCCGAACCTGTCTAAATCGTTGTCTCTGCGCCTTGTGTCACCATCTGGTTCCTGATTACACGCATCCTACCGATAATCTACCACCACGGGCACCCCCCTTGGTGGACTGCCGACCATATTTCATCGACAGTGGCGCGCCAGGTAGGGGCCCCCTTTAGGGGTGTGCGCGCTGATCCATGGTGAACCAGATGGGGTTTTTCTTCCTCAACAAACGACATCACGGTTTCTCGTCACGGTGCATCAAGCCGAGCACGATCCTACCTCCCGCAACGAGCTCCGTCCTGCTCACTGGATCTTTGCCAGGATCTACGTCAACAAGCAAGGGCCACAAGATGAATCAATCTGTAAATGAACAAGCTTGTTTCCAGGCTGCCGCCGCAACTGAAGATGCCTGGGTCAAGATGTCGTTGATTCGTCGTCACCCTTCGGCGACACTCTCCAACAGCCCAGGCCCATCGTCTCGAGACGCGTTTCGCCTCCAAGCTAGCCGATTACAAACTCTCCGGAATCCTGAATGTGCATGGACTACTTGTCATCAAGTACTGCACGGGCACCACGTTGATGTGAGCAAGCAATCAGAGAGGAACATGCACACCAATCAGATAGGAACGTGCACGTACGAGATGGTTTTCTCGGCTGCTTATCTGCGTTCGGCGGAACCAACTCCGACTCCGCTTGCCAAGTTCGACTACGATGGAGCCTATCAACTGAGCCGAGGCCTTGGCGGCGTTTGCTCACTTGGGCCTGCCTTTCCTACCTCTCGCACACATACGCACATGCACCAATCGGGCGGGCAATGAATCCGTGCATACATGCAAGCCAACGGCAAGCAAGGAAGATGAACACGTGATTACGTGTCTTTGAAGCAATCAATAGCACATACATACGCATCTACAGGATCTAACCGTCCAAGGTGTACACGATTTTTCTCGGCCATGCAAATAAGCAACAACCTAAGGACTCCGCGTGCTTCTCCTACTCCAAATACGAGGGCCTTTGGACGATCTACAAAGCATATACATGTGCTAATTAATTAGCCTTCATGCATGTGCATATATAGAGCAGCCGATCGGCGACGTCAGAAGCTAAGTCAATACTCATTTATTTTCTAATCTAATATCCTATGACATAGTATGTCTTCAGATGTCTCCCACATACGCGTGATATATTTTTGGCAGGAGCTGCGCAACCATCATGGGCATACACCAAAAGAAGTGCCCGAGCTGTTTAAATTAGCCACGTCAAGCCCCGCTGAGTCGCTGAACATGCCGTGCTCCGACCACGTCGACCGCGACCACGTCCCGAGCAGCTCCGCCAACCTCCGACCACGGACCATGTCGACCACGTCCCGAGCAGCTCCGCCGAGCTCCGACCACGACCACGTCGACCACGTCCCAAGCAGCTCCGCCGAGCTCCGACCACGACCACGTCCTAAGCGACTCCGCCGAGCTCCGACCACGTCGACCACCAGACCACGATGACCACGTCCCGAGCGACACCGCCGACCACCAGACCACGTCGCAATGATGATCGCCGCGAAGAACGGCGCTACGACAATCGCGACCACAGTCATGACAACAGGTCAAAAAGCTCGAGGATAGGCCGAAAAGATGCATGCGTGTATTACGACAAGATCCAACACTGTGCCAACGTATGGGGAGGAGTACAAATCCGCAGCGGCAACAACTCTCGAAGATCAAGACCTCAACGTCATCATGGCTCCGACATTGGCGTATCAAGCTCCAGCTACAACACGCCACAGGAACGGGAGTCTACTCCGATCCGGCGAGCTTGGCTTTGGGTATATATTGCCGCCACCGCTACCGTATCGGGATCCATCAAAGATGCTACGAGACTGAATCGACTTGCATGGAGCCCTACACGTTGCCTCCGTGTCCTCAAAACGAGGAAGGAATCCAAATTCGCCAACGACGCCACTACGACGACATTAGCACCACGTGTGGGAAGGGAACCCCGGCTGGTTCGTATGCCAAAGTGGATATGCTGGCTGCTGGAAGTTTTCTCCAATCAATAACAAGCAAACCAAGAAAGCCGATCTGCGACCTGCGGATGTCATGCGAATCAAATTGAAGTAACCAAGATACGCAGCTTGCATGCGCTATACGGGTCTGCATGCATGCAAATAGGCAAGCACCGATCTACAAGGGCGCATGCATGTGCACGTGTATACATATACGTATGTGTACATCATGCGGCCGCAACCAAGCCGAGCATTGTCAATTCATTGCATCTTGTGACAAGCTCTCCAGCGCCGACGTAACCGCCAAGATGATTTTTCGAGGCATCGAACAAGCTCTCCGACTGCATCAAGCGACCATGCCTGTTCAACTACGACTCTGCGTGCCCGTTCGACTGCAGCGAGCCATCAAGCAAGCCACGCCCAGCCGCGAAGCAAGCCGCTGAGCGAGCCACGCCGAGCTCCGACCACGTCAACCACGGACCACGTCGACCGCGACCACGTCGACCACGTCCCGAGCAACTCCACTGAGCTCCGACCACGTCGACCGCGACCACGTCGACCGCGACCACGTCGACCGCGACCACATCGACCATGTCCCAAGCAGCTCTGCCGAGCTCCGATCACGTCGACCGCGACCACGTCGACCACGTCCCGAGCAGCTCCGCCGAGCTCCGACCACGTCGACCATAGACCACGCCAACCATGTCCCGAGTGGCTCCACCGAGCTCCGACCACATCGACCACCGGACCACGTCGCAATGATGATCGCCGCGAAGAACGGCGCTACGACAACCGCGACCATCGTCGTGACGACAAGTCGGAAAGCTCGAGGACCGGACAACTTCATCGCCACCGACCAGATTTCTATCAAAGATAAGTACACTTCTAATATTTATATTTAATATAATTTTCATTATGACGTTTCTCCACAGCGTCCTCATCATGATTATTCTTCAAATAATATTTGTCCATGTATACCATCTTAAAGATGACATACATCTATACTTAATGCAAATCCTCGACCAGTCCTGTTGACGCTCGGACGCCTCCAGAGACGGCTCTGTCTCCGGCTCCTCCCTACACGTGCATGAGCGTCTGCCCTCTGCGTTATGGGTGGTCGGCAGCGGCTCCTTAGCGACGCTTTGTTCTTCCTACACGTGCACGGGCTCCGCGCCCCGCGTTATGGTTAACGGGCTAGCTAGGGCTGGAGACTCAGCTATACACTAACTGGTCGGACAGTTAATATTAAGTATAAACACAAACTTCACATTAATACTGATGTTACAAAGCACCAACTGCTTTATCACATCATGCTCATTTACAAATGACTGCTGAGCGTCATTTTCTCCATAATTTATTACTTTGTACATCATGTACTACCGTTCTATATATTTATATTGCAGGGATCTCGAGCTACGCTCGGGGACTTCGTCGCTCGCTCCTCGAGCTGTGCTCGGGGACTGCCTCGATCACTCTCCGACCACGGCTCAGGGACTTCGTCACTCGCTCCTCGACCTGTGCTCGGGGACTGCCTCGATCACTCTCCGACCACGGCTCGGGGACTTCGTCGCTCGCTCCTCGACCTGTGCTCGGGGACTGCCTCGACCGCTCTCCGACCATGGCTCGGGGACTTCATCGCTCGCTCCTCGACCTGTGCTCGGGGACTGCCTCGGCCACTCTCCGACCACGGCTCGGGGACTTTGCGTCTCGGCTACATGCGACAGGCAACTCGCATACAGTTGGGGATATTTTTTCGCACTTAGACCTTACTACAAGGCTCATACCTCGCCTTCCAGCAAGCTCGGGGACTATATCGGTACGATGCACCTGCCGGTGCATCTCGTATCGCCTGTACGACGATTGGATTCTCAATTTAACTAGGAATTCTTTTTAGACCCTGGCACCACGTGACTACGTCACCTACTACCAGGCTCGGGGACTAAGTGGGCACACTTCACCTTGCGGTGAATGTGCTCGATCTGATGATCAAAGACGCTACGCTTCAAGACGCACTTACATTTCTTTTCAGAAATACAAGTGGGCACACTTCCCAGGATGGAAATCCTTTTCTTTCTTCTTAAGAGCACCATACATCCTTCGGACAACCTACTTCTCCGGCGACAACGGTGGTCGAAGATGTCAAGAACTCAAGCCTCACTGTTCGGAGAAGGTTGAAAGGGCGTGTCGCATTAGAATACATGGCGCTCGGGGACTAGCTGTGGGGGATATACCCCCGGGTACCACAAGATGGTACATGGGCCGCACCATCCGAGGTGGCCCGGCCCGTAAGATCAAGGCGTGCACATCAAGATTACAAGTCGTATTAGATATTGTAATAGTACCAAATTGGATACTTTACTTGTAACCTTGTCTCTTCGGAGTATATAAGGAGAGACAAGGGTCCCCTAGAGGACAGGTTAATATGTATACATCTCAATACAATACACCAAAGACACAGGACGTAGGGTATTACGTCGACCAGACGGCCCGAACCTGTCTAAATCGTTGTCTCTGCGCCTTGTGTCACCATCTGGTTCCTGATTACACGCATCCTACCGATAATCTACCACCACGGGCACCCCCCTTGGTGGACTGCCGACCATATTTCATCGACACCCCCAAATCGCCCGGCCGCCGTCCCCACCGCTTGGCCTGCCTACCTCCCGGGGCCCCTTCTTTTTTCTAAGTTCGCCGGAGTTGAGAGAGAGAGAGAGGAGAAGCTTGCCGGAGTTGGGAGAGAGAGAGGAGAAGCTCGCCAGAACCTTAACTCACAGATCTAGGAGGAGGAACCGCCTACCTCGCTGGCGTCGCCGCCACCGGATGGGACAGAGGGAGGAGCCTCATGGGGAGGAGCGCGAGCGCGTCGGGGCGCATGGGGAGCGTGCGCGGGCAAGGCCCGGGCGTCGTCGCCCGAAGCTTTCCTTAATCTCAGGCGTTTGAGACGTAGGAAATGTGCAAAAAAAAAGGTACTCCCTTCGTCCCCAAAAAATATGATCCTGTGGTTTAAATCTTGTCCCAAAAACATGTAAATCTAGGTTGGAGATAAGCTTTATGGTGGGACCCACCAATAAAAAATACACATGCAATTGAAAAATCATGTTAACTCTACACTTCTAGTGAAAATTCTAGATGGTTCTTTTGAGTTTCATGTGTGTTGAGAAGGAGACAGCAAGGGCACATGCATAATTTTACATATTCACTAACCTGGCCTTGAAAAAAAGATTTTACGTGTTTTGTGGGGCGGAGGGTGTATTAATAGCGGAACTGTAAATATATTCCCACACCAACAGGATGGCAGATGTGGTATGGGTATAGTACAGCAGCGGAGCGGAGCAGCAGGAGTATGTTCTCAACTGTAGTAGCGGGCATAACGAAAGATGCTTACCACTTCCTGCAAGGCTGCAAAGGCAACGCAATTTTCAAGTCGGCTCGCCGTGTCATGCCCCGTGAGGGTACATCGGTTTCGATGTATAAATATCGATCGGTCTTGCCAAACAAATGGTCGGAGCCGGGCCGGTGACGAGGCTCGCTCGAGAGCCGTGGGGCGGATCGGCCTCGGCGCCGGGCGTTGCGGCAGGTGGCGTCCGGCGCACGGATCGAGCTGCCGGGCTGAGGCCGAGCACGCACTTGGCCGCTGGCGACGGCCAACGGAGGCTGGAGGCCCGGGCATGCCGCGCGGCTCGCTGGAGGCTGGAGCGCAGCGCCGTGCGCGCAGGCAGGCAGGCAGGCAGGGCCGCAGGGGTCGCAGTTACGCAGCACCGCGCCTGTCGCCGGTTTGTAGCTTACCGCAACCGTGCACCGAGCCACGGGACCTCGCGCGGACACAAGTACTCGCCGCGCACATGCCGCTCCCCGACGCTTTAAAGAATTGGCTAGAGAGATCTTCGGCCTGTTCGCCGGTCGGTTTCTGGGCTGGTTTAGACTGGCTGGTGCTGATTTATTATGAGAGAAAAACACTGTTGACTGGCTGGTTTGGGCTGGCTGAAACCAACAAGCGAACAGACTGCTTGTGCTGAAGCTGAAGCAGTACGGGGGTGTTTGGTTACGTTACATTAAATATTTAGATATTAATAAAGAGAATTAAATATAGATTAATTACAAAACCAATTATATAGATGGAAGCTAATTTGTGAGACGATTTTTTAAGCATAATTAATCTATTATTAGCACATGTTTACTGTAGTAATACGTTGTTAAATCATGAACTAAATAGGCTTAAAAGATCAATCTCGCAAATTAATCGCAAGTTATGTAATTAGTTTCGTAATTAATCTATATTTAATACTCTATACGTGTGTCTGGCATTCGATGTGACCGGAATTTTAGGAGACGTCCGTAGTGGCCCGGAGCCACACACACTACTCGGATACGCTCCCCCTTCGGCAAGTCGCCATTGCTTTCGAATCACCACTGTAGCCTCGATCGCCTCTACCAGCTTGGCATCGACTGGGATCTGGGGGCCTCGAACCGTGCCGCTTCCGTTTGGGAGGATCACACACGACAAAAGACACGCATGGCCACTACCACTAGCTAGGGAGTACTATCAATGAGTATTTTTTTTCCTAGGGGAGAAAAAGAAAATGGTCGCTATATATGCCGACTACTAGTAAAGAAGACCCAAACAAATGGTGGCACGAAGGAAATCTGAAGGCCTTGTTGTTTAGTGGCGCCGTGCGCGGGGGCTTTTAGAGGTCCAGGCTGGTCCTAAGATCATTTCGCGGATAATGACACTCCCGTTGGTTGGTTGGCCAGCATTCATGGTGCGAGGTGTGCGCTGAATCTTCTGTTGCAAATATCTAGAAGTGTGAGCAGTAGATGGTTCGATCGATCGAGGGCACGGATCCGCCGGCCGGTTGACGTCAACGTTCGCCAAACAGGGACAGCGCTGCGCAGGCTATTCCTACTGACTTCCGGGAGAGGATCAGAGGATCATGCACATACTACAACACACAGTGACAAAAGCCGCGAGGTGCAAAAGGGATTTCACGTCGGCGCGCATGTTTTTGCTTTTGTTTTTGTTTTGTTTTGTTTTTCCTCAGGTTGTTGTTTCCCACTGCAATGACAGCTAAAAAGTGGGAGACTAACAGGCGCAGATAGGGAGGAACAACAGCGCAAACAGGCGCAGAGAGCCACAGTGGAAAACACACACAAGGGAGACATGGGGAGAGAGGTGGCAAAGCAGGTGGGGATTAATGGACGCAACGCAAGGGAAGATCTCTTGGAGGTCTGGAGAACAGGAGAAGATTTGCAAACGCACTCGTCGAGCCTGCCTCCCTCCCTGCCTGCTCATCTCTTATGGCTTCCACGGACAGGGACAGGGACAGAACAGAGCCGCCGAGCAAGCCACGGACATCCTTCACTCCAACCGGCATCGGCAGTCACCACCTTCGATCAACACGCGGCAGTCACCACCTCTTCTTCTCCGACGCATCTCTGCACACCTGCAGAAATGTTTTCTTTTGGTAAGCTTAGATATACAAATCCAGCAAGGATGGTGGCTATACATATGACAGTTTGTCTGAACAAGAAACAGAGCAGCGCGCTGGAACCGGAACGAATGCTCACTCACTCACCTGTCTTCTGGGCATCGGCTTGACGGGAGCCGGGGAGTACTGCATTTGCATGTAGCCGCTCAAAGCAGCTCCATTTAAGGGAGCCTGCAAGAATAGGAAAATGCAGAGCCAAATTAGTCGGCACCGTAAGCGAGACCTTGATGTCGGGCATGAGCAGTGAGTGGCGCACCTTGAATCCCGTCGTGGTGGAGAAGGCGTAGGAGAAGTCGGCGGCATTGCTGATCTCTGTCATCCGGGCGTCGGCGCCGCCATAGCCATTGTCCTCCCCCGAGTTCATCGCCTGCAAATTAAGAAGCAAACGCGTCGTCACTAATCACGAAGGACAGGGGGACGGATTGGAAACACGATGCGTATGCGCAGCGCATGTGCACGCCACGTACTCCTAGCTACCTACCTTGGAGTAGCCAAATAAGGCCGGCGAACTGGCCGTGTCCTCAAGCAGGGACGCGGTGGCGGCCCTCTTGCTCTGCCGCCTCGCCGCGGCGGTCGTCTCCTCCCGCCTCCCTCTCCTCTCCGCATTGGCGTGCACCGCGGCGGCCCCACCTTCGACGTCGTTGCCGGCGGAGCTCTGCTGGCGCGGGCCGGAGGAGGCGTCGGAGATCATAGACAGGTCCTCCTCCTCCGAGTAGTCGCAGTAGTACGGCTGCCGCGCCTTGCCGTGATGGAACCGAGCGGTGCCGCAGGAGTAGGAGGAAGTGTGGTCGTCGAGGTAGGTTGTCCAGCCGGACTGGCAGCCGCTGCTGCACTCGGAGCTCGCCGCCGCCGTCGCCGTCGCCAGCTCCTCCTCGTCCATTCCTTCTCCCACCGCACAGCTGCCGGCCCTCGAACAATGCCACACGCCGCGGCGTCCCTGCCTGTCTGTCTACGCTCTCTACTACGCTCCCACCCGTCCACCACCCCTAACGAATCCCTCACGAGCGAGCGAGCGAGCTGCAGTGGTCAAGTAGACTAATTAGAGTAGCGGCAGTACACGAGCGGTGTTGTGTTGTGTTGTGTTAGCGCCGGGGGTACTGCTAAAGTAGTAGGAGGCGGAGGAGAGCCGCCTGCGGAAGACGGTAGGCCCCACACCGGGCGTGGCAGCCTCACTGACAGGTGGGGAGACGTGGCGTGGGGCCTGGCGTCGGCAAGGAAGAGGCGGAGCGGGGAGCGAGGACGTGCGGGACAGCGAGGCAAGGGCCAAGGGGACGACGGGACGGAACCCCGTGGCGGGGGCGTACGCAACTGTTACATGTGGTCCGGGCGAATCCCGTGACGGGGGGCAACGGCGGAGCGGGAGCGGGAGCGGGCGCGCCTCGCCAGACGCCACGCGTTCCGGTCGGGCTCGGCCTCGTCTGACTCCGGCGTCCCGCCCAGCCCAGCCGTACGCCCGCCGCCCGCCGGGTCGCGCCACGCCTGGGGTCTTGGAGGGCGATCCGGGGGCAACGCGCGGTGGTTGGTGCCAGCTCCACAGTGCCGGAACTGTCCGGCGCGCGCACCGGGCCGTGCCGCACGGCCGAAACGCCCATCCGTCCGCGCGCCCGCGTCGCCTACCCTTTTCACCTGAGATGAGATGAGCCATGCGGCGAGCGGCCGGGGGCGGCGCGACTGCCGGTGACGGTTGATTTCGTTTGGGTACACACACTGCTTGGGGGCGTTGCTGCCTACGGTACTCTCTGGCGTAAGTACGTGCCCGAGCGACGTATCACCAATCGGACCAGGCGATTTTGGTGGCCGGTTTCTTCTTGTTGGGCGTGCGTCCGAGCACGACAACGGGACAGACTGGAGTGACGTGATTCCGTTCGGTGATGTGCGCTCTAGCTGGCGTGTTTAGTGTGATCGTGATCTGGTACGCGCAGCAGTATCTGCGCCGCTCGAAGAAGAGCAGAAGCCGTAGGTACGACGACGACGACGACACTGTGAAAAACGGAACTATATATTGACTTGGACGAGCTATGGCCACTATGTGATGCTCCCGTGGACTCCTGAAAGCTGAAAGTGAGGTGACGTGCATCAACTCCAGGTGACATCGCCATGTGGGGGTAAATTTTGTTGCTTGTTGAGCATCAACACGGCTTCTTTGAGCATGACTTATCAGTCAATGAATAGTATTTTTCTTTCGTAACAAATTAGCTAATAATACTTTCAACCATAGTCTATCAGCCAAACGAACAGGACATTTAATTCTGTGAACCGCGCTGCTGGAGTCTGGAGAAGGAGAACGCACCACACAGTGCACTTCGAGTCTCTTCGATAGAAGCACACAAGCAAGCACGGGAGCCAGCTCAGCTCGCTGTGCTGGAGAACGCTCGTGGACGGGGGGAGAGAGAAGACGACAAGAAGAAAACGCCTGGCAAAATCAGCAGGGGAACAGAGAATGGACCCTCTCGGCCGGCCCAACCCAACCTGGTGCAGTGCTTAGGACCTGGCCAGGTTTAGCGTCTTAATTTCGCCTATGAGAAAAGCCGTGCCGTTCAGAGTCTATTGTTGCTTCAGCCTCTTTTTTCACAGATGGATCCGATCCAAGTTGAGGGCAGAGTACCTAGTCCTTTTTAGACACAACTTCTTTTATAGCTAACCGGATTAGCCCAGGCATGCATAACTAGTAGATTCAATGCTCAGAAAAGTGCTCAGGTCCAGATTGACAGGACGATACTCATCAGAGGATACTCATGAGTACATTCTCTTAGTATTTTTATAAAACGAAATACTAACATATTCAGTTACATATATTATATAGACACACACACATTCTTTTCACATTTCATCGACAGGATCAGGATCTATCTGCAGCACCAAATAGGCCCCCCGCAAATGCTTTTCTGATGTATGTCAAAAGGAGGAAAAGTAACCACTGTAGCGCGTACGAAATTTGTGCTACATCTGTTATCCATGATCCAGGGCTATGACTTTTCTAAGGAGTCTCACTTTTACCAAGTTCTTGTTTATTTACTCCTCTCTTAGCAGTTAGCACCAATCCATTAATAGATACTACTACTATGGTCATTTAAAATAAGGAATCTTGTTATTAGGAGTACATTCTTCGGCAAGTACTAACTCATTTTTCTCTCCTTTCGATTTTCATTGGCACCAATAAAAATACCATTATTGGCCGTCCAACAATTGTTGAGGGCCCGCTGACTTTGTATTTAGCCATGCAACTCTCTAAAGTCAGAAATTTTATACCACAAAATCACCGATACAGAACAAATTTGACCATCTAGTTTCATAGATGGTTTTATATTTTTTTTGAAAATAATAGAGATTGGTTTAGTTAAAAAAATCATAACTAATTCATCTTCAGAAAATATGAAACCAGTACCAAAACATTTCTAAAAGTATAGCCATCGGTTCATGCTCTATTTTAAGTTATTGGTGTTTTATTTACTCCTATTCTAGTGATTTATTACTCATAGTCGTTCTCTTTACTTATTTAAATCATCACTTTGCACTATATTATACCAAATAGAGACCTAGAGAATCCATAACAGACTACAAGTAAACAAAACATTTAGAAGACGACACCAATCTCACAGGTGCCATGCTCCACAACATGTAGAACATATTTAGCTATTGCAACTAGTATGGTATACTAGTACGCTACTAAATCCGTTCTAAATTATAGTTCGTTTGATTTTTTTATCCCAAGTTTGACAACACGTCTTATTTAAAAAATTATGCTAAATATCACTTTTTTTTTGTTGTGGCTTGCTTTATTAACAAAAGTTCTTCAAGAATGACTTAAATTTGACTATGTTTGCATAAATTTTTTGAATAAGACGAGCAGTCAAATTTGGGATTAAAAAAATCAAATGAATTATAATTTAGAACGGAGGGAGTATTATACAAGTGCCTATTTTTTTTAACGATCCGACGACGTTGCTAGCCTAATCAACTCAACAACAAAAAGTGGCAGACAGTACATGAACCTATCGCCTGAGATCTCAGGTGACTGATTTTTAGCACATATGTTAAAAAATACCATAATAAAACATAAAAAGCTATATTTTGCATGTGTGATTCTTTGCTTTGGCTCACACGAATTTTGTGGCCATCGGATCTGGCTCTGGCGTGATCTCTGCCCTTCTTCACCCCCCCCCCCCGGTCGGCCGTTTGCGTTTTGCTCTCTGCACGGTCTGGCCCACTTGTTAGCTCATTTTTTTGGCAAACGCGTGTATTTACTGTTTTGAACTTTTCATTTCCTTTCCCCCTGCCCTTTCGTCTCGCCCACATCATTGGCGGTGGCGGAGGCGAACCTGAGGTGGAGCGGCCTCTCCGTCGGCGATTCGCCGTCATTGGTGACTTCTTCCTCCATTTCTCGATTAGATGTCGTAGATCCTTTGGCTCTCGAGTTGATTTGGTCTGTGTTTTCTTCTTTTTATCCCTTGGTGCAATAGGTGGCTGAGTTTTGGGCGCTGGCGGAGGCGTACCTGAGTCAGAACAGTCTTTCCGTCATCGATTCGCCGTTATTAGTGAGTTCTTCCTCCATTTCTCTATCAGAAGTTGTAGATCTTGTGAATCTCGTCTTTTGATTTGCTTTGTGTTTTCTTCTCTTATCCCTTTGGCGCAGCAGGGCGGCGGTGTGTGGTCGCTTCGTGGAACTTCAATTTGCTGTCATTGGTGAGTTTCTCCCCTCATGTTTGTTTCGATTTGGCTCAAGCGAAGCGGAGTTCGAGGTCAAGTTGGAGTCCTAGGTTGAGTTGTACTCGGAGTCGTAGGCTGAAGCTGAGTCGGTCTTTGCAGTTGGTGTTGTTACCCTGATCTAAATGACTTGTTGGATTTACGGTGAGTTGGACTCATAATCTTTTCTCCTGCGTTGATTTAGTTTTGTCGGTGTTTTGAGTTACCACCGACAAGTAAATTTCTAGTATTGCCTGTTTGGCTCGGATGGTGTGCTTAGAGAACACGAGGTTTATACTGGTTTGGGCAGAAAGTCCCTACGTCCAGTTCGTCGCTGCTGCTCGTGTTACTAGCACTAAAAGTTTGTAGTAGGGGTACAAACATGCGAGAGAGGGAAAGGATCCCAAGTGTCTGGTGGAAGGAGTGAACGGGTGCTGAGAGCTCGATCACTACTCATCCGTATGTTTGTGTGGTGTTCTTGTGTGTTTCTGGATCTGGATCGATCGGCCCCCCTCATGGGGCGTCCTGCTTTCCCTTTTATAGGCCAAGGGAAAGCGCGGGTTACAGCGGAGGAAAAGGAGAAGAACGAGAGAGAGAAAGGCTTCTAGGAACAATGGGTCCTTCTTCTCCTTCATGCGGGTCCCATCGATACTGTAGATGTCAACAGGGATAGCTCTACGTGACGGGCCTGTCCGTCACTGGCGCCATGCGTAGGCGTCTTCTACCGGTCATGGCGTTCCATCCCGTCTCGGTGGACATCGTGGTGAACTGACGCGCTTGTCATCGTTCGTACGAGGGTTAGGTAGAATAACACTGGCATGCCCGACACTGTTCTTGATGTGAACCCTCAGGTATGGCCCGTTATGGCCACACGTTATATCGAGGCGTGCTAGTCTTTTCTCTGGTGTTAGAGTTTTGACCCAGGCCCATACGCTTGGACCTGGAGTGGTTGGCGGCAGTATGGGTCTCCGTCGGGCGAGATGAAGCATGAACCCAAGGGTCGAGCGAGACGAAGCCCATGGCCTCGGGGTCGAGCGAGGCGGAGCCCGTAGCCTCGGGGATGGGCGAGGTGGAGCCCGTGGCCTCGGGGTCGGGTGAGGCGGAGCCCGCCCCTAGAGGTTGGGTGAGGCAGAGCCCACGCACCTGAGGTCGGTCGAGACAGAGCACAAACCTAAGGGTCGGGTGAGGTGGAGCCCGCGGCCTCGGGGTCGGACGAGATGGAGCCCCCGACCTAGAGGTCGGGCAAGGCGGAGCCCACCCCCAGAGGTCGAGCGAGGCGAAGTCCATGCACCTGGGGGTCGGTTGGAGCTATAGTCGCGCTCTTGACTGCTCGGATAAATCAATATTGATGACCATTAGCTTCTCCTCTTCGGGTATCATAGTATTGGTCCCCAACAAGTTTGTCTTTGTTGAGTTGTGCATTGTGTTGATAATTAGCAGTTCTAGATCTAGCTTGCCAGTTTTTTTCTTCATCATACGCAGTTTGTTTTGGTTAGGGTTTCGTTATGTTTGTTATTTATAAAACTGATTGAATTGGATTGTTTGTCTGTCGGAATTGAGTCATGGTTGTTCTTAGTAGTAATTGGATGTATGCTGTGGATTCTGAATTTGTATTGTAATTTTACTCCTTCATGTGTTTTGTTGCTCTTTTATTACTCTAATGTGGGCTTTTTTATGAGCTTTATAATCAGTTTTATTACTCATTTTATTCTATTTGATGGTCTTTTAGTTTAGTTTGTTATTCAATGGTTTGTACGGGGTCTAATAATGCCTTATAATTAGATTGCTGGTGCTTTGTTTTTTGTTCATTTGATGCAATAACTTGTAGCTTTTCAAGTGAAGAAGAAAACTGATTATTAGAGGTTCTATTTGTCTGCATTCATACTATAGCTGCAATAGCTAATGGTGCTTGAGTTCTTTTCTTTTTTTCAGAGTTTTTTTATGTAACTATTCTAATTTTAAGTTTACATGGCATTTCAAGTTTACATTCCATTTCAATTTTATTTAGAAAACTGATTATATTTGTTTGCTTGCGGTTAGGTGGTTTAGTTAATTTATATAGTTGGTCTATTTTGGTTTTAGAATGGATCGTTTAATTCTGTGGTTACTGTATACTTTAATTTCACTTATTGTTGTTCATTATATGTAATTGATATGTAATGTTGTTGTAACTACTTCTAAGTCTAATAGGTCTCTTGTCAATTTTTATGTTTGGTAATGTCTTTTATTTGTTTTGACTTTTAGTTGAATTTTTAATTTTTTGTTCATTCTTGCATGTGGTCAGTCCATTTTGTCGTTGCTTTATTATGTCTGTAATTAGCTTTGTAGTTTGCATTTGTTCATATATAGTCTTTTCAGTTTTATTTGTGGATGTGTTTCTGATTGTTCATCAGAATTTGACTATATTTTTTAGACAAATCCTTTTGAATTAGACACTCATATAAAATGTACGCAAATACATACTATATTGGAAATGCTACCGATCAATACTTGTATTTCTTTTTCATGACTTTTTTGAACTCATGATTTTTTTCATTAGATTGAGTTGTTTTTGTTTTGTTTCCGGCAATCCCTAGAACCTCGACTGGTGTATCCCGTCGTGCAAGTTGAGATGGAAAAATTGCGTTATACACGACATAGGAGAGGCCCATATGTGGACAGCCGCATGTGGTTACATCAATTCTGCTCCCCACCTCCACCCCGTCCCGATCCCCACCCGCCCCCCGTGAAGCAAATCCTGTTTTCACAGAGGTGTTGCTGACCAAGGATGATGTTTGTGCCATCCGCCTCTAGACGTTAGCTGACAGAAGCCAGGAGGACAATGCAGCTAGCTCAGTGGATGCCACCCCGACGCTTCGTGCAATACCTTGCTCGCAATTCTTTCATCAGTATTGCATTTTTGAGTGGATCAGTCGCAATACCTCTTGTCCTCTTTGTTGTCGCGAGCTTCGTAGCCCAAATGATGATGATGATGTGGATGAGTAGGATTAGTTTTGAATATAATTTTTATTTTTTAATGAATACCAGCCATGGTTGCGTTGTAATCATATATGTTGAACGCTGAAATATAAGTATGGCTTTGATATGTATATTGAAGATGTTTGATTTTTAGTTAAGTTCTTCTGTCTCTCTCTTTTTCTTTGTGTATGTGTGTCTACATCTGTGTCTATGCCATGTTTCATTTTTAGTTTTGTTTTTAGTTTTTTAAAATTGTTTCTGTGTGTGTGTCTATGTCTCTCTCTATATGTTCTATTTTTGTATTTTTGTTTGTCTTAGTCTCAGTTTATTTTTGTTTCAGTTTCTGTATTTCATAGCTTTGTTATCAGCAAAATACTATGCTTGGTCTAATCATCTAAAGGTTCAGATATTGTCTTTGATTATGGTAACATTGCATTTTATTTTTATCAAGCTAAAAGAATGAAACTAGTTTATATCTTAGCGTCCTAAAAATCTTGTCAGTTAAGACGTTCAGAGCACAAGCAGTAAAGTTCAGCAGTATGTCTTTGAGTGTTTGCTCTATTTTTTTTTGCTCATACAAAAGTCCACATGATATAATTTGTCTTGTTTTTTTATTTCTAGGATTTAAGTTTTAGGCGTCAGATGCAACTTTTTTGTCAATGTCTATTTTTAGGATTATTTAGGTTTAGTTGCTCAAGTAATTTTTGTTGTAGTCATTGTCAGATTTGTTTGTATTACCTTTTAGGTGATAGTTGTAGTAAGTGTCAACTTTGTTTGTTTTCTCCAGTCTCTCATGAACTTTTGTTAGTGGTTGGACCTGCTTTGAGTTCTGATCTATCAATGTTGTTTTTAAGATTGATTATTTTTTTCAAAAAAATTAGTTCTTATTGTGTTCTTATATTATGAGTTCATCTTAGATGGCTAGGAAAAGGAAGGCTACCTTTGTGGACCTTACAAGTAGCGATTATTCTGATGATCATGATGATGATGAGTTGTCTTTGCCTCTTGATTCTTCCGATCTAGATGAAAATGATGACTCCAATTATTATGATCTTGTTGATTCAAATGTAAGTATTTTTTTGTCCTCTGAATTGGTTGCATTTGTTCCATTTCATTGATATTTGTTTTTCTATGATTCATTTTCTCTTGGTCAATAATCTTTCAATGAAGCTTTGTACAAAGAGTATATGAAAGAAGTAAGGCTTTGTGTTTTTATTGTTTGTGTTTGTCATATTACCCCCTGCTCCTCTTATCCCAACTGTTATCCTATTTTGTTTTTTTTATTTTATTGTTCAGTGTTCTAGGCTAAAGTCTTTGAAGAAGAAGCTGTTGATGTCTTTGAGTCAGAATGTATGTATTGTTCTTGACTTTCTATTTCTATTTGAACTTTTCCTATCATCTTTTTTATTTTTTATTTTATTACTATGTTTACTAGTTTAGGTCAAAAAGAAGAAGTCTGATGGTAGACCTAACGTTGGTTTCTCAAGATTTTCTGTCACAGTGTTCTCTAATGTGATAAATTCTCTTTCTGAAGACCGTAAAGATGTGATTCGAAAGTATGGATTTGGTTCTCTTCTCTTGTTTGATAATTGTTCTGTGCCTAAAAATTTTGTTCATTGGGTTGCTCGCCTTGTGAACTATAACTATGGTGATATAGTTATTGATGGCAAGGTTATTTCTCTCATTAAGGAGGTTGTTCACTTGGTTCTTGACCTTCCATTTGGTGGATCTCCTGCTCTTGCTGATTATACTGCTGGCAGGCTTTGTTTGCTATCAAGATTTGGGAAGGATAATGTTCCTCCAATTAGTTTCTTTTCTGAGGCTCTTGTTTCTAAGAAAGAAATGTCTGATGATGATATGTTTGTTTGCTTCATTGTCGTTGCGATGAGTACTTTCCTTTGTCCCAATTCTTCTGTGGTTCCTTGTCACAATTTTTTTGGCATCTTTGAAGACCTTGATCAGATTCGATCTTATGACTGGTGTAGATATATCCTATCTTGGTTGCTTGAGTATATCAAGTTATTCAATCAGTTGAAGAGTTGCAAATCTACTTAGCAAACTACTCTTGGTGGTTGCCTGTACTTCCTTGCTATAAGTTTTTCCTTTGTTGTTACTTTTTTATTTATGTTCATGTATGTTTTATTTTTTATTTATATTGTTGTTAGGTTCTATATATTGATCATGTCGATTTTGGATCTCATCAAGTCGCTTCCACTATTCCTCGAATATCTATATGGAAAAAAGATATGATTAAGTAGTATGCAAGTCTTGGCAAGAGACAAGAAAGTTGTTTTGGGTACTGTCGTTGTTTCGAACAAACACCGGCTAGTAAATTTATGATTATTGCGCGTTAGGCCCGGATGGTGCACTAAAGGACATGAGGTTTATACTGGTTCGAGCTGAACGTCCCTACATCCAGTTTGCTGCTGCTGCTCGTGTTATTAGTACTGAAAATGGTTCGTAGTAGGGGTACAAACAGTCGAGAGAGGGAGGAGTCCCAAGTCTCTGATGGAATGATAAAAAAGAATGCCAAGAGCTTAGTTGCTGCTCAGTTGTGTATGAAGTGTCGTGTGTGTTCAACTAATCCGTCAAGAGTAGGTCCCCTTTGTTGGAGGAATCGCACCCCCTTTTATAGATGAAGGGGACGACTTTACAAGTGAGAAAGAAAGGGTGCATATGCTACCGAGCCTTGTTGTCCATGCCTACCGAGCCTTGTTGCCCACACTGGTGGGTACCAGATAATGGTAGGCGCCTACAACACTATCGATGTCACTGTAGAATGTCAGGGTGGCTGTAGAGTACTGCTCCGTGTAGGGTATGGTCCCTGGTACAGTGGTTTTGACTTGTGAGCCTTGCCTTGGCTTTCTCCGCACATCTTCTGGTTCCTACTGAGCGGACATCCCCGGTCGGATGGCTCTAGTTGGCTCTAAGTGTGCCGATCGGAGAAGAGCTGTGAGTAGGGTTCCTATGAGCCCCGGTCGGAGGGACACGAGGTCGGAGTTGGAAGTAGCGCTTTGGGCTAGGCCTTCCGATTGGAGAGGGCGTCCGGAGGCTGAAGCGAGTGCTCCGATCGGAGTGGTGGGCCCAAGGGGTCATCGAGCAGATGCCGCTCCTTTCGGACCACGACGCGGTGACAGTACATCCGTCATTGTAGAGGGCGCGAGTCTCTTCCTGGACCGTAGTGGTTGTCGTATGTCTATGTTAGGTTCCGTGTCTGAGGGCCGAAGGCGGCGCCTACAACACTATTTAGACTCTGTAATACCGGAATGGTCTAAAGCGCCCATCCTGTTGTACCCTAGTGGTACTTTTCCTGCCGCGGCGTAGGGCATGGTCCTTGGTGCTGTGTTTGACTCGAATGTCATGTCATACCCTATGCTCATCCTTATGAAGGAGCAGGGTGTACTTGTAGGGCGAGGCAGAGGTGGCCCTTGGTAGTCGGGCGAGGCAGAATCTGCCCTCAGCCGTCGGGCGAAGCGGAGGAGGCCCTTGGCCATCGGGCGAGGCGGAGCCTACCCTCGGACATCGAGTGAGGCGGAGCCTAGCCACCGGGGGTCGGGCGAGGCGGAACCAGTCTTCCGTCGTTCGGACAAGAGACGCAGTAATGTTCTCATCTGATCGGGAGTGTCAACGTTCAACGGTCATTAGTTCCACCTCATTAGGTACCCCGGTATTAGGTCCCCGACAGGTACCATCCTATTATGGATTATTCAAGGACCTGCTATGCTAAGCTAATTTTTTTCTTATCCTTTTTGTATTTTTTGTTTTTGCATAATTTTCCCATTTTTAAGGAGTTTGTTGCTTGCCTGTTTCTTTTTTTACTGAGCTAGGATACGTTTGTATGATTGCTTATGTCTATTGCGAAATGCATCTTTATTAGTTTCTTGTTTGATTTATTTTAGTCAGATTCTTTTCTCTTAGAAATTATAGAATGTGATTTTTAGTTTCTATGATTATTATAGTAGGTTTACACTTTACTTGTACTAAAGTTAAGGTGATTATTATGGTGTAACTCCTAGTTTTGATTAGTGTAAATTAAGATTGTATCCCTATTTTATATATGTTTTTGTACCTTTACATGTTCTTTTAGATATGCATCCTTTCAAACTTTATGTATTGAATGTTTTATATTTTTCCTATTATTTTTCCTTTAGGATATGAGCTTGCTTCCTCAAGTCCTGCACTAGACTATTGATAATGATTTTTTAGCAAGCTTGATTCTTATGCTCGTTGCAAGCTCCCTATAGAATTGAAGGATGCTATTCGCAAGCTTATTGAGAAGCATTGCTTGAATTGTGGTGTTTCTGTCAACTTTGACGTTAATTCGATTACTGCTTTGTCTGATGAAATGAGATTGACCTTTATCAAACTTTGGAAGCATGTGTATTCTGTTAGTGAGATGTCTTAGGTTTTAGTTTTGGAAGTTATCAGACTATTTTCTGATTCTATTGAAAAAGATGAGCACTTTGGTTCCCCTATTGGTGGGTTTGATGCTTCTCCTATTATTCCTGAAGCTGATCTTAGGGGCTCTAGTGTTAATTCTCATGGTTGGTTATTTTTTTGTTTTGTTTTTTTCATTGTTACTTTTTTATTACTTGTAGGTTCTCCTTTCACAGGAAAGTATGATCCAGATCTTGAAGTTCTTCATCCTTCTCAATATAAACTTCACCAAAACTTGAATGATGTATGTGTTTGTAGCTAATATCTTTTTTCTATTTGTTTTTTTACTCATGTAATTTACTTTTTTTTATTTTCTTCTCATCTTTTTTTGTAGCCTTCTAATGGTAATGTTGTTGATGGTGTGTCTAAGCTAAAGAAGAATTGTTAGTTTGTTTTGTTCTCTATTCATTTTCTTTCCTGTTTCAAGAAATTTTTATTTTCTAATACCTTATATACATTTTTCTTTTTATAGGTTATACTGACGTTGGTCCTAGCTCTCCTAAGCTTATGTCCAGTTCTAGGAATCCTCTTGGTGATATTTCTAATTCAAAGTCTTTGAGGAAAGGTTGTCTGAAGAAATCAGTTTCTATTGGGCTTCCCTATTCTACAGATCTTGAAAACAAGTATGCCCCTGATTCTATATCTCCTTCTCCTATGCCTGGGTATTCAAGATATTTTTCTCAGAAGGTTAGAGTTTTTTTCTTTTTAGATGTTTCATTTGTTTTTGTTCTTTGCTTATTTACTTTTTATACTCATTTTTTTATAATGATTTTTTATGTTTTCAAAGTGCTGGTTCAATGAAGAAGTGTGGCCTGCCAAATTCTAGTGTAAGTTTTTTATTTGATTTTGTATTTTTTTAAATGATGTTTTTGTATTTGTAATTTTCTATGATTTCTTTTCCTTTTTAGGCTCAATTGGTTATGCAGACCCTAGATTTTAGTCAGTGCTCTCCTTCCCCTCATCAAGCGGAACATCATTTGAATCCTCGCGGTTCTGGTGGTTCTTTGCCTTCTGCATCAAAGGCTCCAATTAATGTATTGTTGTTTCAAATTGTTGTTATTTTTCTAGATTCTTTGCTTTCTAGTCAGTGATGTTGTAGTTATCTATTCATTCTTCTTTTTCCTTATATAGGTTTCTCCAGAAGTTTTAGTTGTTGGTGCCAAATCTTCCCCGCATCTATTGGAGAAATGACTATGAAGACTAATGACATATACAATTCCAAATTAGATTTGGGTGGGTGCAGTAGGAGTAGTCCTAGTCAACACTTGAGCCATTCAACTCATGAGTCTTTGCCTTGTTATGCTCCTTTAAGCCATTCATTTGTATAGAAGTCTCAAGTTGTATCTACAGGTGGAAAGGTTCCTTTACATGGTCCTAACAGGTTTGTGAATCATGGCCCTCTGTTTCGCGGTGATTATGAGACATTTAAGTCTAAGTTCTATGAAGTCAGTAAGTCTAAAGTAGAAACTACAAGATTCTTTGTAAGTTGGCTTCTTCTGAGTTTCAGAGGTTAGTTCTTTTCCATTGATTGTATTTTGCTTATTTCGATGTGTTCTATAGCTTTTTTTTAATTTGTTTTGCATTGTGCAGTCAAGATGCAATGTCTTTGTCTGGTGTTCGCTGTACTTTTTGGTCTCTTGATTAATCTTTGAAACCTGAAGGTTTTGTCAATACTTTTGTTGTATCTTGTTTCTGATATAGCTTGTTTTCGAAGCCAAATGGTCATCCAAATTTCTCAAAAAGGCATTATTTCTTCTCAAACATTGGCGTAAGTTTTTCTTCTATCTTTTTTTAAATAAAATTTGATGATGTTTTTAATTTTTTTAACTAATGCACTTTATTTTGCATTATTATTAGGATAATATGTTATTGGATTATGAGGAAGCTGACCAGTAGTTGTTGCAACGATCTTTTAGAAGGTCTGCTAAGGCTAGACCAGTGCATCAATCTAATATGGTATTATCATTTTTTTGTTTTTGTTTTGCTTCTATTTATATTTCTTTATGTGTATTTAATTCTATTCATATGTTTTTCAGCTTTTCTTCCCTATATTGCATGAGAAGCATTGGTTTGTTTTTGTGGTTGACATTAATGATCGTTATTTTGTATTTCTTGATTCATTGTATAGCCGCAATTCTGAGTATCATCAAGATATTGAAGGAAGGCTTGTATGTACTTTCTTTTTTTCTCCTTTAGTTTGATTGTTTGTTATTTTTTAAAAAAAGTTTTGTTCTTGTGTCAATGTAGATAAACTCTTTTCAGTATCTTTGGAATAAATTTATTCAAGTTGACATGGATTCCAATTTTTATGGAGTTGAGTACCCTATTGTTCCTGAGCAGCCTTTTCATAATTCATAAGTATCTGTTATGTTGATTTTTTAATTTCAGTGCATATTATGTGGAGTTTATATTCTAATTTTTTGGCGGTTATGGTTGGTTGTTTTGTTGTCACGGCTATGTTTCATTTCTATAAGCATAGATTTTTTTTGTTTCTTCATTTTAATTGTTCTTTATTTTGTGCAATTCTAATTCTGGAATTTATGCTATGATGTTCCTTGAGCACTAGACGTCTCCTAGGGTCCTTTTAGGCAATATGTTTAGTCGTGAAGATATTCCATTTATCAGAGTTAAGATTGCAAATGAGCTATTTTTTCATCACAAGAACACTGGCATGAAACATCGTGTGTATGATTTCAAACTTTAGGTTTGTTTTGAAATTTTCATTTTTTAATCTTGTTGTTTCTATGTCGATATTCTAATTCACATCCCCTCCTCTATTGACAGGAGTAGAGTCTTCTGGTGCTTTAGTATATGATTCAAGGAGTTTGCAATCTGAATGATTCCTTTTTTTCAATTTCTTTGTCTTTTTTGGGCAGTTGCATCTGCCTTAGGAAATCTCGATATGGACTGAGTTCAATACGATGTTTTTGTCCATGTCTAAACTGCTGCATATGCTTACATGATAATAGAGGTTACATGATAATAGCTCTTTTGAAATATAAATAGGTCCTATTCTATGTCCTCATTTGTGCTGATAATCACTTTTTTTTATCTTGGTCTTCTGACTTCATCTGCATTGTCTTCTCTTGCCTTCTTCTGCTTCTTCTTGCTCTTTGCAGTTGGGCCTACATATCAAAAAAAAATTGGTAATAAGTTTGCTTAATTTTTTATGATTCGCTTATTTGTTTTAGAAAAGAATCTTAGTTGTGATCTCACTTTAGTTTGCTGCCTTCTTCTTTTTGGTTTCTTTGATCATCCCTTTCGCTTTATCCTTTCTAGATCTAGTACTTGTAGACTTTCTTCAATAATCGTTGATGATGTTGCTTGTACGCCATCATTGTGGTGTTCTTCGTCATTTATGGAATCATCATCTTCTTCTTGTAGTGCCTTTGCAATTAGGTCCATCTCTTTATCAATCCTATCAAATTCTTTATCCAGGTAACTCATCATTTCTTCACTCTTTGATCCTTTAGATGTAAGCACTACTGCTTTCCTACACAAGACATTGAATCTTAGCAGTTCATTGGTTGCAGGTGTGTCTTCTACTTGTCTCGTCATGATTTTAGATTCCTTCTTCCTCCACGTGTCAATAAAGTACTTTTCAGGTATCTAATCTATTTGTTCTTCAACTATGACTTTTAGTATGTTGCTTCATAGTATTCCATCCTTGCTGAATTTTGCACAAATGCAAGTGAATTCCTCTTTCCCTTTGGTAAGATCTGTTAGGACTACATATTTTCTGTTTGTTTGTACCTGCTGAACTCTATTTGATTTGTGCCATACTTCGAAACATTTCCCATCTTCTTCTCTTTGTATTTTAGCCTCTCTATCATTTTGAGCTGGTACTGAAACTTTAGGAATATGTTCCTGTTATAACGTTCAACTGCTTGTAACTCTATCTTGTATCCAGTCTGTAGTTCTTTAGGTCTCTTTTGTTTGCTCTGATTATCTTCAGTACTCTCCATTATCCTGATTCTATCAATTATTCTTTGGTATTCTTTCATGAAGCTCATTATGCTATATGTAGGTCCAACGTTGTCCTTGATCGTAGCATTCATCTGCTCACTTCTTCTAGTGGTTTGAAGAAATAGATAGAAATTTTCTTTGAAATATACTGGTATGAACCTGTTTCTGGTTTCCCACATTTTCTTGAAGTACTTATTCCCTTCTAGCTTGTAATCTACAATCATTTTATGCCATTGATGTTTGAATTCTTCTTCTGTCAATGAGTTGCTCACTATGTCTTCAAATGTCTCTAGTAAGCCTTTATTTACTACAAAGCACTTCCCATTTTTGTTGTAGCATTTAGATTTTATATGAAAGAAACAATTCCTGTGAATTATTTGTGGCATTATTGCTTCTATGGCTCCTCTCATAGCTTGGTCTTGGTCTGTAATTATGGTCTTTGGATGTTTTCCTCCCATAGATTCTAGGAATGCCTCGAATAGCCATTTGAATGTGTTTGTAGTTTCATCAGAGATGAATGCACATCCAAATATAAGATTATGTGAAAGGTCCTTGTGTGGTTTTGGTAATTGAGTAACAATCTAGGTGGACTAATTATGTTTATGTGAGATACACAGGTGATTAGTGCACAGGTATATGTGTGTGAGCAACATATGCCATGAAGGTAAAAATGGCTTGGAAATGATGTAAAGCTCACACATGTGATGATGAAGGAGCTCATTGCAAATGAGACATGACATTGAGTCATGTGATCAAGGTGGAGAAGATCAAGACATGACTTGGCTTGATGGACCGATTGCAAGCATAAAGGGCAAGTCGGAGGCTTTGGAGCGATGGACCGCGTGACGGTGAAAGTTGAGCAAGACTTGGCGTCGATGGATGAATGCAATGGTGAAGAGCAAGTGAAGTCAAGATCGATGAACCAGTATGATCACGTGATGATATGAAGTGGATCATATCAATGTTGATCATGTTGGTGCATGTGTTGCATCGACATTGGAGGAGATGGAATGGAATGCGCAAGGCAAAGGTATAACCTAGGGCATTTCATTTCACCAGTCATAGGTGTGTAGAGAAGTTGATGACCGGGTTTAGGATAGATGGCCATACTATCAAGAGGGGCAAACTTATTTGCATATCGGTCATCGAGTGCCACTCGAGTGATCTAACTTTGCATCATCGCTAGGTTTGAGTGGCGTGGCAAGTTGAGTGGCTAATCCTTTGGAAAATATTTCTAAAAATGCTAACACGCATACACATGGTGGTGTACACTTGGTGATGTTGGCACATTTGTAAAGGAGAAGAGGTTGGTGAAGAAAAGGAGTTAGTCGCGCTAGTCATAGAGTGACTAGACGCGTTCGGTGTGTCTACCGGACGTGACCGGTATTCTATCTAGACTTCAGGTTGTCAGACGGAAGTGACCGGACGCATCCGGTATGTTGACCAGACATGTTTGATATTTGGACCCGAGGTAAGCGACTAAGTGTAAACGATCGGACGCGTCCCATGGCCATATGAATCAGCGAGTGTCAGTGTTCAGCGTAACAGTTGATCGAACACTGGGAGCGTCAGGTCCGAAGTGACCGGACGCGTCTAGTCGGCCCAGAGCGGCTCTAGGAGCTCTATGGACTCGACCAGACGCTGCGTGTCCTACGTCTGGTTTGGAGTGAGCGAACGCGTCCGGCCAGCCCTAGGAGCTTACTGGACTCGACCCGACACCGCGGCTCAGCGTCCGGTCATTTTGAATAGTGCATCTGATGCGACATGTCAGAGAGAGCCGTTGGTGGCAACGACTAGTTTGAATGGGACACGTGGCGGTTCAGCTATGACCGGACGCTGGCGCCCATCCGGTGCAAACGACCTGCGTGTCCGGTCGTCCCGAAATTTGCCCAGTAAAAGGGTAACGGCTAGTTTAGCCCATGGGGCTATAAATAGAAGGTGGTCTCGGCCATGGCTTGAGCTGAGCACCTCGGGAGACTTTGTGTCCATGCTTGAGAGTGCTTAGGAGCCCTCCATCTCACATATGATTGATAGTGTTCATCCAATTGTGTGAGTGAGCGATTCTAGTGCGGTTGTATTGTGAGGTTGCATCAAGTGGCACTAGGTGATTGAGTTGCAAGCCAGTGGTGCTTGTTACTCTTAGAGGTTGCCACCTCCTAGATAGTTTGGTGGTGGTCTCCGTCCAAGACCGCAAGAAGCTTGTGCGGTGCTCTGGAGAAGAGCTTTGTGAGGGGCATTGTGCTCGCCCCGTGGGAGCCGTGAAGAGCATAACTCTAGTAGAGAGTGTCATTGAGCTATCCTCACTTCTGGGGTAGGTTCTTGTGGTGCCCGACGTGCGGGCTTAGCGGGTGATGCCAATTAGCCGCCAAACCACCAAGTGAGCGGTCGACACAATGGGGACTAGCGTGTTGGCAAGCACGTGAACCTCAGGAGAAAAATCACCGTGTCAACTCTGTTCTTCCCATTGGTTTGCAATCCCCTTACACAAGCTTGTAATTACTTTCATATACATTGTGCTTGTGTAGTTGCTCTTGTAATTAGTTAGCTTGTGGAGCTCACTAGTTACCTTCTTGCTTGTGTAGCATAGAAGTAGCTCCCTTGCGTGGCTAATTTGGTTTGTGTAACCTTGTTAGTCACATTGCTTAGTTTGTGTAGCTAAGTATTTGTGCTCTCTAATTTGGCATTGGTTGCCTTGTTATTGAACATTGCTAGTAAGCTTAGGAACTTTGTGCTTTTGCTTACTAGAATTGTGTAGGAGCTACCCGGTGTGTAAAATACTAGTGGCATAGATTTGTGTGACCTTGCTCCTTGAATTGGATAGGTGAGCTCTAGCTAGCCTGGCACCTTTGTTGCATAATTAGGATCTTTATAAGGTGCTTGTGAACTTTAATAGAGAGGTGTAGTCTTGGCTAGACAGAATTGTTTTAATTCCGCATTTGTTTCGGTTAGCCGACGTGATTAAATTTAGAAACAACTATTCACCCCCTCCTCTAGTTGCCATCTCAACCTTACAGTATGTCCATATCCTGATATCCCAACTATAGGTGCAAATGGAAGGTTATATCTACTTGTCATATAGGTTGTATCGAAACTTAGGCAGTCCCATACTCTGCATACCATTTGAGTGATATGCCTTCTCTCCAGTAGATGTTCTTCACTTTGTTCTCTTCATCTACATGAAATTTGTAGAAGAATGTTTGATCTTCTACTGCCCTCTTCATAAAGTACTGCATGACTTTGTTCATGTCATTTCCTTTGAGTTCCCTATTTATCTTTGTTCTCTCATTCTGCACATGCTTTGTTTTATATGGCAGGGCTATTACATTACCTCTGAGATATGAGAGTATTGCAACCATCTTTCTAGTTGGTATGTTATTTTCATTCAATGTCCTTATCATTGCCTTCTTCATGTCTGTCATATATTTCCTACCGCTAAATAGTTGATTCCTGCTGTCTGGACTGAGCTCATGATTGTGATCTAAGTCTAGCCTTACTACTTTCCATTTTCCATTTTCTTCTTTCACTTCCATTAGCACTGGGTAGTTTGATTTCACTTGGATATTAGTTTTCCTCTTTGGTCCTTTGCCCTTTGCTTCATGTGTCATCATATCATGTTCCTCTTCTTTAGGTGTCTTCTTTGAATCTTTTCCATATCGATGGCATCTCATTTCCTACTTGTATATCTTATTGTTCCTCTTTTTGCTTGTAGTTCTTGTTGTATGAGTAACAACTACCTCAAACCCTGCTATGAATCCATATAAGCTGAAGAAATGGTGCGCATCATCTCTGGTGTCAAATTCCATGCCAATCTATGGCGTGTACTTGCTGTTAGTATCTGCATTGTTTCCATCTACTGCTGCTTCCTGTTCTTTCTTGAGGAATTCTTCAATTTCTTCTTTTGTAAGTTCTTGGCTTCCATTTCTCTCATCATATTCTTTCATGGTTTGGTCTGATTGCTCAACAAATGAACCATTTGATGGATTCCATATATCTATAATCTTATTTTCAGAGGTAGCTGTCCCTGACACTGTAGATGTGTTGTTCTCTGTAGTCATATATCTAGAATCAACCTACATTTTCAGGTTTGTAAGGTTAGTATTTATATATTTTTTTGTTCTAGTGTGGTTTTCCTGTGGAATGAGCATATATTGTACTTGCATTGAGTTGAATATGTCTGTTCCATTAATTTCATCTTCTTCAAAGGCTTCAGTTGATATGTAGTCCTGTTGGTCCTCCTGCTTCAAGAAATACAATTTTTTCTATATTAGTTCAAAGTATTCTTTTTTTATTGATGGTGTCTTATTTGAACTTACATCATAATCTATTGAGAAACTAGAAATTGTTTGGTTGGTGTTCTCACTATTTTCTTGCAGTGCTGCTTGGTCTGCCTACATGTTAACAAACATTTTTGAGTTGATTAGTATCCTACTAGTCATTTTGTTCCTCAAATTGTTTGTCTTCAGGTATCTCACCTCATTTCCATTTGTTGTTGTATTTTGTATTTCATCAGTTGATGTCCTGTTGTAGATTTGTATCCCCTGGTGGTCCCTGTTTTCCTGCACATCAAGAAATAAGGTATAACTATCAGCAAACATCAAGTAAAGATGTATTGTTGTTCCATTAGGAATATGTGTTACCACCTGTACTATGTCGCTGATTATCTATTCTTCCTGAGAAGAAGACCATGTTTGCTGCATGAGTAGTGTTGTTAGTGGTCCCTGCAAAATAGATTTTTTTAGAATTTTTTATATTTGGAATTCATTTTTTTGGAATATGTGTTACCACCTGGTAGTTTAGCAGTTGTGCGGTTTGTGAATCATATTCTTCATTGGCCTCCATTCCTTTGTTCTCTAATTGAGTACTTGGTGTCATTGAATATATCCATGGTCATGGTACCTATTTTGCATTATATGCAAATTTTGAAAATTGTTAATAAGTTTGTTCAGTTGTATTTTGTAGAAATAGATAATTTTCATTATGACCTATACCTTTTTAGTTGTTGACCTGTCTTGTGGATTTCTACTGTTTTGCCCATCTCTGTGGTCCTGCATCATAAAGATATTCAGTCAGTTAATCCATTTGTCTTGTGTTAGTGTTTAGTTATGTTTTTGTAAGGTTTCTGATTCTTTTTATGCAATAGACAATCATACATGTATACTAAGAAAATCTTTTGACCTGATCTATTTTGTTGTTTCTGTTATACTCGAAGTAGTTTTGATCTAATTGAGTTACTTACTTGTATTGGTTCTCTAGTATTTTCTTTCTCTTCTCCTGACATCTTTTTGTATGCTTGATTTATGTTGTCTTCATAGACCTGATCCCCTTTCTCCCATGGATCTAGAGCTTCTTCTGTTTGTTTTCTATGGTGCTCTTCACATTGGTACTTTAGATCTGATTGCTTTTTGGATCAAGGTACTTTATTCCTTTTCCTTTTTGCATATATCCCCTTGTGTATATTTTCTTTCATGCCCTCCAAGTTGGTTCTAATGGTAATTGGGCTTCTCCTTGTGGGCTTCTTTTATGTGGGCATGTTACTTTATGTTATGGCCCATTTTTTATGTGTTGAATCCTGTCTGTATTGGGTGGATTTGTCTATGTGGTTACATTTTGTTGTCATGTGCCTTTATTGCCCTTTCACTTTGGTTGGTGCAGTAAATGTTGGCTTCTGTTCTACCTTCCCCCTTTACATCTTTGTTCCTCTATGATCCTTGTCTTTAAATATTTTCTTCTCCTGCCTCTTATTCATGTACTCTATTCTTCTACTTCTTCCTCCTTTTTGCCATTTCCTGTCCCATTTTCGGATTATACACGGTGAGTTTCTTGTACTTTTTTTCCCTGAATCCCTTATGTTTGAGATGCATGTGTGGGGTTTAGAAACTGCCCAATCAGTTTTAATTTTCGACTTTCCATTTTGCAATTTTTTGTGGTTGTAGTCTCCTACCAATTCAACAGTTTCCATTTGATGGATGTGATTTCCCAACCTTCCCCTCTTAGGTAACTGTCTGCACTTATTACTCGGTCCTCCTTTTGACCTTTTTGTTTCCCATTCTAACGTGTACAGCCGTGTGGCTATTTCGACTTCGCCCTGTGTATTTATTCCTATCTCCCATCTTTATCTTTTTGTATTATATTGTCTCTCTGTTCATTCTTCTCGGCTTCCCCGATTCCTTCTAGTCTTCGAAGAAGTGAGTTATCCTTCCTTATTCTTGTTCCTCTTCTTTGATATCCATCCTTTTACATGCTGTGTCATTTTTTGTTTATTAGTTCCTTTTTCTCTTGTCTCCTCCAGTATTTTAGGTAGTTAGTTTTCTGCCTTTTTTAAGTCCATTTCTGTTGTATGTTCTTAGTATCTATTTTTTTGTACATGATCTATAAGTGATTATTTCACACTCATTTGATGAGAGGCTGGATTACAATCTATGGTTAACTAATATGTTTAGTGTTTGTGTTCGTATCTGATTTGTAGGTAGTAGTATTATAGTTCTCTTTTTATTTACATCTGAGATCTATTCTAGTTACTCTTATTTATGTGGTATAATTGTTGTCTATTATGATTGTAATTGTATTATAATTATATGTATTGATACATTTTTGTCATGTGTATAGATTTCATATATGCATATATATTTTATGAAATTAATTTTATTTTTGCAGGGTGCTATTTGTTGTTAGTTTTGTCCCCCTTTGTGGTTGTTTCTTCAGGATCAAGATTTGTTTCTTTTATTTATTTTTTGTATAATTATTTTCTTATTTTTCCCAGATTCTAAGTAGTTTGTTCCTGGTCCTGCTATTTTTTCTGAGTTACTATATGTTTATGATGATTGGTTATCTCTTTTGGGCATTGAATCTTGTTAGTTTCTTTATTCTTGCATATTAGTCATACTCTTCTCTCCTATAAGTTATTGAATTTGATCTTAAGTTACTATGATTTATATACAAGATTTACACTTTACTTGTATACAAGTTATGGTGATTACTATTGTATAACTACTAGTTCTGATCAGTGTAAATTAAGATTTATATCCCTCATTTATTTATGTTTTCGTATTTTTACATGTTTCAATATGACTTGATTTTTTATTCAATTCTATATTTGTATGTACATGCTGTGTAAAAATAGTTCCATCAGACACTATCAATTTTTACCTGCAGATTGTCTTTTCTGTTTTTGCTCTTTTTGTATGAAGCCTCTAAGTTTTACATATTTAGGACTGCTCTATATAATTAATTTTTGTTCTTTTTTAGATGTCTGGTAACATGGAAAACATGCCTATTTCTGCGTATGTGATTGAGGTTTTAGGTTTGACTGTTGGTGAGCAGTCTCGTCTGATTGTAGTTAGGCGGTCGATGCCTAGTGGTGATGCAGTGTCTAGTGCTGCTTGTGGTTTGAAACATATTGAGCACAAGCCACTAACCATGAGAACGATGGTGAATGAGAGCAAATTCTGTGTTGATGATCATAACGGTGTTGTCTATATTTTGGCCAAGTATGATCGTCTTCCTCGAGTACTTAACAAGTGTATGATTCAAGTTGGTGACTGTGCTCTTCATATGTATCAAGTGAAAAGTATTGTCTGGAGGACTGGCTCTTGCAAAGCTTTCATGGATATTCCAGTAAGGATCAAGGTACTTTTCTTTTAATCTTTTTACTTTTTTTTAAAATATTCTGGAAATTTAGTTGTTTGCTTGTTGGCCTTTCTTATTTCAATTATTTTAGGATTTGTCACTGATTGATTGATAAGTTAATCTTTATTTGGACTTTATCATGTTCATTTTTTTTCTAGGTTATTTCTCAACAAAATTCAATTGCTCCTGAAGCTGCAGTTCCATTTATTCTGGAAGATGAAGTTGTTTCTTTGTTTGTTGTTGATAATCTGGATCTAGTTGTTGGAGAGCAATCTCAGCTACTTGCTGCTAAGGGTTTGACCAGTGACAATCCAGTTAAATTAGTGGCTCAGGTTGTTAAGCAGAATCATGGTGGTGATTTTCTGCCTACTTGCAAGTTTGCATATGATCCAACAAATGGTACTATATATGTAAAGGTGGATAAAAAATCGGAAGCAAATCTGATGGCTGGCCGTTCTTTTGAGGTTGCAGGTGAAAGATTGTCCTTCTATTGTATTCTCAATTTAAGGGTTCGTGCAGAAGAAGATATCTATCAGACTGTGAAATGCCGTCAGTTGTTTCCTGATATTGGCGAGTAGTAGGCTGCCATCGGTAGCAGCCTTATGTTTCTGGATCTTTTGTTTAAGTGATTAATTGTTTATGTAATAACTGAATAATTTATGTTTGTGGAACAATGGAACTACAGTTTGTATGGAACTTTATTATCTGAGTGCTTGTAATATAAATTAGGGCTTTTTTATTTTTGTATTTTTTCTCTGTTTGCCTACTTATGAGTTTGTGTGGTTTACATTTGTCTTTGTGATCTACTGCCTTATCTACATGGTTAGGTTATTAGGTAATATTCTATCTTTAATTTGTTTTTTTTAAAAAAATTTCCTAAGTCTGATTGTGCTTATGTTTGCCATGTGGATTGTAATGATGGTGGCCATGGTGATTCTAATGATGATGAGTGGAGGTTTTTATAACGATTGAGATAAGTTTCTCTCTCTCTTGTGATTTCTTTTTCTTTTATTTTAAAATGTTGATTTAAATTTGTTATTTTTGGTAGTAGTTGATGCCCTACAGGCAGTTATGAGGTTAATCAGCTAGCTGTGATCTGAGCTAACTCACAAATCCCTTGTGTTTGTTTTTTCCATTTGGAAGTTTAAAAGCAATTTTGTAGTACATGTTCATATGGCTGATCAGAGCTTCTTGTGTTCCCTGTTTGTAGTACATTTGCCTTAAAGTTGGTAGCTATTCATGTATGCATAGTTGGCAAGACAATAGAGAAAATGAGTTTGTGGTGAATATTGAGTTTCACATATTTGGGACTGCTCTATATATATATATTTTTTTGTTTTTTAGATGGCTGGCATCCTGGAAAACTAGGCTGTTTCTGAATATGTTATTGAGGTCCTTGGTCTCACTGTTGGTGAGCAGTCTAATCTGCTTGCACTAATTTATATTACATTTTTTGCTCTACAGGCTTTGTTGGCAACACGGCATGTTTTTTGTGTTCATGAAATAGGTGAGTTTTGTTTGTGTTCAAGATTTCTTTGGTGTCCATTAGTCTGAATCTAATTACTTTTTTTGGTATGTTGAGGTGTATCTACAGCTCAAGGTTGAGGAAGAGGTGGCTGCATAATTATTTTTGCATCGTTCATTTGCTTTCATTGGTGAGTATTTTGCTCACAGCTTTCATTTCTCTTAGCTTTTGCATTTCTATTTTCATTTATGATGTATTTTACTGTAGAGTTGAACTATACACATAGTTGTTGGTTTAGTGTAATTCGTAGGTATCTTTGATGTAATTTTGCTAAATTGTTAGGTTTTATTTTTTTCCAACATTGTTGAGTTCTATGTGCATGTGTACTAGAAGGCAAAGTTTTAGTTTTATCAGTAGGTGCATTTTTTTTTATTTGGCTTTTGGTTGTTTTTTCATTTGTATTTACTGTTGTTGATTAGTTGTAATTTATAGGTATAATTGATGTAACTTAGGTTTTAGTGAGTTTATGTGTTCTTTTGTACATTTTCTGTATTAGCTTGGTTGACTTTTATTTTTTTCTTGTTTCTTGTCATATTTTCTTTGCTTACATTATCCTTTGATCTTGGATTTAATTTGTATTAATTTTTTACTTATAGTACTTTTGAATTTCAATTACAGTTGCTCATCATGTGTAATTGATAGGATATTTTGTAGTAACTAGTACATTAATTTTTTTCTTTGTTTTTTCTTACTTTTTGGATTTTGTTATTTGCCCTGTTTGCTTCCTGAAATGGTCTCAAAGAGTTTTTGTTTTTGCAATGCATAGAAATATTTAGTTTTTTGTTAATTTGCTTTTCTGATATTTTGTGGAATTTGTTATTTGCCCCTTTTGCTTCCTGAAATGGTCTCAAAGAGTTTTTGTTTTTTGCAATGCATAGAATTTTTTGGTTTTTTATTTATTTGCTTTTCTGATATTTTGTGGAATTTGTTATTTGCCCTTTTTGCTTCCTGAAATGGTCTCTACGAGTTTTTTTTGCATTGCATATAATTTTTTGTTTTTTTTGTTTTTTATGCTTTTTTGATTTTTTTGTATGTTTGGCTATACGAATGGTCTTTGATTTTTTTTTGCAATGTATAGTATATTTTCGGGGTTTTTTTGCATTTGCCATTTTTTACTTTATTTCTGGTTTTTTTTTGCTTCCTGTAATGGTCTCATTTTAATTCTAGTTTTTTTAAAAAATCATGCTTCAAGCTTGCTTTTTTAGGGAATACAGAATTCGTGTGATTTGGTTCATTGTTTCACTCGAATTCTGTCCTTTTTGTGTGTGTGTGTGATTTGCCCTTTCCTTTCACTCGTGTGACCAAATGGAATGAATCACATAGTTTTCGTTTGGTCTAACATTTGCGTGATTTGTACCGTCCATTTGCTTGAGTGATCAAATTGGCCAAATCACTCAAGTTCCAAATAGACAGATCTCAAAATATAGATGTTGTAATAAAAAAAACTAGCTATTGACGCTGTTTGCCCGAACTATATTGATAGTGTTAGAGTGAATACAGAATGCTTAATACACTACAGGAAACCGGGACTTTGCCCAGTGCTCAAATCTTTACCGAGTGCCAAATATCGGGCACTCGGCAAAGGCCACCTTTGCCGAGTGCCGCACTCGGTGAAACTTGGCACTCGACAAATAGGGCTTTGCCGAGTGTCTGGCACTCGCCAAAATAAGGCACTCGGCAAAGCCAAACTTTGCCCAGTGCCAGACACTCGGCAAAGTTGGGCACTCGGCAAAGAGGCGCCCGGGGATAACGGTGCCCAACGCCAGCCTCTTTGCCGAGTGCCTTCTGTTTGGCACTCGGCAAAAATATTGACTTTGCCGAGTGCCTAGGGCTAGCACTCGGCAAAATAATTTTTTTTGTTTTTTGCCACCAACTTTTTTTCTTAGATTTGTATTTGTACCATGAACAATATGTTCAAATTTAGCACAATTTCATTGTTGTTTGCTATATTTCTTCACTTTATTTTGTTTTCTTGCAATTTTCCGAAAAATGTAGGTTTGAACTGCAGGTGCATCGAATAATAGTTTTGATCCATTCCAAAAATGTTATTCTTGTTTGTTAGTGTCACTTTATGCTAAATATAGGAACTGTCTCCAAATTTTGATCATCACATGTGATGATGTCCTGGTTTGTGAACACCATACGCGATGACGTCCTCTAAACATTTTCAAATTTTTACCACCGCATATGCATGTGATATCACGACATCTCGCCAAGTTTCATGATTTTCGGGATTTGTTTGAATTTTATAGAATTAAATAACCACACGCACGCAAGTTCGCGACGTTGCCCCATGAGCACGTTGATCGAAATTTGGAGACAGTTCCTATATTTAGCATAAAGTGACACTAACAAACAAGAATAACATTTTTGGAATGGATCAAAACTATTATTCGATGCACCTGCAGTTCAAACCTACATTTTCCGGAAAATTGCAAGAAAACGAAATAAAGTGAAGAAATATAGCAAACAACAATGAAATTGTGCCAAATTTGAACATGTTGTTCATGGTACAAATACAAATCTAAGAAAAAAAGTTGGTGGCAAAAAACAAAAAAAAATTATTTTGTCGAGTGCCAAGGTTTGGCACTCGGCAAAGTGAATATTTTGCCGAGTGCTAGCCCTAGGCACTCGGCAAAGCCAGGATAGGATTTTTTTAATTTTTTATTTCGCCGAGTGCCAGATCGGGGGCACTCGGCAAAATACTTTCTTTGCTGAGTGCCTCGGATCTGGCATTCGGCAAAGAGGTTTGAAATATAAAAAAAAAACCAGACACACGCACACACCAGACACGCACACACGCACGTGCCGTAGCCGCCCCGCCGCCGCGCCGTAGCCGCTGCGCCGCCGCCACCAGAGCCGTCGCGCCGCAGCCGCCGGCTCCCCGTGCGCCCGCCCCGCCGGCTCCCCGGCCCGCACGCGCGCTCGGCCCCGCGCCCGTGCGCCGCTGGCCCCGCGCCCGCCGCGGTCCTCGCGCGCCGCCCCGCCAACTCCCCGGCCCACGCGCCCCCCCGCGCGCGCACCGCCGCGCCCGCGCGCGCTGTAGGAAGGAGGAGGAGGTAGGAGGAAGAGGAGGAAGGAAAGCAGGAAGGAGAAGAAGGGGAGGAGGAAGAAGAAGAAAGAGAAGGGAGGAGAGAAGGAGAAGGGGAGAAGAGGAGAAGAGGAGAAGAAAGGTGCCGCCTCGGTTCGTCGACCCTCACGCCATAGCGGTCATCCCCGTTGTCGTCGCCGGCCCTCGGTCTTCGCATCCTCGCTGGCAAGGTATGCCCTAATGTTAGTATTAGTTAGTAAGTAGTAGTGTTAGTAGTAGTAGTTAATTAGTAGTGTTAGTATTAGTTAGTAAGTCGTAGTGACAGTAGTAGTTGTAGTTGTTGTTCATAGTTTTAGTGTTAGTAGTAGTTATTGTTGTATGTATGTGGTTGATGGCCTTCGTGCCTATGTTTGGTATACATGTGGTTGTTGGCCTTTGTGCCAATGTTTTCTGCAGGTTTTGGGAACCTCTCCGTGCATGGGAGGTGCTGCCGAAATTTTCAATGGAGTCTAACCATTTGTCTTTTCTTTGCAGGACGAGGACCGTTGGGAGGCACTCGGTGACCCCGATCGTCTTCGTTGGCGTTGTGGTTCTGCCTGCACCGCGTCGCCTCACCACTGCAGCGACTCGCCACCGCCCCACTAGCCTGACCTCACCGACACCCTAGGTATAACCCATCTTGCATACTTGTATCTCGTGTAACCCCAGTTAGGCGTCTCCCGTCCGAAAGAGATACGGTCGTTGGTATGCAGATCTTTACATACCAAATTCCGTACCTGTTTCGGATTGTCCACGTTTTTTGGATAGCCCACGGATGCGTAGATGGGTTGGTTTCCGTGGCCTGCTCCTGTCCGAGACAAGAGTTTCGGCACCACCTCCTCGTTGTTCTCCTGATACACAATCTCCCTGCCAGGACGTGTATCGGGAGAATAGCGGAGAGGTGCTGCCGAAATTCTATCTTGGATAGGAGCGGACCATGGAAGCCAACCTCATCTACGCATCCTCGGGTGGGATTAGGACCTATCCTTCACCTATTAGATGTATAGTAGGAACGCCTTGTGGATTTACCTATAGTTTTTATTACTCGCTTACATATGCATGTGCCAGAGGATGGATAACCGTGAGTGGATGTACATGGGCCACACAAGTATGACCCCAGAATGGATGACCAAGACCAATGCTTTCCTAGAGCATGCATTTGGTGAGGCTGCTAAAGGTTCAGCCCGGATGCCATGTCCGTGCAGCAGATGTGGCAACAACAAAAGAAAAATTAAGAGGCTCGTGGGGGAAGATCTTATCAAGTATGGATTCACGGCAAACTATACCCGCTGGATCCACCATGGTGAAGCCGATCGTATTAGAGAGGAGGTGGTGAGACAGCATCTCGAGGATTATGATGGAGATGGCGGGGTAGTAGACTAGATGGATGACATTCAGCAGGCACGGTTCGGTGAAGGATTGGAGGAGAAGACAGAGGAAAGCGCAAAGACGTTCTATGATATGCTGTCTTCAGCGCAGAAGCCCTTGCACGAAAAGACAACGGTATCGCAGCTGGATGCAATTGGACGCATCATGGGGTTGAAGTCGTAGTTTAGCATGAGTCGGCGGCCTGATCCGCCTGCACTACCCTGGTTTGGTCACCCACACCTAGGTTGAGTCGCCTCCCTAGACGTGGGACCACTTCAACTCCGTCGTGGACGCCGTGTACGGCACCGTACAGGAGCGGATCAGGCGTGAGTTCTAGGTGAGTCTACATCACACTACATTGCTCAATACTATGGAATCATTAGACGTTCTTGAAATAATGAAAGGACACATGATGTCTGTATGCAGGACTTCTTCACGTTGGAGGAGGGGCATGACCCCGCCTGGGTGACGAAGGTGCAGGACAGGGCATGCAGGGGCCGAGTCATGGACCTGTACTACGAGGCGAGGCTGCAGTGCCACATCAACCACTCATGCGACGTCCTTGGTCGGTACCCGGGGAAGAGCGAGGCCAGGACCATGACACTCACCAGGGAGCAGTACCTCGCAGTAAGTTATAAAACATTGTTGCTGACTCATTCCATGAAGAATAGGTAGCCTTCATTTTATATTCTAACATTTCTAATACAATACTTGATGGCATGCAGATGTGTCCTTCTTGGTGTGCCAGGCACAGAGACTGTTGGGCGGCCATCGTGGACAAGTGGGTCTCCGATGAGTGGAGGGAGAGGCACGCCCTCCGTCGGGAGTGCCGCCTGCAGATGGGTGGGCCGGCGCACCACCAAGGCAACCGGCCCCTCAGTTCGTACGCCCTGGCCTAGGTACACGCTACGCACTTATTTATTTATTTGTTCTAACGCTCAATTCTCATTACTTCTAATCGTCTTTGTGTTTTCCTCGCAGTCCCAGTCGCATGATGGCCAGGAATGCAACGAGTTCATGGCGTACGCCATGGCACACAAGGGCAAGGCGACAGCCCCGGACACCGTCTACAACCCGGAGGACGGGCCCGAGGCGTACAGCAACACGAGCGTCCACAGCAAGCTCACCGACTACGCCTCGGCGGCCCGCGAGCGGCATGGGGAGGACTTTGACCCCGCCACCCAGCCCCTTGACACCGACCTCGTGATGAGGCTCGGAGGATGGAAGCAGCACGGTCGGTACTGGATGGCCTCCAACATGGTCGACTCGACCTCTGTGCCCAACCTCGTCTAGATCCAAGCACAGAGCACGAGCTCCTCCGTCCCCATTCGACCTCGGCAGGCGAGCACACTGCAGCAGATGGCGACACTCCAGGTTAGTTCTATTTCATTCACCGTTCATTACTTTTACACATGTACCTTGCATTTGCATTGTTTAAATTTTGGTGATTGAATATTACAGGCCACTGTGGAGAGGATGGAGGCCGAGAGGGAGGCCGAGAGGGTCGAGAGGGAGAGGGAGAGGGCCCAGAGGGAGGCCGAGAGGGCCGAGTGGGAGGTCCTGAGGGCCCAGAGGGCGGCCGAGGCGCAGAGGATGCATGACATGTTCTCATTCATGTCGAACCTCGGCACCACTCTCCCGGGTGTGGCGGTGCCCCAGTCGCTGCTCGCTCCAGTTATGCCTCCTACTCCTCTAGCTCTAGACACTCCGGTGAGTATATATATATGGTTGATCAAGTCTTTTAGCTTGTGTAGATACTAATGAATTCAATTCTCCTTTGTGCAACAGTCGTCGGGTTCGAACCCGACTCCTTCGCCTCAGCACACACACCCCGGCTGGACAGGTCCACCACCGCACGGAGGTGCCCCTTCAGGCTCCCATTGGGATCAGTGGCAGTAGGTGGTGCCCCTTCATGTTTCATTGACTTTTCTTGATCTAGGACTTGTGTTGGATAAAGACTTCTTAGATGTTGTCATGGATTTGCACATTGGATGTGCGTGTGATGGATTATGCAGGAGGATGTGCTTGTGATGGATGTTGGATGTGCTTGTGATGTATTATGGATTATGTATGCGTTTTGTGTGATGCTAAATGCATGTGTGCTGTCTCATATATTATATATGTGTTTTGCGTGTTTGCTTTCGAAGGAAAGCAACAAACAAAAAAATTGTAAATTTCCCAGCTTTGCCGAGTGCCAACACTCGGCAAAGAAGTCTTTGCCGAGTGCCAAGGGTGTGGCACTCGGCAAAGCTGGAAAAAATGCTGCAAAAACAGCCACTTCCCCAGTTTTGCCAAGTGCCACAGCCTGGCACTCGGCAAAGAGGTCAATTTTGCCGAGTGGTACCATCTGGCACTCGGCAAAGAGGTCAATTTTGCCGAGTGCCAGATGGTACCACTCGACAAAGACTATTTTTAAAAAGATTTTTTTAAAAAAAAATTGTTTCTTTGCCGAGTGCTCAGCCCTGGCTCTCGGCAAAAATTCAAATTTTGCCGAGTGCCAGTCCCTAGGCACTCGGTAAAGCCGGCGTCAAATGTTGACGGCAGTTATTTTTTTGTCGAGTGCGGGCTTGGCACTCGGCAAAAACTTTGCCGAGTGTCGATTTTTGGCACTCGGCAAAGAAATTTTTGCCAACAAAATCTTTGCCAAGAGACCTTTGCCGAGTGCGACACTCGGCAAAGCCTTTGCCGAGTGCTTGGCTGGCTTTGTCGAGTGCCCCCTGCATAGCACGATCCAGACTGCCAGAGTAAAACCTCTAATTAAGCTAGATCGATCTGCCACCGCATATCGGGCATACGGGTACGACATGTGAGTTTGCGACAGCTGCAGGTGGGCGTCGCATGAAATGCAATGCAATCCCGGCCTCGATCGGAACAGTCGCCTAGCTGCAGGCGAAGGACGCCGCGACAGAACGCTGCCATGTACTAGTACGTGCGTCATGCGTTGCATCGCTGGAGGCCACCCGCGCAATATCAAACCGGGCACATGCATGCAGGTTACCTGGCTGTAGCTAGCACGCAGCTGCCTGCCGCCCAGCGGGAGCCGCTGGACGCCTGGACCAGAACAGTTGTGCGTGATTTAATATAGGCGTACATATGCCGACGTCCCGACGAGGTGCGCCCGGCGCCAAGGCTTTCCAGACCTTATTCGTTCAGCCATGCGGGTTCAACCTAGCTATAACTACAGTAATTCAATAGCTACTATATATAGTGCCACTTAGCAACAGAAGCACACCCATCATCGACACGAAGACACGGGGCTACCACCAGCCCCACAAGTAATCTATCTGCAGGGATGTTTCACAGTTGCAGGTAATAAACTGTACAGTAACTTGCATTGCTTGATTATATGATTAGGTTGACGAGCCATTTGTCCATTCTCTCTCTTCTCTCTCGCTTGATACAAATGCGCCAACCCATTTGGGTGTCAGGCCTTGTGGGATCTAGCTAGACACAGTGGCTCCAGCAAAGTCGATCGTGCGGCGGTCCAGCTAGCTTGGCGAATGGTGAGGGTCGTCGTGACACCGCGGCGATCGACACGGCCGAAACTGTTCCGGCGTTAAGGGAGCGAGCAGGAGCAGTGTCTGCAGCGAGCACCTGACACGGGACAGTTAGGCCGCCAGCGAGGGCGCCGGCGGCCGTGGAGCGAGCGAGGACGACGACACGGCGGCCGGCCTGCTGCCCGCCTGCAAGCGCACGGCGGTCAGGCGTAATTGAATGGCTCCACATGCGTGCAAGACGCGACGACGGCAACCATGCCCCATGCGGCCGGGCCGGCCAAGCCATACCGTGCTTTATCGCCACATTAAACTTGCACGTGCGACATCGTACGGCCCACATGGACTGACTCGCTGGCTGGACAGCGCGCTCCCACTCCGACGGGCCATTTTTTGTTGTGTTGCATGCATGCGTCGCACGTACACTACAGTGCAAGTACGTCCAGACTACGTGAGTACTTCATCTGTTCATGTAACGGGCCGGGCCTGCATGTGCGAGGGTTAGCAGCGTACCATCTTCACACATCGTCCTCAGGCGTCATAAAAAGTCCCAATAAAAGCAATTGGCTAAACTAGCCTATCAACTCGTCCTTCTTCACCACGGGCTGGAATCTATGTTACATACAGTAAACTAGCAATATAATTCGTGCTAGCATTTTTTGCCTATATATAATAACTAGTTTTTCTTACTTAAAAAGCATATACTCTGTTAGTAGTACTGTTTCTTTGTTTGATTGTACTAGCCATCTCTTTATGATTTTTGTAACAATTTGAAATATCTTTTTCTTACTAAATTGATTGTCAGAATTTTCTGATTTTGTAATAATTTGTTTTTTCTGACGCATTTTATGATAATTAACATGGAACCTCCGTACAAACCTTTAATTATTAATAGTATAAGATAAAGTGCATGATGTGCGTGGACCTAACAACACACTAGTATGGCTCTAGATGAAATTAAAAGAGGGGTGAGCTAGCTCAGCTAGTTTGGTTGCTTATGTAAGGTGGATTGTGTTTACTTGGCTTTAAGTTCTTGACTTGACGTGGGTGCTCGCATTTTTTTAATTTCTCATATTATTTAACCCGGCTAGACAACATGTCCCTTGGCAGTGTCCGTGGCTTTTATGTGACCTCGTCAATCTTTAGAAATGTCATTCCAGAGAAGAGAGATAAAGATGAGAGAGAGATAGAGAGATCTTGCATGAGCATGAGGTAAAGCGGGGAATATTGCGTAACAAGAGGAAGAGGTGAACTGAGGGTAGCTCAACTGTTTAGTTTTATTGTGGTGGAATCTGTTCATCTAGGTTAGAGTTCTCGACTTGACGCTTATGGATTTGATCCTGAACTCGACGATGTATTGTTTTAGTTGTAGGAAACATTTCCGTGGACAGTGAGACGCATGTGGTAATTTTGTCAATCTCGAGAATTGAGACATGTTGGCTCAATCTTTCAAAGGTTAAAGGTGCTCATAGAGGCACTTTAGATGCCCTATGGACGAGAGAGAGGTCAAGAAAACTTTGAGCTAGCGGGGAGAGAAGAGCTAAGTTTTTTGCGTGTTCCAGTGCATGACAAACACAACTACTCGATCTCTCTTTTAACATGACATAAAAATATATGAATAATCAGCACTTTACATGTGCGTAGAACATATAGAATGAGATGGCATTTAATGATCGGTATGCGAGTCTTACCTTTGAAGGTGCACTAAAGGCAAGGTGTGTATGTACATTCGTAGGGGTGAAAGTCTGTGCATGTATATCGATGTCTAAGGGTGTGTTTAGATCCAAAAATTTTTGGGTTTGGGCTACTGTAGCACTTTCGTTTGTATTTGGTAATTAGTGTCTAATTATAGACTAAATATGTTCAAAAGTTTCGTCTCGCGATTTCTCATCTAACTGTGCAATTAGTTTTTTTTCGTCTACATTTAGTACTCCATGTATGTGCCGCAAGATTTGATGTGACGGGTACTGCGCAAAATTTTTTGAGAACTAAACGGGGCCTAAGTTTGTACTATCCGATTCGGAGAAAAACAGGTGTAGAAGAATCAGATGGAGAATCCAACCGCTACTCTCTCCTTTCAGGTGCATTTATTTTAGATGGAAGTTGCGACTTTGAGTAGAGAGCCTAAATGGATTACTCTCCCACGCTACGCCAGATTCACACAGCAGGAACGGGGCCATTTTTACTGTAGGGGCGGCTGGGGTTGGGGGCGCCCCTACAGTGGGCGTCCTCGGGCCCAGCAGTCCAGCCGCCCCTACAGATGGCACTGTAGGGGCGGCTGGTAACCTGAGCCGTCCCTACAGTTGGGGCTGATCTGTAGGGGCGGCTCAATCACCAGCTACCCCTGCCGTGCCCATTTGTAGGGGCGGCTGCCACCAGCCGCCCCTGCTGTTCGACTGTAGGGGCGGCTGAATCACCAGCCGCCCCTACTGATGGCGCACGAATAAATAGCAGCCACACCCTTTTCTTCTACCTCGGGACACACTTTTCTACAAAAAAAGGTTGGAAGGCCTTGGACTCCTCCTAAAAATTGCTCTACTAAGGGGAGATGTTTTGATCTCAAATCCTTTGGTGAAGAGCCTCTAAAAGGTAAGAAAATGATTCTCCAACTCTTTATTTGAAGTTTAATTCGTTGGTTAGTGAGTAATTTGATTTTTGATTTTCTCTCTCTTCCATAGAGCTTGAGCTAGTTATGAGTGAAATTGGACCCTAATTTTCACTATACTAGGGTAAATTAGGTAGAGAAGTAAGATTGCACCCTTTGTTAGTACATCTTTGTTGATTTTAGTGTAGTATTAGTGAAGTTTGGTGCATATGTCATGAAACCCTATATCTAGATCTAGATCTAGGATTTTGTTTTTTTTCCTTTTCAATTTTTTCTTTATGTGACTAGGGTTTGCATGTAGGTGAATGTGTAAGATTTTAATTGTTGCTAATGTGTAAAATATCCTCTACCATGGCTACTAATTATCATTTAATATTTATTTTGATTCCTTTCTATAATGTATGTTTTTAATTAGTTATGGATAAATAGGCCATTAATTAATTATCCTCTACCATGAAATTGGAATGGAGTTTGCATGAAAGGTAGTGGATGAAATATTAAATGTTGCTAATTGTTTTCTTTGAAATTGTTTATTTGAACCAATTAATTTATATTTTAAAATATTTATGCATTAATAGTCAATTAATTAACTATCCTCTACTACCATGGTGCGTGTCTTAGGTATATACAATTATTCTTGAGTAATATTCTTTCTTTGGTTGTTTTGTTTCTATAAGATGGACTACAGGAACTCTTGGATGTATGGTTCGTTAAGACACGACGCTCTTTTCCGTGATGAGGTGGACAAATTCACCAAAGCCGCAGAGAAGCATGCAACGACGTTGAAAGAGAATAGTGCCACAATTATTTGTCCCTGCAAAGATTGCAAGAACCTTATTGCATTTCAAGATGTGAGTACCATCAAAGAACATCTGATTAGGAGAGGATTTGTTCCGGACTACACAGTGTGGATTCATCATGGTGAAACAGTGGTTGTTGATGACAACGACGATGATCTAGCTGATGAAGCTGAAACCAAAGCATACTTGTCCCGATTCACAGACGATCTTGAGCAACAAATGGATCGTGACTATGGCAATCAACAAGGTGGTGGCTTTGGCAATGAACAAGGTGGTGGCTTTGGCAATGAACAAGGTGGTGATGATGCTGGTGGTGCCAGCAATGATGGCGAAGCACGTGAGGGGGATGTAGATGACGGTGACAACTTGGACGAAATGCTTGGGGCCTTTGAACCAGAAATATTAGAAAAGAGCAAGAGAGGTCTAGAAAATCTTGAGAGGGTGACAAAAGCATCGAAGAAGACTGTGTATGATGCTGAGAAGGGCTGTCCGACATAATTCACACTGCTACGTTTTGTGCTTGAGCTACTCATCCTGAAGGCTAAGTACGGCTGGTCGGACTGCAGTTTCGATAATCTGTTGTGCCTCATGTCATGGTTGCTTGTAACACATCAGGTGTTTAAATACTAAAACATGCCATGTCATCATATGCATAGCACATCATTTATGTGTTAGTAAAAATTTTGATATGCATACACTAAAACAAGTTTACCTTTATGTTACATGTGTTGACTTGTATGGCTTAAATTGAGTTAAAATTCTTTGTATTGAATTGAATTTCCGAAAACTCTTATTTTCAGTATTTAAATTCTACCCTGAAAACCCATTTCAAAATCTAAGTATATTTTGGGGTTAAGCCTAAAAGCAAAAGTGTAGAGCCTGTTGAGTTGTACAAAGTTTGTTATTGGAGTTTTCAAAGCTGTTATGAAAAATTTGAAGTATTTCAAAAAGGCGTAATTCGTTAAATATCCCCTATTTGAATTCAAAAATTCATTTCAAAATGTAGACCGAATTAGGGGTTGGTTATAAAAGCAAAGTTGTAGAACTTTGAATTTTGAACAACTTTTATTTTTGGAGATTTTTGAGTTGTTATACAAATTTGGGAGTAATTTGAAATTTAAAATGAATGACAAATTTGTAATTAAGGTGAACAGTGGCCGCCGCTCTTGCTACACCGCCGGCGACCTTCGGTTTGCTTCCAGGCACGGTCATGGCCGTCTTTGGCGTCGCGCTGGCGCGGTGAAGGCCACAGCGCAGCTTCCTTGAGCTTCCTGGCCATCCTTTATAACCTGAGCCACCGTCGTCCTTGCCGTTTCCTCCTCCTCCGTTTTCCCGTCGCCTTGCTCATCTCCGGCGAGCTCCCATCGTCGATCCAGCGCCTGTGCCATCACAGCGTAGCGCTCAATAGTTCCGCCTGCTCCTTGCGCACTCAACCGACCCGCTTTTGTTGCTTGACTTCACCAGAAAACTGCTCTGCGCGCTCTTCTTCCTCGTGGCCGGCATCGTCCCCGTCGCAAGCACTTCGCCGTGGCTAGAGCTCCATGGTGCGCCTCTGCCCCTGCTGAGTCTTGCTTCAGCTTCACCATGATGCCGTGGTACTCTATGACCCATTGATTTCTCATTTTGACCACCATAGCTACCGGAGCATCGCCACCGACGACGGTCTGCTCCGTCGTGCCTGCTCGGAACGTCGACCAGTATCTTCATTGCTCCTCCGACCCTGCTCGTTGCTCAGTCGTGTTCGGGGTGAGGTGCTGAACCCTTCTGTGCTAAGTGTTTAACCTCTACCGCACTTGTGTCGCCGGTGTAGCGCGGCCGTGCTGTCGTGCCCGCCATGGTCGTCGCTGTGCTTGGTCCAGCCAGTGTTTGGTCTTGTTTTTGCCACCAGTTGAAGCGTAGTAGTGTAGGGGACGTGGTGGTGCTTTCACCGTCGTCGTTGGTCTCACCGACGGCAAGAATTCGCCGGTCAGCGCGCGTGTCGCCGCGGTCAAGCCGAAGGTTGGGGATGACAGGTGGGGTCAAGTTGTCAGTGACTGTGTAGTTCAAAATGGATTTTTTATTTATTTTCAGCAATAAATGAATAGTATTTGTTTTTGTTATTTTTGTGTAGATTTATTTAGAGCTCAAAAAATTATGAAAATTTTTGTGTGACCTCTCTGTGATGTATACTATTTAAGAAAAATATGAAATGTTTTTTTGCAGTACTTTTTGAGTGTGATAAAAATTGCTCAATTTATTAATAAATGGATTTCATGATTTTTCTAGGCTTAATTATGTATCAAAAAATTATGAAAATTGTTTTGCCACTTAGTTATCATGTGATGAACATTTACAAAAATTTTGAGGTTAATTGGAACAAGTTGATTTATTTCATAATTCTTAATTAATTAATTAATTCATAAAAGCAAATAGTAACCTTTAGTGATTTAGGTTTTGTTTGAATTTTTGATTGAGTGATGTCCTTAGGTCATTAGTTGGTAATGATCTTTGGCAATTGATGTTAGTGTTCTGGAAAGGTTTAGTTAGTTTGACTTGTAACTGTACCGCGAAGCAAAGTTGTATTCCACTTGTTAACTTTTGCATCCATCATCAAGCATCATGTTTCGTATTCCGCATCATGTTAAACATGGCATTGTTACTACGTGTAGTGAATGAAGGTGAACACGTGATAGTTAATCAAGTTGCTGAGGAGGTTAGTCCGTCTGTTGAGGTCGGATCGAATACTTGTGGAACGTCGTAGGAATCGGACTTTTCTATCAACGAAGGCAAGCCCCGGATGCATACAACCCTATCTTGTGTTTTATAAATTAATTTCGCTTTTGCTTTTCTATACTGCATTAAGTGATTAAGAGTTAAGTAAAAGTCTAATTGGTGCATTACCAACATTGTTTTTCCATATCTACCTTGATTACATGTTTTATTCGTAAATGTCTAGATATGCTTAGTCATGCTTAGTCGGGTGATTACCTGTCTCCTAAGAATTTTAAATGGATCTTTGGTTACTTATGTGATCATAAAATATGAGCATGTGGAGTAATAAATCTAGACCGGGAGGACTAGGTGTGTGTGAGCCACAAGACATGGAGGTCTTGTGAGCGGGTCCTTTCCGCCTATGTCGGTTAAGGTCCGTCTATTGTTGAATTGTGTGCGGTGAGACTTTGTAGTACTAACCACATACTCCGGTAAGCCTTAACTTGGTGATTCTATTACGAGAATGGCTACTCGTGCACTGGGAGTGGAGAGATGGTGGGAATAGCGTGCACCCACATGGCAATGGGCTGGAATGGTGGAGTACTATATTCTCGGGTGGCGTGGACCTGTTCTTGTTTAGAGGATCCGAGGGTAGGTTGGTATATGTAGGTCGGGGATCTGCATATGTCGTGTGGTCTGGAATCCCAGCTAGGTTTATAATCGGTTCGAATCGTCGTTGCTCCTTGGTTATGGAGACTCACTTCTCTGTTCACCATCATAGTTTAATAACTGGAACTTAAGGATGGTTTGGGAAGATGTTGGATATAAAGTTCATGATCTCATTACGGATTATGGCAGATTCATATGTGGTTCTTATAAAGTTTTATATGTTGAAATGAAGAATTTTGTTAAAGAGCTTTTACGCAAAATAACTTTGATTATTGCTAAAGCTATACCTTGAATCCTAGAGCTTGCATTCCTGAGTTTATCAGTTCTTATTTTGGTTAAGTCTTGTTGAGTACTTTTGTACTCAGGGTTCGTTGACCCTTGTTGCAGGTGAGCCTCATGAGCAGATCTGTTTTGGATCGTGCTGCATGACTATTGTTCGATCTGACGATGAGAAGTAAATGTGTGGCCCTTGGGTAGGGCAGTTTCATTGTGTGTTTTGTATTATATTATAATGCCACTCCACTATTTCATTTTGTAATAATCATCAAACTTAGTTGTGAGGTTTGAAACTACTGTTTTGTAAATTATGTTATTGTAAGACTTCCGCTGTTTTTACTCTGGTGTAGATATTTGAATAAATGTTGTAATACTGCAATGACTCTGTAATGTGATCCTGCTTAGAAATCATGGATGATTTGGGGTTCCCCGAGGACACCCGACAGTCTTCTTAAGTTACCGGGAACATATGCATAGATGTCAAAGGTCGTTGGATAATGACAGGTGCATGTGGGCCCTATAATTTAGGAGGTTCTGCCACATTGCTCCCACGGCCAAACACAGTTCCCACCAACACATACCAAGCAAAGAAGGTTATAAGTCCACTCACATTGGGGGTTGAAAAAATCTATGCATGCCCCAACCACTGTATCCTTTTTCGGCGTGGCGCATCGTTCGAGACTTTAGATACATGTCCTAGGTGTGGGGCTAGTTGGTACAAGAACAATGACCTTCAAAGTGGGGTGGAAGCCTCCACAGGAAAGAGGAAGAAGGGTGGGAAGAAGGTGGTGCAATAATCTTAGACCCCAGAGGAAACTCCATTAGGCAACAATGCAAATAAGAGAAGAATTCCTACCCTGGTTATGTGGTACTTGCCAGTGACCGACCGCTTGAGGCGTATGTTCCTAAACCCTAAGGAAGCTGCACTGATGACATGGTGGGATGATGAGCGTAAGGTGGATGATGATACGATCGCACACCCGGCCGATTGTAGCCAGTGGCAAGCGTTCGATGCCAAGTACAAAGCAGAATTCAGTGATGACCCACGAAATGTACGGTTCGGCTTGAGCACCGATGGAATGAATCCCTTCAATGAGAGGATGACCGGCCACATCACATGGCCAGTCATCTTGACCATGTACAACCTCCCAACGTATTTGTGTCAAAAGAGGAAGTACCTTCTCCTCACCATTCTTATCTGCAGCCCCAAACAACCAGGCCTTGATATAGACGTGTTCTTGGAGCCTCTGATGCAAGAAATGGAGAGGCTATGGAGGTATGGGGAGCCGATGTACGATGCATTCCGGCAGGAGGACTTCATATGCAAAGAAATAATATTTGTTACTACCAATGATTACCCCACGTTGTTTACCCTGTCTGGACAGTTCAAAGGCAAGACTGGATGCTTAGTCTATTTAGATGGTACTAAATGGGTGTTCCTAGATGGATCCAGGACGATAGTTTACATAAGGAACCGGCGCTTCTTAAAGATAGGTCTCAAGTACCATGACAAATTGTACCTAAGATACTATGGCAACATCTTGGAGGATGAATCCCCTCCAGAGAGATGTCGTAATGGAGAACATGTGTTCAGAATGGTCCAAAAATACATGTCATCTATGGAAAGAAGAATCTGGATGGAACGATCAGAGATAGAAGCACACCTCCCATCGAAGGTGTACCATTCAAGAAGTAATCGATCTTCTTTTAGTACCTGCTATATTGGCTAGACTTGGAGGCCCCCCATGCCATTGATGTGATGCACGTGCAGAAGAATGTCTTTGAGAGTCTCATGGCTACCTTGATGGACACAGGCAAGTCAAAGGATGGTCTCAGATCACGGAAAGACATAGTGCAGCTGAACATGATGCGGGAGCTTTGGCCGGTACAGCAGGATAATGGCAAGTACAGTCTTCCCACGGCTAGCTTCAACCTAACCCTAGAGGAGAGGAGAGCTATATGTAATTTCCTTAGGGGGGGTTAGAGTGCCGACTGGGTTTTCAGCGAACCCAAAGAAGCTAGTGTCGATGACAGTGTTCCTACCAATTGCAATCAAGGCTATAAAGCTAGAGTTCCTAAAGATGGCCATCACCCGCATGTGCTACTTCTTTTTGAAGATCTCACAGAAGATGATTCGCAGGCAAGAGCTGAGTGACCTACATGAATTCATGGTGGAGACCTAGAACCAGCTAGAGATGTGTTTACCTCTCGCTTTTTTGATATAAGGGTACATCTCATGATTCACCTAGTTCATCAAATCGAGGTGCTGGGCCCTAGCTTCTTGCATGAAATGTGGTCCTACGAGCGGTTCATGTCGGTTCTAAGCCGATACGTGCATAACTAAACACACCCAGAGGGCTCCATGATAGAGGGTTACAATTCTGAAGAAGTCGTCGAGTGCTGCCAAGAGTGGCTAAAAGTACAGAGAGAGATTGGTAATCCCGATTCTTGTCACAAGAGAAGGCTAGCTAGGAAGGGCACAAGTGGTAGGAAAGTGTTCCTCGACAATGATTACAGAGAGGTGAGTCGGGCGCATTATAGTGTCTTGCAGAGTATGGCAGTGATGCAACCGTACATTGATGAACACATGGCTATCATTATGGCTAAGAAGGTAGAGAGGATGCTCAAGGCAAAGAAGGGGATGAGGATGAGGATGACGACACCTCATCAGGGGGATATGTAAGTCCTGAGGATCCTTTCGCACGAGAACCTAGATAGAGGCCAACGGAGGACGAGTTGGACAAGGATTTTGATCCGAACGACGAGGTACGGATAAAGCCTTAGTAGCTTATAAATTTGGCTAATGCTATGGCTATATGTTACCTCTGCTAACACTTTTGACCTGCCATATACACAGGTCATCCCTACTCAACCTCTAAAAAGATGACGTTGGCCTCCGGCTCATCTTGCCGGACAATACGTAGCGGGGCAATGGAGATCAGAAGAAGGAGCCATAGATACTCATAATGAGGCCTCCGCTCCACAACCTCAGGACACAACCACGACTGAGACTGCCCAGCCAAAGAGGAAACGAGGGGGGATTAGAAAGCCAAACCAATATCACGACAAGGCATGCTATGTGATAATGGAGGTCGGGCCAAACGGGCAGATCCTTGAGCCATATATGTACAGGGCAAAATTCTGTAATCACATTGGGTTATTAGTTAGAGATAAGTTGAACCCAACTATCCGTGGCTGGAATCTTGTACCTATGAGCCAAAAGGTAGACCTATGGGAGAAGCTGAAGCAGAACTTTAGGTTTTTGGTGGGAACGCACGAGTTGGTACAACAAAATGCTTTTAAGATAATGGGGCATAGCTTCCGACATTGGCGGTCGGATCTGAACAAGAACTTTATCCAAAAGAAGTTAACTCCTTTCCACGAGTATGGCAACATAACTCCTAGTCAATGGGAGGAGCTCGTGGCTGAGAAGACTTCAGAGGCATCATTGGCCCTCAGTGCCCGTAACAGCGAGCAGGCGAAGAAGAACCAACACTACCCTCGTCTAGGCCCCGGTGGCTACGTTGGCAAGCAAGAGGTCTTTAGGAAGATGGACGCAGAGGCCGAAGCTACCAGGAATACGGAAGTGTCGAAGTTGAAGCCACGCCTCAAACAGTGGATATACGCGAGGAGTGTGGATTCATCCGGTAGTAGCCTCAAGTTTGCTAAGCCGAAGACCGGAGAGGTAGTATCAAAGATACTGAAACTTGCTGAAGACAAGGAGAAGGGCGCATTTAACCCTTCCAGAGAGAGGGACGAGCTTACCGTTGCCTTGGGAAACCCCGAGCACACAGGACACACCAGGGGGCTAAGGAAGAGGATGTCATGGAAGCATGGATTTATAGAGGAGAGGCACATGTACAAGAAACATGGCAGAGACCGAGAGTCTAATCTTGAGCGCCAAGGGAAGGCTCTAGTTGAAAAGATGTTGGTGGAGAAAGGACTGTCTACGATGGAGCCACAGACACCAATGGGGCCGCCTAGAGAACTGGCGGTAGTTGGCAGCCCTCCGGATGTTCCTAGCAGTCAAGGTTCCAATGCAACCGGAACCCCCGTCGATCGCATACGGGCGCCAACTAGTTGCAAGTTGGTGGTTCCGATGGGCAGGCAAAACGTGATCATTGAGGTGGCAACGGGCGTGGCACATCCTCCGAGCGACATGTGGCACAATAGGGACATCCCATAGGACTACACTCGGGTCGAGGTGCATACCGTGAAGCCTGAGTTCATGACTTGGAAGATAGAACACCCTACTCCCGAGGGGCTCGTGTTACTCAGAGACGTCATGAACCAGTTCATCCTCTGGTATAGATGGGACATTGTATTGACCGAGTCTTCGCCAACTCCGACTGAAGTTCATCCTCTGGAGCGACCCGTCGAGGACGGGGAGGTATACTCACCGGCCCATGACCATGACCACCACATGCTAGAGACTTCACCTCATACCAAGCAAGGGCATGATGACATGCCACATCCTTCTCCACCTTGTATCGAGCATGGGCATGATGACATGCCACGTCCTTCTCTAGCTCATACCGAGCAAAGGCATGATGAGATGCAACATCCTTCTCAACAAGCGCAGCCGATACATGAACAAGTGTCTCATGAACAGCAATTGCCTCATGAACAACCATACGTGAAGAACAAGTGGCCCCTGGAGCAGGTGATGCACAAGTTGACAAGGACATGCCCTAATGGGAAGCTCGAAACAAAATCCTAATCAAGATAAGGCCATCATATGTGTGGGGGATATACCCCCAGGTACCACAAGGTGGTACATGGGCCGCACCATCTGAGGTGGCCTGGCCCGTAAGATCAAGGCGTACGCATCAAGATTACAAGTTGTACTAGATATTGTAATAGTACCAAATTGGATACTTTACTTGTAACCTTGTCTCTTCGGAGTATATAAGGAGAGACAAGGGTCCCCTAGAGGGGAGGTTAATCTATATACATCTCAATATAATACACCAAAGACACAAGATGTAGGGTATTACATCGACCAGACGGCCCGAACCTGTCTAAATCGCTGTCTCTGCGCCTTGTGTCACCATCTGGTTCCAGATCACACGCATCCTACCGATAATCTACCACCACGGGCACCCCCTCGGTGGACTGCCGACCATATTTCGTCGACAGTGGCGCGCCAGGTAGGGGACCCCTTTAGGGGATCATGCGCGCTGATCTACGGCGAACCAGATGGGATCTAAAGATCGACGCCGCTCGTGGCCACCTGACTTCCTACGGCAACGTGCTTCAGAAGCCTGACAGGCTTGATATCACTCGGCGATGGAATCAATCTACTATGGCGGCAACCCATGCTTCACGACGGCAACCCTCCAGCTTGTGTCGGGATTTCACCCAGGACTCGCAGGAGCGCATACATGCATCGGATTCATGAGAGGGAGCGCATCGTTGCATGCGTCACAGCACATACAGGAAGATTCTATTTTGTTTTTTATTTACCCATGCGGTGCTATCATCATGATTATTAGTTACTCAGATTGAATCTAATCGTTTCCTTTTATTCTCTGACATGATGACCAAGCACATGAGGAATCACGCCGACCAGCAAACAATTCAAGACATGCAGATTTGCATGCATACGGGGGGGCATCAGGCGTGCACCAACAATGTCCCATGTCCCGTACTTGATACTCGGCGGCATCCATACAATGCAACGTATATAATGCAATACGTCGGAGTCCAAATACATGGAGTCGTCTGAGCCGTCGGCAAGCTACGTCGAGCTGCAGAGCGAGCCACGAGCTGCTGAGCGAGCCACATCGAACGAACTGCTAAGCGTGCCATCCAAGCCATCAAGCGAAAAGCCCAAGTCATAAGTGAGCCGTCCATGCGACATCCACCTATTCGGACATCGCGACAGGCCGACTACTCTGCTCGGTCTTCTATCAAAGCGCCATATGGCATCGCTTCTCCGATCAGTCAACGATCTCTCCGACCACGTCGACCACGGACCACGTCGACCACGTCTCGAGTGGCTCCGCTGAGTTCCGACCACGTCGACCATGGACCACGTTGACCACGTCTCGAGCGGCTCTACCGAGCTCCGACCACCTCGACCACAAGACTACGTCGCAATGATGATCGCCGCGAAGAACGGCGCTACGACAATCGCGACCATAGTCATGACGACAGGTCGAAAAGCTCGAGGACCGGACAACTTCATCGCCAACGACACGTCAAGCCATCTCTTGAACATCGCAACACGCCGACTACACCCACCGGTCGTCAATAAAGCTAAGTATTATTTTTAATTGAAAATTTCTTTGATCATCATACACCTCCGCCGAACACCCTTAGGGTGCGCTCCGCGTCGAATTTTCTCCATACATACAATCCAAAACATGTATAAGTTTTTACAATGGTTCGCCGATACGTTTTCCTTCCTGCTTGAGAATCCCAGAGCCGGCACTGTCTCCGGCTCCACCCCACGCGTGCATGAGAGTCCGCCCTCTGCGCTACGGGTAGTCGGCAGTCGCTCCCTGGTAACACTGGCACTCTACGCGCGGCAGCGTTCCGTACCTCGCTCTACGAGATGTTGGTCAGCCTAGGGCTGGCGCATTCTTCAGGATAGGTTAATACATCGCGCTACGCCACTACATAACAAAAGGGCTAAAAACAGCTAATGTTATTTTTCAAATATTACACCAAGTATAATTCATTGCCAACCGAACACCAAGTGTTTACTTCACCTCCTATAGAGAGGTCAATATATTTCGTACATCATCATGTACTACCGCTCTCCGTGTTTATTTTTTAGGAACACAGTTCGGTCAGTGAGCTCATGCTTCAGGGTTCGCCAAGACCACTATGGTGCTCGAGGACTCTGGCCAGACCACGCTCGTGCTCGGGGACTCTAGCTAGACCACGCTCGTGCTCGGGGACTCACCAGACCACTCCGTGCTCTAGGACTTCTCGCCAGACCACTCCACGCTCGGGGACTCGTCAGACCACTCCGTGCTCTAGGACTTCTCGCCAGACCACTCCGTGCTCAGGATTCTACAACAATAGCAAAAGCAACAGTCTATCATGTAGATCACCACGTCGGATTCCCAAGACGGCGCCCTGTCTCCACGGGACGACCAGATCTGATCTAAAGCCCAAGTATCAAAATCAGAGCACAAGTTGGACTACAACGCCGTCTCCATCTCCAAACACGGCATCGACACGGAATTTCCAAGTCAAGGTTTCGTCGATCAAGACGTTCCTCTTATTACGAGCAAACAGGAAGCAAGCAGGGCCAATGCATATATGGATATATGCATGCATCGTATATGGGTATATGCAGGTGAACGTCATGCCCATGCAAGGAAACAAGGAGCCACCGTACTATGTATAGAACCATGCAACCAAGGAAGCATATATGTTGTATACAGGGCCATGCATCAATGGAGTGCGTATACATGTATATGTCACCGTTTGTTGCATAGCATCTGATACTTCGTACAAGTCCAATTTAGATCACCACACAAGCCAACGACGACGACGAGTACTCTAGCAGCGGCAAAGGCTTTTCCTACTGCTCCTACACCATCGCCGATCGCGAGCTCCGCCGAGCTATGACCACGTCGACCACGGACCACGTCGACCACGTCTCGAGTGGCTCCGCTGAGCTCCGACCACGTCGACTATGACCACGTCGACCACATCTCAAGCAGCTCCGCCGAGCTCCAACCACGTCGACCACGACCACGTCGACCACATCCCGAGTGGCTCCACCGAGCTCCGGCCACATCGACCACCAGACCACGTCGCGATAATGATCGCCGTGAAGAACGGCGCTACGACAACCGCGACCACCGTCGTCACAACAGGCCGAAAAGCATGAGGACCGAACAAATTTATCGCCATCGACCAGATTTCTATCCAAAGATAAGTACACTTCTAATATTTATATGTAATATAATTTTCATTACGACGTTTCTCCACAACGTCCTTGTCATGATTATTCTTCCAATAACGTTTGTCCATGTATACCATCTTAAATATAACATACATCTATACTTAATGCAAATCCTCGACCAGCCATGTTGACGCTCGATGCCTCCAGAGACAGCCCTGTCTCTGGCTCCTCCCTACACGTGCACGAGCGTCTGCCCTCTGCGTTATGGGTGGTCGGCAGCGGCTCCTTAGCGACGCTTTGTTCTTCCTACACGTGCACGGGCTCCGCGCCCCGCGTTATGGTTAATGGGCTAGCTAGGGCTGAAGACTCAGCTACACACTAACTGGTCGGGCAGTTTATATTAAGTATAAACACAAACTTCACATTAATACTGATGTTTACAAAGCACCAACTGCTTTATCACATCATGCTCATTTGCAAATGACTGCTGAGCGTCATACGCTATTTCTTCACCGCTGATTTTTTCTCCATAATTTATTATTTTATACATCATGTACTACTATTCTATATATTTATATTGCAGGAATTTTGAGCTATGCTCGGGGACTTCGTCGCTCGCTCCTCGACCTGTGCTCGGGGACTGCCTCGACCACTCTCCGACCACGGCTCGGGGACTTCGTCGCTCGCTCCTCGACCTATGCTCGGGGACTGCCTGCCTCGATCACTCTTCGACCATGGCTCGAGGACCTCGTCGCTCGCTCCTCGACCTGTGCTCGGGGACTGCATCGACCACTCTCCGACCACGGCTCGGGGACTTCGTCGCTCGCTCCTCGACTTGTGCTCGGGGACTGCCTGCCTCGATCACTCTCCGACCACGGCTCGGGGACTTCGTCGCTCGCTCCTCGACCTGTGCTCGGGGACTGCCTCGACCACTCTCCGACCACAGCTCGGGGACTTCGTCGCTCGCTCCTCGACCTATGCTCGGGGACTGCCCCGACCACTCTCCGACCACGGCTCGGGGACTTTGCGTCTCGCTCCTCGACCGTAGCTCGGGGACTGCCTCGACCACTCTCCGACCACGGCTCGGGGATTTTGCGTCTCGACTACATGTGACTGGCAACTCGCATATAGTTGGGATATTTTTTCTCACTTAGACCTTGCTACAAGGCTCATACCTCGCCTTCCAGTAAGCTCGGGGACTACATCGGTACGATGCACCTGTCGGTGCATCTTGTATCGCCTGTACGACGATTGTGTTCTCAATTTAACTGGGAATTCTTTTTAGACCCTGGCACCACGTGCCTAAGTCACCTACTACCAGGCTCGGGGACTAAGTGGGCACACTCCACCTTGCGGTGAATGTGCTTGTTTTTTCGACCACTACGCCTCTGATGATCAAAGATGCTACGCTTCAAGACGTACTTACATTTTTTCAGAAATACAAGTGGGCACACTTCCTGGGACGGAAATCTTTTTCTTTCTTCTTAAGAGCACCATACATTCTTCGGACAACCTACTTCTCTGGCGACAACGGTGGTCGGAGATGTCAAGAACTCAAGCCTCACTGTTCGGAGAAGGTTGAAACGGCGTGTCGCATCAGAATACATGGCGCTCGGGGACTAGCTGTGGGGGATATACCCCCAGGTACCACAAGATGGTACATGGGCCGCACCATCCGAGGTGGCCTGGCCTGTAAGATCAAGGCGTATGCATCAAGATTACAAGTTGTACTAGATATTGTAATAGTACCAAATTGGATACTTTACTTGTAACCTTGTCTCTTCGGAGTTTATAAGGAGAGACAAGGGTCCCCTAGAGGGGAGGTTAATCTGTATACATCTCAATACAATACACCAAAGACACAGGACGTAGGGTATTACGTCGACCAGACGGCCCGAACCTGTCTAAATCGCTGTCTCTGCGCCTTGTGTCACCATCTGGTTCCAGATCACACGCATCCTACCGATAATCTACCACCACGGGCACCCCCTCGGTGGACTGCCGACCATATTTCATCGACAGTATGTGGGCATTAATGACGTCTCGTCGGTGCACAAGTGGATGGCCTATGACCAGTTCAAGCCTCAGAACCAAGTAAAAGAATTCAGAGCACCAGCTTTTGAGGAGGGCACCACTAGCAAACTGCACAAAGGGTTTAACAAGTATACAGCTGTTGATAACCTCAAATGGTTAAATGATTGCCCGGATAAATATGAAAAAGGCAAGAACTTCTTACCAAACCGAGTCATACAGTGCTTGCCACATGGAATGAGAAAGTTCCACGATTGGTACTTGCGTGCTCAGATAACAAAACTAGAAATCTTACAAGCATGGATCCCTGCCGACACATTTGGAGCCCCAGGTGGGCAAATTGCCGTTGAATTTAAGGATATCCAGGCATGCTTCCACCTCGAACGAATGGAAATGAATCTAATTCGCATATGGTGCCTGTAAGTCCTTGCCCTCTTGATATGATATGAATGTAATCTTTTAATTTTGTTGTAACTAACCCGCGCCATGATTTGTAGAATGCAAGCGGACTTTGTGAAAAAGAGGCCAGCTCTGAAACACGGGTATATAGACCCTTCACCTATAGCATCAACAAATTTTAATTACCCTAAAGAGTGAAAACTAGATTGCAAAGAACCAGGAGCTGGAAAGACACTTAAGAAGAAAGAGGACATCAGGAACAAGAAAATATTGGAAGAGTCCCTCAAGGTTGCGGCATACATTGCCCTATGTTTTAAAAATCTCCAACAACACGATAATATATGGATACCATACCACTTCAAGTAAGTTCGACTGTATACTTAGCTTTGTTCAATATACTTTGTTCGATGCAAAAGAGCTTATGTGTTCCTTCTATGACTAAATTCATGCAACGATCACTGGATTTGCATAGGCGTCTGGCTCTCACATAGCATGACATGTGTCTTTGATTTAGCGGATTTCCCAGTCGAGTCATACAAAGACTTCATAACGATTGTCAAGACGTATACATATTGACAATCCTCATTTTAGCTACTATGTTTGTATACATACTTGTATGGTTCAATATGGGATACTAACAAGTCGCATTTGCTAAAACCATTGGAACAGGGCATTCAGGCACTATGTCCAGGAACATAAGGGGAGGCATCATCCAAATAGGAAGAAAAAGTTGTATGTTAAAACTCTATGTGCGGTAAGTGTCATTTACTTTGGTACTCCATATATTACGTGTCTATCAATAGCAATACTTAACATCTCCATATGCAAAACACACAATGCCCCAAGCAAAAGCCTGGGAGTCTACATTGTGGATACTATACATGTATTATGATGAGTACCATCGGTGGCTACAACGGAAACTCCAATCTGGTAAGTTTGAACCTCTTTGCTCGTAGTATGAAAAGTTCGCATATGTTGTGATATAGTAAACCTAAACTTGTTCTCTTGTAGTTGGAGAAAGATAAAGACACGAGAAGGAACCCATACAAGGATGACGAGCTCTTAGAGATGGTCGGCGACCTTTGCAACTTCATAATGGACCAGATTGTATATCATAAAGGCACTTACCATCATCTTCTTTCCGACTTAGGTAGTAATCCTCTATACCAACACCTTCGGGAGACTGATAAGCTAGCCCTAGGCCGTTGATGACAAAGTGGACTTGTGGTATGATTTGAATCAGACTTTGGAACGGTTTGGACTTTGTTTTGCGTGTAGACTTGTGGATTTCTTAATGGACTATGTTATAATGATGGACTTCATAATGGACTATGTTGTAATGATGGACTTTTGTGAATTATGACTTGTGATGATGTTCTAAATAATGGTCTTGTGTTTGTGGATGTATATATGTATATTTGTGGCGGTCAGATTCGAATTTGAATATATATATATATATATATGGTCAGATTTGAATTTGAATTAATTTTTTTACTGGAAAATCCACTGTAGGGGCGGTTCTTGATTGAACCGTCCTTACAAATACACACAACAGGGGCGGCTGGTGATACAGCCGCCCTTACAGAAGTCCACTACAGGGGCGGCTGATATTACCAGCCGCCCTTACAGAGGGCACTGTAGGGGCGGCTGAAAACACCAGCCGCCCCTACAGAGGGCACTGCAGGGACGGTCAGGAAGCCGCCCCTACAGAGACACCCTCTGTAGGAACACCTTGAGAAGGACGGCTGGTGTAGCCGCCCCAACAGAGACTCTAGGGTCGCTCCTACTGTAGTAGTGCCAATTGGCTTCCCTGCTGACTTGTGAAGCCAGCGAGAGGCTCGGCATGGTTTCGCAAGATATTCGCTGCCCCGTAGCTTGCAACGTGAATTGACTGCATGATGAATCTCATCATGGTCAGGTGCTGCTTTACCGGGCTTGTTGCCTACTTGCCGTCATGCAAATAATGATTATGTTTATATACAGCCAGGAGGTCGGCCGCGGCCGCGATTCTAGCTTGCTAGCCCAATAATCGCGGGGGTGCACGTATGATGAGTGTATTGTTCTATTATTTTCTCATGGGCTCGATCCGCACATGAACGAGTCGTCGTCGTCCTCTTTCATGCACGCTCATCCTTTCTTCGATCTGAAGGTAATGATCGGCTAGCTGATGTTGATCGGACAGTGTGTGCTTCCGGCACTCGACAAACCGGCAGATAACAAGCGACAGAGCAAGGGGATCGGTGAGGCTGCAATGGATCAGGTGGTCCTCCAATCCTAAGGATATATTTGGATACCAAGCTGTTACTAGATAGCTAAAAATATTCAAATCTGGCCCTGGCCTATCTAATAAGTGGATTATTTTTTTAGCTAAGTCTTCAACTAGTTGTAAGTCAACTCTAGTTAATTTAGACTAATTTTTACACCTAACTAGTAGTAACTAGCTAGCCCTAACTTATAAAACATGTCCTAACTAATAATCAAGCTAAATAACCGATTCACCCGAGTAACTAGCTAGCCCTAACTTATAAAACATGTCCTAACTAATAATCAAGCTAAATAACCGATTCACCCGGATCAGCATGCCTCGCACTCGTTTATGCTTTACTGTGCAGGTACCCTGCGTTGGATATGGTACTATACAGGAGTAGCTGGGTGAGGTAAATGAGTTGCAGCGAGGCATTCATAACATGCATATATATATATATATATATATATATATATATATATATATATATATATATATATATATATAAATGTGCAGGTGGCTTCGTGCATGGGGTTTCTGATCTGCGATTGGCAGGTGCCACGATCGACGCATGGCGTGTCGATGTACTAGTACAGCGTACTGTACTATGCAAGCTCCTGTACATAATCTGAAGACAAATCTGAGATCGAGCGCGCTTAGTTACATCGTATATCCGGAGAACGTACGTCGTTCGCTACATGCATGGCCTATTGGCCTGATAGACTTTGCAGCACAAAAAAAAATCTCGAAGATATTTGGACAATAGCTAGCACTGTCAAGCTTTAACTAATATATATATATATATATATATATAACATGCATGCTGCTGGTATATATAAGATATATCGTTCGCATGCCAGCTGCTGAGACCAAAGTTTCATGTGGACTTGTGTCTGATTCTTTGGGAAAATATCTCCAGGTCTCAATCAAATAATGCCATCTCGATCGACAGGCGAGATGATCAGGGCGTTTGGCTGGTACACTGCTCGCTTGTTTCAGCTTGTTTCAGCTTATTCTCCCTCACAAAATACTATTGAATCATCCGAAACCATCCAAAATTCACTGTGCTGGGCACCATCCGAACACGAGTTACATGCATGGTCCTCTCGCTGTCGCCAAATTCTCATTCCGCTCACGTTCTGGACGCTTCCTACGTATGGTTGCTGCTTCGGCCGTACGTATACATCCATCCAGACAGAGAAACGATCGATCGAGAGCCCCCTTCACTGCTAGAAAACATACCTTTCACCCACTTCGATTTTAGCCTTTAGTCTCGATATTTTTTACGTTCGGGACTAAAGGACTTTTAGTCCCGGTTCGTAATACCAACTGGGACTAAAAGTCATCTTTAGTCCCGGTTGGTGTCACCAACCCAGAGTAAAAGTTCACTAACTTTTAGTCTAGTCCCGGTTGATGTCTTCAACCGGGACTAAAGGTCTTTTACCCGGGACTAAAGGTCTCCCACGAGTCTATTCAAAAGGAGAGCGCACATGACTCTGTCACAAGTGGTGTGCAGTTGAGTTGGTAATGTACCTACGCGCGAGGAGAGAGGCGTTGGGTTCGAATCTCACGTAGAGCAAGCGAGGCATCGAGGATTTCCTTTATTTTTTTCTTTAGTCCCAGTTGAAAAAATCAGGACTAAAGGGCCTTCCCAGCCGAGGCTAAAACCGGTTCCTCTTTTTGTGCGCGCACGCTCGCCGGGAGGAATGAATTGAAGATATGCTCTCGCTCGCTCTACTTGATGAAAACTAAAGGCATGCATATGCAGGTAGGCACAGTGGCTGGCTGGCTGTAACGGTCTAGGGACCAGGGCGTGGTCGTGCATGCATTGCATACATGCACACAGACCAGACACAGCACCATACGATGCATCGAGTACCTGCGATGTATCATATCGGATGGGCAACTTGTTGGGATCGGCATGAGTGCTCGATCGCCCGGCCTGATGAGCTGATGGATCGCACGCGCATGCAGACGGCCAGCCGTGCAGTGCGTGCTAACGGCTTCCATGTGCGCGCGCGATTTATTCGGTGATGCGGGGCACTGCTGTTGGCACCGCGCATCTTGTCGCATCCATCGGAAAAAAGCTCCGGTCTTGGAGATATGAGATACGGATATACGTACGTATACGCTAGGTAGCTAGCTAGCCCAGCTACCTCCGGCCGGTACATCCGCGCCGTCGTCGTTTACCGAGAGGTAGGGATCGCAGGTACGTACGGCCTTGTCTACATGATGCTCACCAGATTTGTACGTGACGCCACTCGCGACACAGGTATATGACATCATGTAGACAAATCTTACGCTAATAAACAGTATAGCCGTGATGGAATTGTGTCATTCGACAGGGATTCATATATCTGTTTACCGAATGAATCTAATGGCCCTAACTTATTAGACGAACCTTTGAAAGGCTTCGTAATGAACTATGCCGACCTTCCTTGGTAGTGGGCCAAGAGGTTGATCACCAAGGGTGAAAGGGTAAATCACGACTCACAGTGAAAGTGTAAAACTGTTATAACAGCCGTGCTCATGGTCACGAGCGGCCTTAGAACATTTACGGAATAGATGATAAACACGGATGATACTACCCTCCGTTCAGACACTCGTGTGAATCTCTTCTCTGCTTATGATTTTTGCACCAAAAGCAGGCTAACCGATAGGGCCACGTCGCCCGCAAACCCGCTAGCCGCCGGATCAAGCCAATCCATGATATGGACCATTCGATCGGCGTAGCGGGTCTCTCACCCGTTAAGCCATCAACACGGACGGCCGCGAATCCTTGCGAACCCGCTCGGGAGCGACTCTGCCTCTACACGGCGCGTTTCTCTGCTCCGGTCCTCCCGCTGACCTCCGCTGCCCTCGCACCTCCCTCCTCCTTCCGGCGCGGGCTGGGGGCCATCGGCCCCAGCGCGGGTGGGGTGCGCAGCATTCTCGGCCATCCTGGCGTGGGCAGGGGCCCCTGCGACCCCGGCGCGGCGGGCGGTGCCGATGTGGCGGCTCCGGCCAGTCCGGAGCGGGCGGCGGACGCAGGCATGGCGGCTACGACCACCCCAATAAAGTCGTGCACTCGTGCCTGCGTAGAGGCTCGCTTACGAGCCGTTCCTTGCGCCGCGGTGGTGACATGGGCTCGCACCACCTACTGCGCATGGCTCTGCTGCTCGACCGGCCATCGCCGTTTGCCCTGCCGAGGATGCTCACCAGCCGTCCACAATCTAGCCTCAAGAAAATCCAAGGTCATGACCTGTGACAGCGTTGAACCAAATTTTGGCTTCAAGCTCGATATGGACAACGTCCACAATATGTTCGATGAAATGCTAGAAGGAGGAGAGAGCCCATGGCGCGAGTTTGATGCACCAGCGAAGCAACGCGCCGCGGGTCTGGTCTACTGGCACGTGCGAGCGCAAGGCCTCTCACCCGCCATTCTACGTCATCCGTGGCTCTCACCTGTCTCCCGCTTCCGCCTGCACACCGCCAGGCGACCACTGGCCTTGAGGAGAGGTCGTGCTTCTCCCCAGCTCGCCTTGCAGTGTAGCGCTACTCCTATCCCCTCTGTAGCGACGGCAAGCTGCTAGCAGCAATGCGCCTCTTCTTCCACCAGCATTCCGCCGTGCTTCCACAAACCAACAAATTCTTGCTGCGGCTTGCACTTGCCCTGCTGCTGGCCATCAGAATCACAAATCAGGTACTCCTAATACTATCTCTAGATGCCCTCTCCTATGATCCCTCCACATGTTAGGATGATCTCCATCAGTTGGTCCAACGGCCAATTGGGCCCTAGATCCATGCCCTGATCGGGGGCGCTCAGCCGGTTCTCCTGGCTAATGGGCCTCCGTCGCGTAACTCCATAAAAGAACGGTGGGGGCTGGGGCACAAGACATGAGATCACCGGTAGCCGCCAGCTCCACCCCGAAGTTCCTAACCCTAGACTGATCGAGAGGGGCGCTGTGAGCGATAGAAAACACCATCGCCTTTGCCGCCGCCACAGCATCGCACCTACACTGCTGCTGCGTTCGATGACCTAGTGGGCGCCTGCACGGCTTCCCTTACTATGACTCCAGTGGCCATGTCGCGGTGGCGCCATGGTCGTGACTGCGCATGGTGAGGTACATCACCAAGTCTCCCATCTAAGTCAAGTTTTATCCCCTGATCTACGATCCTAGAGGTCCTATTTTCTATCAATGGTATCAGAGACAGGTTACTAGGCGTAGATCTAGCTCTTGGAGTAGATCAAAACAAGAAAACAGAAGGAGGGGACTCGATTTGCCAAGCGGTTCGACCCCAACCCGAAACCCTAACCCTAACCCTAGAGTAAGGACGAAGGAGGGGAGGACCCACCGGGACTCCCCGCCGCGCGTCACCACCGCCATCGCGCGGGTAGAATCCCATCGTCGCACGGGCAGAATGGGCCGAGCCGCCGCTCGACGCCCGGTCGCCGGCACACGGGCTTAGGACGTTAACACAAGACCGCTCGACGGCGGCGCGCTCACCCACTGGGGAACGAGCGCTCTGGCGAGGGGACCCACAGCGGCGCCACACTCTTCATCTCCGACGTCGGTTGCACTAAGGAGAAAGGGGAAGATCTAGGGTTTAGGGCGAGCCCACTACAGCGCGTGTGGGGAATGGGGCACCATCGCCTAGACCGCTCGACAGCACCGCATTCAGCCTAGGGCGAGCACGCGCGCTGGTGAGGGGATCGGTGGTGGCGCCGCTACCGCGGCTCTTCTCACCCCGTACCACGGAATAGAGAGAGAAGGGTGAGGTGAAAATGAAATTAGGGGTTCTAGGAGAGCGGCCAAGGTACAGTTTTATTTGAGCGACACGCGCGGAGAACTGTTTGATGCGATCCGACGACAGGCGTTGCTAGGGCTGCTTTCAGCCCAGGTGGGGAAGGAGATTGCCAGCCCAGGCCGGGTTGCGGCCTGGGCGCGCGCGCCGTACCGAGACGCCGCTGAGCCACGCACTACTGCTGCGGACTGGGTCGCGTTCTGTTTTCGCCAGGACAGGCTGAATGAATAGTAAACACAGAGTTTTGTTATATTATTTTCAGAAGCAGTTTTGATGAATTTTGTCAATCTTTGAATCTCTGTCAAAATTTAAACCAACGAGATAATTTTTTCAGAGAGTAGATGAGTAAAGTAAAATGCTTCTGAAAAGTAGATCAATAATTTTTCATGGTTCTGCTGCAAAGTTTAATGTTGATTGTCTTCTAATTAAATTCAAATCAACGTGAGAATTTAATTTGAAGAGCAGTTATATTTAGTAAATTATGATTATGTTTATCCTCTAATTAAATTGGAACCAACGGGAAAATTTAAATTAGAAGAGTAGTCCGTTTTGTTTAAGTCAGATTATGGTATTATTATTTTCTAACCAACGTTGATGATGATAATATTATAACGAGTTCAAGTTTGAGGTTTAAATCTATGATAAATTTTACACCAACATGTCAATTTTTCATAGAGTAGATAAGGACCGAGAAATGCTCCTGAACTAATAGAATGTATTTTATTAACATGTTTCCGCTGCAATGAAGTGTTCATTGTCTTCTAATTAAATTCGAACCAATGGGGGGATTTAATTTTGAAGAGTAGTTATATGTTTTTCATGTTAAATTATGAGTTTTATGTATTAATTCTATTTTCTTTCCAACCGTGATGTAGAATTGATGCAGAAGCACCTTGTATGTTCTATTTTAACCGACGAGATTACTTGGCTGCAAGCCAACGGGATACAATGCTGGGCTATGTGAATAAAAATGCTTGAGTTAAGCCAGTTTAGGACTATTTTTTGGTTGTTAGTTTACTAATTTTCTGATTAAATTAGAACCAATGGAAAGATTTAATTGGAAAATGAAGAAATAAGTGAATGTTTTAGTGGTCATGACTAAGTTTTCATTACAGTAAATTGTGCATAGATTTATCACGTATGGGGAGAAGTTCTTGCATAGTTCTTGTGCTTGTCAATCCTGTATGATGGGAGAAGTTTTGTGATGATTCACATGTTTTGTATCCCGCATAGCGAGAAAAGTTTGGGTAGGTCTTATGCTGTCCTAGTATTGACCGTAGCACAACAGAAATGCGCCATCATGGTCAATACAAATCAAAAGACAAGAAAAAGATGCAAGCGTGACTTGCAAAAGTACAGTTAATAAAAGACCTCGATGAGTTCTTGAAGTGGAATGAAGAAAGTGTACTCCTATACGGATCAAGAAATAACTTTGTTTGCATGACGTAACCATGTGAATAAAGTAAGTAATAAGTGTCTCCTAGGTCACCGTTTTTCTGAATAGTTCTCAAAATTATGGCAGTAAAGTTTATTCTATATTTCGAGAGGGAGAATAGTAAGATCAATTAAGAAAGATACTCTTCATTAAGAGTAAGATAAAAATAATTAAGATGAATGTGACCATTGGAGGAGTACAACGGTCATAATAATGATACCCCTAAGCAGAGAAATAGCTAAATTCCTGGACTTTTAAAAGTTCCGATAGGAAGATAGCGTAGTCAGCCTCAAAGATATAAAGGCGGTGCTTAAAGTGCCATATGAGGTTTTAACAGATTAAACCCACACAAGAAATTTAAAGGTGCGCTATCTTTTTTAGAAGAGGGATGATCTGGGGGAACATGGTATGTAGAGATCTATGACTTGAAGAGAAGCGGGACTGCGTTCCCACTTTAGTGATTCAATAACAACGAATTTCTCAATACATGTTGATGTTGTATAAGTTATACAACACCTGTTGTTTGCTCTTTGAAGAAGATGAATAATGCAAACAAGGTGTCGGGTACCACGAGAAGGGGTCCCCTAAGCAACAATAAAAAAAATCGCTTAGACTCCGTCAAAGTCAAAGCCAAGGGACAACTGTTGGCCAAACCCTGGCGATGTCAAAAGCCACCTATTCTCTGCCTCGCTAGAGGCCTCGCACGGAAAGCCTCAGTCGGCCTACCGAATCTCCGTCTCGCTCGAGACCTCGCGAGAAAGGCCTCGGCGGAGGAACCAATTCTCTGTCTCGCCCGAGGCCCCCCACGCACAGCCTCAGACGAGACACCGATTCTTCGCCTCGCTCAAGGCCGGCTCAGCAAAACAACCCCGTCGCTTCCGCCTCGACCAACTTCCTGGACAAGACGTTACGTCCGACCGGCGTGTTCGACCGCTCCCACGATATCAGCCGAAAGGTGGCTCGACACAGTGGCATGGCCGACTGGATGCCAGTCACGTCGAAGCCACGCTGTCCAGGACAGGATAAGGGTTACCAGCCACTATGCTCGGTACTGTGCCCACGACCCGCACCCATACTGCACTGTGCCACCTAACCTCTGTTCCAGAAACAACACGACGTGCGGAGTCAGGTCTAGGTTACTATAGCCTCGGAATCAGTGCACAGAACCAACTGCTCCCTCCACGCCTCGGCAGTCTACTTCGGGGTCTCGGCAACCTCGGGATTCACGCCTGCCGAGCCCCCTACAACGGCTTAGCCTCGGCACCAACTGGGCCTCGGCTCCTCACGTAGTCAACGCACAGCAACCAGCATGTCGCTCTAACGGTGGAAGGCCACCACGACCACAGCCGCCGTGAGGCCACCGCCACGCAGCCTATCCAGTCCCTCCAGGAGTGGCTATAGCTTGGGCTGATCCTCCTTCGGGACGCCATACCTCCACTTCTTCGGACAGCTCTCCACGATCCGCCCGGTGTAAGGAGGAAGCCTGCCGTCGTCGTTGCGGAGGTAGAACCAGCTGGTATACCAGCGGCGATTGGTCGAGGCAAGTTGGGCCAGGATGTAAAGGTGCTGCCAATCCTGGCGCACTTGGAGAGTGCAGCCGCCGGCCCTCACCACCCTCCTCGCGCCCGTCGTGCCTGTCGGCTTGGTGGTATGCCTCGCCCAGAATAGGTGGAGCCATAACTCCTAATGGGGAGCAATCCCCAGGTACCCCTCACAGACAGCGATGAAGATGGCCGCCTGCACGATGGAGTTGGGGTTGAAGTTGTGGAGCTCTATGCCGTAGTATTGCGGGAGCACCCGCATGAATTGATCCACCGGCAAGCCAAGGCCGCGCTCGTGAAAGGACACAAAGCTCACGACGTAGCCGTCGCGCGACCTCGGCTCTGGCTCGCTCGACGGAGCGATCCACTCTGGCCTGTTGGGGTCAGTAACTGGGTGAAGAAGTCTGCCATCGATGAGCGACTGAAGTGTCTCCACGGTGACATTGGACTGACCCCAAGAGTCTGCCTCAATGACAATGGCGCCGGCCATTGGTGCGACGGAGAATACAGCAACGACTGTGAGCCTCTCTCGCTCTCTCTCCCTCACCTCTCTCTCTCTCCTTCTCCCCGGCGCTCTCTGTTCTAGTAACGGCTCAAGGGCGGCAAGGGCAAACGCAGGCAAGGTAAGGAGGGGAGGGGCGGGGCTCTTTGCGTATTTATGCAGGAAGAAGGTGAAATGAGCGGGCAACGAAATCAGGAAGTTTCCCCTAGATCCAGCATAGTTAATCCAGATCCAATTTTATCGCCCACGTACCCACCTTTCCCTCATTAATTATGTGAACAGTTATGATCCATCTGCTGACACGGCGTCGCGTCCGACCGCTGCAGTGGCAGGCGCCATTCCGCCTCCCTGAGAAAATCGCCTCAAAAGGCGCGCCTACTGTTGTCGAACTGATGGGGGGAGGGAATATCCCCCACCTGGTTCCTTTTAGACGAAGGAACTGGGCGCCGAGCCCGCTACGGTCCAGGGGTTCGAAGGCTGGGCCCCTGAGGGTTTCGACAGCCGCCCTAGGACAACAGAGTCAGGGACGACTATGGGCCAGCCCAAACGGGGCCAAGACCCAAGCAACCAAAACGCTTGGGACGCCCTAAGTCATGTCCGAGACCAGTAGGGAGGTCTCTGAATAGGATCCCACTGTAGGGAGGCACCGAGCCACCGAGGCCCAGCGAACAGCCCCGACACCCACTAGAGAAACCCTCGGTACTCTTGGAGTGCGTCTCTGGACCACTAGCCGACCTTAGGGAACGGGGCACGAGCCTCCACTCGGACTTACCCGATAACAGCTCGTCGGAAATGCCACCGCTCGAGCCCATCGAGGGTAGCCTGGCATATTCCCCCCTCCTTCTGAACGAAAAGGAAGCGCGAGGGTCGTACAAAAAGCCAGGGGAACCCCTGACGGTCCTCTCGCTCCGTACAGAGGCTAAGGGGCTCTCCCTGCAACTTTGCCGAGACCCAGCGACCTAGGCTCGTGCTCGAGGGGGCTCGGCAAACAAACCCCTCCTTCCGAACGAAAAGGTTGCGCGAGGGTCGTACAAAAAGCTAGGAGGACTCTTGATGACCCTCTCGCTCCGTGCAGAGGCTAAGGAGCTCTTCCTGCAAATATGCCGAGACCCCACGACCTAGGCTTGCACCCGAGGGGGGCTCGGCAAACAAACCCTCATGCGCGGGGGCGCACAAAAAAGCCAGGGAACCCCTGATCACCCTCTAGCTCCGTGCAGAGGCTCGGGGGCTCTTCCTACAACCTTGCTAAGACCCAGCGACCTAGGTTCACACTCGAGGGGGCTTGGCAAACAACCCCTCCGTCCGAACAAAAAGGACACGTGAGGTGGCACAAAAAGGCAGGGGAACCCCCGACCGCCCTTTTGCTCCGTGCGGAGGCTCGGGGGCTCTTCCTGCACCCAGGACGAAGATAAGCAACTTAAGCCCACACTTGAAGACCCAAAAAACACGATAAAGGGCATCGAGCCCGTTACGGTCTAGGGGTTCGAAGGCTGGGCCCCCGAGGGTTTCGACAGCCACCCTAGGGCAGCAAAGTCAGGGACAACTATGGGCAAGCCTGCGCATGGCCAAGGCCTGAGCAAACGATCACTCGGGATGCCCTAAGTCATGTCCGAGACCGGCGGGGAGGTCTTCGAATGGGATCCCATCGTAGGGAGGCATCGAGCCACCGGGGCCCAGCGAATGGCCCCGGCACCCACTAGAGAAACCCTCCGGTACTCTTGGAGTGCGTCTCTGGACCGCTAGCTGACCCCTAGCGAATGGGGCATGGGCCTCCACTTGGACTTACCCGATAACAGCTCACCGAGGGTGTCACTGCTCGTGCCCACCGAGGGTAGCGTGGCACCCTCTACCCCTTCTTCCGAATGAAAAGGATGCGTGAGGGCCGCACAAAAAGCCAGGGGAACCTCTGACGGCCCTCTCGCTCCGCGTAGAGGCTAGGGGGCTCTTCCTGCAATCTCACCAAGGCTCAGTGACCTAAACTCACACTCACGGGCTTGGCAAAAGCAATAAAACCCCTCTCACAACGCAAGAAAAGCCACTGGAGGAATAAATTCACTCCTCTAAGGCTTCAGGGGCTACACCCGGTGGGTGCGCTTATGCACACACACCAAGGCCTCGAGTACGAAATCCCATCCCGCCAAGAGCTGCTACGAGCTGAGTTTCAAAAAAACCTCAGAGAGAGCGCTCACACTCTCCCTGAGGCTCGGGGGCTACTGTCGGGTACCACAAGAAGGGGTCCCCTAAGCAACAATCGAAAAAAATTGCTTAGACTCCATCAAAGTCAAAGCCAAGGGACAACTGTTGGCCAAACCCCGGCGATGTTAGAAGCCACCTATTCTCTACCTCGCTAGAGGCCTCACATGGAAAGCCTCAGCCGGCCTACCAAATCTCCGTCTCGCTCGAGACCTCGCGAGAAAGGCCTCGGCCGAGGAACCAATTCTTCGTCTTGCCCGAGGTCCCCCGCGCACAGCCTCGGACGAGACACCGATTCTCCGCCTCGCTCAAGGCCGGCTCGGCAAAACAACCCCGTGCTTCTGCCTCGACCAACTTCCTGGACAAGACGTCACGTCCGACCGGCGCATTCGACCGCTCCCGCGATATCAGCCAAAAGGCAGCTCGACACAGCGGCATGGCCGACTGGATGCCAGTCACGTTGAAGCCACGCCGTCAAGGACAGGACAGGGGTTACCGGGCACTGTGCTCGGTACTGTGCCCATGACTGGCGCCCATACTGCACTGTGCCACCTAACCTCTGTTCTAGAAACAACGCGGTGTGCGGAGTTAGGTCCAGGTTACTATAGCCTCAGAATCAGTGCACATAACCAACTGCTCCCTCCACGCCTTGGCAGTCTACTTCAGGGTCTCGGCAACCTCGGGATTCATGCCTGCCGAGCCCCCTACAATGGCTCGGCCTCGGCACCAACTAGGCCTCGGCTCCTCACGTAGTCAACGCACAGCAACCAGCACGTCGCTCGCTAGGCCCTGTGTCCAGCAATCACTGGAGCTCCCATGCCGCACAAGTTCGGATGTGACCGGCGCGTTGCTCTAGCACCGGGCAGGACCGCTCCATCAACCATACCGCCATAGTAATAGGCTACAAAGCTCAGACATGCCACCTCTGTTCGCACAACACCGCATAGCTAACATATGTATCACCCCTGTCCCCCCTTCAACTATAAAAGGGAGGGATTTGGGCCATTTCTGGGGGGGACGAGAAGAGAGGTGGATAGGTTCACAAGGTAGTCGAACACACACTCGATGTTCTGTAACACGTGCACTTCTCTGCCGCCTGAGATCAACATCTCAAGCAATCCACGCCGCTCCGCGCAGAGACCTAGGACTAGCTCCCTCTCTCGCCCTGCTTGTAACCCCCTACTACGAGCATTTCGGTGCAAGGAATACAAGATCGATCTCTCAGACTGGACGTAGGGGGCCATTGCCCGAACCAGTATAAACCTTGTATCTCTTTGCATCACCATCCGGGATGAGGGGCACACAGTACGTTTTACTAGTTGGTTGAGGGCCCACCGGTCCAAAACACCGACACAAGGATCTTGTAATACAGGAGCCTGTAGAATCATTGCCTCTTGGCAATGAAGAGCAACAACAGCCTCATATGAAAGTGCAAGTAGCTGAGGCCCCACAAGGTCTCAAAGAATTAGTAAACCAGTTTGTTTGATGACTATGAAGTCTATGTTAGTGAAAAAATTCAAATAGAGGGTAATCTCATCTCATTAAAAAAAAGCCATGAGAAGCGTTTACTCGTCTAAATGGCAAGAAGCTATGGAAGTTAAAATAAATTCGATGAATACCAACGTTGTTTGGGACTTAGAAGAAATTTCTAATGGAGCCAAAACAGTAGGTTGTAAATGGGTCTATAAGATAAAATATGACTTCAAAGGGAATGTAGAAAGATATAAAGCATGATTTATAGCAAAAGGCTTTATACAAAGAGGATGAATAGATTACGATGAGAGTTTTCTCTCTAGTTTCATGCAAGGATTCTTTAGAATAAAAATGGTGTTATTGGCACATTACGATTTAGAGTTACATCAGATAGATATAAAGACGGCATTCCTCAATAGGGATTTGTATAAAAACGTTTACATGGCATAACCCAAAGGTTTTGTTGTGGAAGAAAAAGAACGTATTGTATGCCGCCTGTAAACATTCATGTATGGGTTAAAACAAGTCTCAAGACAGTAGTATTTGAAGTTGATGAAACAATGAGAAAGTTTGGGTTTTAAAGAAAATGAGAAGGACAATTGCGTTTATGCGAAGTTCAAGAATGGAAAATTTATTTTCCACATCCTGTGAATAGATGGCATTCTACTCACTAGTAGTGATGTTAATCTATCATTGGAGAAGAAGTTTTCTCCTCAAGTTTCTATGTGAATGATCTTGGTGGAGCGTCATTGGTTCTAGGAATCGAACTTCACCGAGATAGAAGAAAATAGGGTATTAGGACTATTGCAAAGGCATACTTAGAAAAGATTCTAAAGAAATAAAGTATGCATGCGAGTAAACCTACGCCTGCTCCTATAGTCAAGGGTAATAGATTTGGGAACTTTAAGTGTTCCAGGAACCGATATGAGATCGATCAAATGAACATGGTTCCATATACTTCAGCTATTGGAACCTTGATGAGTGTACAAGTACAAGTAAGAACTTACCCTGACGTAGTTTACGTATCCGGGATATTTTGGCAGAAGTCTAGTCCAGATATAGATCACTAAAATGGAGTTGAGAATGTCTTGCAATTTTACAAAGTGTCATAGGCCTCATGCTGAGTAAGAAAGAACAAGTACTCTCAAATAGTTGAGGGTACAAATATTAAGTCGTGGCGAGATGTGTAGTGAAATCCATGGTAGTTGCTAACACTCGCAGTTGGAGTATTATTGTGGAAAAGTTTCAAAGAAACAATTGTGGTGTCATCAGTGATGCATACCATAGTATAGTTTGACATGAGGCTTAAGGAACAGGCAAAAGGAGGTTAAGGGAAATAGTACCCGGATTTAACAATGGTAGTCAACAGCAATAACAATTTAAAGTAGTTAACTCCTAAGACAATAGATGAAGTGTGCTGCCAAACACATTGACATTGAGTTATACTCCCTCCGGTTCTCTAAAACAAGTCGTTTTGAGGTTGTCTTAAGTCAAACATTTTAAACTTTGACTACAAATAACTTCTTTTGGGTTGAGTTTGAAAATATAAAAGTGATGTAAGTAGATTCATCTCGAAATGTAGTTTCATAAAAGTATATATTGACTATATTTTATACATATTTTATAGCAAAAAGTTACAGTCAAAGTCGTTTCTTAAAGACCGTGTCGATGTCCAAAACGACTTGTTTTAGAGAACCGGAGGGAGTATGTTGTAAAGGAGAAAATCCTAAATCATTTTGAAAGCATTGAGCATATGAGTACCAAGCAAGTACTTGCGGATCCACTTACCAAAGGCTAATCACCCAGTGTATTCAGAGAACACACAGTCAACATGTGTTTACGGGAAAGCCTATGATTTCTAGATACTAAGGGCGTAGTTGAGAATCTATTTCAAAACAGAGAGGTGCATTGTAGCTGTTTAATCTAGTGGCAACTGACTGTGAAGATGAGGCACGCTCTATGCACTGATCTGTGATGGAATGGAAAAAAGATAAAGTAAGTTGAGTTTAAGTCATAAGGTGAGATCAAGGGGGAGAATGTTAGGATGATCTCCACTAGTTGACCCAATGGCCAATTGGGCCCTTGATCCATGCCCTGATCGGGGGTGCTTAGCCGGTTCTTCTGGTTGATGGCCCCCCGTCGTGCAGCGCCATAAAAGAACGGTGGGGGCTAGGGCACAAGACATGAGGTCACCGGTATCCGCCAGCCCCACCCCGAAGTTCCTAACCCTAGACTAATCGAGAGGGGCGCTGTGAGCGACGGGAAGCGCCATCGCCTTCGCCGCTGTCGCAGAACCAACCAATTTATAAGAGTACAAGTACAATGGTAGCCCGCAAGCGGTCGCACTGTCATACTTGAACCCATATAAATCCGGTAGTCCGTCGAGTACCACGACGGGTCTCGATAAACGATTTACAACAACCAAGATCGTACATGATTCAACATACATGCCACATATTACATAAAGTTCACCGATACATTTCATCATCAGAGTACGAATAAAAGTTATTACAAACCAAGTTTGATAGATAAAGCGGAAGCAATTAAGTTCGAAAATAAAGTTTCCAACATAGTTTGATACAGTGCCAAATAGGATCACGGTCCACAAAAGCAAAGACAGGGATTAAAAAAGAAGCCTGCCCAAGGCTTACTCCTCATCCACGGCGGGATAGAAGCAACTCTTGCAATAACCATGATACACAGTGCCATCTGCAACAATGGGAAAATAAAACCCTGAGTATGAGAAGGTACTCAGCTAGACTTACCCGTCATGATCCAGAAATAAAATGACTCCACGGATTATGCAAGGCTGTATAAGTGGACGTAGCTTGACAACATTTTGCATAAAAACAATTGACGTAGTTGGACCATTACGATGCCTTTATCAAGTTAATTATAACTATCCATTTCTAGATTAGCAACTATCCTGTGCCAAACATGTGGTATATCTATTTAAAAGCATACAATAGTAACCATAGCAGGTATTGTAATTCCATATTCATCCGAACCATCATGTTTCATAACCCAGTTACTACGATGTTGGGACTAGCCAAGTTTCTCACTATCCGAGAGAGACGGCGATTCGAATCGATTTCAACCAGCTGGGAATTTATTCCTAACACAAACCCAGGTCTACCAGCCACGATAGCCTCAGGTCACCTTTGGTACAACTCAGGTCTACATTTCGTGGGTCCGTACCGCGCCGCACAATCTGGAACACCGGATGCTAGGACGTTCAGGCCTAGCCTGCCCTTGGGCTCAGTTTGATCGTTCCCCGGAAGGAGCGCACAACAGAACGGGTCCTGGCCTGCGTTGAATTACTCGGCTTCGCGGTCGGAACGAGTTATCCAGCCAGCTAAGTGAGAGGCATGCGTTCAATCTTGTTAGAAGCACCAACAACGGTATGGTCCTTAATCGACATAGACGAGGATAGATCCACACCCAAGACCTCCATGTCTTGTTGCTTCTCTATCGACATCCCGCCCGGTCTCGATTTTCTTTTACCCCATGGTTTTGTTCCACGATAGCAAATATAGCCAACCATGCTCCGGTATCCACCTATATCTCGTAGGTGACAGGACATCACCTGACTTCTACCGATCTAAGCATGGCTAAGCATTTATTTGATCCTAGACCTATACCGGTTAAAAGTGTAATATCTGGACAAGGAATGTATATGCACCAAGTGGTTCCATTCAACTCTTATAACCTAATGCATCAATCATAAGTACTTAAGTAAACATTTGTAAAATACTGGGAGACTTAGAATGCTCTGGGGCTTGCCTTTCAGAAAAGAAGTAGGGCGGTGGTCAGGGCACTCCGGAAGCTCTTCAGGATTCTGCTCCACGCCTTCGGGAGCTGCGGCTTGCGGATTCTCCCGCTGGTCCCCTTCCTCTGCTTCTTCGAAGTCCAGCAACGTTATTTCTTCCTCCGATCCTAGATGCATGAATATGGCATAAGTATTATGAATGCATATATGTTAACAAGTGCATCATGTTTATTGAGTAGGTGCATATCTCTTCTCGATTATTTAATTAACTACTTCCACAATGCATCTACTCTATCACAAAACAGCAGCTACTTGTTTCACTCATAACTGGAGTTCTACTAATCCAAATGCAGTGATCCTGGACTTTCTGGAAAGCTTATCAAATTATCTACAACTTTGTTATTAACCATTTTTACAGCAAACATCATCCCTATCATGCAACTTATCAAACTACAGAAGCTGTCCGGAATCCTTTTACATTTGCATTTTAAGCAACAATACTTCTACTTCATGTAATCACTCAAAGTTTGACAACATAAAGCCTACCAACAGTTTAAGCATACCAAATACATTCAAGACAATATAATGGTGAAGCCCAAACTATATATTTAAATGCCTTTATTATTTTATTTAGATATCTAGGTTAAATAATAAACATATACCAGATGTGTTTCATAAATTCTCAAAAATTTACAGTGCTTTACTAAGGTTATTAAAAGACTACTGTAAAAGTTTCATGACATTTTATTTAGTAAAATATTCTATACAAAAATGACAAGACAGAAAGGCTTAAAGTAGCATAAATAAAAAACCCTAGTGAAAAGTGTCAAGCAACAGATTTCCTATTTTTCTTAGCATCCTTATGGTACTAGGATTACCTCCAACAAATTTCATGAATTTTGGATTCATAAATAATTTATAAAAATTCATACAAGGATTAACTATTTATAAAAGAAAAATCTATAACTATAGATCTACACATGCACTGATCCTCAAATTTTTACCAGAGTTCATACATGACAAGAATAGCTTACCACAAAAATTTCATAATTTTTGGAGCACAGGAACTCTAGATATAAAATAAACAAATTTGCATGCATTCAAAAACACATTTCAAATCTCTATTTAAATCTCCAAAAATTTCTACTGTAAATGCCAAGAATATATTTTTCCTAAATACTAACCTTCCTAAGGAACATAACCAAATTTATTTCCCAATTTTTGAAGCTACCAAACTGAAGATATAAAAATCACAAAAGAATTCAAAAAATGGAATCAAATGAGCTAGCTTTCAGATACGGAGTCGCTGACCGGTGGGACCCTTCGGTCAGAGGACCCCACATGTCATCGAGACGAAAACAGGGCCGGCGGCGCTACTCTACTGGCGCGGCCAGAGCTTGTCGCCAGTGAGTTCTCCGGTGAAACCATGGGCAACATCGTGACCTACTACTCAAGACGCGTCGGATGGTCTAGGTGGTGACCGTGCAGGTGCGGCGGAGCATGCTCGTCGCCGGCCATGGCGGCACGGCGGTGCTGCTCAACGCGGTGACGGCCATCTCCGGCCATGGAAATGCCAGGCGAGGCACGCAATAGTACCACGGTGACCTAGTGACTCTATTTAAACAGTACAAGCTTCACGCAAAGCTCCGACGACGCATGGCCACGGCGCGGTGGTGCGGAGGTTAGAGCGCGGCGGCGCGGGTTGTCGCGTTCCACGCCGGCGAGACCACTCACGGAGGTAACATCATAGCACCGGCTAATACTCGTCCTAACCAAGCTCTAACGCCATCAATCGGAAGAAAAACGCAGATGAGCCGAGCAATGGCAAGCTTGCCGTGGAGGCGGCCATGGCGACCGAGAACTCCGGCGAGAAAGAAAAGGCGAATACGCCCTCACCGAAGCGTGACAGCCGCTGCAATCAAGACGAGGGGGTAGAGAGAGGTGTGGCGTAGCCATGGGCGAGATGGAGGCGGTGGTGGTGCGACGTAGCGCACGCGAGGCGACGGCGGCGCAGCGGAAGCGTGGTGGGCCCATAACCCACAGGTCCCAGGATGATGTAACATCCCGACCCAGGGCTTAACATGATTAATAGGATACTCATACAAATAAGTTGCAACTTCTTTTCCGGAAGCCCATCTGCAAATAACTCCGGGTTAAGCGTGCTTGGCCTGGAGCGATGGGTGACCGACTGGGAAGTCCTTCCCGGGTGCGCACGAGTGAGGACAAAGTACGCAGAAAAGACCTGTGTTGGTCTGTGAGGGCAGTCTATATCCTAGAGAAGCTGTCAGATGTAAGCGGGCCCGGCCTCGGAGAGGCGGGACGTTACAGAATGGTATCAGAGCCGACTCTCATGGTTTCACGGGCGCGTGTGTCGTAGTTGCGCAGGCATGGTGCGCATGGCTGGTGTGGATCCGGCGTGGTCACACAGCATATCACTTGCGCTGGCTCTGGACACACGGACGTGGCCAAGAGAGGACGCTCCTGGCTTGGGATTGATCGACGAGGACGTCGATCTCTTAAGGGGGTGAGGATGTAACATCCCGGCCCAGGGCTTAACATGATTAATAGGATACTCATACAAATAAGTTGCAACTTCTTTTTCGGAAGCCCATCTGCAAATAACTCCGAGGTTAAGCGTGCTTTGCCTGGAGCGATGGGTGACCGACCGGGAAGTCCTTCCCGGGTGCGCACGAGTGAGGACAAAGTGTGCAGAAAAGACCTGTGTTGGTCTGTGAGGGCAGTCTATATCCTAGAGAAGCTGCCAGATGTAAGCGGGCCCGGCCTCGGAGAGGCGGGACGTTACAGCCGCCGCCACAACACCGCACTTGCTGCGTTCGACGACCTAGCGGGCGCCTGCACAGCTTTCCTTGCTACAACTCCAGTAGCCATGTCGCAATGACGCCGTGACGGTGCGCATGACGAGGTACATCACCCAGTCTTCCATCTAAGTCAAGTCTTTATCGCCTGATCTACGATCCTAGAGGTACTATTTTCTATCACCACTAACTCCCTGGGCTTCTCTCTCAAATTGCAGTATCTGGAATACACCATAGCCATACTATAATTCAGAATTCTCAGAATTTCTGAACTTATCTCAAATCTCAACCATTCCAGGAAAGTTTAATACAGAGGAAGCCTAATCCAGTCACCATCTCAAATGACATGTTGCAGATATCATTAGTCCACCATATCCTATGTACTTACAATTTATTTAAAGTTGAAACCGAAGTCTCAGGATTTGTATAACATACACTAGAGATTTGGTTTCTCGGTTCAGCATAAATCCAACAGAGACTGAATACAGATGTCTGGTTACTAGGGCCTAAAACAATTCGGCTATTTCTTTTAAAGAAAATCAAGGAGTGCCACTTGAGCCAACACTTGTTTGCCGTTGAAATTTAACAATGTGTTGCTTGTCTCGTGAATCTGGCTTCATTCATGGAATCATGGTCATGTATGGCCTGTTTGGTTCTAGGTCCCAAGAAACCATGGCAAATTTTATCCTGCCACAGAAATTTGTCCGGACAACAAAGGGTCCGTTTGGTAGGTTTGCGTTACCTCGCCTCGCTCGTGGCGCAGAAAACGAGGACCTCGCTTGCTTGGGCGAGCCGGAACCTCTCTCCTGCAGGAGCATTGCTTGCTCAGACCCCGACGAGACTAGCTTGAAAACCAAACAGGTTTGCCTTTCTACTTCCTAGCTGGGCAAGGCGAACTGCCCTGCTAGCCGAAGATCCAAACGCCCCCAAAAATTTATCACCAGTCAGCTTCAGTCACCAACCAAAATTGCTCTGCCCCGCGGCCCCGCGGGCCAACCATTGATGGTCATTTAGGGCCTGTGGACGAGGTATCAAGCAACCATTGCATGCACATATATTGAAATTTTAAGATAATCAAGCTTCAAATGCTAATGTCTGCTTAACATATTTCTATTTGCAATTTATTTTTACCATGATATTCCTTGGGATTTTATCTACAAAACAAGATCCCACATGGCTATACTTCTTTGAAGAAAAAAAAATGACATGTGGACCCTACATGTCATACTCATAGCTCTAACAAACTCTGGCATAACTGCCATTGAAACACGCTTTACTACTCCAGATTTTGGCCATATTCGCTTCTCTTATAATCTGTCTTTTTCAGCCGGAACAGTGTTTTTCTCTTCCAACAAATCAACCGGAACAGTGTTTCAGCTTGTTTTTTCAGCGAAGCGAACGGCACCAGCATTAGTTCAATTTCGGCTCTATCACAACAAATATCATTGTTTAGGACTAATATTATTTCCAGTGCAGTCCATGCTCTACAAGCCTTGCATTTTACAATCACAACATGATGCTATTAATTCTTGGCATTACCCTCTGGTCTCAATAACTTTGTTACAATATGAACACGTAATGTTATTATTTTTTGGCATTACCCTCTGGCCTCAATAACTTTGTTACAATATGAATTCTATCTTGCAGGTAACCAATTTTGGGTAATTAATCACCGTAATTACATAATCAGTGCCAGCAACCGTAACAGGAGGCTTTGTCCGAGTCTGCTCCTCAAGATCAGATTGACATCCATTGGCTGGTTCTCTCCTTGTCTGCTGCATTGTAATGTTTTGTGCAAGTTTCTCAAATAATTTAATCATGTGCTTTGCTATATTTCGTACATTTATGTTTTAAAATAATATTGAGTTTTGCTCCCTGATTCAGTTTACTTAGGGCGCGTTTAGTTCTGAAAATTTTTGGATTTTGGCTACTGTAGCACTTTCGTTTGTATTTGGTAAAAATTGTCCAATTATGGACTATTTAGGCTTAAAAGATTCGTCTCACCGATTACAGGCAAACTGTGCAATTAGTTATTCTTTTTACCTATATTTAATGCTCCATGCTTGTGCTGTAAGATTTGATGTGACGAGGAATCTTAAAAATTTTTGGTTTTTGGGTGTGAACTAAACGGGGCCTTACTGATGATTATTTGTAGAGACAAATCATAATGACCTGAGCATAGCCAGTGAGTACGACAAATTTATTAATATGCTTTCGTCACCTTCTTTAGGCTTTTTCCATCATCCAGAATTCTATATACAATAATATATTCTATTCCTAAACTATGTTTATCAAACCATAAGAACTATAGCTAGATAATATAAAGGTTATTTTTCATCATCTCTGCACTTAAATTCATCCACAACAGTAAAATCACCACCGGCTACCTCAAAGATGGCGCGACAACCATTTTCAAGAGAATTTGTAGCTCAATGCTACTCCTAGCATTCTTAAATCCTCTTGTTAATCAATGACTATACGCACCCTGTTCGCTTGTTGGTTTCAGCCAGCCCAAATCAGCCAGCCAATAGTATTTTCCTCTCACAACAAACCAGCACCAGCCAGCCCAAACCAGTCCAGAAACCAACCAGCGAACAGGCCGACGGTATATGCTTCTAAACCTGGGCCAAAGACTTAGGTCCAAACATCATAAGAGACCATCATATCTACTGACCATGGCGCACATTCACGTGAATAAATCATCTGGAGAGAACTTTAGGTCGCTACTCACTATAGCTCGCACCAAATTCTACACTGGCCCAAATCTGGTGTAGCGCACAGCCTCGGACAAGACACCGATTCTCCGCCTCGCTCAAGGCCGGCTCGGCAAAACAACCCCGTCGCTTCTGCCTCGACCAACTTCCTGGACAAGACATCACGTCCGACCGGCGCGTTCGACCGCTCCCGCGATATCAGCCGAAAGGCGGCTTGACACAGCGGCGTGGCCGACTGGATGCCAGTCACGTCGAAGCCACGCCGTCCAGGACAAGACAGGGGTTACCGGCCACTGTGCTCGGTACTGTGCCCACGACCGGCGCCCATACTGCACTGTGCCACCTAACCTCTGTTCCAGAAACAACGCGGCGTGCGGAGTCAGGTCCAGGTTACTATAGCCTCGGAATCCGTGCACAGAACCAACTGCTCCCTCCACGCCTCGGCAGTCTACTTCGGGGTCTCAGCAACCTCGGGATTCGCACCTGCCAAGCCCCCTACAACGGCTCGGCCCTGGCACCAACTGGGCCTCGGCTCCTCACGCAGTCAACGCACAGCAACCAGCACGTCGCTCGCCAGGCCCTGCATCCAGCAATCACTGTAGCTCCCACGTCACACAAGTTCGGATGTGACCGGCGTGTTGCTCCAGCACCAGGCAGGACCGCTCCATCAACCATACCGCCATAGTAATAGGCTATAGAGCTTAGACATGTCGCCTCTGTTCGCACGACGCCGCATAGCTAACATATGTATCACCCCTGTCCCCCCTTCAACTATAAAAGGGAGGGATTTGGGCCGTTTCTGGGGGGACGAGAAGAGAGGTGGACAGGTTCACAAGGTAGTCGAACACACACTCAACATTCTGTAACACGTGCACTTCTCCACCGCTTGAGATCAACACCTCAAGCAATCCACGCCGCTCCGCGCGGAGACCTAGGACTATCTCCCTCTCTCGCCCTGCTTGTAACCCCCTACTACGAGCATTTCGGTGCAAGGAATACAAGATCGATCTCTCAGACTGGACGTAGGGCGCCCATTACCCGAACCAGTATAAACCTTGTGTCTCTTTGCATCACCATCCGGGATTAGGGGCACGCAGTACGTTTTACTAGTTGGTTGAGGGCCCGCCGGTCCAAAACACCGATAGTTGGCGCGCCAAGTAGGGGATCTGTGTCAGCTTCATCTCCCTAGCAAGTTCCGGATGGCAGATCCCGTACGACCACTGCGTCTCGGCATGGTGATCTGGTTCGGGAGCTTAGAGTTCATGTCTCTAGGATGTGAGTACGATATGGTACTTCTCACACCCCGAGCCCCACCGATCGATGACGATGTCACGCACCCGCAGCCCAGGCACAGGCGGCGCTCGGGCGGCCGCTCTCGTCACGCTTGCCAGGCACGACGCGAGCGGGGCCACCCCGACACCACGCGAACTCAGGGCGACACGCTGCTCTCCACCGGTATCCCACTCCTAGCTGTTGGCACAAGGTCCCTGGTTGGGGACCTGTCTAGCCTGAGCCTGGACAGGGGAAAGATGCCAGTGGCGCACGACGACGCCTTGGCATCAAGCTCCGCCCCACCACGTCCTAAGGAGTCGACTTTGGTGGAGCAAGGCTCAACGATGGCACCATCCCCGTATCCCTTCGGGTTGAGAAATGCCGCCGCCACCTATGCTTCCGCCTACGCTTCTGCTCACGTAGAGCCCTCAGGATGCCACCAATGCTTCACCCTTGATTTCGGCACCACGACTTCGACTCACTCCCACGCCGACTCCACGGAGCAGGACGAGGTGTGGGCCGGAGCAGACTTCTCCAGACTTCGTGACCCTGAAGCCATGCGCTGCTTCCTGGCCATGAGCGACTATTGCTTTGGCTACTCCGACTCTAACGATGAAAGGCACTTACGATCCCCCTCGTGAGTGCTTCCACATCGGACTCGGGATGCCAAGCACGGGCGATGAGAACGAGGGGGCAGGCAACCGTACCCTGCTTCGCTAGGGAGCGGGCGATGCCACGCCCTCACGCATTGACCCACCAGCAGCGCGGAATGAAAACCTTGACCTCGCACAACTTCGATGCCCAGACCTAGAGCAGCTCCATGAGCTTCAGGCTAAGGTCGAGCAAGATTGACTCCTTCTACAACAGCTCTAAGACACTCTTGAGCAAGAGCAGCAGGGTCGCGGTGATGGCGGAGGAGCCTAGCGGAGGGCCCGCGATGTCCACCACCGCATCAACGACGACGAAGGGGGTGAGCAACCCTCGATCTTCAATCGCGCTAGCCAGAACGTCGTGACTGCAGCAATGCTAGTCCGAACGATGCCCGAACCCTCTACTACGGAGGGGCGACGGGTCTGTGGTGAGCTCCAGGACCTCCTCGAGACCGCCACGGTACAGCAGGCCGAGAGTTCCGCCTCCCGACGATGTGGGGGCGCCTCGGACCTTCCCACGGCACTGCCTCGATAGGACAGGGATGCCTCGGCTCATCTTGAACCCGCTCGCGCACCAACGATCAACAGGGTCCCCTTGCTGCATGACCGCCTCGGCAACCAACGCAAGGCATAGGGCGACCACGAAGTAATCAGCAGGCGACGGCGACACGACAATGAAGGGCCCGCCCAGGGCTACCATCCGCATTGAGGTGGCCGCTACGATAGCGGGGAAGACCACAGTCCTTCCCCTAAGCCGCCTGGCCCTCAAGTTTTTAGCAGAGCCATCCGCGTTTCTCATTTTCCGGCCTAGTTTCGGCAACCGGCCAACCTCACAAAGTACAGCGGCGAAACCAATCCTAAACTTTGGCTGGCCGATTACCGCCTGGCTTGTCAACTAGGTGGCGCGGACCATGACCTGCTCATCTTCCACAACCTCCCGTTGTTCCTGTCAGACTCGGCGCGAGCCTGGCTTGAACATCTCCCTTCCTCACAGATCCACGACTGGCGCGACTTAGTAAGGGTCTTCGTTGGGAACTTCCAGGGCACATACGTGTGGGCTGGGAACTCCTAGGACCTCAAAGGTTATCGCCGGGGCCCAGACGAGTCTCTCTAAGACTTCATCTGGCGCTTCTCTAAGAAATGCACTGAGTTGCCAAGCGTCGGTGACTCAGAAATCATCTAGGCTTTCCTTTCCGGCACCACCTGCCGAGACCTGGTCCAAGAATTGGGCCGAAACGTACCAACCTCGATGGCTGCACTCCTTGACATCACCACCAACTTCGCCGTGGGCGAAGAGGCCATTGGGGCCATCTTCCCCGACGACGACGCCAAGGGGAAGCGGAGGGATGAGGCCCCTAGGGCCTCAGCTCCCCACCTCCCCAAGAAAAAAGAAAAAAGGTCACCAGGGGAAGCAGGAGGTCCTCGAAGCTGGCCTAGTCGTGGCCATAGAGCACAAAAATCCCCGAGGCCCCAGAGGCCCTGGGCTCTTTGACGACATGCTCAAGAAACCCTGCCCTTACCACCAGGGTCCGGTGAAGCATGCCCTCAAAGAGTGCACCATGCTCTGGCGCTACTATGCCAAGCTCGGGCTCCTCGACGATGATGCTAAGAAGAAGGGCGTCAGCGACAAGGACGACAATAAGGACTATGGATTCCCCGAAGTACACAACGCCTTCATGATCTTCGGCGGGCCTTCAGTGAGCCTCACAGCACGCCAGCAGAAGAGGGAATGCTAGGAGGTCTTCTTGGTGAAGGTGGCCGCTCCCCGGTACCTCAACTAGTCTCAGGAGGCAATCACCTTTGACCAGGACGACCATCCTGATTACGTCCCGAACCCCAGGCAGTACCCACTTGTTGTCGACCCCATCATTGGCAACACCCGGCTCACTAAGGTATTGATGGATGGAGGCAGCGGCCTCAACATCCTCTACGCCAACACCCTGGAGCTCCTGGAGCTCGACCAGTCATAGCTTCGGGGAGGCACCGTGCCTTTCCACGGCATTGTGCCGAGGAAACACACACGGCCCCTCGGGCGCATTGATCTGCCCATCTGCTTCGGTACTCCCTCCAACTACCGCAAGGAGGTCCTCACCTTCGAGGTGGTTGGGTTCAAGGGAACCTACCACGCCGTCCTAGGGCGGCCGTGCTACGCCAAGTTCATGGCGGTCCCCAACTACACGTACGTCATGCTCAAGATGCCGGGCCCCAACGGCGTCATCGCTATCGAGTCCACATACGAGCATGCATACGACTGTGACATCAAGTGCATCGAGTACGCCGAGGCTATCATGGAGGCTGAGACCCTCATCGTCAACCTTGACCAGCTCAGCAACAAAGTGCCTGACTCCAAGCGTCACGCCGGGACTTTTGAGCCTGCGGAGGCCGTCAAACTCGTCCTAGTCAACCCCACTTGCCCCGATGACCGGGTGCTGAGGATCAGTGCCACCCTCAACATCAAATAGGAAGCCGTGCTCGTCGACTTTCTCTGCGTGAATGCCGATATGTTCGCATGGAGTCCCTCAGACATGCTGGGCATACCGAGGGAGGTCGCCGAGCACGCCTTAGACATTCGGGCCGGCTCTAGGCTGGTGAAGCAGTGCCTATGCTGATTTGATGAGGAAAAGCGCAGAGCCATCGGCGAGGAGGTGCAGAAGCTTCTGGCGGCCGGATTCACAAGGAAGTGTCCCATCCGGAGTGGTTAGCTAACCCTGTTTTAGTCAAAAAGAAAAATGGGAAGTGGAGGATGTCTGTAGACTACACCAGTTTGAATAAAGCCTGTTCGAAAGTCCCTTTCCCATTACCTCAGATCGACCAAATCGTTGACTCTACTGTGGGATGCAAAACCTTGTCTTTCCATGATGCGTATTCCGGTTACCATCAAATCAAGATGAAAGAGTCCGACCAGCTCGTGACTTCTTTTATCACGCCATTCGGCATGTACTGCTATGTAACTATGCCATTTGGCCTCAGAAACGTAGGGGCCACATACCAGCGGTGCATGACCCAGGTCTTTGGCGAGCACATTGGGCAAACCGTCGAGGCCTATGTGGACGACATCGTGGTCAAGTCCAGAAAGGTTGAGGATCTCGTCGATGACCTAGAGATAGCCTTCAAGTGCCTCAGAGAAAAGGGCATCAAGCTCAACCCCGAGAAGTGTGTGTTCGGGGTTCCCCAAGGCATGCTCTTGGGATTCATAGTCTCGGAACGCGGCATCGAGGCCAACCCAGAGAAGGTCTCGGCCGTGACCAACATGGGACCGATCCGAGACCTCAAGGGAGTACAGAAGGTTATGGGATGCCTTGCGGCTCTGAGCCGCTTCATCTCGCACCTTGGCGAAAAAGGCTTGCCTCTATACCGCCTCTTGAGGAAATCAGAACGCTTTTTGTGGACTCCCAAGGCCGAAGAAGCCCTCGCCAAACTCAAGGCATTGCTCACTAATCCTCCCGTCCTGGTACCGCTAGCCAAGGGCGAGGCTCTCTTACTTTACGTTGCCACGACGACCCAAGTGGTCAGCGCGGCCGTAGTAGTAGAGAGGCAGGAAGAGGGGCATGCTCTACCCATCCAATGACCTATTTACTTCATCAGTGAAGTGCTCTCCGAGACCAAGACGCGCTATCCCCACATCCAGAAACTAATCTACGCCATAGTCTTGGCTCGACGCAAGCTGCGTCACTACTTCGAATCCCACCCGGTAATTGTGGTGTCGTCTTTCCCCCTGGGGGAGATAATCCACAACCAGGAGGCCTCTGGTAGGATAGCCAAGTGGGTCCTTGAACTCATGGGGGAGGCTCTGTCCTTTGCGCCTTGGAAAGCGATCAAATCCCAGGTCTTGGCCGATTTTGTGGCAGAATGGACCGACACCCAATTGCCACCTGCCCCAATCCAGGCGGAATGCTGGACCATGTACTTTGATGGGTCCCTGATGAAGACCGGGGTGGGCATGGGTCTACTCTTCATCTCGCCCCTCGGAGTACACATGCGCTACATGATTTAGCTCCACTTCGCCGCCTCCAACAACGCAGCCGAATACGAAGCCCTCGTCAATGGCTTGCAGATCGCCGTCGAACTCGGAGTACGGTGCCTCGACGTGTAGGGCGACCCGCAACTTGTTGTCGATCAGGTGATGAAGGAATCGAACTGCCATGACCCCAAGATGGAGGCGTACTGCAAGCTGGTATGTCGCCTTGAAGACAAGTTCAACGGTCTTGAACTCAACCACATCACGCGTAAATTCAACGGGGCCACGGACGAACTGGCAAAGATAGCGTCGGCATGGGCCTCGGTCCCCCCGAACATTTTTGCCAGAGACCTCCACAAGCCTTCCATCGACCACGTCTCGGCAGCGGGGGAGGGCCCACCGGTCGTACTCACCATAGGGCTCGAGCCCCCCCCCCCCCATCGCCGAGACCCCTTCGGCCGAGCCCGAGGTTATGGAAGTAGACGTAGAGCCTCCCGAGGCCAACCGGGGCACGGACTAATGGGTCCCATTCCTTGATTGCCTCGTCCGAGGAGAGCTCCCTATAGACAAGACCGAAGCCTGACGGCTTGCGCAACGAGTCAAGACTTACGTCCTATGCAACGACGAGTTGTACCGGCAAAGCCCATCTGGCGTCCTCCAGTGATGCATCACCACCGAGGCAGGCCAAGCCCTACTTTGGGACTTGCATGCAGGAGCCTGCGGGCACCATGCGGCGCCTCGAACGCTCGTCGAAAATGCCTTCCGCTAGGGGTTCTACTGACTGACGGCGGTTGCTGACGCCACCAAGCTAGTACGCTCCTGCGAGGGATGCTAGTACTATGTGCGGCAAACGCACCTCTCGGCCCAAGCCCTCCAAACCATCCCCGTTACATGGCCCTTCGCCATGTGGGGGCTGGACATGGTTGGGCCTCTACAAAAAGCCCCCGGGGGCTACACCCATCTGTTGGTAGCAATCGATAAGTTCTCCAAGTGGATCAAGGCTCGTCCGATTAATCAAATCAAATCCAAGCAAGCGGTGCTGTTCTTCACTGATATCATCCATAGGTTCGGGGTTCCGAACACCATCATCACCGACAACGGGACGCAATTCACTGGCCACAAGTTCCTGACATTCTGCGACGACCACCACATCCGGGTGGCTTGGTCGGCCGTAGGACACCCTAGGATGAATGGCCAAGTAGAACGTGCCAATGGCATGATCCTACAAGGCCTCAAGCCGAGAATATACAACCGGTTGAAGAAGTTTGGCAAGAAATGGCTTGCCAAACTCCTGTCAGTCATCTGGAGCCTGAGGAATACCCCGAGCCGAGCCACGGGATTTACACCGTTCTTCCTAGTCTATGGGGCTGAGGCCATCCTCCCCACTGACTTGGAGTACGGTTCCCCGAGGCTTCGAGCCTACAACGAGCAGAGCAACCGCACTACCCGCGAGGACGCCCTCGACCAACTAGAGGAAGCCCGAGATGTTGTGTTGCTACATTCGGCCAAATACCAGCAAGCTCTATGGCGCTATCAAGCCCGGCATGTTCGAAGCCGAGACCTGAAGGTGGGCGACCTAGTGCTGAGGCTGAGGTAGAGCAACAAGGGCTACCACAAGCTGACCCCACCATGGGAAGGACCGTACATCGTCGCCCAAGTGCTGAAGCCCGGGACCTACAAGCTAGCCAACAAGAAGGGCGAAATCCTCAACAACGCTTGGAACATAGAACAGCTATGTCGCTTTTACCCTTAGAATTTCCAAGCATTGTATACATTATTTCTCGGAATACAATTAAGAAGCGTTCTTTAGTTGTTCTAATTTTTCAAGAAACCCGCCGAAGCCTATCACGGGCCTCGGCATTACGATAACACCATAAGGAAGACTCAGCTCTGCCTCTACAGAACCAAGCCTCCCTCAGGGGCTAGAAGGGGGGACTCCCCCCTAAGTCCCATGCACCATTTTTAGTCATTTTTCGAAAAAATTCCCACGCCAACCTCTCTAGCGTGCTCTGACAAGTCGATTGTGAAAAAAACCTAATTACCGAAAGACTGTCTCAAGGCCAGAAGGCTGGCTGAGTCGCGAGATGGCCTACGCCTCTGGGCTATGGCACTCCCTCACCACCTTTTGCCTTGAGGGGCAGCTTGCGCTCTGAGGAAGTTTTTTGCAAGAAACTTGTTCAGAAATGAGACAGAGGGTAGAGGCTCGAAAATATAATGAAAAACGATTAAAGAAGCATAGACGCACGATTACTTTAAAAAGGCCTTGATGGCCACCAGCGTTATGGTAGGGTAATACAATCCCTAATCTAATTACATGGCCTCTTGGGCCCAGGTCAAGCCTCAGGGTCCCCAACATCGGCGAACGGCGTAGGAGGGACCACCTCCTCTTCGAACAGCTTAGCCAACGCCGTGCCGGGATCCTCCGCCGCCTCCATTAGCTTCGCTACCTCCTCATCGGCCTCCTCATCATCATTAGGCAGGACATAGCCATCGCTGATGGCCTTGAGGTCAATGCTGATGTAGTGCGAGGCGATGACGGCCAGGGCACGCTTAACGCCCGTGTGCAGCGCCCCTCAGAGTCGCTCGCGCACTTGGCCGCTCAACGCAATTAGGCGGCTCCCGAGGGAGCTGCTCGACTGGACCCCCTCGACCTCCAGGGCCTCGTAGGTAGTACGGGTGGCGCTCTTCAGCGCGTCGTGCTCCCCGATCTCGGTCTCGAGCATTGCCTGCACGGCGACAGAGGCCTCGGCTGCCCGGGTGAGCTCTGTCTCCAACTCTACGCCAAAAGAAACGGAATGGGGTTGAGCGCAAAGGAAAACAAGCCAAATAATGATGGAAGCCTATGGGACTCACCCTTGGCCTTCTCCTCCCAGCGTCGGGCCTCGACCCGAGAGGCCTTGGCTTTCTCTCTCCAACGCTGGGCCTCGACCCGAGACGCCTTGGCCTTCTCCTTCAGGCGCTGGACCTTGACCCGGGAGGCCTCGGCCGCCCTGGAAGCCTCTCCCTCCAACTCTGTATCACACCAAGGAGTTAGGGGCCAAACACAAGAAGAACAAATAAAACAAGGGGAATAAGACTCACCATTGGCCTTTCCCCTTCAGACCACAGCCTCGGTCCGGAAAGCCTCAGCCACCTTAAGGGCCTCATCCAAGGCACCTTTCGTCAGCTGGTGCGCACCCTGCTCCATCCCCAGCTGTTCGCAAGGGCCTTGACAGAGGCTGTGGCTTCTCCAGCCCGGGACCTAAAGGCATCCCGATCACCCGACACGCGGGTCAGCTCCTCCAACTCCTTAACCCGTGCCGCCAAGGGGGCAACCTACTCTTGGGCCGCTGCCGCCGTAGCCTTCATATCGGTATCGCGTAGGCGGAGGTCCTCCACCTCCGCGCCCCGCGCCGACAGAAGCGTGTTGGCACGAGTGAGCAGGTCCCTCTGTCGCTGGAGCTAGTCCCAGACGTCCCTCTCTCGCCGGAGAAAGATGGACTTCCTAAGGGACCGGGTCTCGAGCTCTTGGGTAAGCAGAACAAGGGTCATGCATTGCGAAAAAACTCAGAAAAAGACAACACCGTACGAGAAAAGAAGGCGCGAACCTAGGTGACCCCGGGTAGATCATCGGCCACCACGGACAGTGCCGTCCATAGTGACCGCTCCGCCAGCTGGCGGTATTGCTCGAAGGTGTCCTAGCGCCCGCCTCGGCCGTGTCCTCAAGGGCGAACAGAGGCTCCCCCTCAGGGTCGTCCCGGCTCTGCCACAGGACACGCGGGTGATCCCACCTGCGGGGCTCGGATCGTACCCACACGAGGGCCAAGCTTCCCTCGCCCGGGGTCGGAGCCGGCTGTTCCATGGTGCCAGCCACCTCAGCGTCGAACACCTCCTATGCCTGGGAAGTATCGTCGGAGGAGATCGGATAGACCTCCGCCTCCCGGGCGCCCTCCCACAACAGCGGTAGGCCTTGGATCAGGGGCGCCACCGAGGCCTCCACCGCCTTCATCTCCACTTCCTAGGCCAACGGCTTCGCCGTGATCATGTCGGCCTCGATGGTCCCAAGGGCTCCAGCCTCCGCCATCGTGTCCTCGGTGGTCCCGGGGGCTCCGGCCCCCGCCGCTGCGGCCTCGGCGGTCCTGGGCACCCCGACCTCCGCCGCCTTGGCCTCGGAGGCCCAGGGGGCCTCGACCTCGGTGGCCTCGGCAACTGAAGGCACCTCGGCCCCATCTGACTCACGAGCCTCGGCCTTGCGGGGTGCAGGCGCTCCCTCCCCCGCCTGTGTCGGGGTCACCTTGGCAGCCCCTCCTTGGGCGACCGGCTCCTTCGGGTCGGCCCTCACCGATGCCGCGCCACGTTGTATGGCAACTTGCGCCTCCACCACCCAGTGGGCGGTGGAGCTAGGGCTCACCTTGAGCGCCTTAAGTGGCGCCAAGGTGGGCACCTTCGCAGGACGCTTTTGGCAGAAGAAGAGATACTTATGGGGTCAGCATGAGACCAAAGAACGAACAGAAAATGCTGCAACTCTGCCAAAAATATGCTTACCTCGAGCGGGGCAGCAACCGCTTCGGCACAGTGACCCTCCTTTGCGAAGGTAGTGGCGGCGGCAGAGGCACAGCCTCTGTATCCGCCGGCGCCGGCCGGTCCTCGATGGACCGCGGCGCCCCCTCGGTCTTCTACAGGGGCAGTTGCGTCGCCCCCACCGCCACCTGCTCCACCGCTGCCGTCGAGCCCACCGGGCTGATGGCGCGCTTTCCCAATGCCCACACCTCGGGCGTGTCGGCCTTGGCCCCGGGGCGGGCGATCACCGGCCCCGAGGCATCTCCTCCTCCTCTAGGGAGCGCCGAGCTGCTTGCCGATGCCCCGAGCACCGTCTCCCCGACATCAAGGAGATGGTCCAGGGGACCCCGCCCCACCTCGCCCTCGTCATCTCCATCCGAAGCATCCATCGATAGTGATGGCGACGGGGATGCCTGCAACGGGAGACTATCCTGCCTTTACTGCTGGCAGTGCTTTTCTAGTCCCTCGCGTGCGAGGATTCTCCTCATATGCTTTGCCTCCTTGGCGTCCTTCCGCCTCTTCTATGCCTTGGCATGCGCCCAGTTCACCGCCCGCCACGCTGCGTCCTCGTGAACGGGCGGCGGGGAGGCTCGCACATCCCTCATGCCCTGTAGGAACGATGAACACAAATGAAGAACCAAAAAACAGTAAGGAACAAGGAGGCCGTGGGGGCCGCAGCAGCGGGGGAACACCCCCACGACGGGCACATCGCAATAGGGGCTAGACCACCGCTCCTCAGCTTCCCATCCACCGTCTCCATCACTGTCGATGCGGGACCCATAGGATACCCCACAAGGGAGAGAGAAGATCTAGTTCAACTAGGATTCTTCCCATGTAATCTTAGTAGTAGAACTATTAAGTAATCCTACTAGGAAATCTCATTATAAACCGACTAGGACTCTGACCTCCTGACTATATAAAGGAGGGCAGGGATCCTGAGAGAGGAGGATGACAATTGTACAACACAACATATCACAATCAATCCAACGCAAAGGCGAACACCGACTAGACGTAGGGTTGTTACTCGATCTACGATCGAGGGCCTGAACCAGGATAAATTGACTGTCTCTTGCGTTAACCATCGAGTTCAGCATACGCCGAAGCCCGAACATACTGCCCCGGGTACCCCCATGGCAGGCTATCAGTGGTGAAACATCGACAGCTGGCACGCCAGGTAGGGGACTTCGGCGACTTTGCATCCGAGAGCTCAATGGACCTCGATAACATGATCTTCCCAACGGGATCAACTTTCATCTTTGGCTCATGGATCTGCGAGGCAGACAACTACGGCAGGCTTCAAAGCCATCTCCTCAAAAATCCGGATCATCATGAAGAATTTCCTATTTTGGCAACTACGATAGATCAGCTCACCAGAAGATTCGCACAGCTCATAATATCCGATTCAAATAAGATTTCACGGCTACGCGCAACCGACTCGAATTCAAGCTCCGTGTCCGAGATGAAGTCTTATTCGAATGCTTTCAAGAAACCGAGTTCTTTTTTGGCAGGATTCCAGAGCACAACCCAAAACAACTCGGATTACCCTCAGAGTTCTTTCAAAGAGTCGAGTTCTTTTCCACTTGGGCACGACAACACGACAAAATCCTATCAGGGACAGTTTGAAAGGTCTTTCAATCCGATGCTTGGGATACCACTGACAGGAGCTCAGGAGGGTCTCATGCTAACGATAACATCGCAAGACTGTATCATCCACTGGCCAGGTTCCGTTCCTGAAGATAGCGGAACCCAACTAGTCGGCACAATAACAATAGCTATTCTACCTTACCAAGAAGGAGACTCGATCTGCGACATCAAGGTGTCTACTGAAGTCATCAGCAACTCTAACGGTATGAAAACTAACACCAATAACAGAACGGCTCACGCATGGGAAGTGCTCATGGTTCGACATCCTCGGTCACCATTAAACCCCCTAGAAGCACCTGATGTCAGGTCATCAGATGAGTCAGAATCCAACATATCACCCTTTGCCCAGGGCTACGATGGAGAAACCGAGAGTCAGAGACAGGCTAGAGAAAGGAAAAACAAGTTGAAGCAAGGGCGCCAACACCGCGCTAGGTAGTGCAGAGAAGCCTGGATCAGATACGAGTCAGATTTGGCTGAATACGATAAAAGAAAATCACAACAAGAAGCCGAAGAAAGACGCACGGTGAATACACCTTACGATAAGATTCAAGAAGCATTAGAAGAACTCAGGGCAACTTCACATCGCGGAGAGAAGTACGAACAGCTCCAGGACTTGCTCTGGTCGACGATCCCAAGAACGCATGAAGAGAGAGCCTGATCGAGACTACCCGCCAGATCAACAACCCATAGGCAAGAAGATCAAAATCAAAGGAAATACGCTTTCGAAAGACTTGGGCCAAGTGGAAGCCATAACGGAGAAAGTAGGAAGGAACATAATCAAGGCCACCAATTTGAACAACCAAGGAAGACCAGGAGTAGGGTGCCTACCCAGACAGCCTCGCAGACTTATTCCCATCAAAACAACACTTGGCCAGAAGAAGGGGCCGAATCCAAATTCAAAGAAGCCGGAACGCACGACAGATTCCCCTGTTTCGCGAACAGGTTGGCATCAGTACGATTACCTCACAAATTCAAACCGTCTAACCACTCTAAGTATGATGGCAAAACCGAACCAAGGCAATGGCTTAGAATATATTCACAATCAATTGAACTAGCCGGAGGAGACAACGATATCAAAACCTTGTTCTTTCCCATGGCACTAGAAACTATGCCCCTCCAATGGTTTGACAAGTTAAATCTAGGATCTATCAGAAATTGGGAGGACTTGCAAAGAGGTTTTTGTGAAAATTTTATAGGAATCATTACACACCTAATCACTCATGCAGAACTAAAAGGACTCAAGCAAAAGTGAGGCGAAAGTCTCAGAAATTACTATCGACGATTCGGCGAACTACGGGCTCAAGTGCATGACATCACCGAACGAGAAGTAATTGAAGCTTTCTCTCACGGAATCATGGCTAGGTGGCAATTTCAAGATTTCTGCAAAGAAAATCCGAGAAACAATGAAGAATTCAGGCGAACAGTGGAAAAGATGATTACTGCAGAAGAAAAAACACGAGAGAGGTTTCCGGATAGAAGCAACCAGGACAACCCGGACAAGCAAAATCATCGAAATAGCAGACATCAAGAAAGGAAACGTAGACCAGACAACACCATGGCAATGGCCGACAAATCAAAGAAATTTTCCAAACCCAGAAGATATGATGACATTGAAAACATGCGTTGCCCATTACACCCTAATGGGAGGCACACCATCGGAAATTGTTACACTTTCAATGATCGATACACAAGAAAAGATAGTAAGGAGAACACCAAAGAGGACAATCAGAAAAAAGACAAAGACAACCACGAGGACAAAGGATTCCAAAAACCCAGGGGAACGGTAGCAGTGATCTTCTCAGGGGCTCCAGATTGTAGAAGCAAACATCAAGAAAAACTAGCACTACGGACTATCATGACAGCAGAACCAGCTACGCCAAGATATCTCAATTGGTCACAGTATCCTATCCAATTTACCAGAGAAGACCAATGGACTAGCGTGGGAAACGCAGGCCATTATCCATTGGTTCTAGATCCAACTATTGCTGGTATGACTGTCACCAAAGTATTAATCGACGGGGGAGCCGGACTCAACATCATCTTTTCGGAAACACTAAGGAAGATGGGACTACAACTCGCCGGGATGATCACACCAACAAGAGAAGGGATCAAATTGGCAGCGTAAAACCACTCGGCACGCCAATCTTTTACAGAATCGACCCGGTCATAGTCAAAAAACTTAATTTTGAGACCCTGGTGAAACTGAATCCCGCAACCACCAAGAACGCTGGTTTCTTCACGGCAGGGTTGAGGTTTCAGATGAAAGAAAAAGCGAAAAAGAGATAGAGAAGGAGGGATTCCAAGGAAAGCTTCGCAAAGATGAACGAAAACAGAAAGATGGAGAACGGCATTGGGGGTTAGGTGGTTCAGACTAACCCCAAAATAACTAAGAAACTAATGGAGGAAAGCGGAAGCAGGAAGGCAAAGTCCGACGCGGACAAAGGAAACGAAGAGGACAATCTCACCAGGACCCAGAGTTGGAACCCGATGCTCACCCGGAACTCTCCATTCAGCGATGACTTTGCTTTGGATCAAGCCGTGGCTAACGAGCTCGCGCAGCTGGTCTTCGCTTGTTGTTGGAGCCGGCCAAACCTTCTGAGCAGCCCTCATGGCCACGAACTCCTGGTTTTCAATCAAAGAAAGGGATGACTCCTCGTCCATGAAGGTCGCCTGAGACTTGCTTGTGGTTTTCTTCTTTCCCATGAACTGGCGGAAGCAAAAAAAAGGCACTAAGGAAGATGAAGCTAGGATGATGGTGCTCGGGTGACGGCGATGATGACGGCGGCGGATTTCTGAAAGCTAGGGTTTAAAGGCAAGAGCTGGGCAGTAAGGGAAAGGAAGATAAAAGATCTTTAAATAGATTTTTCAGTGATACAAACAGCCCACAAGGCCCGTTAAAACACAGTGTGGGAATGCAACGGTCCATTTACCGACGCAGCTAAAACGACGGAGGGCACAAATCCACACAACGGTACAAACCAACGGGCAGATTTCAGACTTATCCGTCCAGCACCACGGCAGGGTTATCAGATCGCTACAAGAATAACCCGTCAAACCAAGAAGAAAGAAAGAAGAAAGAAAGGGCTACCTCACAAGGAACAAAAGAACCCGGTTATTTAAGAAAGAACTCGGTAATCTCATGAACGACAGGGATCATAACAGAAAAGTAAAAGACAACTCAGAAGACAAGATTCGTTACATTACAAGCGACTTCAAAAATAGAAGATTACAAATCTTACAAGACCCAACGAACTCGGCACCACGAAAAGCAAAGTAGCAAAGAGGAACATGGACACGGCTAGGCTCTGGAATGACTACGTGTCCCAAATTGCTACTCGGAAGGACAAACCGCCATCAGCTACACTGTTTTCTTCAAAGGACGGACGCAGTGCACCCAGGGCAGAAATCGGCAGCACGGCAAGACAACATGGAGCAGAGAAGGCCGGCGGGCATCTGTCTACCCAAGACCGATGTGATGCTAGATATGGTGTTGATCTGCACTGGATAGTCTCAAGACAGGCGACGAGGATCAACCCAGAACTGCCAGATGAAGAAACGAAGCCCACATCACAAGACTTCCTCCAACTACCACCACGTACATCCTAGCACAATGCTGTCGCGGGATTAGCCTACCTCTAATCCCTATCATAAGACTTCCTCCAGCTACGACAAGACACATAGGAACCACAAAATGTGCCCGGGGGCTGCTCTACTTCACAAACTACCATGTTCATGACCACGAAGGTTTCAACAGAATGTCCAATGGATGAAAACAAGCACTCCAGGACAGTATTTATAGACCAAAGGAGCAGCGCACATGGACTAGGAGTACCAACGAAATAAGCCTAACAAAGGACACAATGAAAAGACAGGACTCAATAATGGATGACTTAGGCGAGGGGAAACAGTACTCGAAGACGGGCATATTCGGAAGAATATACCAGCACAGTACAACCCGTGAACAAAAGGCATTTACACTCAACCACCACCATACAACTACATCTGACAACAGCAGACTATCAAAGAATACGCCAAGACCTCGCATCCGAGTTCTTCCTGAACAAAACAACATGGATATATGCTCGGGGGCTTGGCCAGCATCATAGCGTAATCAACACTAAGCTAGGGAGCTCGGCCTTCATTTCAACTACTCCCGGAGGCTCAGAACCAAAGACAAAGGACCAAGAATACAAGAAACTCAAGACTACAATGACGACGACACATCAAGACTCTTCATCCGACTTCTTTTCTAAAGAGAAGAACTCGGAGAAAGCACGGGGCTGCGGGATACATAGCCCCAGAATTTTTTGAAGACAAAAATCTGGACCCTCCAACTTTTGCAAGCAAAAGCAAGAGGCTCGGGGGGCTACACTCAGTGAGTGTAATTTCACCCAAAAAGAACCCAGACATAAGCTCGGAGGCTACATGCCACGAAACTACTCGGATGATGGTTTAATCCAAGACTAAAGGGCCGCTTTGGAAAGATGCCGCAAAAACTACTCGGATGATGACATAATCCAAGTCTCGGGGACTACTTCAGAACACAAATTTTCAAACAACATAAAGGATCAAGACCCTCCAACTTTTCGTTCCAAATAGCAAGAGGCTCGGGGGCTACACTCAGTGAGTGCACTTTTTCTTCAAAAAAGCGCACGTCACCAAAAGACTTCCTCAACGCAGACCACTTCAAGACATTATGACAAAAAGAACCCGGAACGAGCCATATTCGAGTTCTTTTTGATAAAACTTCAACGAACAATCAGAGCAACTTCAAGACAAGATCCTCTAGCTCCTTGTTCCAAATAGCAAGAGGCTCGGGGGCTACAACCAGATGGATGTACTTTTTCTTCAAAAAGCACTTACCACTCAAAGATCCCAAGAAGCGCTACAAGGTTTCACTCTAGAAAGCACTCGGATGACATTTTGTTCCTACTCAACAAGACTTGAAGGAGCAAAGCGAGACTTTCAGAGCTCAACCATGAAGTGCTCGGGGGCTTGTCGATGCGGGACCCATAGGATACCCCGCAAGGGAGAGAGAAGATCTAGTTCAACTAGGATTCTTCCCATATAATCTTAGTAGTAGAACTATTAAGTAATCCTACTAGGAAATCTCATTGTAAACCGACTAGGACTCTGGCCTCCTGACTATATAAAGGAGGGCAGGGCTCCTGAGAGAGGAGGACGACAATTGTACAACACAACATATCACAATCAATCCAACGCAAAGGCAAACACCGACTGTACGTAGGGTCGTTACTCGATCTACAATCGAGGGCCTGAACCAGGATAAATCGACTGTCTCTTGCGTTAACCATCGAGTTTAGCATACGCCGAAGCCTGAACATACTGCCCTGGGTACCCCCGTGGCAGGCTATCGGTGGTGAAACATCGACAATCACCCAATGTATAATCTCCTCGTTGGGGAGGGCGAAGGCGGATAGCCGGATGCCTTCGATCAGCTCATCCAGCCTCATCTCGAACAGGCGCCACCGCCGAGCCATCAACGGCAGCACCCTCTGACGGTGGAAGGTCGCCACGACCATAGCCGCCGTGAGGCCACGGCCGCGCAGCCTGTCCAGTCCCTCCAGGAGCGGCTGTAGCTTGGGCTGATCCTCCTTTGGGACGCCATACCTCCACTTCTCCGGACAGCTCTCCATGATCCACCCGGTGTAAGGAGGAAGCCCACCGTCATTGTTGTAGAGGTAGAACAAGCTGGTATACCAGCGACGATTGGTCGAGGTGAGTTGGGCCAGGATGTAAAGGTGCTGTCGATCCTGGCGCACTTGGAGAGTGCAGCTGCTGGCCCTCACCACCCTCCTCGCGCCCGTCGTGCCTGTCGGCTTGGTGGTATGCCCCGCCCAGAAGAGGTGGAGCCACAACTCCCAATGGGGAGCAATCCCCAGGTACCCCTCACAGACAGCGACGAAGATGGCCACCTACGTGATGGAGTTGGGGTTGAAGTTGTGGAGCTCCACGCCGTAGTAGTGCGGGAGCGCCCGCATGAATCGATCCACCGGCAAGCCAAGGCCACACTCATGAAAGGACACGAAGCTCACGATGTAGCCGTCGCGTGGCCTCAGCTCTGGCTCGCCCGACGGAGCAATCCACTCTGGCCTATTGGGGTCGGTAACCGGGCGAAGAAGTCTGCCATCGACGAGCGACTGAAGTGTCTCCACGGTGATGTCGGACAGACCCCAAGAGTCCGCCTCAATGACAACAGTGCCGGCCATGGGTGCGATGGAGAATACAGCAACGACTGTGAGCCTCTCTCGCTCTCTCTCCCTCACCTCTCTCTCTCCTTCTCCCCGGCGCTCTCTGTTCTAGTAATGGCTCAAGGGCGGCAAGGGCAAACGCAGGCAAGGTAAGGAGGGGAGGGGTGGGGCTCTTTGCGTATTTATGCAGGAAGAAGGTGAAATGAGTGGGCGACGAAATCGGGAAGTTTCCCCTAGATCCGGCACAGTTAATCCAGATCCAATTTTACCGCCCACGTACCCACCTTTCCCTCATTAATCACGTGAACAGTTATGATCCCTCTGCTAACACGGCATCGTGTCCGACCGTTGTAGTGGCAGGCGTCGTTCCGTCTCCCTGAGAAAATTGCCTCAAAAGGCACGCCTACTGTTGTCGAACCGATGGGGGGAGGGAATATCCCCCACCTGGTTCCTTTTAGATGAAGGAATTGGGCGCCGAGCCTGCTATGGTCCAGGGGTTTGAAGGCTGGGCCCCCGAGGGTTTCGACAGCCGCCCTAGGACAATGGAGTCAGGGACGACTACGGGCGAGCCCATACAGGGCCAAGACCCAAGCAAGCGAAACACTTGGGACGCCCAAAGTCGTGTCCGAGACCAGTAGGGAGGTCTTCGAATGGGATCCCACCGTAGGGAGGCACCGAGCCACCGGGGCATAGCGAACGGCCCTGACACCCACTAGAGAAACTCTCGGTACTCTTGGAGTGCATCTCTGGACCGCTAGTCGACCCCTAGCGAACAGGGCATGGGCCTCCACTCGGACTTACCCGATAACAGCTCATCAGAAATGCCACCGCTCACGCCTATCGAGGGTAGCCTGGCATATTCCCCCCTCCTTCTAAACGAAAAGGAAGCGCGAGGGTCGTACAAAAAGCCAGGGGAACCCCTGACGGTCCTCTCGCTCCGTATAGAGGCTAAGGGGCTCTCCCTACAACTTTGCCAAGACCCAGCGACCCAAGCTCGCGCTCGAGGGGACTCGGCAAACAAACCCCTCCTTCCGAACGAAAAGGTTGCGCGAGGGTCGTACAAAAAGCCAGGAGGACTCCTGACGGCCCTCTCGCTCCGTGCAGAGGCTAAGGAGCTCTTCCTGCAAATATGCCGAGACCCCGCGACCCAGGCTCGCACCTGAGGGGGGCTCTGCAAACAAACCCTCATGCGCGAGGGGCGCAAAAAAAAGCCAAGGGGAACCCCTAATCGCCCTCTAGCTCCGTGCAGAGGCTCGGGGGCTCTTCCTGCAACCTTGCTGAGACCCAGCGACCTAGGTTCGCACTCGAGGGGGCTCGGCAAACAACCCCTCCGTCCGAATGCAAAGGACACATGAGGTGGCACAAAAAGCCAGGGGAACCCCTAACTGCCCTTTCGCTCCGTGCGGAGGCTCGGGGGCTCTTCCTGCACCCAGGACGAAGATAAGCAACTTAAGGCCGCACTTGAAGACCCGAAAAAACACGATAAAGGGCATCGAGCCCGTTACGGTCCAGGGGTTCGAAGGCTGGGCCCCCGAGGGTTTCGATAGCCACCCTAGGGCAGTAGAGTCAGGGACAACTATGGGCGAGCCCGCGCATGGCCAAGGCCCAAGCAAACGATCGCTCGGGATGCCCTAAGTCGTGTTCGAGACCAGCGGGGAGGTCTTCGAATGGGATCCCACCGTAGGGAGGCATCGAGCCACCGGGGCCCAGCGAACAGCCCCGACACCCACTAGAGAAACCCTCCAGTACTCCTGGAGTGCGTCTCTGGACCGCTAGCCGACCCCTAGCAAATGGGGCATGAGCCTCCACTTAGACTTACCCGATAATAGCTCATGGGGGTGTCACTGCTCGCACCCACCGAGGGTAGCGTGGCACCCTCTACCCCTCCTTCCGAATAAAAAGGATGCGTGAGGGCCACACAAAAAGCCAGGGGAACCTCTGACGGCCCTCTCGCTTCGCGTAGAGGCTAGGGGGCTCTTCCTGCAATCTCGCCGAGGCTCAGCGACCTGAACTCGCACTCACAGGCCCGGCAAAAGCATTAAAACCCCTCTCACAACGCAAGAAAAGCCCCTAGAGGAATAAATTCACTCCTCTAGGGCTTCGGGGGCTACACCCGGCGGTTGCGCTTGCACGCACCCACCGAGGCCTCGAGTACGAAATCCCATCCCGCCAAGAGCTGCTACGAGCTGAGTTTCAACAAAACCTCAGAGAGAGCGCTCACACTCTCCCTGAGGCTCGGGGGCTACTGTCGGGTACCACGAGAAGGGGTCCCCTAAGCAACAATCGAAAAAATCGCTTAGACTCTGTCAAAGTCAAAGCCAAGGGACAACTGTTGGCCAAACCCTGGCGATGTCAGAAGCCACCTATTCTCTGCCTCGCTAGAGGCCTCGCATGGAAAGCCTCATCCGGCCTACCGAATCTCCGTCTCGCTCGAGACCTCACGAGAAAGGCCTCGGTCGAGGAACCAATTATTCATCTCGCCCAAGGCCCCGCGCCCATAGCCTCGGATGAGACACCGATTCTCCGCCTTGCTCAAGGCCGGCTCGGCAAAACAACCCTGTCGCTTCCGCCTCGACTAACTTCCTGGACAAGACGTCACGTCCGACCAGCGTGTTCGACCGCTCCCGCGATATCAGCCGAAAGGCGGCTCGACACAGCGGTGTGGCCGACTAGATGCCAGTCACATTGAAGCCACGCCGTCAAGGACAGGACAGGGGTTATCGGCCACTGTGCTCGGTACTGTGCCCACGACCGGCACCCATACTGCATTGTGCCACCTAACCTCTGTTCTAGAAACAACACAGCGTGTGGAGTCAGGTCCAGGTTACTATAGCCTTAGAATTAGTGCACAGAACCAACTGCTCCCTCCACGCCTTGGCAGTCTACTACTTCGGGGTCTCGGCAACCTCGGGATTTGTGCCTGCCGAGCCCCCTACAACGGCTCGGCATCGGCACCAACTGGGCCTCGGCTCCTCACGCAGTCAACGCACAACAACCAGCACGTCGCTCACCAGGCCCTGCGTCCAGCAATCACTGGAGCTCCCACGTCGCACAAGTTCGGATGTGACCGGCGCATTGCTCCAGCACCGGGCAGGACCGCTCCATCAACCATACCGCCATAGTAATAGGCTACAGAGCTCGGACATGCCGCCTCTGTTCGCACGATGCCGCATAGCTAACATATGTATCACCCCTGTCCCCCCTTCAACTATAAAAGGGAGGGATTTGGGCCGTTTCTGGGGGGATGAGAAGAGAGGTGGACAGGTTCACAAGGTAGTCGAACACACACTCAACGTTTTGTAACACGTGCACTTCTCCGCCGCCTGAGATCAACATCTCAATCAATCCACGCCGCTCCGCGCGGAGACCTAGGACTAGCTCCCTCTCTTGCCCTGCTTGTAACCCCCTACTACAAGCATTTCGGTGCAAGGACTACAAGATCGATCTCTTAGACTGGACGTAGGGCACCCATTGCCTGAACCAGTATAAACCTTGTATCTCTTTGCATTACCATCCGGGATTAGGGGCACGCAGTATGTTTTACTAGTTGGTTAAGGGCCCGCCGGTCCAAAACACCGACACAAGGATCTTGTAATACAGGAGCCTGTAGAATCATTGCCTCTTGGCAATGAAGAGCAACAACAGCCCCATATGAAAGTGCAAGTAGCTGAGGCCCCACAAGGTCTCAAAGAATTAGTAAACCAGTTTGTTTGATGACTATGAAGTCTATGTTAGTGAAAAAATTCAAATAGAGGGTAATCTCACCTCATTAAAAAAGCCATGAGAAGCGTTTACTCGTCTAAATGGCAAGAAGCTATGGAAGTTAAAATAAATTCGATGAATACCAACGTTGTTTGGGACTTAGAAGAAATTTCTAATGGAGCCAAAACAGTAGGTTGTAAATGGGTCTATAAGATAAAATATGACTTCAAAGGGAATGTAGAAAGATATAAAGCATGATTTATAGCAAAAGGCTTTATACAAAGAGGATGAATAGATTACGATGAGAGTTTTCTCTCTAGTCTCATGCAAGGATTCTTTAGAATCAAAATGGTGTTATTGGCACATTACGATTTAGAGTTACATCAGATAGATATAAAGACGGCATTCCTCAACGGAGATTTGTATAAAAACGTTTACATGGCACAACCCAAAGGTTTTGTTGTGGAAGAAAAAGAACGTATGGTATGCCGCCTGTAAACATTCATGTATGGGTTAAAACAAGTCTCAAGACAGTAGTATTTGAAGTTGATGAAATAATGAGAAAGTTTGGGTTTTAAAGAAAATGAGAAGGACAATTGCGTTTATGCGAAGTTCAAGAATGGAAAATTTATTTTCCACATCCTGTGAATAGATGGCATTCTACTCACTAGTAGTGATGTTAATCTATCATTGGAGAAGAAGTTTTCTCCTCAAGTTTCAATGTGAATGATCTTGGTGAAGCGTCATTGGTTCTAGGAATCGAACTTCACCGAGATAGAAGAAAATAGGGTATTAGGACTATTGCAAAGGCATACTTAGAAAAGATTCTAAAGAAATAAAGTATGCATGCGAGTAAACCTACGCCTGCTCCTATAGTCAAGGGTAATAGATTTGGGAACTTTAAGTGTTCTAGGAATCGATATGAGATCGATCAAATGAACATGGTTCCATATACTTCAGCTATTGGAAGCTTGATGAGTGTACAAGTACAAGTAAGAACTTACCCTGACGTAGTTTACGTATCCAGGATATTTTGGTAGAAGTCCAGTCTAGATATAGATCACTAAAATGGAGTTGAGAATGTCTTGCAATTTTACAAAGTGTCATAGGCCTCATGCTGAGTAAGAAAGAACAAGTACTCTCAAATAGTTGAGGGTACAAATGTTAAGTCGTGGTGAGATGTGTAGTGAAATCCACGGTAGTTGCTAACACTTGCAGTTGGAGTATTATTATGGAAAAGTTTCAAAGAAACAGTTGTGGTGTCATCAGTGATGCATACCATAGTATAGCTTGACATGAGGCTTAAGGAACAGGCAAAAGGAGGTTAAGGAAAATAGTACCCGGATTTAACAATGGTAGTCAACAGCAATAACCATTTAAAGTAGTTAACTCCTAAGACAATAGATGAAGTGTGCTGCCAAACACATTGACATTGAGTTATACTCCATCCGGTTCTCTAAAACAAATCGTTTTAAGGTTGTCTTAAGTCAAACATTTTAAACTTTGACTACAAATAACTTCTTTTGGGTTGAGTTTGAAAATATAAAAGTGATGTAAGTAGATTCATCTCGAAATGTAGTTTCATAAAAGTATATATTGACTATATTTTATACATATTTTATAGCAAAAAGTTACCATCAAAGTCGTTTCTTAAAGGCCGTGTCGATGTCCAAAACGACTTGTTTTAGAGAACCGGATGGAGTATGTTGTAAAGGAGAAAATCCTGAATCATTTTGAAAGCATTGAGCATATGAGTACCAAGCAAGTACTTGCGGATCCGCTTATCAAGGCTAATCACCCAGTGTATTCAGAGAACACACGGTCGACATGTGTTTACGGGAAAGCCTATGATTTCTGGATACTAAGGGCCTAGTTGAGAATCTGTTTCAAAACAGAGAGGTGCATTGTAGCTGTTTAATCTAGTGGCAACTGACTGTGACGATGAGGCACGCTCTATGCACTGATCTGTGATGGAATGGAAAAAAGATAAAGTAAGTTGAGTTTAAGTCATAAGGTGAGATCACGGGGGAGAATGTTAGGATGATCTCCACCAGTTGACCCAACGGCCAATTGGGCCCTTGATCCATGCCCTGATCGGGGGCGCTTAGCCGGTTCTCCTGGTTGATGGCCCCCGTCGCGCAGCGCCATAAAAGAACGGTGGGGGCTAGGGCACAAGACATGAGGTCACCGGTATCCGCCAGCCCCACCCCGAAGTTCCTAACCCTAGACCAATCGAGAGGGGCGCTGTGAGCGACGGGAAGCGCCATCGCCTTCGCCGCTGTCGCAGAACCGACCAATTTATAAGAGTACAAGTACAATGGTAGCCCGCAAGCGGTCGCACTGTCATACTTGAACCCATATAAACCCGGTAGTCCGTCGAGTACCACGACGGGTCTCGATAAACGATTTACAACAACCAAGATCGTACATGATTCAACATACATGCCACATATTACATAAAGTTCACCGATACATTTCATCATCAGAGTACGAATAAAAGTTATTACAAACCGAGTTGAAACCGAAGTCTCAGGATCTAGGATCTGTATAACATACACTAGAGATTTGGTTTCTCGGTTCAGCATAAATCCAACAGAGACTGAATACAGATGTCTGGTTACTAGGGCCTAAAACAATTCGGCTATTTCTTTTAAAGAAAATCAAGGAGTGCCACTTGAGCCAACACTTGTTTGCCGTTGAAATTTAACAATGTGTTGCTTGTCTCGTGAATCTGGCTTCATTCATGGAATCATGGTCATGTATGGCCTGTTTGGTTCTAGGTCCCAAGAAACCATGGCAAATTTTATCCTGCCACAGAAATTTGTCCGGACAACAAAGGGTCCGTTTGGTAGGTTTGCGTCACCTCGCCTCGCTCGTGGCGCAGAAAACGAGGACCTCGCTTGCTTGGGCGAGCCGGAACCTCTCTCCTGCAGGAGCATTGCTTGCTCAGACCCCGACGAGACTAGCTTGAAAACCAAACAGGTTTGCCTTTCTACTTCCTAGCTGGGCAAGGCGAACTGCCCTGCTAGCCGAAGATCCAAACGCCCCCAAAAATTTATCACCAGTCAGCTTCAGTCACCAACCAAAATTGCTCTGCCCCGCGGCCCCGCGGGCCAACCATTGATGGTCATTTAGGGCCTGTGGACGAGGTATCAAGCAACCATTGCATGCACATATATTGAAATTTTAAGATAATCAAGCTTCAAATGCTAATGTCTGCTTAACATATTTCTATTTGCAATTTATTTTTACCATGATATTCCTTGGGATTTTATCTACAAAACAAGATCCCACATGGCTATACTTCTTTGAAGAAAAAAAAATGACATGTGGACCCTACATGTCATACTCATAGCTCTAACAAACTCTGGCATAACTGCCATTGAAACACGCTTTACTACTCCAGATTTTGGCCATATTCGCTTCTCTTATAATCTGTCTTTTTCAGCCGGAACAGTGTTTTTCTCTTCCAACAAATCAACCGGAACAGTGTTTCAGCTTGTTTTTTCAGCGAAGCGAACGGCGCCAGCATTAGTTCAATTTCGGCTCTATCACAACAAATATCATTGTTTAGGACTAATATTATTTCCAGTGCAGTCATGCTCTACAAGCCTTGCATTTTACAATCACAACATGATGCTATTAATTCTTGGCATTACCCTCTGGTCTCAATAACTTTGTTACAATATGAACATGTAATGTTATTATTTTTTGGCATTACCCTCTGGCCTCAATAACTTTGTTACAATATGAATTCTATCTTGCAGGTAACCAATTTTGGGTAATTAATCACCGTAATTACATAATCAGTGCCAGCAACCCTAACAGGAGGCTTTGTCCGAGTCTGCTCCTCAAGATCAGATTGACATCCATTGGCTGGTTCTCTCCTTGTCTGCTGCATTGTAATGTTTTGTGCAAGTTTCTCAAATAATTTAATCATGTGCTTTGCTATATTTCGTACATTTATGTTTTAAAATAATATTGAGTTTTGCTCCCTGATTCAGTTTACTTACTGATGATTATTTGTAGAGACAAATCATAATGACCTGAGCATAGCCAGTGAGTACGACAAATTTATTAATATGCTTTCGTCACCTTCTTTAGGCTTTTTCCATCATCCAGAATTCTATATACAATAATATATTCTATTCCTAAACTATGTTTATCAAACCATAAGAACTATAGCTAGATAATATAAAGGTTATTTTTCATCATCTCTGCACTTAGATTCATCCACAACAGTAAAATCACCACCGGCTACCTCAAAGATGGCGCGACAACTATTTTCAAGAGAATTTGTAGCTCAATGCTACTCCTAGCATTCTTAAATCCTCTTGTTAATCAATGACTATACGCACCCTGTTCGCTTATTGGTTTCAGCCAGCCCAAATCAGTCAGTCAATAGTATTTTCCTCTCATAACAAACCAGCACCGGCCAGCCCAAACCAGCCCAGAAACTAACCAGCGAACAGGCCGACGTTATATGCTTTTAAACCTGGGCCAAAGACTTAGGTCCAAACATCATAAGAGACCATCATATCTACTGACCATGGCGCACATTCACGTGAATAAATCATCTGGAGAGAACTTTAGGTCGCTACTCACTGTAGCTCGCACCAAATTCTACACTGGCCCAAATCTGGTGTAGCGTGGCAAAGCCACGCCCATGTGAGTACTAGTTACAGTTTAGTCGAACACGTTCTGAAAAATATAGGCGATGAAACAAGCGAACGGGAGAGTGTTCGGAATTTGAACCGTGGCTGCTTTCAGCTCAGCCGGCGCTCCGTTCTTGTGTCTCTGATGAAACGCCATCAGGCCGCGAGGTGAAGCTCACATCCATAGAGGCCTAAGCCCAAGACGAAGGGAAGCAGGCCCAGAAGGCTGCCTTGGTGGCTCCGGCCCATCCTCAGTGCGTCGTAGTCGTTGTTCTTTTATGAAACCCATTTATTTTATAACATTTGCTAAAAAAATATCTTATAACACTTGCTCAAAAAAATAATTTATAAAAAATATAATAAATAATTATATATAATCATGTACAATATATATTTGTACTAATCCAACTTTTTTCACACCAAAATATTATGTTTCCATCCTCTCAATTATTTTGGATTGCTCCGCACCGTTTTTTTGTAACAAATATTTTATGCGATTGTAATGTTTTGTTTTTTCAACACCTAGGACACACTTAACGTCTTGACTACATTCATACTCCCTCTGTTTCAAAATATAAGACGTTGTTTGACTATTTGTTTTATTCAAATTTTTGTATAAATATTATTTATTTTGTTATGACTTATTTTATCATTACAAATACTTTAATAATGACTTATTTATTTTATTATTTGCACAAAAAAACTGACTAAGATAAATGATCAAACATGATATCTAAAAGTCAAAAGTGTCATCTATTTTAGACTTTTTTTTTGGAGGGAGTACGCTTCATTGTTTGTTTTGGATTGCTATGCATGTTTTTCTTGACAAGTATTTACCTCTAGCTTCGTTACTATTGGATGGAACGATTCTGATGGGGAAGTAGTGTGGGAGTAGGTGAAAATGATTATAGCAGGGATTAAATGGAGACTTGTGGAACGTTTTTTTTTACTCCCAATATGAATGGTTAACTGATCTTAACAGTTTTTTTTTGCGATAGAGGAATATAGCCCCTTTTTCATTAAAACGAGTGAATTACGTGATATATCTACGAGAGAATCCTCGTAGCACATATTATAAACCACCAGACTAGTGGTGTGTGACCTGAAAATAACGTAATGAGGAAAGAGCGACTGCCCTCAATATCCAAGACCTAGAACTGAGCCTGCCATCACGACTTCGTTAGGCAACCTTTGGGTTCATCTTAACTGTTTTTCATAGTATGTGAGTGAATTTTTATTATTTAGGTTAGCAAGAATGATTGTCAAGGGAAACATGATTTTTGAGCGCTGCCAAACGGCTCATAATCGGGCCAGTGGCATAGAGCGGGGTGGACTCCGGAACGGGAACGAGATCGTCTAACTTCACCTCGAATGACTGCGCTGTGCAGTCACGACATCGTAGACGTCGGCTCACGATCGGACGATGGATACGCTAAAGTGTAATGGGCTGCCCAAATGGCAAGGCCCATCTAGCCCAGAAAGGTAATCGCAGTCGTTGTCTTCCGTAGTTTCACTCGAAGGCGTCGTCGACTGCTGCGCCGTCGGAGTCAGGTCGTCCCGTCGCGGTCCTCGCCGAGAGCTGCGCCGCGCCGTCAGCGTCCGGCTGTGCCGCGCCGTCCTCGCCAAGAGCTGTGCCACGCTGCCCTCGCAGACCGCCGCTCGGTTGCCGTCCTTGACGAGCAGCCATCCTCGCCGAGCGTGTCGCCGTCGCTGTTGCCGTCACCGGCCTGCGAAATTTCCATGTCGCCCACCTTCTGCACGTCTTCCGCCTCTGCAGAGCTCCGGACATGGCTGCTGTTCCACGGCCTTTTTTCCCCTTTCTAATTTCTATTGCTAGCTTGCCTGTAAATTGACATTTGTGCAAGAGCTAGTACTGTGTAACTTGTGATTGTATCGAAGGCAACAAATCATGCAAATTGTATAGCTTTCCATTGTGTTGCAAATTGTCCTGGAATTGTAATGCTGATTGTTGCAAGTTTGATGAACAAAAGGCTCTGCTTTTCACAGATGCAATTCCCTGAATGTAGGTTCAGAGATGCACTTGACGCTCTGTTGTTCAGAGATGCAGTTCCCTGAACTTACACTTCAATGACAAATATTTCATGAGGCTATTCTTCAAAAGCTACTCTCCTAAACAATCTATGTTTCAGGAAGCAACAGATTTAAAAAAATATATTCAGATTGCAGCAAATGTCCATGCTAGTAGAAATCAGCAATAACATCATCTGTGACTGTCCCCTGCAAAATAAAAGGTTGAGAACATTTGAGAGAATGTATTGACGGCCATGTATGTTTTAGTAGAATGGTGTAATAGTTTGAAATATTACCGTCAGTATCTGAGAGAATGTATTGATAGCCATGTACTGTTCAGACATTTCTTCCATGGGCAAAGAAATACTTGGAGAAATATTTTGCACAGCTACAGTTTCTTGTACTGCTCCTTCTTTTTCTTTTTTCTTACCTCCCTTCTTTACAGTTTGTTGTTCCTTTGAACCATTTTCCTTTTTCTTACCTCCCTTCTTTGCCGTTTCTTGTTCCTTCAAGTAAAAAAAAAACAAAACTGAATATATTTTCTTATTGAACATGCTGAAAGAGAATCAAATGTATTTTGTGTTATCACTTACCTTTGAACCATTTTCCTTTTCCTTACCTCCCTTCTTTGCAAATTTACGTCTTTTGTCAAGCCAATTTCTTTGGCGCCTTGAGGTTTTAGTTTCAATGTCCTTTTTCTTTAGGCTTGCTGTGCTCAGCAAATTAATTGGGGGCGAATCATTTGTAGGAACATTGATAGGCTCCATTGCACTAGGAAAACCTATGATTTCTTCTTCGACTTGCTTGCTAACCATGTCAAGTGCATTGTTTACTAATAAGACGCACCGTGGATGACTTGCAGCTCGGTGTACCAAATTAAGAAATTTGCGAGTCATATCTTTGTAGCAAAGCATAGTATCTAATTTTGGATCCTCTACTATGTTTCGGCCTTGGTTGTCCTGTACTATCCCACTACGTGCTTCACGAGTCCATCGCTTCAATATATATTGTTCTGGGATTGACTTGATATTCATCAAATCAAGAACTTTCAGAGCATGGGCACACAATATTCCGATTCTATTGAACTGCCCACAGCTGCATGTGCTTGTTTGGTCTGTAGGGTTACCAGTAACTTTGTATTCCTTCTCAAGGGTAGGATTTTCATCAAGACTCACAATTGCTACAAGATATTCATTTTTGTCTTCCAATGGGGTGGTGTATGCTGCCATGGACCTCTCATATTCACATTGGAAAGCTTCAAATATAATTGGTGTGTACAGCTTGCTAGCTTGTATTAACATATGTGTCCTCATTTTGAGTCTTGGTAATTTTTTCCTTGATTCAAATTCAGCTTGCAATTCATTATTTCTTTTATATTCCACAACCCTTTCAAAATGCTTAAGGAATCGAATGATATCAAAATCTGATTTGAAATGCCGCTTCAAGTCGCTGTTTAGGCTCTCACTCAATTGTGTACTCCTCATCCCTAATGTGTACACATTTGTCATATAACATTCAGCCCACTTTTCTTTTACCTTGTAGATACTATCCAACCAAGTTTGCTTGCTGGCCTTTGTCCTCATGATGTTAAATGCTTCTTGAAATGTTGCTTCATCTTCATACTCATACATACATGCACTAAAATCTGCGAGGATACTTGGTTCTTCCTTGCTATCTTCGGCCTTTCTTTTTGGAGGAGTACATGATTCTTCATCATCAGCTTCAGCTAGATTCTTGACAGCATTTTGCATAATATGAAAAGTGCACAGACCATGCCAAGCTTCTAAAAAGACCTCCTTGACAGCCTTTCCCATTGCTGCATCTTGATCAGTATAGATTGTTTTAGGCTGCTTACTATTATGTGCTTTTAGGAAGGTCTCAAATAGCCATCTAAAGGATTCAAATGTCTCATCATACATGAGAGCAGCACCAAAAACTACAGTTTCTCTAAAATGATTGAACCCAACAAATACTCCAAAAGGCCTACTCTCTTTGTTTGTTCCAAAAGTAGTATCAAAACTGACAACGTCCCCAAAATATGCATAGTCAGTGAGCATTTTAGCATCAACCCAAAATATGTTCGCTATCTGTTCTTCCCGGTCCATTTGCAATGCATACTGAAATGATGGATTCTCAGCAATTTTTTCTCGAAAATACATGAGCATGCTTCCAGCCTGTCCATACGCCATCTCACGTTGGCGCTTGGCCCTTAAATAATTCTTGTGGTCTCGAAGAGTGTAACTGAGATTAACTAAACCACCAACTTGGATGGATGCCAACTCATGTGCAGCTTTTGGCCCAATTCCTGCATCATCAGCTGTCTCAATTTCAAAACCTTGTATCTCTGAAATTTTCCTCTGAGACACCAACAAATGTGAGGTTTCCGGCAACTGGAGGGTGTGATTGTGTTCTAAAATCACCTCACTGACTTTATAATTTCCCTTCTCCCGATCTAGTACAAGACCCATACGAACTTGGCAATCAGTTCGTGTTTCAGCTCTCGGACACTTTATTAAATGATCCCTTTTATCATTCAATCTGTGACCTTCATTGGCACAAACAAATCTGCATGACGTAATTGTTCCATCTGATTTTCTTTTGTTTGAGTATCTTTTTCTAACCTCAAATCCTTTTTGACCACCATAGCTAACCCAAAACATCCAAGCCTCATCTGTATTGTTGAATTCCATGCCAACTTGAGGTAAGAAAAGAGAAAAAAACCCATCCCTACAGCAAATGAAATATTTTATTTGGTAATGGTATACTAAGCAACTAAAATATATATCTGACCGCATTTGGGAGAAAGAAACAAGTATTGATTACACACCTCTTTTCTTCCATCTCGTATACCCTGATTCTATTCTCTGATGTACGGAAGATGATGTTTCTTTAATCGAGTCTAACGTGAGCTGATGGAGTACGGGAAGGCAAATAAATTACAAAGGATGCAAACGCACGTGAAGAGACAGAACACAGAAATCTATACAGGTAAAGAGATAGAATGCAGACCTGCAAACATGTTGTTGGCGACCGAAACAAGCACCATCCGATGGCCGCCGAAGCCTCACCGCCGCCGCCGATGGCTCACCGCCACCGTCACCGCCACGCAACCGCGGGAAAAGGAGAATGCGCTCGCGCCAAAAAGAAAAATATCGCGGCAAAGAGGAGCAGCAGACTCGGTTTTGGGCAACCACGGGATAGCGGGCGACTTGATTTTGGGCCAAGGCCCAGGTAGCAGACGAGTAAAACAGATGGATATACGGCCAACGGGCACAGGCGTCCGATCGTGAGCCGACGTCTACGATGTCATGACTGCACAGCGCAGTCATTCGAGGTAAAGTTAGACGATCTCGTTCCCCGGAACGGGGCATAGAAAATTGCTCCCGGCCTGCCGCCCCGTCCGTGCTCGCACGCACCGAACCACGCAGTCGGTACCGCCCACGACAAACGAATCAGGCAATACGGACATCCCGCATTTGTTGCCGCTCCTCCGACGGCGGCAGGGAGAGACGGCGACAGGGCAACGAGTTACCACCAGATGAGAGCCCGCACCATTTTTCTGACAAAAAAAAAAACTCGTCCAATTGCTGCCGCTCGCTTCGCCGATGCCGAGTAGTATCATCGTCAGCGCAACGGGACACGCCTATGCCTAATCGTCGGCGTCGCCACTGCTTATGAAACAATGCAGAACGTCGACGCGAAATATGGCGCTCGAGCCAAGATCCAACCGATGCGCATCGACAACAACGACTGAGACCTCCTCCTTTGCTCTAGGAGCGTACGCATAGGACGTATCGATGTGTCAACCGGCAACGGAGAAACACAGGGCCGGGCGGGCCTTTCTCCAAGCAGCAGGGAGCCATCAGCCATGTCGTCCGAGACCTAGCTAGAGCCGCTAGCGGGCTCCACCGCATGCACACACCACCCTGCCGGGGCGGCGCGGCCGGCGATACTACTTTTGACAAGGTCGCGAAAGGTATCCTCCGGAAAGGTATATGGTATGGGTACTTGAGTTCAATCATACGGTTGATCGACGATTTTACCACCACTTGCGCCTCATTTTAGTGTTTCACTATGTTGACTAGGCTTGCATTGCAGCTCGCGATTTCTGGCGTGCCGCCGGCAGAACCGCTGGCCGGCCGGCCATTGTTGCTGCTTTCAAATGTCAAGCGTCGTCGGATCGGAGCTCTTGACTTCAACAATCAAACGCAGCCGCGCCGTTTCCGTTTCTCTGACGAGGCTCTGCTTCGGCGTCCGCAGCTGCCCTGGTTGGCTTCACGTGCCTTTGCTAGCTGAATCTCGTTAGGTTGTGCCCTGGTGATTCCTACTTAACAAATTATTAAGCCGCCAAAGGTGAACTCTGGCCGTGCTCGCCGTACCGTACCTCGCAAGTTCCTCCACGCCTCCCTGGCCGTGACTCTGACTACGAAGCCGGTTCTCATTTCCCACGAGCGGAAAAATGGACAGCAGCAACTCCTATACAGCGATCGAAAGAGGCGAACATCCACGTCACCACAGGACAGGTGCTAGGCTACTACTAGCCACCATGACATTGACATCACCCGGCTCGATCGTCTGGCGGTCCACTCCACTAAAACCCGCGCCAAAAACTGGACCGTGGCCACGCATAGAATTTCGTCCCATTTCCCACATGCCGTCCCACTAATCGGACTGGTTCACCATCACAAAACTCCCGTAATATTCATATTCATATTCACACACAAAAAGGCTGTGTGTGGCGGCCTATTTAAACCCAGGAAGCCAGCGCAAGCATGCAAAACACACCTCCTCCATTCTCCAACAAGCAAGTGGCACAGGACAACCGTCAACTCTCGAGAATGGCTTCCACGGTGACGCTGGAGAAGACGACCACCATCCAGAGTGATGACGCGGGTGTTGTTGGATCGCCCAAGACCACCATGAGGTCTCCTCTCCTGACGAAGAAGAAGGGGGCAACAGGTGGCGCCAAGGGAAGGTGTTGCGGGCACAGGTGCGAGCTCGTCAGCTACGACAAGCTGCCGGAGTTCCTCAAGCACAATGAGTTCATCGTCGACCACTACCGCAGCGAGTGGCCCATCAAGGAGGCTCTCCTCAGCGCCTTCTCCATCCACAACGAGACCATCAACGTCTGGACGTAAGTGTTGCATCAGTGTTTGTTGCCTCGTACTGGCCGGCGGTGCTTAATTAATTCATCGGATCGCATCTCCTGCAGGCATTTGATCGGCTTCTTCGTCTTCCTCGCGCTCACCGTGTGCGCCGCCACGATGGTCCCGACGGAGTACGAGTCGCCTCACATGGCGACGTCGTTCAAAGGCCTGGCCAACATCACCGGCAACGCAATGGTGCTGAGGAGCTACAGCGCCGACGACGGAGCGGTCTTGGCAATGACAATGAAGGCGTTCCGCAACGTGTCCGTCGAAACCGAGGCCGCCGCCGTTCTGTCAGACGGTGCGGCGGGGCACGGCCGTGTCCCGCGGTGGCCGTTCTACGCGTACCTCAGCGGCGCCATGTTCTGCCTGCTGATGAGCAGCGCGTGCCACCTGCTGGCGTGCCACTCGGAGCACGCCAGCTACGTGTTCCTCCGGCTGGACTACGCGGGCATCACGGGGCTCATCGTCACCTCCTTCTACCCGCTCGTCTACTACACCTTCCTGTGCCACCCTTTCTACCAGGCTCTCTACCTCGGCTTCATCACCGTCTCCGGCGGCGCCGCCGTGGCCGTCTCCCTCCTCCCCGTCTTCGAGAGGCCCGAGCTGCGGTGGGCGCGGGCGGGGCTGTTCGCGTGCATGGGCATGTCGGGCCTGGTGCCCATCGTGCACAAGATGCTCGTCTTCGGGGATCGCCCGGAGGCCGTGCTCACCACGGGGTACGAGATGGCCATGGGAGCCTTCTACCTGGCCGGCGTCGTGGTGTACGCCACCAGGGTCCCCGAGCGCTGGATGCCCGGGCGGTTCGACCTCGCGGGCCACAGCCACCAGCTCTTCCACGTGCTCGTCATCGCCGGCGCCTACGCGCACTACCTCGCCGGACTGGTCTACCTCGGCTGGAGGGACATGGAAGGGTGCTGATGAGGGCCTCAGTCCTGACGGCGACGCACCAAGCTGTAGAAATTTGACCGGCTTTATTACTTTCCGTTGACTCTTTTTTTTTTGTTGAATGGTATTTCTTGTTTTATCCTCTTTTTTTTTTTGCACAAGTGAACATACATGTACATGTAATGTAACAATTCAAAGAGGTCTGTAATAACCAGATCAATTGAAGTCGAATAAATGGGAAATTGCATAAATAATTATGAGTTTTGCTATTTATCTGTCAACGGATTTTTGTTCTTGAAATCTGTTGAATTTTGGACCATTGGATTTGCTTTAATATTTGTGTTGCTTGTGTTCTCTTGTATCTGAAACGTTTTCGTTATCGGGTGTAAAACCGCACTTGAAGAACCCATACCCAATTAACTTATGGAACTCCACGCTGCTACTGTTCCCTCCGTGACTCCCTATGCCTGCAAATTCTCCCAATCTATTTGTCGTTTTCGGTTTTCGTGTAACTGGTTTAACTCGATTTATAGAAAATACGTACAACATTTGTATTTCTAAATAAATTTATTAAAAAATTAGATTCAAAGATCTTTTCAATGATATCAATTATGTATCATAAATATTAATATTTTTTAATATATATTTTGTCAAAGTTGTTTATCGACGAAAGCCACAAATATTTTGGGACTGAGGGACACTCATCTGTCATCTTCCTGCTGATAGCTGCAAGGAGCGTCTCTCCTCTAGTCCCTGTTCGCTGACCACCAAGGCCTAGATCGAGATTTTGGATTTCGTTGTTTTGATTTTCTCTGTATGCATTTTGCTCACTATTGATTCTTCACCTCCCCTGACCCAGATCCGGTATGCAGATTGCTGGTCTTGTTCGATTTTCTGGGTGTTATCTGAATAGGTCGTTTTTTTCTTTTTCCTTATATGCAGGCATCATTTACTCATTTGTTTTGCAGCCTTCTACTGATCAGACACTTCATTATTCAGGTTTTTGTGCGTGATTCATCAGACTTTGCAGGTACTCACGCCTTCTCACTCTCCCCTGAACTGTGCCAAAAAAAATTGATGCTCAGATCCCTAATTCGTGCGGTGTGCTCCAAGTTTATGTAGTATTGAGTCTATTATATTTCTGCTTGAGTAGGTGTGTGATTTCTAGCGAGGCTGGGTTAGGGAACCTCCTGCAGCTTGGTGCTATGGCAATCACTGCTAAGAGGGGCTTTAGCCTACCCATTTTTAGTTTGATGTTTGATTATTTGCCCATTTCTAGTTGGATGTCGATTATTTGATGACAGGTTACAGGTTCCGGTTCTCTATTGCACCGTTGTTTGGCAAATTTCCAACTGGGTTTCTACCGTTTATTTCGTTTATTAACTGAATGTGCTTAACACAATGCTACATGCACCTTTGTTTTTTATATTTATTGGTGTGCTCTCAACTTTGTCTTGTGTTCTTTTGCTTTTTTGTTTTTGTTTTTAGGGACCAAAAGAGTAAAGAGGTGTAATGTTGATGATTTTATGAGCTGATGATGTTTGGCTTGTGGTTTCACGGCCAGCTTCAGTTTAGGCTATTTGCTTTTTAGCTTGGTCGCCTTACTTTATGTTTTGAACTTTTACATTCTTAGTTAATTGCTAATGAGTGCATATTTTTGTTTGATGCTCAAATTTTTAGTTTGGGTCAGAGTTGTTCGTATGATTTGGATTTTCTTGTTCTGTTTCAAGTTTTATGCAGTGTTCTTGATTCCAATCAATTTGTGGTTCAATTAGTCTGTTGCTTTGTAATTGTGGTCTATTAAGATTTGGTTTTGTCAATTTGTGGGTTTGATTTGGGGATTGTAGGCCAGGCCGCATGTTCAATTTAGGGATTTTTGTTGTCTCATGTGTCAAAGCCAGAACGCCTGACAACAAGGATATATATGTGTGTGTTGTATGTCTTCCTGCTTACTCATAGCTTTGGATTTAGGACTGATGTTTGTCTTTGCAGATTGTGTTGTACCTTTTCATTTGTTTCGCAATGCTATGCTTTCTCTTATGCCATTTTCCTTTTTGTGCAGTCTATTTGCTATTGCTGGTGCCTGAGGAGACCTTGCCAGAGTTCAACTCAAAGGCAACTGGAACGGCTGTCAACTGGTTGAAATGGTTGGGATGAAGGTATACTTGTTTTTGTATATAGTGTATATTGTAGAATACTGCTTTTTTATATTATCTTGACTCTTGTTGCATGTTGTTTCATTTGTGGTTCATTAGATCCACTTGTGTTATATCTATTTGTGTTTGTATCTAGACTGGTTTTTTAGTTCTTCTTAGAATCATTACTTGGATTTAAGTGCTAGATATTAGTGGAGTGTAAATGCTTGATTTTGTTTGTCCACCATTGTGCATTTTGAAGAAATTGGCACGTGATTATCCTAGTCTCACCTGTTGAACTTGGACCGAGTTCAATCAAATATAGATTCATTTTCTGGACTAATTTGTGTTTTTGGGAGTGCATTTGACATATAATACATTTAGTTGCTTATGGGGTTGCAACTGTATACAACAACAACAACAACAACAACAACAAAGCCTTTAAGTCCCAAACAAGTTGGGGTAGGCTAGAGTTGAAACCCATTAAAAGCAATCAAGGTTCAGGCACGTGAATAGCTGTCTTCTAAGCACTCCTATCTAAGGCCAAGTCTTTGGGTATATTCCATCCTTTTAAGTCTCCTTTTATTGCCTCTACCCAAGTCAACTTCGGTCTTCCTCTGCCTCTCTTCACGTTACTATCCTGACTTAGGATTCCGCTACGCACCGGTGCATCTGGAGGTCTCCGTTGCACATGTCCAAACCATCTCAACCGGTGTTGGACAAGCTTTTCTTCAATTGGCGCTACCCCTAATCTCTCACGTATATCATCGTTCCGAACTCGATCCCTTCTTGTATGACTGCAAATCCAACGCAACATACGCATTTCCGCGACACTTAACGGGGGTTGCAACTGTATACTAGAACTATTAGCAATTGGCTGAATAGCTCTGTTTGCTGCCACCAGGCGGATAGGGTGACATTCTAGTGTGTCTTGAGTTGAAACTGTATGTATTTTTAAGCATTTTTAATTGTCTGGTACGACTGCTTGTACCATCTTGCGCATGGTGATTTTTTGATCCATTCTGAGCTTGCAATTTCACGCTAGGTGCATATGCAATTAGCTACTGGTTTTGTCCGCAACTTTCAACGTGTATGGTTCACGAGGCCTATCATATTATAGTCTTGTCATCTAGCAATTGGTCTGATTTGTCCATGGTAGAGGGAGAACAGAGATTATTAGGCTGGTGCGTGTGTTTCCCTTTCTCTCTCTCTTGTGTGTGCGCGCACGTGCGTGAGTTGCTGTGCAGGTGTGAGTGGTTGTTTTTTTATGGGCTTTATTTTAGACTATTTGTGGGTCTTTTTTTAGGCTTCTCTTTTTCTGGATGTGGTAGGTAGTATGTGTGTTTCTCTCTCTTTCTCTCTTTGTGTGTGTTCGTGTTTTTTTTGTGTGTTTTTTGTGGGCCTTCTTTTTTTTAATTTTTTTAGCCTCTCAGTTGTGTGTTAGTTGGCCTGTTGACTTTAGTTTCTGTGTGTGAGTGTGGATGTGTCTGTTTTTTTTTGTTTTCTTTGTGTGTGTGCCTCCTGTTGATTGAGCTGATTTTGTTTTTTTTTCTTTTCTTTGGTTTTCTTTGTGTGTGTGTGCGCGCACGCCTGCTGCTGATTGAGCTGATTTTGCTTTTTTTTCTTTTGCATTTGATTTTGTGTAGTTGTTTTTGGAATGTATAATGCTGGATTTAAGGATGCTAATCCTTGTTATTTTTGGCTCAACGTGTCTTTTTTATTTGTATGAGATTTGTTAGAATTTTTTCAAGTATTGTGTCATGTTTCTTTGTTCCCAGGTATCTTTATTATTAGAGTGTTGCTTTTTTCTATATTTGCCTAGGTTGTGTTGAGGAATTTTTTTCCTGATAATCGAATGTCATTAGCATTGAATGTGTAAGAGTAGAGGATTTTTCTGAATTTGTAGGATGTCTGAGATTGGTTGTTGTTTTAGGCCTTTTTGTGCTCATGTTTCGCTAGTTTTTCTTGCTACCTCCTGTTGTTCTTGCTTTGAATCTGAGTCAGTTCAGTTATATCTAGACTGTTTTTTCATTTTTTTTATTCTGTAATTTTGGGCTACCTTTTGGAATTTTCATCCTGCATTTTTTGCTGTGTTTTGGGGCCGGGTTTTTGGGGAAATTAGAGCTATGACATGTGAGATTACTTGTTGGTCATCAATTGATTCATTCCTCTCAGGAGCACCTCTAGTTTTGATTTCTCCCAATTTCCCCCTTTTTTCTAGGGTTCTTTGTGTTTCTGATTTTCTACAAGGTGGTGCTGATCTTTTTAGGTGCTTCTTTTTGCATTTGGATTCCCATGATGATGTGATGATGTGCCTCAATTTTTACTCTCTGGATATGTCTCGATGAGAATTGGCGCAGATCAGTTTGCTGTCTGTGTATACTCTGTATTAGTTCTGAAAAGTTTTATTTTTTCGAAACAGCAACAGTGTTGCCTCAACGTGATTCAGGGTTTCAGCACATCTCTTTTTTGTAAGCTTGAGCTCAGCCCTTTTTGTGATTTATTCGGGACCAAGTTAATTTCTCAGTCACAGGTTCCTGAAAAGAGCAACAACCTGTTTGAACTGTCTGCAATTTGGTTTGCACTTTTCTGTTAATACAGTTCCATCTCATTTCTGCCTAAAACCTCTCTGATTTGTTGCAATGGTAGTCTCTGAAAGTTTCTTCCATCAACTCACGTTCTTGACTGCTAATAGGTGCATATCCTTGTTTGAGGCTTAGATTTTCAGTTTGGGCCACTTTTCATGTATCTTTTCAGTGTAGTATTGTTTGCTTTTTTGCTGTTTTATGGACCAAAAGAGTAGGGAGGATGTGTAGTGTTGATGACTTGATGAGCTGATGAATGTTTGGCTCTGTGGTTTCAGGGTCAGCTTCAGTTTGGTCCATTTTCTTTTAGCTTCTTTTGCCTTACTATTTGCCTATTTCAGGTTTTTTTTGTTTTTAACTTTGCATTCTTAGTTAATTGATAATAGGTGCATCCATGTAATACATTACTACCCTGGACTTAATTACATCTTTTTGAGTCAGCAAAAAAACATGAAGGCAATCTGAAAAAAAATGATTACTTCGAATTGATTGTTAATGTGTTGTCTGATGGATGTAGGTTGGATTGATTGATTGTAAGCTAGGGAAGCAGGCTATGATACCTAGCATTGGGGGTAGTGATGTTTACTCCAAAGAGGTATATATCTTTTTCTGCTGCTCAATACTTGTCGGTGCAGAAAGTGACCAACACGTAAATATTTGTAGTTTTATCGTACGTTGTGATCAGATATGGCCTATCACTCAATGACACAGGGTTTATACTGGTTCAGGCAACATGCCCTACATCTAGTTTGAGTCGGTCGGTGACTTTATTCCAGAGCCCAGGTGCTCGAAGTTTGCTGTGGGATTATAAACGGAAGAGTGTAAGATTGGGGGTGCAAGAGGTCTAGTCGAACTCGGGACCGAAGGGCCGAGAGTGACGGGAGCTCCTGCGTGCGCTAAGTATTCGAGCGTGTGCTCTGTGTAGCTTTAGAGTGCCCAAAGCTAATAGAGGGTGAATCGATCGTTGGTTATTTGAATCGTTGGAGAGTCCTTGGCGTCCTCTCAAATCGATCTTTTTTGTTGGGAGAGAGCGCACTCCCTTTTATAGATGAAGGGGATGGCCTTACAAGCGAGAGAGAGAGTACGTATGCTACTAAGTCTTGTTGCCCACGCCGTCGGGTACAAGATGATGGTAGACGTCCACAATACTGTTTATGCCAGATGCATGTGGGAGGTTTTTACCGTATTCACCATGTATGACAAATGACGGCACCTACAACACTGTTGATGCCCAGAGCCATGTGGAGGATCTTACCGTGTTTGCCTGGTATGGGAATTGATGGCGCTCATAACACTATAGGGCAAAACATCGGTGCCCACAACACTGCTTGGGTTCTAACATGCCTAGAAGGTTGCGGGGCACCGTTCTAACATGTCCTGTCAGTACTGTCCTGTAGGTGTACATGGTACGGTCCTTGGTATTATGGTTGACTAGAGCGCCCTTCCTTACTTGCTCTACCCATTTCCTGGGTCCTCACCGAGCGGGCGTCCCCGGTCGGTTGGTCCCAGTCGGCTCTGACTGCGCCAGTCAGAGAAGAGACGTAAGCAGAGGTTCGGCGCATCCTCGGTCGGAGACATGGGTTGGAGTTGGAAGTGAGCGACGTCCCTCCTTGGCCAGGCCTTCTGGTCGGAGAGGCGGGCCGGAGTCAGAAGCGAGCGTTGTTCCTCCTTGGCCAGGCCTTTCGGTCGAAGAGACGGGCCAGAGTCGGAAGCGAGGTCTTTTGGTCAGAGATTGGATCGTCCTTCTGGCATGCCGTTAGGTTTTCGGGTCGGCCTAGGAGTTGTGAGTCATTTGCAATCATCGTCTGCTGGGCCGAGCTTTTGCTGGGAAGCAGGTCCATGAGGGATCCTAGGTTTATGTACCCGACAGGGGCCCTCGATCCCCTAGGCGATTCGGGTAGAATCGTCTGGGGTTTTTTGTGTTGCCAGCGAGGGAATTTTTTGTTTCATCAGCGGGTACAAGCGTGAGTGTGTGCACCTTGGTGAGCGTAGCCTCCTCTTCCTAGTTTTGGATCCATTGTTTCCAGGAGCGTGGTCCTAGGCGTTTAGTCATCGCTAAGGGATTGAGCGAGGCGGAGTCATCAACCAGGGCATCGGGCGCGCTAAGGGGCAGCCGAGGGATCGGGCAAGATGAACAAGCGGACCAAGGCATCGGGCATAGCCGAGAGATAGCCAAGGGATCAGGCGTGATGGAGTCACGGACCTAGGCGTCGGGCGCAGCCGAGGGACAGCCGAGGGATCGGGCGAGACAGACTCATGGACCCAAGCATCGGACGGGTCGAGGGATCGGGTGAGTCAGAGTCACGAATCTAGGTGCTAGGCGCAACGAGGGATCAGGCGAGTTAGAGTCATGGATCCAGGCGTCGGATGGGCCGAGGGATTGGACGAGTTGGAGTCGCGGATCGAGACACTGGGCGCAACGAGGGATCGGGCGAGTCAGAGTCATGGATCCAGGCATCGAACGGGCCAAGGGACAACCGAGCGATCAGGCAAGATGGACTCATGGACCAAGGCATCGGGCGCAGCCAAGGGATCGGGCGAGTCAAAGTCACGGATCTAGGTGCTAGGCGCAACGATGGATCAGGCGAGTCAGAGTTGTGGATCCAGGCATCGGACGGGCCAAGGGACAGCTGAGGGATCGGGCGAGACAGACTCACAGACCAAGGCATCGGGTGCAGCCGAGGGACAGCCGAGGGCTCAGGTGAGATAGAGTCGCGGACCCAGGCATCGGACGAGCCGAGGGATCGGGCGAGTCAGAGTCACGGATCCAGGCGCTGGGCGCAACGAGGGATCAGGCGAGTCAGAGTCGTGGATCCTGGCGATGGACGGGCTGAGGGATCGGGTGAGTCAGAGTCATGGATCCAGGCGCTGGGCACAACGAGGGATCGGGCAAGTCAGAGTCATGGATCCAGGCATCGGATGGGCCAAGGGATCGGACGAGTCAAAGTCATGGATCCAGGCGCTGGGCACAACGGGGGATCGGGTGAGTCAGAGTTGTCGATCTAGGCGTTGGGCGCTGCCGAGGTCGTGCCGAGGTGTTTGGGAGTCCTGAGCCCCGAGTTTTCATGCGTTACCCAGTCCATGATTTTTGCAACCGGAGGGGCTGAGCTAACGTTGCTTGCCTCGATGGCTCAAGTGACGCGCTCGGTGAGCTCGCTAACGGGCACGTTCGAGTGAAATCCGGGTCCGTCGTTCGTGACGGGGTCGATATAGCCCTCATGTGGCATTCCACTACTCCATAACCCGTGTCCTGGCAGATGCCTGGGTCATTCCAGAGACCGACCCGGGTGGCCCGCTGGCCTCCCCCTCGATGAAGATTCCATGAGCATGGCTCGAGGTTAGGATCGAACGAGAATGTTGAGATGACCCTATCTGCTTCAGAGCAGACTAGGCGTGGGCCGTTGGTGTTCTTCTGTGTTTTCTCCCCTAGCTCTGTTTGATGCGAGGCGGCCTTGAGCCCTTCATGGGCTGGCCTTCGAACCTCGTTCTTTCGTTGCTCATGTTAAATGAGGCAACTGCCACTTCGTGACGCAACACGGAGCGTTGTGATGCATTTAACTGCATATGCAATGCTTTAGATGTATGGGATGAATGAATGTGTGTATGGATGAAATGTGTGAATGCGTGCATGAATGTATGAATGACAGCAGATGAATGAATGATCATATAAAGAAATAGTGGGGGTTGGTAATGTTACCTTGATGACTCAAGTGACGGGGTTGAAGGAGCTCCTATCGGATATGTCCGATCGGGATCCGCGCTCGTCGTTCGTGACAAAGTCGGTGCTGCCCACATGGGGCGTCCCTTTTGCTCCTTACCTATCTCTCAGCGTTTGCCTGAGCCGTCCGATGGACTAAGGAAGCCCGTTGGTCTCTCCTGGGCGGAGATCCCGTAGTTGGGCCTTTTCAAGTCCCGCCTGGGAAGGCAGAGGGCCGCCTGCGCACAATTGTGTTTTGTTTCTCGCGCCTGGCTTGCTGTAGTGGTGGGCCATGCCTAGGCCATGTCCTGTCAGATCAGGCACCATCTCATCAGGCGGGGCGCATCCCATCAGTTAGGGCGTGTCCCGCCGTATTCCATCCGTATTGAATGGGGGAAGAGAGAGTTTTTCGCCCCAATCCATCATCTTTCCCGAAATGCTGTGCCTTCTTCTTAAATAGGGGAAGGGAGAGGGTTTTCATCCTATCCCTTTGCCTATTCCTCATCTCCCACCTCTTCTCCTTCTTCCTTCTCACCAGGAGCGTTTGAGTGTCGCGGTGATTCCTAGGTGGAAAAAGGGGAGAGCGAGCGAGAGGCGAAAACTCATAGATCCATTTGTGAATCCGAAGCACAATGTCGAGCTGGAGGTCATCCATCGTGAGCGAGTCGGTGCTGGCCGCCTTCGCTGAGAAGGGGGTGCCACTGCCGAAGGAGGTGGTGCACTGGAGGGCTCCCATGGGGGAGGCTTTTCGACGGCCTCGGGCCGGCGAGGTCGTCTCCTTGATCGCCTTCCACGAGCGTGGGCTAGGATATCCCAAGCTCTAGTTCCTGCGCGGGCTCCTCAATGAGTGGGCCCTGGAGCTGCAGCACCTCAATCCGACTGGGCTACTGTACGTCGCCGTCTTCATCACCGTCTGTGAGGCATTCCTCGAGATGGAGCCACATGTGGATTTTTTCCAGCGGATCTTCACTGGGAGAGCTTTGTCGGAGGGGAAGCCTCTTGGGACTGCGCCAGTGGGGGGTTTCACCCCTACAGCTGCTTAGGTCGGCCAGTTCATAAAGTTTGATGAGATGTCAGAAACATCCTCCAGCTATGGTGGCCATACTTCGGCAGGCAGCGTCCCTGTCTAGGAGTTGCTTCATTTGTATGGGAAAGTCCAGAGCTCCATGCTCTTCTGCTGAGCATCTATGGGTGCGACGCCCTTGAGGTACCCGTTGTGCTTGCCAAAGTCGAGGGAGCAGAACCGGGCAGGGCCCTTGCTGTGGTGGTTATGTCTGGTGGCAGTAAACGCTCTTGGATGATGCCCGTGCACTTGTGAACTTGTTGCGGTACTTGGTGCCTGCCTCCGAAAGACACCTGGACCTAGACTTTGCGCTCGAGGACGCCATCTGTGCGCTCGGGGAAAGCTTACTGCCACCCGCATAGTTTGGTGGGCAAGGAAGTCTTCGCGTAGTGGATGATGGAGGCTCTCCATGCGAGCGTGGCTGAAGGCGTGCGTCAAGAAGATGTCACCTAGCCTACGGATGGAGTGGAGGTCAGGTCAGATGCTCTGTCTGAGCCGAGCGTTGCCCTGTCGGAGGGCGGCAGCCTTTATCTTCGCCGATCATGTCGTCAGCCGATGCCGCCGGGCGGCTACAGTAGAAGTAGCCAGCAGATGTAATAGTTTAAGTTCATGAGGGAGCCTCCGTGTGAACAGTTGTATTGATGAATACATCAATTTTTGTTTTGTGATGAATTACTTCGTTCAGGGAAGCTTGTTCTGTCCATTCCTTATTTTTACCTTAGCATAGCTTTGTTTTTATTCTTTATTTTTCGCACCTGCCCGTTCGTCCCATAGGTTGCAACCTTAAGAGCCCGGGCATGGCCCGCGAGGCTTAGCTGCTCGTAACCATAGGTAGAGGCAGGGTGCGATTGGTTGGAATGTTGAAGCAAAGTTATGTAAGATAATTAAAGGAACGGACTACCCTTTCGTTCGGGTAAAAATATATTTACCATATAATAGTAAAAAAAGAGAGGTGGTATCGCACCCCTATGGAGCCCATGAGCGACCCAGGCCAAAAGTGTTCGAGCCGGGGTGCTTTTGCAGGAGCGCACATTGAATGAAAAAACAGTAAAGACCGAAATTTAGTGGAAGAAACGTGTAACACCCCTAGTGTTACGAGCTCCTTTAGCACCGCGATTTAGGCCTAAGACAAATTTTAGAAACGAGTTTCTCGGAATTTTTGATTTAAAAGATACTTGATGCGAAGTGAATCCTGTGTGGCTTAGTTCGTGGGCTCAAATAAATACCTAAGTTAAATTACTCAGTGCGTAGAAATATTTAGGAATGTCGAACGACGATGCCAGCGAACGTTTTGTACTATTAGATTAAGCATGAAAAACAACTTTTATAAATAAAATAAAATCCATTAATAAATAAAATGATATATATATATATATATACTCACGTGTTTATTTTGATAAGCATGCTCAGTGAAACAGTTTGGCCTAGTGACATGTTTACGTTTACGTATAGACTAGTTTTAGTCCCTAGATAAATTGGTAACATAACCGCGACAGCTGCCGTCCTGACCGTTTGGATCCCCCAAATTATTACGTCATTGTAACACCCTCGGTGTTACGTCTTAATCAAAATACTAAACCATATCATGAGCATCATGTTTATGTATTATTGCATGTGATAAATGGGAAATTAAATTTTATTGCACTAATTCTCAAATTGAGCTCTAACTTACTCCTTGACCAAATACTCTCTAGCACAGCTCAATTCACTATTGTCATCCTGATGCAACTCTAGCTCTTATTATTCTTCTCCTCCTTAATTTACCATGCACGCACTCGGCACTCACAAGCCCGCAAAGTACGCTTCAGTATATTTTTTATGAGACGCGGTGCTTTTTACTTTGTCGTGTCAAGTAAGTCAAGTTGGCAGCACATGACCCACCGGCAGCAACATCGCACATGCTACGCATTAATCTCACGCGTAAGCTCGGCCCGCTGAGCACTCCATTTGCTCGCTGCTCAGTTGCTTTGCAAATGAAGGTCAGACACATTTTCCACACGGCAGCACTATAGCAACGTAGAAAATATTGTTCACCGTAGAAAACACTGTTCATCATGGAAAACATTGTTCACTATAGAAAACATTGTTCATCCACAGCAACACGTCGTGCACAGGCATCGTTTTTTTACCTTTAAGCAAGCTAGTTAGCCACTAACCTTACGACGCATCGCTATCGCGCCTTCACGTCTCCTGCCTATAAAGGACACGCTAAGCCCGCCGAGCTGTCCCACTCCGCCGCTCACCATCTTACTCTCTAAATTGAGTTCCTCTGTTCTTGTCTAGGAAGGCTGCGCTCTGCCGATCTCCCTCTTCGAGCTGTAATCGACCGAGGTAGCTAACCTTACAAGGATTCCTTCATTCTCCTTCTTCATTATTTCTAGACTCACAGTCACGTGATGGTCAACAAGTCCAATAGCATGATTAGCCTCCTCCGATAATATCATTTTCTTCATCTCTAGAGCTTATTTGAATTTATTTATTTATGGTGAAATAAATTTTGTTAGATTCCTAAATTCATGATCCATCTGTTAGTGTAATTAGTTCGTATGGTTCTGCAATGTTTTAGGGTTACTTATTAATTCTGGGTTGCTTGTTAGTATTATGGTTATTTAGAGAATGAAAATTTTTGTGATGCATTGGTAGAAGTGCTAGCCCTAAAATTCTTTTACAGTAGGTTCATTGTATTATTATGTGCTCACTGTAATTTTTGTGGCCTTAGAATAGGTTGATAAATATGGTAGCTAGTGCACCTTGTTTTATCATATATATAGTAAATTGATATTAACAATAAGGAATGCCTTTAGTTGCTAAGGTAATACATGAAATGTTTCATACCTGTTTAGTGGGAATAATAGGTAACTTTGCGTATTAGTCATTAGAGTTAGCTTAGTAGCCTAGTAGATGTATTCTTATTTTAAGAGTTGCTGTTGCTCGTATTACTAAGCGTTGCATCATCATTTCATACATGTAGATAACAAGTTGGTAGAGTTCGTGACTGCGGGCGAGCAGAGTACGACGAAGTCGTCGAAGAGTACGAGGAGGAGATCCTCGTTCAAGAGGACGTTTTGGAGCCGCCCGTCACTGACTTTGCTGACACCGTGCCCGCTGAAGGCAAGCCCCGGTGCATAACCCTTATTTTGCTGCAGTTTAAATTATATTTGTGCATTAAGTTTTAAGGAGTTGAATGAAACCCACTTGCATATATATCTTTATCCTATGAGTCTTACTAGTATGACAGGATCGTGTAGAATGCTATGCTACAGGACTCCGATAGAAGTCGAGCGATTGCCTGTCACTCGTGAGAGATAGGAAATATATTACTGTATTATTATCACTTAGAAAATATAAATGGTGGAAAGGAAAAATGGTGACCGGGCAGGGATAGGGTTTGGGTATTGGTGGGTGTAAGAGGTTGTGTCGCCGTGGACGCGGGGCATGGCTTGGTTACACTGTTTTCCCTATCCGTGTCGATTAAGGACCGGTCGTTGCATAAGGCTCTAGACAAGTCATAGACTTATTATCCTGAGCACATACTTGGGTATGGGTGCTTGGAAGACATGTTGCTCTCTTGTCGCGGATCCGGCTCTTTCCGAACCGACTGTTAGGGTTTGTTTTTGGTGGAGGAGGTCCTTGCACCGCCCTAAGTCCGAGACTCAGGGGCGGGGGCTTGGAGTCCCAGTTTGGATGGGGACCTAGACACCCGGGACAGGAGGGTGATGGGTAGGTCCTGCTTGTGCCTTGTGTACAAGCGGGCCATGGGTTTTCGGGGTACCCAGCTAGGGGCATTGATTCGCGAATCGTCGAGAAATCCGGTATGGCTCGTCTGTGGCCTAGCACCATAGTAAGAACTAAAGATGAAGGATGGAAATTGGAAAAAGGAACTCTGATTGCTTACCACCTGCTTGAAAGTAGCACATGTGCTACATAGAATGGTTAGTTAATGAACCAATGCGACAGTTTATTAAAAATCGAATATAAGGACGCACGCTTAGTAATGCTTCCTGCAAATGCAATCAACCCATAAGCCAGACAGCCTTGCATATCCTTGGAGTCTTCTCTTTTCTCTTGTCAAGTAAGTCTTACTGAGTACAATTGAGTACTCAGGCTTTTATTCCCCCTATTGTAGGTGACAGATGGAGGCTTGAGCTGACTCTTGTGTGTGGATTCCTCCTGGTGGGCTCAGAGAGGATTTCCTTTACGCTGCGATCATAGTGTTTATTTATAACTCTCACCAAATGTTTTTATAAATGAAAGCTTTATAATCTGTTGTCATAGCTTATATACCAATGCTTCATCATGCCATGAATACCTGTTTATTTCCGTTGTAACTCTGTTCACATGTTTATATTCTGCTGTTCAATTAAAATGTTCGTAACTCTGATAATATGATTACATTCCGCTGTTATAATAATAAATATTGTACTCTGATGTTGTATTAAAAGTGATGTAAGAAATGATTAAGAATGATGTAAGCTTTATTCTCTCATTTGTGATCCTGATGGCGAAAATGTTGATTTTTGGGTTCTCCCATGGGGTGTGCCCGACAGAACTGAGTAATTTAGTGTCCTTCCTTGAGTGCTTAGTGTCTAATTGAAGACAAGCACTCCTAGGAGCTATTAGATTAGGCGGTTCTGCCACAAAATGATGTAATTGTTTGATGTTCCAAGTGTTGGTGAGAACGTCGCTGTTGTTGTCCTTTAATCGGTAGGCGCCTGGTCGGATCACTTCGATCACCGTATAGGGTCCTTCCCATGGCGGAGAGAGTTTGTGCTTCTTCTTGGTCGACTGGTTCCTTCGAAGCACGAGGTCTCCGACCTCGAGGATCCTTCCTCTGATTTTCCTCTCGTGGTACCTACGGAGAGTCTACTGGTAGCGAGCGGAGCGGATGATGATCATCTCGTGGGCCTCCTCGAGCAGGTCGACTACGTCTTGCTAAGCCTCCATGGCCCAGTCACGGTCGAAGGCCTTCACTCTTGGGACGCCATGGTCGATGTCGGAGGGCAGCACTGCTTCAGCTCCGTAGGCCAGGAAGAGGGTGTGAACCCTATGGATCAGTTTGGGGTCGTTCTCAGCCTCCAGAGGATCATTGGGACCTCTGCAACCCATCGCTCGGCATACTTGTTGAGTTGGTCAAAGATGCGTGGCTTAAGTCTTTGGAGGACCATGTCATTGGCACGCTCGACTTGACTGTTAGTACGTAGATGTCCGACCGAGACCCAGTCGATTCTGATGCCGTACCCATCACTGAAGTCCAGGAACTTCTTCCCGGTGAAGGTAGTTTCGTGGTCAGTGATGATATAGTTAGGAATGCCAAACCGGTAGATGATGTCGAGGAAGAACTTGACTGCCTCCTCCAAGCGGATTTTGGTGATGGGCTTTGCCTCTATCCATTTAGTGAACTTGTCAACTGCTATGAGTAGGTGAGTGAAGCCGCCCGGGCCCTTTTTGAGGGGTCCTACCATGTCGAGTCCCCAGACCACAAATGGCCAGGTGATGGGGATGGTTTGGAGTTGTTGTGCTGGCAAATGAGTTTACCGAGCGTAGAACTGGCATCCCTCGCACCTGTAGACAACCTCCTCTGCATCTCGTAGTGCGGTGGGTTAGTAAAAACCTTGGCGAAAGGCTTTTCTGACCAGCAACCTTGGGGTCGCATGATGTCCATAGATTTTGGCATGGACCTTGAGGAGGAGCTGTTTTTCTTGGTTGGTAGGGATGCACTTCATGAGTACCCCCGATGGACTTCGCTTGTAGAGCTCATCACCGATGGTGACGAACGTCTTAGTGCGTTGAGCGATCCGTCAAGCTTTAGTCCTTTCGGGTGGGAGAACCTCCTCGAGGAGGTAGGCGAGTAGCAGCGCTCGCTAGTCAGTTTGATCGAGTGCCAACACGGCGATGTCGGCGGGCGACATCGTCATGGAGGCACTAGGGTCGGAGCCCCCGAGCATTGGGTTGGCATCGGGGTGTGTCTGGATCGGACCTTCTAGGATGTGGGCGGATGGCTCATGGAGGTCATTGATGAAGACCCCGCTCAGAGTTAGATCTCGCCTGGCGGCCAATTTTGTGAGGAAATTGGCGGCATCGTTGTCCTTTTGGGGGATGTGATGCAGCTCGATCCCCTAGAATTTGTCCTCGAGCTTGCACACCTCCTGGCAGTATAATGCCATGAGGGGCTTTTGCAAGAGGACTCCTTCATGACCTGGTCGATGACAAGCTCTGTGTCACCGCAGACGTAGAGCCATGTAGCGCCGAGATCGATGGCGATGCGTAGCCCGTTGATGAGGGCCTCGTATTCCGTGGCATTGTTTGAGGCCAAAAAGTGGAGGCGGATGGCGTAGCAGAGCCTACTCATGTCTGGGGAGATCAGAACCACTCCAGCCCCCGAGCCGGGTGCCATTACGGACCCGTCGAAGTACATCGCCCGGTACTCATGGGTAACGTCTGGGGTCGGTAGCTGGACCTCCGTCCATTCAGCGACAAAATCCGCTAGAGCTTGAGACTTAATAGCGGTATAGGGGATATACCTGATGTCGTGGCCCATGAGTTCGAGTGCCCACTTGGAGATCCATCCAGTGGCGTCGCGGTTGCGGATGATGTCTCTGAGTGGGTATGAAGTAGTCGGTGAAGTAGTGCAGGAGCTTTCGGGTTGCCATCAGCACGACATATAGCAGTTTCTGCACCTAGGGGTACCGGACCTTGGGGTCGGTGAGTATCTCCCCGATGAAGTATACAGGCCGTTGGACCTTAAGGTGATGTCCCGGCTCCTCCCTTTCGATGACCAGGGCAGCGCTCACCACGTGGTTGCTTGCCGCGAAGTAGAGGAGAGGGGTTCTCCTCGTTCGGGAGTGATGAGGATTGGGGCCGATGTCAGTGACGCTTTGAGGCTCTCCAAAGCCTGTTGTGCTTCCTCAGTCCAAACGAACGTGTTTGTCCTTTTGAGTAGCTTGTAGAGAGGCATCCCTCGCTCGTCGAGCGGGAAGATGAACCAGCTTAGGGTGGCCAGACAGTCGGTGAGCCTTTGTAAACCCTTGACGTTGTGTATGGAGCCCATGTTGGAGATGGTTGTGATTGTTTTGGGGTTGGCCTCGATGCCGCGTTCGAAAATGATGTATCCAAGCAGCTTCTCCTTTGGAACCCCAAAAACACATTTTTTGGGATTCAATTTGATGTTGAACCTTCGGAGGTTCATGAATATCGCAGCCAAGTTTGCGATCAGGTCGCAAGCTTGAGCCATTTTGACCACTATGTCATCAACATAGACGGCGATTGTTGGTTTCGGCCGCTTGGCTTGATCAGGCTAATCGAGCGGGTTGATTTGATCGGCAAAGCATTGTTGCATGCACCTTTGGTTGGTGGTGCCAACATTCTTCAGACCGAATGGCATGGTTACATAATAGTACGAACCATATGGGGTGTTGAATGAGGTTGCGAGCTGATCAGTCTCTTTCATCGTGATCTGGTGATAGCCTGAGTAGGCATCCAGAAAGGAGAGGATCTCACATCCCAAGGTGGAGTTGGCTATCTGGTCTATGCGCGGCAAAGGAAAGTGATCCTTTGGATACGCTTTGTTGAGGCCAGTATAATCAACGCACATTCTTTATTTCCTGGTCTTCTTTTTAACAAGAACAGGATTGGCAAGCCAGTCAGAGTGGAATACCTCTCTGATGAATCCGGCTGCCAGGAGTTTGGCGACCTCCTCGCCTATGGCCCTACGCCACTCGTCGTCAAAGCAACACAGGTGTTGCTTGGTAGGCTTTGAGCCTAGGATGAGGCACAGTGCATGCTCGATGATGTACCACGGTATGCCCGACATGTTAGATGGTTTCCATGCGAAGACATCGCGATTGGCACGCAGGAAGTCGATGAGCTCACATTCCTATTTGGCTAGCAGCTGGGTCCCGATCTGCACTGTCTTGGTTGGATAAGTGGGGTCGATCCCCACCGTCTTAGTTTCCTCAAGTGGGTGGAAGGGCATCGAGAAGGTTGGTTTGTTGCAGTCCGGGACTGCTGGGGTCGATAAGTCCCCGAGCCATGGGAGCTCAGAAGAGTTGATGATGGTAGTGACGAGCTCATAATGCTCACGGTCGCACATGAAGGCGTGCGAGAAGGTGCTATCCACAGCGATGACGTCGTTCAGTCCTGATATCTTCAGCTTTAGGTAGGTGTAGTTGGGGACCACCATGAACTTGGCGTAGCATGTCCGCCCCAAGATGGTGTGGTAAGACCTTGGGAAGTCCACCACCTCGAAGGTGAGCACCTCCGAGCGGAAATTGGCTTGGTCGCCAAACATGATGGGCAGGTCGATCTGCCCAAGCGGGTATGCCTATGCTCTAGGGATCACGCTGTGGAAGGGAGAGCTCGCCGGTTAGAGCTCCTACCGGGGGATGCACATGGCGTCGAGGGTGTCGATATAGAGGATGTTGAGGCCACTGCCTCTGTCCATCAACACCTTGCTAAGGCGCTTCTTGCGGACGATGGGGTCGATGACGAGCGAGTAGCATCCTGGTTTGGCGATGTGGGATGGATAGTCCCTCCGATCAAAAGTGATCAAAGATTCCAACTAGCGAAGGAAGGAGGGGACAGCCATTTTGGCGACGCACGCCTCTCTGTAGCGCACTTTGTGCTGGCGCTTGGAGTAGACGGCATCGGATCCCCCGAAGATCATGATGCATTCCTCAGGGTCGGGGAAGCTGTCCCCATCCTTGTCCGCCGTGCCTCCTTTCTTGGTTGTTGTCTCCTTACCTTTTCCTTCTTTTGGCCCACCGGCCTATCGTCGGAAATGCTTGAGGAGCTCTCAATCCTTATAGATGTGCTTGACGGGGTAAGCATGGTTGGTGCATGGGCTATTCGTGAGCTTGTCGATGTGGCCAGGCAGGCCCTACTGGGGCTGCTTGCCCTCCCAATCAGCTACGGCGACCAACGTAGAGTTGGCCGTTCAGTGTTGATCCTTCTTATTCTTCTTGCCCCTCTATGTGGAGAGGCCGTCGCCTTGGTCCTCGCGCTTGTCTTGGCCTCCGTTGAATACTGCTCTGACCGCCTCCTCGCCGGAGGCGTGGTTCGTGGCTACGTTGAGAAGGTCGCGGGTGGTATGGGGCTTCAGGCAACCAAGCTTCTAGATCAGGGACTCGTAGGTTGTCTCGAAGAGGAATGTACTGATGACATCTGCGTCGACGACATCAGGAAGGGAGTTGCACCACTTCGAGAACCTGCGGATGTAATCCTGCAGGGACTCACTAGGCTCCAATTGGTAGCTCTTGAGGTCCTAGGAGTTCCCAGGATGGACAAACGTCCCATGGAAATTCCCGATGAAGATCCTCTTGAGGTCCGCCTAGTCGTGGATGTTGTCGTGCGGGAGGAATTTGAGCCATGCTTGAACATGTTCCCCCATGCAGATGGAGAGGTACTGAATGATGAAGTGATCATCATCCACTCCCCCAGCTCGACAGACGAGCTAGAAGCCTTCGAGCCATATACCGGGATTTGTTTCCCCAGTATATTTGGCGATGTTGGTTGGCGGTCGGAAGCGCTATGGGAACGGCGCTCTCTGGATACGCCGGCCAAAGGCCTATGGTCTCAGGCCATCTGGGCTGGGACTCCGGTCGTTGGGTCAGTGACTACGCCTAGGGTGCATTTCACCGGTCCCCTCGATGGTTCGGTCGGAGCCCGTGTCGTCTGCTCTCACCGCCGCCCGATGGACGTCATCGTCATGCCAGACCCGACGATGATTGGTAATGACGCTGCGAGCGTCTTGGTTTGGCCCGAGGCGTTCGCGCACAAGCGATCGGTGTGGAGCGAGTGCTGGGTCAGGCTATGGCGCAGCTACGCCCTCCTGTTCCACGCCTACTGGCCGTAGTGGCGAGCGGATGGAGCATGCGTTTGGTGCGTCCCCGCCCCCTGGTGGGGAGAGATCGCGAGTCGGTGTCACGACGTGGAGCTCTCCACCTATTGAATGGCAGCGGTTTCCACTAGTACCTAGAGGTTCCGATGGATCACCTGTTCCTGGAGGTTGTCCAGTTCGGGAAGGCCATGTAGAAGCATCGCTGTCGTGATGATGTTCTGGCCAGCCCGAGCGAACTGTGGGGCATCGTTTCCCCCGTCCATGATGTTGCGCTGGACGTGGTGGATGCGACCCCGGGCGCCGCTCGCTGGGTTACGCACACAGGGCGTCTCGTGGTGTGCCGAGCGTGCCGGCGCAAGTGGCGGCTGGTTCTACCACCTTTGTCGTAGCTCCTCACCGTGCTCCTAGGCACATGCTAGGGCATCCACGCGAGGGTCCGGAGGGGGTGGGTCTATAGAGACTCCACTACCACCGGTGTCTGTCCCAGGGCGTCCGCCATAGCGCACTCCTAGGACAAAGGGTGGCTAGGTGCCACCGCATCGCCGATGCTGGAGCCATTGCTCTCAACATCTTCATCCATGAGGTCGTGAAAAGATGCGGGAGCGTAGCTCGCCATCCCCATGAATTCGGATGTGAGAGGGGGTGGTGCCAGCATCCTTCGGAGCCCTAGGGCATACGCATCCATGGGGGACATGAGGCCATAGGGAAACCGGTCGCATGGCAGTCGTGGTAGGGACAACGGGATCCCTCTGGAGAATCGGCAAAAGACAGTAAATAGCGAGTAAATAACAAAGCGTATGTTACTCACAGTTGGGTTTGAGCCCTGTGCGGGCTCAGAGCAAAGCATAGGCGCCTCATCGTTGAAGTCGTCGGGTGTCCCGGAGCCGACGGAGGACGCACCTTCTCCGACGGGCACCGGAACAAGTGCCTCCTCACGGAGGTGTAGTACGTCAAGCCGATCGGCGACGAAGTCCAGGCTTCCAAAGAGGAAGGCCTGGGACGGCTCGAAGATGGGCGGATCCCACATCCCAACAGGTGAGAGTATGGGAAATTCCAGTGAGCCGAAGCGAGTCGTATCGCTTGAGCCTGCCATGGCGAAGATGGCGGAAAGATGGGCCATCCAATGACCAAAAGCACGAACGTACGTTGTCTTCCCCACGGACGGCGCCAACTATCGGTGCAGAAAGTGACCAACACGTAAATATTTGTAGTTTTGTTGTACGTTGTGATCGGATGTGGCCTAGCACTCAATGACACAGGGTTTATACTGATTTAGGCAACGTGCCCTATGTTCAGTTTGAGTCAGTCGGTGACTTTATTCCTGAGCCTAGGTGCTCAAAGTTTGTTGTGGGGTTACAAACGGAAGGGAGTAAGATGGGGGTGCAAGAGGTCCGGTCGGACTCGAGACCTAAGGGCCCGAGAGTGATGGAGCTCCTGCGTGCGCTTAGTATTCGAGCGTGTGCTCTATGTAGCTTTATAGTGTCTAAAACTAACAGAGGGTGAATCAATCGTTGGTTGTTCGAATCATTGGAGAGTCCTTGGCGTCCTCTCAAATCAATCTTTTTGTCAGGAGATAGAGCGCCCCTTTTTTATAGATGAAGGGGATGGCCTTACAAGTTAGAGAGAGAGTACATATGCTACTAAGTATTGTTGCCCATGCCGTCGGGTACAAGATGATGGTAAGCACCCACAATACTGTTTACATCAGACGCATGTGGGAGGTTTTTACCGTATTCACCATGTATGGCAAATGACGGCGCCTACAACACTGTTGATGTCCAAGAGACATATGGGGGGTTCTACCATGTTTGCCTAGTATGGGAATTGATGGCGCCCATAATACTGTAGGGCAAAATGTCGGCATCCACAACACTTCTTGGGTTCTGACATGACTGGAAGGTTGTAGGGCACCCTTCTGACATGTCGTGTCAGTACTGTCTTGCAGGGGTACAAGGTATGATCCTTGGTATTGTGGTTGACTGGAGCATCCTGCCTTACTTGTTGTGCTCGTTTTCTGGGTCCTCACTGAGTGGGTGTCCTCAGAAGATTGGTCCCAGTCGGCTCCAACTACGCTAGTCGGAGAAGAGCCGTAAGCAGAGGTTCGACGCATCCTTGGTCAGAGACACAGGTCAGAGTTGGAAGCGAGCAACGTCCCTCATTGGCCAGGCCTTCTAGTCGGAGAGTCGGGCCAAAGTTGGAAGCAAGCGTTGTTCCTCCTCGGCTAGGCCTTCCGGTTCGAGAGGTGGGCTGGAGTCAGAAGCGAGGCCTTCTGGTCGAAGATTGGATCATCCTTCTGGCCTGCCGTTAGGTTTTCGGGCTGGCCTAGGAGTTGCGCATCATTCGCAATCGTCGTCTACTAGGCTAAGCTTTTACTAGGAAGCATGTTCATGAGGGACCCCGAGTTTATGAACCCGACAATACTCTTGTGGAATTTTCAAACCAATTCTTTGTTGAACACTCTTATTGATTTCCATGGCGCTGGATCTAAAACTTACCTAGCACAAATCCTAGTTTAATTTTACAGTAATCTACACCTATTAGCTCTCTATATTTTTGTTCCATTTTATCAAGATTTTTACCAACAACTTATGGTATTTGCCTCTGTCTAGTGTTTGTTTTTTCCTCAGTCTTTTTTAGTTTTTCTTCTTATGTTTTTACAGTGTGAAATCATAGAATATGCATCTTTGAATGGTAGTGCAGATATTATAGAGTACATTGTGTTCAAAATTTTTCATTAGTTATAGGCCTGGTGTAAGCGGTAGAGTCTTATCGCCTGTGACCAGAAGGTCCCAGGTTCGAGTCGTGCTCTCCTCGCATTGCACAAGCGAGGGTAAAACTTGCCACTGACACCCTTCCTCAGACCCCGCATGAAGCGGGAGCTCTCTTTACTGGATACGTCTTTTTATATAGTGCTGCTTCTCTGATTTGATAGCCCAACATTGATATAGGTTTGTATAAAGGAGAAAGAAGACAAAACATTGCAGCTTCTCCAACTAGAAAAGTGGACACATTCCTAGACTTCAACAGCAACATGGCTGCTTCTCTGAATGGGCTTCCTTTTGTTTTCTGCATGTCTCTGAATGGTTTGACCTATGTATTCTGAAGGGATGCAGTTCTGTTAATGGATGTTGGGTTTGGGAACCCATTATAGGATGTTGATCTATTTATGTTTTAGTTAGATAGATTTCCCAATGTTTTATCTATCAGATTTTTTTCTGCTGGGCTGTCTACTTTTGATTGGGCCAAAATCTAACAGATTTAAGGTTGAAAAATCTATCAACAGTTGTCTAGAAAGACCCAATAATTATTATGGTATCTTTTACTAGACGAAAGCTACACCAGACTCTCACACCTGATTCATCCACGTAGCCTGCTTTTTTCTCAGCCGTCGGATTTTGATCGAGCGTGCAGAAATGGCCATAGAAGCTAGGGTCTCTAGAGCCTTCGTCTTGAGCTCATGATTCGCTTGCAACTCCTCGCTGCCGTCGCCGGACGCCGGGACACCGCCTCCCTCTAGCCTTTACTGACCAGGCGACTTCTGCGAGCCCCACGCCCACGCCGGCGTGGCCGCAGCCACCATGTTGGAGCCCCCATGCCTACACCCCCGGTCGCGTCGGGGTCGTAGGACTGCTTAGTCATACTTCACACTTCTCCACGCGAGCAACTCCTTCCCCTGTGACCCCTCCTCGCCGCAGCTGCGTAGCCCTTACGAGCTGATGCCTGATGGTCGCCGTGCCGAGGGAGCAGCCGCTCGCACCGGTGGAGCCGCTGTGCGCCGAGGGCCCACGAAGCTTGCGCCGCCAGAGTAGCACATGCCTAGTGGCTGACCGCGCACGCGTTGTGGAACTGGCGACAACCCATGTTGGGAAGCCAACCCCGCTCGTGCCAAGGCCACGTCGCCGTCGCGCGCTAGGCCGGAGGCGGCGATGCCCACACGAGACTTGACTGGCGGCTGCGGCGGCACCAGTCTGCAGCGATCCCGACCCAGCGATGGTGAAGACAATAGCTGGACAGCGCCAGCTACCTTCTGTTCCCATGTGCTCGTCATTGCCAGCGACCAAAGAACTTAGTGCCGGCATCGTAGCTTCCATGGATAATGAAGCCAATGTGTTCGATGAAATGGGAACAAGGTATCTTTTTTTTGTATTTCTTCCTCACAATTTTTCTAGATGATTTGTATATACCACATCTCTATCATTATAATATTCAAGTTTTTCTTCCACAGCAATCTGAATAATAGCATATAGATCTTGTTAGTCAATATAAACTACACTAGAAAATATAATAAAAATAATTTTACGTGCTGTGATTTGGGGCATACTGTTATTCAAGCAACAAGAACAAATGAATATGAGGACCGAGCGTAGCTCAGTTGGCTTGCTCGCCAGGTGTGCCAGCGGCCGGGCATGTGTTTGATCCCCGGGTTCGGCAGCGTGCCTCATAGGGTTTTTCCCAGTAATAAATTTTGCAGGTATTGTGCAGCCTCATGCGTGTGTAAGGAAAATGGACCCTTGGCCCATTTACTTTGGATTTTGGTGTTTGATAACCAACACAACCAAATTGGACTAATGAATTTGCAAGTGTTTAGTTTGTAGTTCAATAGGGTGCAAGACGTGACTTGGACGAAGGCGACGTGATGATCTGATGATCAACACTTTAAGAAAGACCTTAGAAGCACAAGAGAAGACCCAAGATATCAAGCAAAGTCCAAGCACGAAGATTGGAACCAAGCCATACGCAAGATCGTGAAGAAATGAGCTCACTGTGGTGACCGGATGCAGGACCAGACGCTGGACAAGCAACCGGACGCTGCGACCGGACGCTGGGCAAGTGGCTCGGCAGACAGGCGACCAGACGCTGGCGGCAACCGACCGGACGCAGGGCATCAGCGTCCGATCGAGTACAGAAAGGTTCCAGGCGCGCGAAACTGCGACCGGACGCGTCCGGTGGCAGGCGACCGGACGCTGGCAGCGTCCGATTGGTGGTTTGCGGCTGCAACAGTCGGGACGACCAGATGCGTCCGGTCAGGACGATTCAGCGTCCGGTCAGTAGCAGATTTGCAGGAGTTCGACCCCAACGGCTACTTTCTCAGTGGGGCTTATAAATACAACCCCCAACCAGCTATTTGAGTAGTGTGGAGTTGAGGAAACATACCAAGGGTGTTGATACACCATTTTAGTGATCTCCACATGCATAGTGCTTAGTGCTTTATTAGGTGATTAGCATAAGTGCTTTGCGAAGTGCTTAGGTTGATTAGACCACCGCTTATGCGCTTGCTCTAGGTGTATGCCTAGTGTTTAGTGAGGTTTGCATACCTCTTGCCACCCCATACTTGCGAGCACAAGAGTTGTACATCGGAGGGGCTTGAAGTCTTGCGAGATCGCACCAACCGCGTTTGTGGTGTGGCCGCCACCGTGTACCGAAGGGAACAAGGCCCGCGGCGTTTCGGCCAAAAGCTTGATAGTGAAGACGGCGGGGGGCATCCGGGAGAGGCTTGTCGGAAGGCACATCGGAGACCCACTTGCGCATGGGGAAGGCCCGAAGCTATCCACAGAGTTACCCTACCGGGAGCTTGGCCCTTGAGAGGGATTCCTTGCGAGGAGCTCCAACAAGGACTAGGGGGAAGCTTGCGCGCTTCTCGATACCTCGGTAAAAATATCGGAGTCATCGATGGGAGTTTGCATATCTCTACCTTGCTCTTTAGCTTCCGCATTTACATTGGTTACTTTACTACATTTGCGGTAGAGATAGCAACACACTAGCAAAACTGTAGTTGCACATTTAGATAGTTTATCTTTTGCATAGGTTTTGCTAAGGTTAGAAAAAGAGGCCATAGTTTAGAGTTAGAATTTTTAAGTTGCCTAATTCACCCCCCCCCTCTTAGGTGTCACGGTCCCTTTAATTGGTATCAGAGACAGGTTGGCTCATATTTGGACCTTTGGCCTAACCGCCGTTGAGCCGACGCTATTGTAGAGTGGTTGGGATGGATACCGCTAGGCCTCCGCACTTTAATGGCACTAACTTCCCATACTATAAAGCTAGAATGGCTTGCCACCTTGAGGCGGTTGATTTAGGTGTATGGAGAGTCACTCATGACGGGATGAAACCCATCAAGAATCCCAAAAAACCCATAAAGAGTGATGAAAAAGAAATGCACTTCAATGCTGAAGCTAAAAATTGCTTGTTTGAATCACTTAGTATGGATGTTTTTAACCAAGTATTCACTTTAAATACGGCACATGAAATTTGGTTAAAACTCCAAGAGCTCCATGACGGCACAAGCAATGTCCGTGAGCAAAAACATTATCTAGCAAAGCAAAACTATGATTCCTTTACTATGAATGATGATGAGCTTGTTCGTGATATGTATTCTCGTTTAAATCTAATTATCAATGAGCTCCATTCTATAGGATTATTAAAGCTAGATGATGCGGACATCGTGAGGAAGATCATCTCCGTACTACCACAAAAGAAATATACAAGCATCATCACCATCCTTCACAACATGGAGGACTTGAGCAACATGACCCCGGGCATAGTCATTGGCAAGTTAGTGGCATTTGAAATGTCACGTAAGATGGGTCAAGAAGAAGCCTCTTCATCAAGCAAAGGCAAGGCTCTCGCATGTAGCGAGAAAAAGAAGATGAAGGGCAAGCAAGTTGAGACAAGCCCAAGCTTAAGCTCCTCAAGTGAAGATGAAGAAGAAGATGACGATGACGATGATGAAGATTCAAGTGATGATGATCAATCTTCCTCCGCCACCTCCGACCTTGATGAAGAATCAATCAAACTTATCAACAAGGTGGAGAAGATGATCCAAAGGCTAAATGTCAAGGGTGTGCCCATCCAAATCCAAGATTTCATTTTCACAAATCAAAGAAAAGAGCAAAGAAAGAAAGGATGCTATGGATGCGGCGAGTTGGGGCACTTTGTGGAAGTTTGTCCAAACAAGCCCACACCCAAGACAAAGAAGGCATGCAAAAACCAAGCCCTCACATCAATAAGATCATGGGATGATTCTTCAAGTGAAGAAGAACACCATCACAAGAGGCGAGGCCGTAAGCACTCATCATCCAGCTCTTCATGTGTGTGCCTTATGGCACGAGGTAACGAAAGCTCTTCCTCTAGTGAGAGTGATAGTGATGATGATATGCCTTCTTATAATGAAATTGTGCAAGAAAATCTTAATTATGCTAAAACTTGTATTAGTCAACAAAAGAAACTCAAAAGTTTAAAAGAAAAGCTAGATAGTTCACAAAAAGCATACAAAACCTTGCTTGAACAATATGAGAACTTTGCTAATCTTAATGTTGAACTATCTACTAAAATTGAGAAACTTGATGCTAGTGCAACAACAAATGCATGCACAATCAATGATGAGCAACTTGTAAAGAAAAATGAAAAATTAAAAGAAAAGTTAGCTAGCTCACAAGAAGCATATAATAGTTTGCTTGCTAAAATGGAAACCATGTGCAAACATTGTGATGAGCTAACTAATAAAGTTGCTAATCTTGAAGCCGTTAGCACAACCCCCACCAAGGCATCTAAAAGGAAAAGCTCTATCTTTAACATGTCTAAAAAGGATGCCTCTACTTCTTGTAATGATTTATGTTTAGACTCACCTTTATGCAACCAAGTTTGTGTTGAGAAAGTTGTTGTAGATACATACACACAAGAGGTTGCAAAGGAGAATGAGCAACTCAAGCAAGAAGTAGCTCGCCTCACCAAAGACTTGACTCAAGTAAAAGGCAAGGTGAAGCAAACCCAACTTCATCAAGATAACACCGTCAAGGGAGTAAAGAAGCTTGATGAAGGACAAACCGTGGTTTGTTACGTGTGCCACAAGGAAGGTCACAAGTCCTATGAGTTCAAGGTGAAGAATGGGGGAGGAGCAAAGAAGGAGAAAAAGCAAACAAGCAAGCTCTCCAACACCTACACCAACAAGGTGGACAAGAAGGCCTCCACACCTTATCTCTTGAAGAAGAAGAAAAATGACAAGGTGGTGGCCATCAAGGTGAACAAGCAAGCCAACAATGGGGTCAAATGCTTTTGGGTGCCAAAGGAAATCATTTCAAACATGAAGAGCACCAAGAAGATTTGGATCCCGAAAGGGAAGTGAGAAGTCCATCGGACATCGGGGAATTTGGAGACTTGGCAAAGTATGGGTGCATTTCATGGGGTGCATCTTGATGGACAAAGTCATTGCCAAGTAGGTTAGTGAATACTATAGACCCAAATTCCCCTTCCCATGTTAGGTAACTAGATGTCATTACTTTCAATTAGTATTCATTTCAATTGGTATTGTCCTTCAATTGATATACTCTTAAAGCATCTAGTTATCTTTCATGCCTATGTTTGCATTTACTTGCTTAAATCTTTTATCATGCATTAAATAGGTACATCATATGGTAGGCTTGCTCCATTTCATTATCAACCCTTGAAGCAAACCTACATGGTTTAAAAATTGTTTAGAAGCACGGCACATAACTTGTTTTACAATTATTTATCTAATATGTGTCAAAGTCCAAATTGTAGATAATCTCTCCCAAATATCATCTTTCAAGTGGTATTTTTGATACTTAAATCAATGTGCACAAATGTTAAAAGTATTCAACACTTGTGTGCACAAATTTAGGGGGAGCTTATTCTACAAGTTGGATGCTTAGAGACTAACACTTGTTCAAATGGTTTTAATTTTTCAAACCTATCACTTGTGTAGTAGTCTCATTGTAAGGAAATTGGAGTCCCCGGAGTTAAGCATCATTCTTCAATTGGCATCATCATGTTGATTACATTTCTTTTTTATATGCTTTCTCCATGCGTTATATAGATTAAACTCTCTTATACAATAAATTGCTAATTATGCATATGCTTTGCTTTCTACCATATGCATGCATATATTTAGGGGTAGCTTAGTCTATATAATATGAGAGTCAAAATTTTGTGATCCATTTCACTCTTTATACAAAGGATCATGAAATTTGACCCTCCCTTGTGCTACTAATGTCTTCCTTTTCGGTGTTTGATGCCAAAGGGGGAGAATTTGAAGGACCAAAGGCAAGCATCAAGTTGATGTCTACAAGTGGTAATGGTCCGAGAAAGGGAGGAAAGTGAATTATGGATTAGTCTAAGTAATGGGAGAATTTTTTTTAGAAAGCTAGGCTTTAATCCATAATATCACATGGGGACATTTGCAAGGGCAAGACTTGTTTTTAAGTAAAGTTTTAATTGGTATCTGTCAATTAGTATCATATAACATTGCCCTTTGCATTGCAACCTAGCAAGTAGGTAGTTTTTAACTTCTAAATTCTAATTATTTGCTTGCTTTGGTCGTGTTGGCATCAATCACCAAAAAGGGGGAGATTGTAAGGAAAATGGACCCTTGGCCCATTTACTTTGGATTTTGGTGTTTGATGACCAACACAACCAAATTGGACTAATGAATTTGCAAGTGTTTATTTTGTAGTTCAATAGGGTGCAAGACATGACTTGGACGAAGGCGACGTGGTGATCCGATGATCAACACTTTAAGAAAGACCTTAGAAGCACAAGAGAAGACCCAAGATATCAAGCAAAGTCCAAGCACGAAGATTGAAACCAAGCCGTACGCAAGATCGTGAAGAATGAGCTCACTGTGGTGATCGGATGCAGGACCAGACGTTGGACAAGCAACCAGACACTGCGACCGGACGCTAGGCAAGTGGCTCGATAGACAGGCGACCGGACGCTGGACCGGACGCTGGCGGCAACCGACCGGACGTAGGGCATCAGCGTCCGATCGAGTACAAAAAGGTTCTAGGCGCACGAAACTACGACCGGACGCGTCCGGTGGCAGGAGACCGGACGCTGGCAGCGTCCGATCGGTGGTTCGCGGCTGCAACAGTCGAGACGACCGGACGCGTCCGGTCAGTAGCAGATTTGCGAGAGTTCGACCCCAACGGCTACTTTCTTAGTGGGGCTTATAAATACAACCCCCAACTGGCTATTTGAGTAGTGTGGAGTTGAGGAAACATACCAAGGGTGTTGATACACCATTTTAGTGATCTCCACATGCATAGTGCTTAGTGCTTTATTAGGTGATTAGCATAAGTGCTTTGCGAAGTGCTTAGGTTGATTAGACCACCGCTTATGCGCTTGCTCTAGGTGTATGCCTAGTGTTTAGTGAGGTTTGCATACCTCTTGCCACCCCGTGCTTGCGAGCACAAGAGTTGTACATCGGAGGGGCTTGAAGTCTTACGAGATGGCACCAACCGCGTTTGTGGTGTGGCCGCCACCGTGTACCGAAGGGAACAAGGCCCGCGGCGTTTCGGCCGAAAGCTTGATAGTGAAGACGGCGGGGAGCATCCAGGAGAGGCTTGCCGGAAGGCACATCGGAGACCCACTTGCGCGTGGGGAAGGCCCGAAGCTATCCACGGAGTTACCCGACCAGGAGTTTGGCCCTTACGAGGGATTTCTTGCGAGGGGCTCCAACGAGGACTAGGGGGAAGCTTGCGCGCTTCTCGATACCTCGGTAAAAATACCGGAGTCGTCGACGGGAGTTTGCATATCTCTACCTTGCTCTTTAGCTTCCGCATTTACATTGGTTACTTTACTACATTTGCGGTAGAGATAGCAACACACTAGCAAAACCGTAGTTGCACATTTAGATAGTTTATCTTTTGCATAGGTTTTGCTAAGGTTAGAAAAAAAGAGGCCATAGTTTAGAGTTAGAATTTTTAAGTTGCCTAATTCACCCCCCCCTCTTAGGCGTCACGGTCCCTTCAGCGTGGATGTGCCACAATGGTCAATGTGACGTGCCCATCACGTGCGAAGCCAAGATCACTTTGGATATCTCTCAGTCACGTGCAACCTCTTCGTGTTGGTGTAGGTCTAGCTCACACACTAGTGTGAGTGTGTGTGAGTTTGTGTGCGTGTGGTGGTGTGTGTTAGTGTGTAAGTTCAGATACTACGACGTGTACTCGAAAAGTTGAGGCATAAAAAAAGAACAAATGAATACTGGTTCTAGAATGAACTTGCTCCAGTGATGGATTCTCCTAAAATAGGATAACATGGAATTAATCTTTGACACTCGCTAGGTGTGCCAGCGGCCGGGCATGTGTTCGATCCCTGGCTTCGGTAGCATGCCTCACAGGGTTTATCCCAGTAATAAATTTTGCAGGTATTGTGCAGCCTCACGCGTGGATGTGCCACAATGGTCAGTGTGACGTGCCCGTCACGTGCGAAGCCAGGATTACTTTGGATATCTCTCAGTCACGTGCAGCCTCTTCATGTTGGTGTAGGTCTAGCTCACACACTAGTGTGAGTGTGTGTGAGTTTGTGTGCGTGTGGTGGTGTGTGTTAGTGTGTAAGTTCAGATACTACGACGTGTACTCGAAGAGTTGAGGCATCAAAAAAACGAACAAATGAATACTGGTTCTAGAATGAACTTGCTCCAGTGATGGATTCTCCTAAAATAGGATAACATGGAATTAATCTTTGACACACTGAAATATACATAAGAGATAATGTGTGTTACTGTCTAAGTTCAGATACTACGACTTGTACTCGAAGAGTTGAGGCATCAAAAAAAAAAGAACAAAATGAATACTGGTTCTAGAATGAACTTGCTCCAGTGATGGATTCTCCTAAAATAGGATAACATGGAATTAATCTTTGACACACTGAAATATACATAAGAGATAATCAGTTTAGAATTAATCCTGAACTTAAAAGTTCAGTTCCTACAGTTTGTGCTGGACATTTGATGTGGTAGGCTCACAAAGGAGTGCCTACCAATCTTATGCCCTTTTAGCTAGAGTTTGAGGTTGTAAAGATTACTATTTGAGATCTACACATCTCTAGAAGACTTCTTGGGACACATCTTGGCATGACCCAACCTAAATGGCTAGCATTTTCTTGCCGTCTGATTCCCTGAATCCTGAATTTAAAAGTTCAATTAGGGTAAGCTACAAAGCCTTCAGCTCCTACAAAATGTATACTCTGAAGGTATGTGAACCCACCATTTACTTTATTGATCAGAACTTCAAAGGATTTAAACACAGGAATATCCAAGATTCATTCCCTTAACTATTTTTTTCTCTTTGAACAGTATACACTGATATAATGACCATGCAAATTTGCCAAAATAACCAACTAAAGATCAATTTCTCTTGACATCCGCATGAGAAAGACACTACATTTGATTTCTAGAATGGGGTTAGGACTTTGGAGTACTTTGAGTTGCTTACTGGAGAGGCGCACCTCCCAGCCGCTCGGGTGTAGGTAACCAGGCTAAGCAAGCGCATCGCCACAGCTACCGTCACCGTTGGTGTGTAAGCCGCATCCTCCTGTTCTTCCCCTTCGTCGCTGCCGCACCATCCCTACTCGATTTCTTGCCAGACCCTAGATGATGAGCAAAGGGAGACGAAGCACTCAAGAGCTAGAGCACGAAAATGTATGGACCGATTAGATATACACCGCGTGCAGTAGGATTCGATATACAGCACGAAAATATAATTAGATATACACCGCGTGCTTCCCCTAATTATATTTGTAAGTTATTTTTAGTATCTATACTGTCATTACTTCCAACGTTTTCGTCAATAAACTATCAGCTATGACTCTTCCGATTTATGCTTATCCAAAGGACTCCCTGATAATATTGGAGTTTCTTAGTCCATGAGCATGTATGTTGTATCATATAATTTTGCTCCTAATTGTGTATATTTATCTGAATGTTTGATTTTGCAGGCAAGAGCTGACGATTAGGCCATCTACATAATCAAGCCTAGCTAGATTTTGCTCCAGATCTACCCAATCATTGCTGATCTGGATGATCATATATTTGTTCTTTTATCCCTGTAATTCAGTTACACGTTCTCTGGATGTGGGAAGGGATAAGACTATGCCCTTTTTGCACAAAAGATCTTATCTTTTCTGTGAATGAATAATAATTCAAATGTATCATCTATATAGTACTCTCTCTAATATACTTATTTCTCATATGCAGATTATTGCGAGTTTAATGTCAGTGACATCCATCATCGCAATGCTCAGACTCAATCAATATGAGCAATTTCCCCACACGCTTTCCTCCAAGCAACGACGGAAGCAAGTTACGTGATGAGCCATCAGCTAAAAATTCCACAGACATTGACAATTAACACATTAACACTGGTCAGATCCTCTCAAGATCCAAAGGAGCGCGGCAACGCCGTGCTTATGGTTCTAGTTATATTGGTTGCTGTGTATATCTTCGACACGTGATTTACATGATTATCTGCAACTAGTGTGCCAAGAATAAAATGGATGGGCCTCCTCTAACTTGAACTCGTGTGACTAGTAGTTGGATCTGATGGAACCCACCTGTCAATGACACGAGACAAAATCATTTCCGAAGAAAACACGCGTAATGCTGAGGCTCGAAGTTATTTTGTCTTCTGTGTTTGAAAATTTTGATGCACAACCAATATAGCCATGCATAGATGCATGCGTGCCACCACTACTGTACGGCTATATGTATTACTGTGCATAGACAGCGATCTTTCTTTTTTTAGAATGCATAGACGGAGATCTTGCGCATCATAGCTCGAGCGGCTTGGAGCGTTGGACATATGTATAGGTAACTCCGATACCCAAGCGTCTGGTGCTAGCTACTAGTACGAGTTTGGGGTTATTGCACGCACACGCACACGCACCCTAAAATTTGAGCGTGCGTACAGAAGACAAAAACAAAGTGTTTGTACTTTTTTGGCTGGCGGACTAATCTATGCCTCGGAGGCTCGGAACAAGTCAACCTTGAGCGCCTCGCGGCGAGGGGGGCGTGGCGTCGTGTCGTGCGGGCTGGGCCGGCCGGCGATCGCGAAGGGGCTCGACTCGATCGGCCGCTCGACTTCGACCACAACCAACGGGGGCAGCCGGGCAGGGTCCGCGCCGTCGGCAAACTAAGCGTCAAAGATTTGGGTCTCGGGCCGGACCATGAGTCAATTTTGAGGCACGCGAGAATTCGAAAATGGGGAGGTAGGTAGGTACCCGGCCGTAGCAGCAGTTTCGTCGAATTTACAGCCTGAATGTTCAGTTAGAATAGTATCTTTTTCTCACACCAAACTAGTCAATAGTAATAATCCACGATCGTATACGATCGTATCAGCATGCTGTTAGTTGCTGGAATCGGAAGAGCTAGAGCTAGATGTACGTAGGCATGTAGCTGCGTGTTTCGTGGGTGATGCTTGTTTCCACTGGCCGTTTACTGTGTGTGCGGCAGCGAGTTTACAAAGTGCAAGTGTGCCGATCGGCACTGCTGACCCGAACTGGGAACACGTTCAGCTTACCTGACCGTAAAAAACTTCCATCAATACAGTTAAACGCAAGATACATACGTGTAGGGCAGGGGTTTTAATTTCGGTATTGCAAAAATTTCGGCCACCACCGAAACTACCGAATTTCGCGAAATTCGGCCGAAATTTCGGCGAATTTTTTTTAGAGACTAGCGCATGAAGTATGCTTTTTCTAAAAAAAACATTTAAATCTAAACAAATATTAGTATGATTTATGACTACACGTCTATTGAATACAAAAATATGTAATATAAACAATAAAAAATTGAGTCTAAAGTTATATAACACATGTATTAGTGTATTACAAAATTTCGAATTTTTCTTTCGGTCACCACCGAATTTCGTAAAATTTCGCCGAATTTTTAAACCCTGGTGTAGGGTCAATACAGGTAACTGAGTCTGCACGCATATCACAAGAATATTTTGCAGCTTTATGTGCAGCCTGCGTCTTTAGGTATTTTGAGAAACGTTACATCTGTAGGTAAAAAGAACATTTACCGGCAGCGCGGTTCACGTCTCTATATCAATCTCAGCCCACCAACGCCCCCGGCCTTTCCCGGCCATCCTCACCCGCGGCCATTTCGTAGGCTCGCAGCGCCAGCGGCCCAGCAGCCCAGCGCCCAGCGCCAGGACTGCAAGCCTGCACCAAATATATAAAAAAAATTCGATCCGCGGTGGCTAGATAGCCTCGGATATTTTAACTTAAAAAGAATGTTTTCTTACGTAAATCGAGAAAACCCTCGATGCTCTATCCTATCCTTACACAGCGGGACCGTAACTCCGTGAGATGAGCTGGCAATAGACCTGTGGCTTTGGATTGGGACAGACGCGAGAGTTTTTTTTCCTCCTGATTGTTGTGGCTGAAACCTCGAACCCCTACCCCACCCTTATACAGTGGCGTCGTATCTCTGTGAGATAAGTTGACGATAGACCTGTACCTCTGGATTGGGACAGAGGAGGGAGTTTTTTTTCCCTCCTGATTGTTGTGGCCGAAGTCACAGGACTCGAGATCTGACCATCCCATGAGGGAGCTACCGAGCTGCACTGACCGACTCCATCAAAGTCCCTCTCTTAATTTTTACGGTCCTTCAAACCGTCCTCATTTATAAAACCATTTCTTTACCTCTTAACTTTTAAAACTATTTATTTTTACACCCTAGATAGGGTTGATGATGGTTTTACTAACATGACACCACTTCATTAACGTGCACCCTAGACAGTTTTGAAGAAAGCCATAGATGCTAGGCAAAGATCTTTATTAACGTGGTCTCAACACTTTAAAGTTGGTCTATATTTGTAGATCGAACTTGGAAGGGATTTGGACTTATTTATTATATTGTCGATATTACGTTTGTCGTAAACCCTATAGGATCTTGATGTGGCCTTAATACAAACTGCACCCTAAACCGAAGGGCTAGCGCGCGAATGTCTGGACGGCCAGACATAGCTCCCGCGCCACCTTCATTACGTGTGCTCGCGCCCAAGCGTACGTGGGGACCACCCAAGCCTGCTCCTTCCGGCCAAGGCTCCCGTGCCTCCTCTGTCACACGTGCCTGCGGGAAGCCCGCTCCATTTAATGCGCCCGCATGCGAATGGGACATGTCCCAGTCACCTGCCCCGTCTGCGTATGCGCGCTACAGAGACATCTATGTAACACCCCTGGTGTTACGAGCTTGTTTTGCATCGTGATTTAGGCCTAAATAAAATTTTTGAAACGAGTTTCTCGGATTTTTTATTTAAAACGTATTCGACGCGATAAACGAATCCTGTGTGACTTAGTTCGTGGACTCAAATAAACGTCCAAGTTAACATTTCTCGGTGCGTAAAAATATTTAGGAACGTCTGTCAATAATGTTGGCAAATAAATAGCGAACGGTTTGTTCTATTAGATTAAGAACGAAAAGCAACTTTTATAAATAAAATAAAAATCTATTAATAAATAGAACAATATATACTATAGCCTTGGTTTAAGAGACATGTTTAAGTATAGACTCGTTTTAGTCCCTGCAATAGGTTGGTAACGTACCCGCGACAGCTGCCCGTTTGGTCGTTTCATAAATTTACGTGGTTCTGTCCTGGCCATGCACCGCTGAGTAACCAATGCCTCGATTGTCCTGTCGAGCTGATAACCTTATCGTGTTGCCTCCGCATTTACCATCAACGTCTCTATCCGCCTTTGCTTGTCTCGGCTTCTTTCTTTTCCTTCTACCAGACAAGCAGCTCATAGCCATTACACCGGAGCAAGGCACGTACGCAATCCTTGTCGCGTACGGCGTGGCGTTCCAAGCCGGCCGAACCTCGCACTGCTCTCCTCCCTTTATTTTTCTGGTGCCTGCCTTGGCTTTGTCTCTGCGCTGCACTGAGTGGAGGTCTTGTCTCGCGCTGTCCCTTCTCTCTTGCGTCCTATTCTCTGTAAGTCTGGGCAGCCGTGTTGCTTTCGCGACTTTTACGACAGTCAAGGACCAGACCAACGGTGAAAATTTTTCACTACCTATGAATCTTGTATATGTATTCTACCACTCGCTTTTTGCCAATAATAATGTTTACCTCAGCCTGCCGTGCCCATGCCCATTGCCAACAAACCATGTGCGTACACAGGTACTATTACAGAGGAGAAATAGATGGCGTGAATGCTAAACTGCTGCTGCTTGTCCGTTCTCCCTCTCTCTCTCACGGCTCTGCTCCCTTGCTGTACCTCTGTCTGCCCTGTCTTGTCTCTGTCTCCGATTATTTTTTTCCATGGCAAGCAGCTCAGAGCCTTTATAGCAGAGCACACAAGCAACGCAGCCTTAGCTCTTCCTTTTCCTTGCCAGCCGCATCCTGCGCTCTGCCGCCCGAGCACGCATCGCCCTCCTTTACCCGCTCCTCGTCAGCGCTGTGCACCCGACCAGACCGCGCCATCACCGCACCACCGCGGGACCATCCCTGTCCTGCCGGCGCCGTGCCTCGCCGCCCCGCCGTCATCCGTGCGGCCCGCCCGCTGCTCATCGCTGGTGACGCGTCCCATCGCCGCAACAGCCCATGCGCTCGAGCCGCCTCTCCAGCCGCGACCCGCACGACTCCGTTGGTGCTGGCCTTCTTCCGCGCCGCGCCTCCACGATCCGCGCCGGCTGGACATCGCCGGTGGCATTTCCCCCGCGGTTTCCCAGTGCCCGCGTGCCGGCGCATCCACCGCCGTGGGGCTCCGCTCCGCAGCACCACCGTCTCTCCCGTGCGCGTGCACCTCAGCCGCGCGCGAGCACGCCTTGGCCGCCGGTGCCGGAGCTGCCTCGCCGTTCGCTAGTGCCCCTCCACGTGCCATGCTCTGCTTTGAGAAGGTAGAAGGGTATAAATCCAAGATGCAGCTTTATACAGGGTCCCTTTTGCGAAATACTTGACTCGTTGAATTGTGCTCGTGGATCTCGAATGCGATTAGGGAAAGTTCAGGGGCTGTTTACCAAATTGCCGCGCCACCTACCGTGCTGGGCCGGTCTGCCGTCGTGCTGGGCCGCGCACCGCGCCTGGGCTGCTGGGCCGCTGCCCCACTCCCGGCCGCTGGCCGCGCGCCCCGTCTTGGGCCGCCGCGCCGTGGGTTGCCTGGCCGCGCAACGCCGTGCCTGCCCCGCTCTTGGGCCGCTTTGGGCCCAAAGACCCTTTAACTGTTTTGGTGTTCCGTTAATTTCAACAAGTGTCTAAATACTTGGAAATTAATAAAAAATGTAGAAAAATCATAAAAATGTCAAACTAAGTTTGTTAGGCTCCTCAAATCATGATCTACCTGCTTGTATAACTTGTTCACATAGTTGGATAATAATCTTAGGAGCTATATAATTAAATTGGGATACTTACTAATGTAAAAAGATAACTTGTTGGAATTGTTCTGATAAATTGGCAATAGTGTTGAATCTAAAATTTGTATAGTAGGCTCCTAGCAATATTAGTATTCACCGTAAATTTTGTAGCTCTGGAATAACTAGTTGCTAATTAGATAATGATGGCTTAGTGCGAATAAGGATTAAATCGATAGAATGAAATAAAGAAACACCTTGGTTTATATAACTAAAAACAGTGTTGGGAAATAACGTCTTATCCGACAACACGTATATGTAGCCAAGTACGATCGTCATTAGAACTAGCTCGTTAGCTTGAGAGGCGTAAATCGTATTTTACAAGTCACCGTTGCAGTCGATTAATTTTGTCTTTGCATCGCATTGCATATGATATAGGTACGTCGATGGATCACGGAGTCATCGGGAGTTGCTGGAGAAATGGTGCTTTTGGAGATCATGTCGCCATGATGGAAAACTAACTTCTGATTATATTTTACTCAGGCAAGCCCCGGTGCATAACCCCTACTTTTTTGTAGTTTAAATTATATTTGTGCATTAAGTTTTAAGAAGTTGAATGAAACCCACCTGCATATATATATATATCTTTATCCTATGAGTCTTACTAGTATGATAGGATCGTGTAGAATGCAATGCTACAGGCCTACGGTAGAAGTCGAGTGATTGCCTGTCACTCGCGAGAGATAGGAAATATATTACTATAATATTATCACTTGGAAAAATATAAATGGTGGAAAGGAAAACGATGGCCGGGCAGGGATATGGTTTGGGTATTGGTGGGTGTAAGAGGTTGTGTCACCGTGGACGTGGGGCATAGCTTGGTTACACTGCTTTCCCTGTCTGGTCGGTTAAGGACCGATCGTTGCATAAGACTCTAGGCAGGTCACAGACTTATTATCCTGAGCATATACTTGTGTATGGGTGCTTGGAAGACTTGTTGCTCTCTTGTCGTGGATCCGGCTCTTTCCGGACCGACTGTTAGGGTTTGTTTTTTGTGGAGGAGGTCCTTGCACCGCTCTGAGTCCGGGACTCAGGGGCGGGGGCTTGGAGTCCCAGTTTGGACGGGGACCTAGACACCCGAGACAGGAGAGTGATGGGTTGGTCCTGCTTGTGCCTGGGTACAAGCAGGGCGTGTGTTTTCGGGGTACCTAGCTGGGGGCATTGATTCGCGAATCGCCGGGCGATCCGGTACGGCTTGTCTACGGTTTAGCATCGTAGTAAGAACTAGAAGATGAAGGACGGAAGATGGACAAAGGAAATATGATTGCTTACCATCTGCTTGAAAGTAGCACAGGTGCTTACATAGAATGGTTAGTTAATAAACCAATGCGGCTATTAATAAAAAACGAATATAAGGACGCACGCTTAGTAATGTTTCCTGCAAATGCAATAAACCCACAAGCCAGATAGCCTTGCATATTCTTGGAGTCTTTTCTTTCCTCCTGTCGGGTAAGTCTTGTTGAGTACAATTGAGTACTCAGGGTTTTATTCCCCCTGTTGCAGGTGACAGGTGGATGCTAAAGCTGACCTTGTGTGTGGATTCCTCCTGGTGGGCTCAGCGAGGATTCCTTTATGCTGCGATCGTAGTTGTTACTCCCTCCGTTCCTTAATATAAGCCATATAGTTTTTAGCACCAATATTAACGCACGGCTTGGGGAAGGATGTGAGACCGAGGAAAAAAGGAAAATCAAGCCATCTTCTCTCTCCCAATCAGATTGCTTCCTAAATCTAAGGGATTGGTTGGGGCATGTGCTATGTACGGTGGGAAGGTTTCCAAACTAATCGGCGTGGGGGCTGATACGTACCTATATTTTGGAATTTTCTTTAGAAATCTATATGGCTTATATTAAGGAACGGATGGAGTATTATAACTCTCACCAAATGTTTTTATAAATGAAAGTTCATAACCTGTTGTTGTTTATTATCCATACTTCATCATGTCTTGATTAGATATTCATTTCCGCTGTAATACTGATCACATGTTTATATTCCGCTGTTCAATTAAATTGTTATAACTCTGATAATATGATTTTATTCCGCTGTTATATTAATAAATATTATATTATGATATTGTATTAAAAGTGATATAAGAAATGGTTAAATAATGTAAGCTTTATTCTCTCATTTGTGATCCTGGCGGCAAAAATGTGGATTTTCGGGTTCTCCCCTGGGGTGTACCCGACGGAACCGAGTAATTTAGTGTTCTCCCTTGAGTGCTTAGTGTCTAATGGAAAACAAGCACTCCTGTGAGGCATTAGATTAGGCGGTTCTGCCACAGGTGGTATCAGAGCACAAATGAGGAAATACGGCTTCGAAAACCTTTTCTAAACTAAAATTCGACAACAAACTCTTTTCAAAAAGTTAGGGCGTCTTTATGCGAAGTTATATAAGTAGCCCTATTACTATGGTTATGTATCCAGGATAGATGGCACTCTGCTGACTTAGGTAGGCTTAATCAAGTTTTTTGTAGGTACACTGACTCGAGCATAGTCCGATAGTATCGACTAGTTACAGGGAGAGAACGATGTGCTAAAAATTTGAGAACGGTTGCCCTATATGCTGGCAACAGTGAAAGGACGTATATGACGTGCATTCATGCATATCCCGTTGGTGCATTGTAGCGCTTGTATTGCTTGAAGATATGCCCTCCATAGGTGTCACGCGTGTCGTATTGTGCACGACTAACTCATTCCTGTTCCATAGTTAGATCTACACTGTGGCTTCGTGCTCCGCGTTCACCCGTGGTTCACGCCGATCGTGACCCACGTCTGTCTGTACCCCTTTTCTACGCTCTTATCGGACCCTTGCCCTGCACTCGTACTAGTTAGTAATGGCATCGCACGTCGCTCGCCTCGAACGCGTGGAATTTGGTCGATTCGTCATAGTGACCCCGCACGGGAACACTGGTGAACCGCACCAGAACCACTGAACGCTCCGCCTTTATAAGTAAAGCCTGGTTTAGCCATTAGTACCACCACTTGGCGCACTTTAGCTCGCCTAGGTTTTCCTTGAGCCAGCTTTTCGCTCAGCCTTCCTTGCAATCACCGCCAGAGATGGCAGGAGCCTGGGTTAGTACCTATTGCCTGAACGTTGAGAGTTTTCCTAGAATCCTGCATGCCACCCTGCAAAAGCTCGAAGTCAAAGATCACCCCGAGTATGAGGGCCGTGAGTATGAGGAGCATGGCACCGAGCGGTGTGAGGTTACCATCTACATTGGGAAGAGTGAAGAGTTCTCCGACCTCACTAAAGCCTAGAGTGTGACCGCAACTAGGTTTCGCTTCGTCGACACCCACCAGGTTGTGGCCCACAAAGCCTTGTGGTACCTCTGCCAGATCTATGAGGAGCCCATTGCCCGTACCCCCATGCGGTTCTTTCCACCTTTGGATAGGAACCGGTGGGCATGGAGGGCTCGCATGGAGGCTTTGCAAGGGCAGGATGCGCACGAGGATAGTCCCACCGTGGTGCACTTGACCACGTACCTACGCACTCTAGATGAGCAGTATGACCATCAATCCTTGGAACTGGGGGTGTGCCTTTGGCGCGCCGAGGAAGCCAAGGTCTTCAACCAGATGCTCTAGGTGTAGCTCGTCAAAGCGCATGCCAGCGCTGCAGCTGCTGAGAGTCGGGAGGCTGCCATGGAGGAAGCCTTGAAGGAGGTTGAAGATCGACATGTCCAACAGCTGGGTGAGGCCTATCTGTTCACTAGGGCCAGGCGGAGGACACTGGCTGTTGATAGGCAGGATGCCTCAATTTTGGAGGGGATCCCTATCCACCTACCAGAAAGAAGAAGAACTGGTGTTGCAGCACCACCAGCACCTCCACCCTCTAAAGTGTCAGAAGAAGAGCCCTTGATTCCTCTCACTCAGCCATTGCCACGAGAAGATGTAGATTAGTTGCTTTGGGATGTTGTACCTATAGTAGTAGTGTTTTTCGTCGCTGTCCTTCATATTGTACTCTTGCTGTTGTTGTCATCCGTAGTGTTGAGATCGTCTGACCGTAGGGAATGATGTGTCGTGAGTGGGAGACGGAATGCTTGTACGTTGTACCCGTGCAAGATCGTCGGAATATGCATTTTGTTTATTTCGCTGTTTTTATTGTGTTCATCTACTTTAGTTTCGCTAGCCTTGCTTAAAGTTGTCAAGGGAGATATTTAGCAGGTTATAAGAGAAGTCGACATTTGAATACCAGCAGATCAGCCGTGATTGGATAATATAGGACACTGTATCAACTAGTTGTGGATGTCCCAACAAAACACTTGAATCTTTTTAAATCAAAATCCACCGTTGGATTTGAACTCCTTGTCCCTTGTTGTGAAGGGAACCCTTGTTGTTCGAATTTTCCCTTATAATACTCCCCTTACTATGTGGTCTATGACCCCACCACCTTCTTGGCGTGTAAGTTGGTAATAGTTGCCTGGTTAATAGCTTATGGTGCCACGACGACACCGAGGGCTCCCTGTGGAACAGCTACCACATGGTGACGCTGCTCGACACGCGCTGGTATCAAGGTTGTTGACCAAGTACCTATACCAAGTTACACCACCGCACCGTTTGGTTTTAAAAATTTTCTCCTTGGAAATGTTCGGGTGTTCAAACGGAAAATCCTCAACGGGTCGAGGAATTAGTGTTCTCTCAAGGTAAACGAGAGATGGTTTTAGAGAAAGAAAGTATGACATAGTCTCAGTCTACACGAAAGACGAATGTGGTCGAGTAAAGGAAAGAAAAAGAAGAGTAGTAAGGAAAGTTAGCAGTGGATAGTCGGGAGTAATTGAAAAGTCTAAGTGGACGTCTTGTCTCAAGCCCTGTGCTTAGTTGACCACGCTATGCATGCTGGGTCATTTCGCTGCGTGCCCTGCAAACACCGCCTGTGTCGGGATCTGTAGTACCCCATTTTTGTGTGGCCGCGGCATCGTGTAGTGCTCGTCGTCTTTGTGCACTATGCGCTTCTCCTTTTTCCCAGCATCTGGTCGGCTCTCGACTCTCACACCTCGTCCCTCGTACTGGACCCCCCCTCTCCTCTCCTTTATTTCCCCTCTGCCGCTCGCACAGGAAGCACACCATGTTTTCGATCTTATCTCCACAGCATGAACCGTCTGTGTATCCCATCCCCGCCACATCCGCTTTTGGTGTGTTGCGCCCCACCTCCGTTCGCCTATATAAGATACCCTTGGTCCTTGCTCTTCTCCTTCATCCCCATTTCCCCTCCCATTCGGAGTAGAGCTATGAGATCCAGTCGCCATTGTGAAGCGAGATTCGTTAGTCTGAGGTGATGGTGTAATCTGAGGAGAAGAAAGGATCCGATTCGTCGTAGAAGTTCAAGTTCCCTTTTGGGTAGTAATCTTAGGGTTCACGATGTTTTATTTCTCAGTCGACTGTTTCTGGTTCTGTTGGTCATACGCCATGTTTTGGATACTCATTATCTTGTTGTTTCTCCATTGCCCTCGTCTATCCCGACTTTGGGAGTAGGTCTCGGTTGTACCAAGTTGCTCTTAACCATGTATCCCTAGATCCCCGTGTGGTTTAGTATTCGAAGTCATGTAACCTTTCGTGTAATCCCGGATCTACGTAATGTAATCGCGTTTTCCCTTTCCTGGTTCAAGCTTCGAATCTCGGGGCGAGATTCTTTTTAAGGGGGGTTGGTTGTAACACCCCTGGTGTTATGAGTTTGTTTTGCACCGCGATTTAGGCCTAAGTAAAATTTTCGAAACGAGTTTCTCGGATTTTTTATTTAAAACGTATTCGACGCGATAAACGAATCCTGTGTGACTTAGTTTGTGGACTCAAATAAACGTCCAAGTTAACATTTCTCGGTGCGTAAAAATATTTAGGAACGTCTGTCAATAATGTTGGCAAATAAATAGCGAACGGTTTGTTCTATTAGATTAAGAACGAAACGCAACTTTTGCAAATAAAATAAAAATCTATTAATAAATAGAATGATATATATTATAGCCTTGGTTTAAGTGACATGTTTAAGTATAGACTCGTTTTAGTCCCTGCAATAGGTTGGTAACGTATCCGCAACAGCTGCCCGCCTAGCCGTTTCATAAATTTACGTGGTTCTGTCCCGGCCATGCACCGCCGAGTAACCACTGCCTCCATTGTCCTGTCGAGCTGATAACCTTGTCGTGCTGCCTCCGCATTTACCATCAACGTCTCTATCTGCCTTTGCTTGTCTCGGCTTCTTTCTTTTCCTTCTACCAAACAAGCAGCTCAGAGCCATTACACCGGAGCAAGGCACGTACGCAATCCTTGTCGCGTACGCCGTGGCGTTCCAAGCCGGCCGAACCTCGCACTGCTCTCCTCCCTTTATTTTTCTGCTGCCTGCCTTGGCTTTGTCTCTGCGCTGCACTGAGTGGAGGTCTTGTCTCACGCTGTCCCTTCTCTCTTGCGTCCTTTTCTCTGTGAGTCTGGGCAGCCGTGTTGCTTTTGTGACTTTTACTCTAGTCAAGGACCAGACCAACGGTGAAAATTTTTCACTACCTATGAATCCTGTATATGTATTCTACCGCTCGCTTTTTGCCAATAATAATGTTTATCTCAGCCTACCGTGCCCATGCCCATTGCCAACCAACCATGTACGTACACAGGACCTAGTACAGAGGAGAAATAGATGGCGTGAATGCTGAACTGCTGCTGCTTGTCTATTCTCCCTCTCTCTCCCACGAGTCTGCTCCCTTGCTGTACCTCTGTCTGCCCTGTCTTGTCTCTGTCTCTGATTATTTTTTTCCATGCCAAGCAGCTCAGAGCCTTTATAGCAGAGCACACAAGCAACGTAGCCTTAGCTCTTCCTTTTCCTTGCTAGCCGCGTCCTGCGCTCTACCGCCTAAGCACGCACCGCCCTCCTTTACCCGCTCCTCGTCAGCGCTGTGCACCTGACTGGACCGCGCTATCACTGCACCACCGCGGGGCCATCCCTATCCTGCCGGCGCCGTGCCTCGCCGCCCCGCCGTCATCCGTGCGACCCGCCCGCTGCTCGTCGCCGGTGACGCGTCCCATCGCCGCAACAGCCCATGCGCTCGAGCCGCGACCTTCACAACTCCGCTAGTGCCGGCCTTCTTCCGTGCTGCGCCTCCATGATCCGCGCCGGCTGGACGTCGCCGGTGGCATTTCCCCCGCGGTTTCCCGGTGCCTGCATGCCGGTGCATCTGCCGCCGTGGGGCTCCGCTCCGCAGCGCCACCGTCTCTCTCATGCGCGTGCACCTCAGCCACGCGCGAGCACGCCTTGGCCGCCGGTGCTGGAGCTGCCTCACCGTTCGCTAGTGCCCCTCCCCGTGCCGTGCTCTGCTTTGAGAAGGTAGAAGGGTATAAATCCAAGACGTAGCTTTATACAGGGTCCCTTTTGTGAAATACTTGACTCGTTGAATAGTGCTCGTGGATCTCGGATGCGATTAGGGAAAGTTCAGGGGTTGTTTAGCAAATTGCTGCGCCACCTACCGCGCTGGGCTGGCCTATCGTCGTGCTGGGCCACGCACCGCGCCTAGGCTGCTGGGCCGCTGCCCCGCTCCTGGCCGCTGGCCGCACGCCTCGTCTTGGGCCGCCGCGTCGTGGGCCGCCTGGCCGGCCTACTTCCACGTTGCTGGCCTGGCCACGCCGCTGGGCCACGCAACTCCGTGCCTGCTCCGCGCTTGGGCCGCTTTGGGCCCAAAGACCCTTTAACTGTTTTGGTGTTCCGTTAATTTCAACAAGTGTCTAAATACTTGGAAATTGATAAAAATGTAGAAAAATCATAAAAATGCCAAACTAAGTTTGTAAGGCTCATAAAATCATGATCTACCTGCTTGTATAACCTGTTCACATAGTTGGATAATAATCTTAGGAGCTATATAATTAAATTGGGATACTTACTAATGTAAAAAGATAACTTGTAGGAATTGTTCTGATAATTAGTATTGCTGGGCAATAGTGTTGAATCTGAAATTTGTATAGTAGGCTCCTAGCAATATTAGTACTCACCGTAAATTTTGTAGCTCTGGAATAACTAGTTGCTAATTAGATAATGATGGCTTTGTGCGAATAAGGATTAAATCGATAGAATGAAATAAAGAAACACCTTGGTTTATATAACTAAAAACAGTGTTGGGAAATAAAGTCTTATCCGACAACGTGTATATGTAGCCAAGTACGATCGTCGTTAGAACTAGCTCGTTAGCTTGAGAGGCATAAATCGTATTTTACAAGTCACCGTTGCAGTCGATTAATTATGTCTTTGCATTGCATCACATTGCATATCATATAGGTACGTCGATGGATCACGGAGTCATCGGGAGTTGCTGGAGAAATGGTGCTTTTGGAGATCATGTCGCCATGATGGAAAACTAACTTCTGATTATATTTTACCCAGGCAAGCCCCGGTGCATAACCCCTACTTTTCTGCAGTTTAAATTATATTTGTGCATTAAGTTTTAAGAAGTTGAATGAAACCCACCTGCATATATATATCTTTATCCTATGAGTCTTACTAGTATGATAGGATCGTGTAGAATGCTATGCTACAGGCCTACAGTAGAAGTCGAGTGATTGTCTGTCACTCGCGAGAGATAGGAAATATATTACTATAATATTATCACTTGGAAAAATATAAATGGTGGAAAGGAAAACGATGGCCGGGCAGGGATATGGTTTGGGTATTGGTGGGTGTAAGAGGTTGTGTCACCGTGGACGCGGGGCATAGCTTGGTTACACTGCTTTCCCTGTCTGGTCGGTTAAGGACCGATCGTTGTATAAGACTCTAGGCAGGTCACAGACTTATTATCCTGAGCATATACTTGTGTATGGGCGCTTAGAAGACTTGTTGCTCTCTTGTCACGGATCTGGCTCTTTCTGGACCGACTGTCAGGGTTTGTTTTTGGTAGAGGAGGTCCTTGCACCGCACTGAGTCCGGAACTCAGGGGCGGGGGCTTGGAGTCCCAGTTTGGACAGAGACCTGGACACCTGGGACAGGAGAGTGATGGGTTGGTCCTGCTTGTGCCTGGGGTACAAGCGGGGTATGTGTTTTCGGGGTACCCAGCTAGGAGCATTGATTCACGAATCGCTGGACGATCCGGTACGACTTGTCTACGGTTTAGCATCGTAGTAAGAACTAAAAGATGAAGGACGGAAGATGGACAAAGGAAATCTGATTGCTTACCATCTACTTGAAAGTAGCACAGGTGCTTACATAGAATGGTTAGTTAATGAACCAATGTGGCTATTAATAAAAATCGAATATAAGGACGCACGCTTAGTAATACTTCCTGCAAATGCAATAAACCCACAAGCCAGATGGCTTTGCATATCCTTGGAGTCTTTTCTTTCCTGCTGTTGGATAAGTCTTGCTGAGTACAATTGAGTACTCAGGGTTTTATTCCCCCTGTTGCAGGTGACAGGTGGATGCTAAAGCTGACCTTGTGTGTGGATTCCTCCTGGTGGGCTCAGCGAGGATTTCTTTACGCTGCGATCGTAGTTGTTATTATAATTCTCACCAAATGTTTTTATAAATGAAAGTTCATAACCTGTTGTTGTTTATTATCCATACTTCATCATGTCATGATTAGATATTCATTTCCGCTGTAATAGTAATCACATATTTATATTCCGTTGTTAAATTAAATTGTTATAACTCTGATAATATGATTTCATTCCGCTGTTATATTAATAAATATTATACTATGATGTTGTATTAAAAGTGATGTAAGAAATGGTTAAATAATGTAAGCTTTATTCTCTCATTTGTGATCCTGGCGGCAAAAATGTGGATTTTCGGGTTCTCTCCTGGTGTGTGCCCGACGGAACCGAGTAATTTAGTGTTCTCCCTTGAGTGCTTAGTGTCTAATGGAAGACAAGCACTCCTGTGAGGCATTAGATTAGGCAGTTCTACCATAATCTGTTGGCCTTAGGCACCCGCACGGTGACCTACTGCGATGCCCTAGCAGCAGCAGCAGCCGGCTATGGCGGGCCACCGTCCGCCAGCCACTAGCTCCATTGCACACATGTGCTCCACCAGATCTAGTTTTGAAATATCTAGATGAAACACTTGAAACATACGTCTGAGAACAAAGAAACACTTGAAACATACGCTCGAACCATGCATGTATAGCCATAGCAACATATGCAATATCCAGATCTACTTTTGCAACATCCAGATGAAACACTTGCAACATACGTATGAAACACTTGAAACACTTGAAAACATACGTTTGAAACATGCATGATATGCAACATCTAGATATACTTCTACAATATCCAGATGAAACACATGAAACATATGTCCGAAATAACTGAAACACTTGAAACATACATTTGCAACATAAAACATACGCTTGCAACATGCGTATATAGCCATTGCAACATTTGAAAACAACCGGATGAAACACTTGAAACATACGTCTTAAACACCTTAAAACACTTGAAGGCGGCGGGCATGGCCTACCTGTTGGGAAATTACGGTAGCCAGTAAGCTCGTGTCAGGGGAGACGTCGAGGACAACGACCCATCGTACACCTCCGTTGTAGGCCTCTGTACCGTGTCCGCGCCACGGTGCAAAACAGCGGCAGCGTGGTAGGGAAGATCGTCGAGGAGGGTAGGGAGCAGATGGAGACCGCCCTTGCGGAGGCGCTGGAGTAGCTAGAGGAGTAGGACGGCGCCACAGGATGAACAACAAAGGAGGACTATGAGGACAAGCTCATGGAGGTGGGGGAGGTGTATGGCCCAATCATGAAGCGTGTGGGGCGGCAGGGATGGGGTGTGGCGCAGGATGGGCGTGCGACGCCATGCGGCGCGGTGCGGGATTAGCTTTTGGAGAACGGAGAATGGATAAGAGTGTGAATGGATTAAAAAAACTCGATCCACGGTGGCTACAGCCCGGGTATTCCGGCTTAAGAAGATCTTCTCACGTAGATCGAGAAAATCCCCGAACCCCTGCCCCACCCATACACAGCGGCACCGCAGCTCCGTAAGATGAGCCAGTCACAGACATGTGCTTTGTATGTGGGGCAGACGAGGAAGTTTTTCTCCCCTTGGTCACTGCGGTCGAAGCCACAAATAAAGATTAAGTTTCATGGGACTCGAACTCTGACCAGCCAAAGGAAGGTAGTGAGCCTGTATTGACCACTCGGTCAGCCAGGCTGTTCCCAAGAGTGTGAATGGATAAGAGAGGAAAGGTGAGCGATGGACTACTTTTAGTGGGACGTGGACCTCAGGTGAATAGCATTATGTTTTTTTTTTTGAACTTCTTTCCTAAGTACACTTGGTAATCAGAAACAAAACCGACCGAGCGCACACGCGTGGACCAGTTGCAAAAGAGTGCATCTGTGCATGACCGACCTGGCCGGACTGAACCTGAATGTCTGTGTGGACCGCAACGTAGGACCGAGAATCTACCAGATTCGTGGACCTGTTCGTTCCATAGGAGAGGACAAAATAAGCCCAGTAGCCCACCCGAACACAGAAGGCGCTAATGGGTCCTGTTCGACTTACCTTATAATCCGATTTGTTCGGTTTTTTTTTTCAGCCGAAACAATGTTTTTCTCTCACAACAACGTTTTTCAGTCAATTTTAGCCCAGCGAAGGGGGCCAAATTGGTTATCTCAACCAGCTTCTCTCTCAAAAACTTTACTAGTAGCCTGTAGTTTATAGCGCCACTGAAATTGAAGCACCAAGCTTTCAGCACAAGAAGTACAGCACTGCACTGCACTCTTTGTTCAATCATTGGCCAGTGCGTTTCTTGGTTGATCCACGCTTTTCATCATCCCAGTAGTTGGCAGTGGTCTTCTTGGTTGCATTGTGTTATAGTCTCATCTCCTGTTACCACCGCAGGCTCCCCCCAGCTGAAGCGAGCAGCAAAGCGACAGGCTCGCCACACGTCGCGGAAAACCCCAAAGCCTCCCGCGAGAAAAGCCGGCATAACGAGACCCGGGGGAAGAGAACAAGCGCATACGTCCGCCATAAAACGCACAGGATTGTGCGGTTGCGGACCGGGACCAGATCAAGGCCTGGCCCAGCTGTTGCAATTTCAACAACAACACACGCACACACGTTTTGGTTGGTTGTTGCTTAGGCTCGCAATCTCTTCTTTATCCCGGCCGCGGGCGCGTTGTCCCCCTGCGCAGCGTGATTGTACACTTCCGGTAGAAGAAACTCCTTGCCTTTTCCCCTGTCGTGACCTCAGGCGGCCATGGCGTTTTGCTGCAACGGTCAGTCGCAGGGTTTTACAAGCAAAGCCCAGTGGTGAGAGTGTGAAACCATGGGGGGGCCTTGGGGTTGCTTGGGCCCTAATCTTCGCCTGCAACGGGACAAGCGCGGCATCCCCGGTGACACGGCCATCTCAACCACGGGTTTCTGTGGTCTGTGACCGAGACGGATGCCGGCCGGCGAACGTTGAGCTCGTTCACAGACTCCCCCAGAATGTGCTATGAGCTAACTACTCTGCAGGCCGGCTTCAGCTGACGACGTGTGGTGTCCCTTGTACGAACCAGGCCGAACCGCCTCGTCGAGACCATGACGAAAGCAATCAGGCAACCACCGCTGGGAAACGTGCGCCGGGGAGGAGGAGGAGATAGGATCGCCGGGGTTGGTCGCTTGCTGCATGCTCCGGATAGTGCAGTGTTGGGTGCGCGAACTGTCCCACCCACGGTTGCACCGGTAACTGACCGAGGAGCCTGGTGCGCGCCTCACAGCCAGACTCACAGGGATGCACCAGGTGGCCTGTGCACAAGCCACAAGGATGAAGGATGCAACGTCGCTTGCTTGCTGGCTACATTGGGTGGGCCGGAATACTCTCTAACGCACAAGTGCGACTTATAATCCAATCCATAATCTTGGACATTTGAATCATCTTCAGATTATTTTATGCGATAACTACAATCTAGTTGGGATCAAACAGGTCGTGAGTTGGGTTTTGCTATATATGATAACCCCAAATGACTATAAGCCGTTCATTTGTTTCGATTAAGGAAAGTTTAGATATGAAAAATATTTTTTTTTCTAGATTTGATTTATACATGCGTGATCTATTGATTGATATAATGATCATTTTCATTTTGTAACTTTGGACTTGATATATTTTGACTATCATGTAATTTTGATCTTACATGTGATGTGATTTGCATGTGTACATGATTAGTGTGTGTACATGATTAGCGTGTGTACGTAGTTAGCGTGTCAGGTGAGTGGGTAATTAATGTGAGTGGACAACAACGTATGCATGTTACATAATATTGTTTACAAGCATATAATGTATTATTGTTTATAATTTTTGGTGGCGTGTTAACTTGTAATATGTTGTATGATATGGGCAATCATTATTTCCAATGTGTGAATCACAACTAGATTGTCAGTCTTTGCACACTCCATACCAGTAGCAATTACTACATGATAAACTGAGAGCACGTGAAACTAGTCTCTTTCTTTTTTTACTGTTTAGTTGGACTTCAAGCTGCCCTGACTCCTCCACATCTACAATTCAAGTCATTATTCATAGAAGCTCTTTTCTTGTTCCCGTCTCAAATCAAGTGAAACCGTTTTTTCAACCTCACCTACTTTAGTTTCTTGTGACATTTTAGCTAGGAGCTAAAAATGTTCGGAACATGAAATAGAGCTAATGTTTCGCCGGCCCCGACTTTTTAACTTCTCCGTCCGTCCGTGAAAAAATACAATTCTACGCTTCTAAGACTACATTAGTGATGAAGTGAAATTATCTTCATACCCTCGCTTTACAATGAAGAGGGCCGAGCATGCTCGACAACAAGTCTAAATCAGACATGGTGCTACCTTATCTACTTATGGACAAGGAATAGCAAGATGTACTTAGAAACCAACTCTATCCAACTAGATTTCCTTGTAATAAACTAGAAAACCAAAATATAAACCTATCAGAACTCTAGATGTAACTCTACCCCTCTGGACTATATAAGAGGGGCTAGGGAGCAATTGATCGATCATCCTTGATAGATCAAGATCATTTGTCGCACCTAATATTGCAATGAAAACGAAGCACTTGTGGTATGTGTGTTCAGAATATCCACAATACACACTAGCTACAAAATGGGGAATATCAATACCGGTGTCATGGATCACAATTCGCAAGTATCCTCAACCAGTGTGCATATTGTCTACTTAAATTCAGAGATATTGTTGGATAACACGCTATTTACCTATGGTGGTGTTGACACCAGAATTTGGTTCGAGAAGGGAGGACCCTGAGGTCGAAATTTGTCAAGGGAAAGCTGAAATATTCAGCAAGATCGGCTAACCAAAGTTGCCATCAACCAAGTAAGATGACGCCATCATATCAAGGGAATGGCCCCATTGGCAAGGACAACGAGACATGAAGAAAACACATCGGACTTCATAGAAGTGAAAGATTGAAGACCAAGTTATCGTAATTTAGAAAATTTTGTCTTCTTTTCTAAGTTTTTGTGATCGGTCTTGTTCGACCAGGACTCATAATCAAGCATCAGATATAAATATTGAACCCCGGCTATTGTAATAGACATCTCTCATCGATCAACCAAACAAGTACCTTTACTTTTTGGCTTACGCCACCCCTTAGGAGCAGGAATAGAGTAGATTTTGATGAGTTCTTTGGGCAAGCAGGACTGCATCGGACGACCTAACCTCCGGTTTGTTTGTGAGTATCCGTCACGACTTATATTGTTACTTGTGAGGCTGCAACAGACGACTGATCTCTTTCAAGTCGCGGTATAAGTTAGTTATCGATCTATATTATTATTTGTAAGGCTGCAACAGACGACGGATCTCTTACAAATCACATTATAGATTAGTTATCAATTCGTATCAATTTTTGCAAGGCTGCAACAGACGACTGATCTCTTGCAAATGTTGGTATTAATCAAAGTTATCGATATTGTGTTAAATAGTTTACTGTTTAATATAATATCACCAATTGCCCGATCTGGATTGAGATTCATTGGTCTTATTACTCTAATCTATCGTCTGCTGGCTATTATCATAGTTGAATTCAATTCTTGATGTTAGATCTTGTTTGATGACCAATCTATCTCAATCTTGATCGTACATGGCGGGTGTTTGAAGTCGTGTTCTATTAAGGGATAGATTCATCGATCGTCAGTATCTGTTATGACTCCGCTATCAATGCTGCATCAGCCAACTCGACCTGTTGATAGCGTGTTAGACTAGACATTGTCGGTTAATAGATCTATATATTAAGAAGAGCATGGCGTCAGCCACCCGCCATGTCCCCATCGGCTATTTAGCCGATGGCTTGAGCTTTCACGCGTATGACATGCTTTCATGATTCCTTTGTGATTGTGGCAAAACCTCCTAAATTATAGGGCCCGCATGCAACTATCATCGTCCAATGACCTCTGACGACTATGCATATGTTTCCGGTAACTTAAGAAGACTGTCGGATGTCCATGGAGAACCCTGAATCATCCACAATTTTCGAGCAGGATCCCATTATAGAGTCATTGCAGTATTACAATATTTATTCAAATATCTACATCAGAGTAAATTAGCGGAAGTCTTACAATAACTTAGTTTACAAACCAGTTGTTTCAAAACTTACCAACTAAGTTCGATAAATATTACAAACCATAGTAGTGGAGTGGCATTAGTAACATAATACAAAACACACAATTAAAGTGTCCTGCCCAAGGACCACACAATTACTTGTCGACTTGTCGTCATCGGATCGAACAACAGTCATGCAGCACGGTCCAAAATAGACCTGCTCATGAGGCTCACCTGCAACAAGGGTCAACGAACCCTGAGTACAAAAGTACTCAACAAGACTTAACCGAAATAAAACTGAGAAGACTCAGGAATATAGGCTCAGGGATTCAAGGTATGGCTTTAGCAATAATCAAAGTTCTTTTGCGTAAAAGCTCTCTAACAAGATTCTTTATATCAACATTTTTATCATCAAAAAGATCATATACAAAGCTGACATGATCCGTATTGAGATCATGAAACTTCGTATCCAACACTTTCTCAAACCTTACTCAAGTTTTAGTTATTAAACTACGATGATGAACAGTGAGTTGAGTCTCCATAACCGAGGAGCAACGACGATTCGAACCGATTAAACCCAGCTGGGAATTCCAGACCACACGACATATGTAGGTCCCTGACCTACATATACCAACCTACCCTCAGGTCCTCTAAAACAAGAACGGGTCAACGCCACCCGAGAATACAGTACTCCACCAATCCAGCCCATTGCCACGTGGGTACACGCTATTTCCGCCATCTCTCCACTCCCAGTGCGCGAGTAGCCATTCTCGTAATAGAATCGCCAAGTTAAGGCTTACCAAAGTATGTGGTTAGTACTACAAAGTCTCACCTCATGCAGTTCAACAACGGATGGGCCTCAATTGACACAGGCGGAAAGAACCCGCTCACAAGACATCCATGTCTCGTGGCTCTCATACACCAAGTCTGTCTGGTCTAGATTTATTATTCCACATGCTCATATCTCATGATAACATAAGTAACCAAACGTAACCAAAGATCCATTTCAAACTCATAGGTGACAGGTAATCACCCGACTTTTATCTGTCTAAGTATGGCTAAGCATAACTAGGCATTTACGAAGTAAAACTGGTAACAAGGTAGATATGGAAAAACAAGGTTGGTAATGCACCAATTAGGTTTTCACTCACTCCTAATCACTTAATGCAATATTGAAAAGCAAAAGCGATATAAATTTGTAAAACACAAGGTAGGTTTAAATACATCCGGGGCTTGCCTTGATTGGCGGAAAAGTCAGGTTCCTAAGTCGTTCCACAGATATCAAATCCGACCTCAACAGACGGATTAACTTCCTCCTCAACTTGATTAACTACCACGTGCTCATTTTCGTTCACTACACGTAGTAACAATGCCATGTTTAACATAATGCAAGATACAAAACGTGATGCTTGATAATGGATGCGAAAGTTAAAAACTTGAATACAACTTTCCTTCGCGGTACAGTTACAAGTCAAAACTAACTAAACCTTTTTCATAACACTTATTTCAATTGTCAAGGATCATTACCAACTAATGACCCAAGGTCATTACTCAATCCAAAAATTCAAACAAAACATAAATCATTAAAGGTCACTATTTGCTTTTATGAATTAATTATTTAATTCAAAATTATGAAATAAATCAACTTGTTCCAATTGAGCTCAAAATTTTTGTAAAGGTTCATCACATGATAACTAAGTGCCAAAACAATTTTCATAATTTTTGGATAATTATTTAAGCCTAGAAAAATCATGGAAACTCATTTATTAATTAATTGAGAAATTTTTATCACATTCAAAAAGTACTGAAAAGCAATATTTCATATTTTCCTAAATATTATACATCACAGAGAGGTCACACAAAAATTTTCATAATTTTTGGCGGTCTAAATAATTCTACACAAAAATAACAAAAACTGATACTATTCATCCATTTCTAAAAAAGAAAAATTTCCATTTTTAAACCAAACCGCCACTGACAGATCGACCCCACCTGTCAGCACCGATCCCCGTGTTGACCACGGCGATGATGCACGCTGATCGGCGATTCCTTGCTGCCGGTGAGATCAACGGCGACGGCGAAGGCACCAACATGCTCATCACGACTAGGCGCACCTACTGATGTCACTACTTGCATCGATTACAGCTCAATACGAGCTCGACGCCGGCCATGGCGGACACGGTCGAGCGGCTGCACTACGCCGGCGAAACAAGGCCAGTAGAGCTTAAACAAACTGCATGGGAAGGTTCAGCGGCTCACCCCGAACGCGATTGAGCAAAAAGCGGCACTAGAGGAGCAGCAGAGAGGTAGGTTGACGGTCACAGCAACCGCGGCGACACGAGCAACGACGACGGCGATGTTTCGGTGGCTGCGGTGGAAGAAATGACCAAGCAACAAGGCATAAAGCACCACGGCATCAAGGTGAAGCTAGATCAACACTTAGCAAGAGCAGTGGCTCACAGTAGATCGACGGCCACGGTGAAGCGCACGCGACGGCGATGCTGCCGGCCGCGAGGAAGAAAGGTAGCGAGCGGCGTTCCTCGGCGAAATCAGGCACCAAGGCTCGGTGAACTAGGTTTGCAAGGAGTAGGCGAAGCTAGGACAGGCTTTGCCAAGATGGTAAAGGCACTACGGCGACGGCGCAAGCACGACGGAGCAGCGACGGTGGCGACTGGAAAAACAGAGGAGGAGAAAGAAGAGAACGGCGACTGCGTTGGGGCTTAAAATGCGACTAGGAAGCAAAGAGAAGCCACGCAGGAGCCTTCTCCACGCCAGTGCAGAGCCAAAGGTGGCCACGACGATGACCAGAACGCAATAGAAGCTCGTCGTCGGTGAGATGGCTTCCGCGGTTACTGTTCATCAAAATTACAAAATTGCCACTCGATTTGAAACCCAAAATACTCCCAAATTTATATGGCAACTCAAAATCCTCCAAAAATAAAAGTTGTTCCAAATTCAAAGTTCTACAACTTTGCTTTTATAACCATACCCAAATTCGGTCTACATTTTGAAATGCAAGTTTGAATTCAAAAAGGGGACATTTCAAGAATTTACGCCTTTTCAAATTACTTCAAATTTTATAAAACAACTTTGAAAACTCCAAAAACCAACTTTGTACATCTCAACAAGCTCTACACTTTTGCTTTTAGTCTCAACCCCAAAATGTGCTTAGATTTTGAAATGGGTTTTCCAGGGTAAAATTAAATGTTGAAGTCAGGGTTTTCGAAAATCCAATCCAACACAATTGTTTTGAAATTGATTCAACCATCCAAGTCAACACGTATAACATAAAAGTAAACTTGTTTTAGTGAATGCATATCCAAGTTTTCACTAAGACCAAATGCTTTGCAATACATATGATGATATGGCAGGTTTTAGTACTTAAAACACCCGAGGTGTTACAATGATATAACTAGATCTATCGACCGTTGGTCTCTAATCTAGGGTGCTACTGTCAATGCTGCATCAGACGACTCGACCTACTGATGGTACAATAGATTGAGTCTAGTTGTTTGTAGATTTATTTGTATCCAACGGATGAGTGATCGTATGCCATGCGACACGATCACTGGAATCAACTGTTTTAGCCGATAGCCTGCCTTGTTGAGGATGTACTGGCTATTTATATGCTTTTACTTATTTTTGTCTTGGTTAAAAGCTAGTATGTCTCTCACATGTATGCTTACACGTCTACCCTTACATCTTTTGCATGTTTTTATGATCATCGACTAAGTTAGATTCATGCAACTAAGTAAATAATAATTGCCGATATGCTTGTTTTGTTTACATTGCATCATGAACATGCTGGATATCGACTCTCTAGTTGATAACCTTATCATGCTGGCCACTTGGCCATAAATTTGGAACTATCTAGACAAACACCGGCTTGTTCTACCTTAAATTACTGATCATTTTCTCTCCTTGTCAATTGTAGAGTCAAATTGACTAGCACGCCCTCGGTCACGACCATCCGGTCTAGAGCCCTTCCTAAGTTTGAAGAGAGCTCGGAATCTGCTCCACGTAGTTTCTCTTGACTTACTGCATGTCTACGGCTCCCCATCGCTTTTTTGCTGTCGACACAGATTGGCACGCCCGATGGGACCATAATCGTCAACATGGACAATCAAGCGATCCTTAAGGTCAACCTTGAAGACCTTACTGATGACCAGAAGGAACTCATTGAATGGGCAACGAAAGAATTCAAAGAAAATGTCTGTTCTCTTACAGCAAGATGCATGATTCAGTCATCCAGAAGACTCCCCTGCCAAGCGTCCTCCTACATGGACAAAATGAAGATGATGAAGCAAAGACTACTGCTTGTTTGGTCCACAAGACTATTTGTGAAGCCTTTACAAACCACAATAAGGTGTTGGCCAACACGATCGGTAATGTTTTGAAAGAAATCTTTGTTAGAGCGCCAGTTAATCAAGTTGGGCCAACATACTCTAATGGCTTTAATCCTTTGGTTGTGGGAAGCAACATACCTGGTACTCGTCAGTAGCCGAATGGTGGGCAGTTCCAACAACCACTAATACAACAACTTCTAGGTGGATAGGCTCAAGATCAGACCCTGCAAATAGCAAGGGGGCAAGGTCAATCCCTACCGACAGTAGGGGGCAGGCTCAGATGATAGGGGGCAACCACCAACACAGCAATCACCAAGTGCCTCTATCACACATTCAGTCCAACAGCCAACCTCTCCAGCTACTCAGCAGATTGTGCAATAGTCGGCTCAGGAAAGATTCAATACTTCCTATCAAACACCTTAGTCGACCCATAAAATTGTCCCATTAGTACAGAGGATCATCAAGAATGTTGATCCTAACTACTTCAATAGGTGGTTGCAAGGATACGTGACTCACAATGCTTAGATCGACTATCTAGAGGGATACCACCTGGTTTCTGATGCTGGTACATATGCGCTTATGCCACATCCCCAGTATTAGAACCCATACAGTTATAATGCATAGCAACTCCAGTAGTCTCCAGCTCAGAATCAACAAGTCTAAGTACAAGGATCTCAAGCTCTAGCTCAAGGGCAGCCGAGACAAGAAATTACTGGCATGGATGCTGTAACAGAACCGACCAATTATACGAGATTAAGTAAGAAAATCTTCCATCGAAGTAGATAATTTAGCAAACTTAAGCCCATATAACCTGGTAGTCCATGAAACCACAAAGGATTTCAAACCAATCGACATACAAACCAAGATCGTACAAGTTTAGCAAGTACCGTCACACGTTACATAAAGTTCACAACGATAGTAGATACATCAGAGTTTAGAACATAAAGTTATTACAAACCAAGTTCAACTGAAATAGCGGAAGTAATTAGTTTTAAAGCCACACACACACTTTTAGTTCAGATACAGTGCCAGTAGATAGTCATTTCCAACAAAAGCATCAGATGAGAAATACGGAGTGACCATTTTCCCTTGGTCCTAGTTGTCACCCATCGCCGGATACAAGCAGTTAATGCAATAGCCGTAGTACATTTGACCATCTGCAACAACAATGGGAACAACGCCCTGAGTACGAGAAGGTACTCAGCTAGACTTACCCGTCTTAAACCAAAATAAAACGACACCAAGGATTATGCAAGGCTTTCTTTAGTGGGCTAGCTGACTCTTTTGCGAAAGCATAAGTTATCATGAACAAACCATTTTTAAGTACTTTGCATCATCATTATTATAACCTATCCATCTAGGTAAGCATCGGTACTATGGCAATCACATGATTAAACAATAACATCTAGTTACCAATTTAGCTTCAGCATAACTCACATCATCCAGATAACCATCATTGTTCCATAATAATTACTATGATGCCATAGCTCAAGTCAAGTGCTCACTATCCAGGAGCGATGGCGATTCGAATCGATTCCAAACCAGCTGGTGATTTATTCCTCACATAAACCATGCTTCCCCTGCCAGGGTAGCCTAGATTACCAATGACACCTTTTAGGTAGCTGCGGGATAATCTGGAGCCGCAGTACCCAGGGACCGCCCGACTGCCAGGAATCAGGTCACACCTGCCCATGGGCTCACTCTTCGTGCCCCTATCATACCCCCATCAGCACCAATACGCGCACTCGTGTAGATCCCGGCCCGAATAGTGACACTAGCTTCGCGGTCGAAAGGTACTTTATTCGGCCAGCTAAATGTGAGGCATGCGTTCAACATGACAAGAGAGACGAGCAACGATCGGTCCTTAATCGACACAGACGGAAACTAACAGCACCCAGAACCCTATCTGGTTGCCTCCAACTATTCCGTCCGGTCTCCAATTTTCCATCACATATGGTTAATTCCAGGATATCATTCTTTCCATAGCCAATCTCTTCCAGTAACCACCTATAATGTAGGTAACCGGGTATCACCGATCGCTACCGGTCTAAGCAAGGCTAAGCAGTTATTCGATCCTGACCTAACAGGGTAAAAGGTAATAAGGTAGGCAAGGATAGTAATAAATGCATCAACGGTTTCAATCAACTCCTACAACTTAATGCAACAATATATAAACTCATATATATAGAAAGAATTGCTTTTATAAAGTAGGAGACTTAGAATGCTCTGAGGCTTGCCTCGTTCGAACGAACTAGGTTGGTGATCCACGCACTCCGGGAAGTCCTCTCCTTGCTCCTCTTCCTCTGGCACCTCCTGTGCCTAGACTTCTTGTGGATCTGCCCCGGTCTGCTCTTCCTGAACTGCTACTAGCAACTCGTCCTGTGATCCTATATGATGCAGATGTATAAGTGCTAATGCATAGGTGCATCGGAGAGATGACATGTAATGATCATGATGCATGCAATGTAGACGAACATGTTTAACTTTATTGTACATAGTAGTAGCAACGCTCTTCTACAAGGTAGTCAACATCATCCAAGAACATGTACTACTATCTACTATGAAACCACTGTACTAACATGCCAAATCACCATGGCAACTAAGATGCTTCAAAGATACACCAAAGTGAACATTATTAACTAACTCGCATTAAAGAAGATATTTTTATTTTATTTTAAACTCGGGCTACAACAGCAACATACATTTCTGGTGTTCATAAAAATCTGAGAAAATTACAGTAGTCTAGTACTACTCTAAGTAGACTACCATAAAATTTTCATGGCATTTAGATAAGTAAAATAGCCTACACAAAAATGACAAGGCATGATTGCTTAAAAAGGCATAAATAGGAAACCTTAGTTAAAAGTGCCAAGCAATAGATTTCATATTTTTCCTAGTATCATTCTATCATAAGAATAGCACTCACCAAATTTTACCTATATTGGATCTATAGAAAAATTATGAAAATTCACACAAGTATTAATCAGTGATAAAAGGAAAATCTATAACTCAAAAACCATAGCTGCGATTCAGTGAACAAAGAGCTGACTGACAGCACCAATTAGTGATGCTCTATCTCCTAATCCGTTGATCCTTAGCGAAAACAGTATAAATGAAATTTATAGCTCTAAATACCAGCTTCAAATCATGCTAAAGGACCAAGACCTAATTCTCACTGGATCACAAGTTATATCAAGCCAAAGTTGAGTACTTGAAACTGGAATTTGATTTCTGACTTAGAAAATTTTAAGTGTTGAGTCAGCACCACAAATCTGACTTGTGGGACCATTTAGAGCATGTTGTGCACATTTTCATGAGTTGGTCATAAAACAACTTTTGATCCTTATAAAATTTGCTACAACTTTGCTTTAGGTTGCTCAGACAGGTAAACACTCTATGCTACACTTTTTAAACAGTCAAACCAAAAAGTCCTAGGGTCAAAACAAGTCAAACCATGACTTGGAAACTTAATTAGGCAAAATGATCAACATGAACATTGTTCCTAATGACCTTCTAAGTATAGCTAAGTTGTTTAATAATATATTTAGCCATACCACACATTGGTCACACAAGAATCAAGCATAGAATGCACTGAAACGATGAAAAATAATTGAAATGTTACATTTGTTTCATGGTCATGTTTCACATGTTTCATGATCTTGTTGTATCGTACTAACTAGCTAGGTTCCACTAAAGTAAGTTGCACATGTTTCGATAACATGTTCCATGTAATATAAGCTCATGAATGGATGAATGATGCTCATGTTCATGAAATGCAAGTGCAATCATGCAAGCCTAACACCAGGGGTGTTACAGCCCTCCCCCCTTATAAGAATCTCATCCCGAGATTTAGAGTTACGAACCATTCGTTATAAAAATCTTTATAAGTCTTTTGTAGATACTCTCCTGTTTCCCACGTCGCATCACCATCATCGTGATGATTCCACTATATCTTATATGTTCTTACCACTTTATTCTGAGTGACTCTGTCCTTAGTGTCCAAAACTCGAACCGGTTGCTCATGGTATTCCAAGTCTGATTTGAGCAGAATGCTCTGAGGTTCTATTCTCTCTTCTGGAATACGCAAGCACTTCTTCAACTGTGATACATGGAAGACTGGAAAGATCGAACCCATCGCTTTGGGTAACTGTAACTTATAAGCCACGGGACCCTTATTTTCTACGATCTGGTACGGTCCTAAAAATCTAGGTGCAAGTTTTGTTTTTATTCCAAACCATTGTACTTTCTTCATTGGAGTAACCTTTAGATAAACGTAGTCACCAACTTGAAATTCTAGCAGTCTCCTTCTCCTATCGGCATAGCTCTTCTAGTGTGACTGTGCCGCCTTCATGTTTTGTTGGATAATATGGACCTTTTTCTCAGCATCGTCAACAAAATTGACTCCGTAAAACCTTCTTTCTCCCGGCTCAACCCAATTCAATGGTGTCCTACATTTCCTGCCATACAATGCTTCAAATGGAGCCATCTTGATGCTCTCTTGGTAGCTATTGTTGTAAGCGAACTCTGCTAAAGGTAACCATGATTCCCATGAACCCTAAGACGACAACACACAAGCTCTAAGCATATCTTCAAGAACAGCATTAACTCGCTCTGTCTGCCCATCTATCTGTGGGTGGTAAGCTGTACTCCGAATCAAGCAAGTACCCAAACCTTTATGAAGATGCTCCCAAAAATGAGTGGTAAATTGTGACCCACGATCAGACACGATAGTCTTTGGTATACCATGTAAGCGGACAATCTCTGTAATGTACTTCTCAGCATACTGAGGTGGTCAAAATGTTGTTTTGACTGGTAGAAAATGAGCTGATTTGGTAAGGCGATCTACGATTACCCAAATCGAATCATTCCCCTTTGGTGTGGTAGGGAATCCGGTGATAAAATCCATACTTATATCATCCCATTTCCAATCTGGTATTGACAAAGGTTGCAACATTCCTGTGGGTCTCATGTGAAGAGCCTTCACTCTACAACACATGTCGCAACGAGCAACATAAGCTGCAATCTCCTTCTTCATTTTTGTCCACCAATAACGAGGTCTCAATTCTTGGTACATTTTGTTACTTCCAGGATGGATAGATAACTTAGAGTGATGAGCTTCATCCATCAATTTGTTCTTGAGCTCTCGATCTTTAGGTACAACTAGACGGTCCTTAAACCATAGCACTCCGTGTTCATCCACTCTAAATTGCCTAGTCGGTTCTCTCTTCATTTTCTCCTTGATATGGAATATTCCTTTATCTGTTTTCTGACCCTCAATGATCTTACTCTCCAAGGTACAGCTAACCTAGATGTTATGCAACATAGCAGGATGTAACAAGTTGAACCCATCCTCAAACAATGGTTGCACAGTAAGAAAATGTGACTTCCTGCTTAAGGCATCTGCTACTACATTTGCCTTTCCCGAATGATAGTGCACATTCAGATTATAATCCTTTATCAGCTCTAACCATCTTCTCTGTCGCATATTCAACTTAGACAGAGTAAATATGTACTTGAGACTCTTATGATCTGTAAAGATATTGCACACATTCCCAAGCAAGTAGTGTCTCCAAATCTTTAGAGCATGCACAACAGCTGCAAGCTCTAAATCGTGCGTAGGATAGTTAACCTCATGCTTCCTCAACTAACGTGAGGCATACGCAATAACTCTTCCATCTTGCATCAGGACACATCCTAAACTATTCTTTGATGCATCGCAAAACACATCAAACGACTTCTCTATATCTGGTTGCGCTAGAACAGGAGCAGTGGTTAGCAATTTCCGCAAGGTGCAGAAAGCTACCTCACACTCCTCTGTCCAAACAAACCTATGATCCTTTTGTAATAAACTTGTCATCGGCTTGGCAATCTTTGAGAAGTCTGGGATAAAACGGTGATAGTAACCGGCAAATCCAAGAAAACTTTGAACCTCATGAACTGTGCTTGGTGCCTTCCAGTCCATAACCTCTTGTATTTTACTAGGATCCACTGAGATTCCATTCTCAGATAGCACATGACCAAGAAAAGGAACTGTCTTCAGCCAGAACTCATATTTACTAAACTTAGCATACAACTGGTGGTCTCTGAGTCTAGTCAAGACAATTCTTAGGTGCTCGGCATGATCTTGTTCGTTCTTAGAGTATATCAGAATGTCATCAATGAACACAACCACGAACTGATCCAATTCCAGCATAAAGACCATATCTGGTGGAGAACGCGGTTTTGGGTATATCTTGTGGTCTAATCTTGATCTGATGGTACCCTGATCTCAAATCTATCTTGGAGAACACTTTGGCTTTTGACAATTGATCAAACAAGATATCAATCCGAGGTAAAGGATACTTGTTTTTAATTGTCACCGCATTCAGTGGCCGATAGTCCACACACATCCGTAAGGAGTTATCCTTCTTCTTCTTCATGAACAGTGCGGGACATCCCCATTCCGAGGAACTGGGACGAATCAAACCCTTAGCCAACAGATCATTGAGTTGCTTCTTCAACTCAGCTAATTCATTTGGAGGCATCCGATACGGCCTTCTTGAGATTGGTGGTGTTCTAGGGATTAACTCAATGGCGAACTCAACATCTCGGTCTAGTGGAAGACCAGGTAACTCATCTAGAAACACGTTCAGAAACTCACACACAACTGGAATCTTGGCGAGAAGAGTAGTTTGGACTGCACAAGTTGTACTGGCCAGATCTATTCTCCGAGGTAAGGTTACTTGAAAAGTACCTTCTCCAACAGGTTCCTTGAGAGAAATGTTTCTTCCCCCGACATCAATTACTACACCCATCTTAGTCATCCAGTTCATTCCTACAATCACATCCAGAACTAGCCCTGGCATAACTATCAAGTTAAGCTTATACTGCTTGTTTGCTATACATAGGGTTACTCCCCGGATTATCTGATTAGTTAATAGATCAGCCCCAGTTGAACTGATCCAATAAGCACATTCCAATTCAACTATCTTTTGCTCATACTTTCTTACAAATGCTTGACTTATGAATGAATGAGATGATCCAGAATCAAACAAAACGACTGCAGGATGATTGTTGATAGAAAACATACCGGCTGTCACGGGTTCTCCTTTTGGGATGTCATCAATGGTGGTGTGGTGCACACGAGCTTGGTACTGATTCTACGGCTTCTTAGGATATGGGCAAAACTTTGCAAAGTGCCCAGATTGATTGCAGTTGTAACACGGTCCACTTACTTGAGTAGCAGCTCCAGATGAACTGCCTTGTCTGGCCTTGGCTTGTGGCACCGCCATCTTGAATGGCTTCTGATTCCTCTGAGGTTGCTGGGCATTCTGATTCCTCCATTAGGGTGGCCTGAACCTTGCACCAGGGGCAGACGAACGATACGCGGAACGGTTTGCTATCGGGGCCCTTGGCTGGGACAGACCGGACTCAAAAGCTCTCTTGCGAGTCTTGGAAGTAGCATATACATTGTTGTTCTTCTCTTGCTTTAAGCAGTCACTAACAAAGTCATTGAAACCTGTTCTCGTGCTGGTACCCACGTGCTTCATCATCTTGGGATTCATACCTCTCTTGAAACTAGCGATCTTTTTAGCATCGGTATTCACCATGTCAGAGGCATAGCGACTTAGATTGTTGAATGCATGTAGATACTGTGTCACAGTCTTGGTACCTTGGGTTAGTGCGAGAAACTCTCCAAACTTCATTTCTATCAACCCAGGGGGAATATATGTTCCACGAAAAGCCTCCGTGAATTCCCTCCAAGTAATGTGGGCATTAGGTGGAAAAGTGGTGCGGTGATGCTTCCACCACATTCCTGCGGGGCCTTGCAGCTGATGAGCTGTGTACTCAGTTTTCAATACTTCTGTCATCCTGAGGACACGAAACTTATCTTCCATGGTGTTTATCCACTCTTCTACATCCAATGGCTCTGTAGCTTCTTTGAAAATTGGTGGTCTGGTGTCCATAAAGTCCTTGAAACTGCTATGCTGATTCGCTTCATGTCCACCTGGGTTTAACCCACGGCGGGTGTTGTCAGCAATATGGCGCAATGCAGCTTCCATGTTCTGCTGCATGCCCTCCATGTTGCGTTGACTTCCAAGGAACTGTGCGAAGAACTGTTCGGCAGTGTATGGTGGAGGAGGAGGTGGTGGCGGTTCATGGTTCTCATTTCCAGTAGCACTACCACCTGCCTTAGTAGCGTCATACACGGTGTGGCGAGTGTTCGGCATCTGCATATTTCAGCAACAGTAATCATTAGGCGATGTTGTAGAAATTGCAGGTGAATGGAAAGAAATTATGCCGTACTGAATTCACTGGAGAGAATAAATTCATACAATAAAATAGGGGCACAATAATTCATTCCCATTAACACAACATCACTAATTAGATTACTTAAGCACACACATCGCGTCCATTACAACCGGGTTGCCAGCATACATACACTGGACTTTTATGCGTTCAGATATCGCAGTACTAGCCAAGTTCCAATCACATGCCAAGTCTCATAAGTTCGAAACAAGATACATTAGGTTACAAGCGACAAAAGAAAAGTCATCGCGATAGGACCTACACACTAGCGCAAGGCCACTAGCCTACTCCTCGGGGCCATCATCGGGGTCGGAGACGTCACCATCGCCCCCAGGTGAAACTACAGGCTTGTCCTCATCGATGTCCATACCAGCGGTGTCTGGAGGAGCATATGGGCCAACCCCATTGTAGAGCGCGTGAAACTCCTCATGCAGGTTGACGTTGTACTCCTCTAGCTCATCGACCCTCTGTCGCAGAAGGTTCCTTGCGTTCCAGGCTTCATTCCTTTCCTGAACCAGCTATCCAATCATGCGGTCTGCATTGTTTTTGGCCTGAGTCAACATATGCACCCGATGCATAGCTCTATCACCTCTCTCTACCGCCTGGTCCGCTATAAACTCATATCAGCCAACTGCTCCTACAAACTAGCCATAGCACGTGCCTACTGCTTCTTCTACTTTCTTGCCTTGAGCTTATCATCACTATGCAAGCCAGTCAAAGTCTAGTAGGTACATTCAAGACCCTGATACGCTCTGATAGCGGCAAACATAGCACTCATAGCATGGTTGTCGCTAGCCTGTCCCTCAGCTGGACCTCTGACCAAAGCACTTCCCTAGGGCTGAACCCAAATAGCATCACGAGGATCATCCCTAGGAAAGGTGCCAGCTAGAGCTACGCAAGCTCACTAGGAAATCTGCTCATGATGTCCCTAATGACGCAGAAAGCTGCTCCCTCTGCACCCTCACCAGGAGTGCGACCCTCAAACTCCAAGTGCCAACCGTCCCACTTTGGAGCATCACCAAGAGCAGGAACGGTGATCTCTACCACTGCGAGTCCATCCTCTGCTAACTGGCTCTCATTCCAAGAGTACACTGGCTCTTGACCCTCTGGGTACCCCACATCATGGAGCACTCTCCAAAGCAAGGTCGGCATGCCAAACTTGCTCAAGAAGGTGTCTGTGGTGCGGTGCTCCCTTAGGGCCAACTGACGCCGAGGTGCCCTTCCTCTGGTGGACTTATGGGCAGTCTGCTTCGTGCGAGCCATCTGTAGCAAATTGTTATTTTATTACCCACGTGAGAACAAGGTTAAGTTGTCATTTTTATCAAAATGAGATAATCAACTTATAAGGGGAGGAACAATGCCATGAATGATATGTAACAACATGATGCATGCACGTTCCATACGTTCTCACCAACTTAGGAAAAATAACAATCGCTAGCGGCATAGACGGTGGCATACGACGATCTCTCATAACATAGCTAATACGTACTACACGATAGCGCTGTTATGTACCTACAAAAGATCCACTTCAGCCCAACCCTTGATAGTATGAAAATTATGCATGAAAGCAATAAAGTAATCTACTCATTCTATACGTATTCCCTGATACGCGTACAACAGTAGCAACTACCCGAACCATCGTCCTATCGATGGCATCGTCACCACAGGACGGAATTCCCCACACATTGGATACCTTCATACAAACATGCGTATGGCATGTAAATAATCCGGCATCATATAAGCACTTCCCTAGATCAGCAGTGTATCTGATCATGCTCTCACAACTCTCACTTACCGAGGCATAGAGGCAATGGATCCATACATTACCACTCAAGTGAATGGCACTCATACAATAGCACGCCGTATGAGCGACGAAATAGAAATATGATGCAAAGACCCCCAAGTTAGTACTTAAATAAGCCACCTGGAGTCCTTAACTGGGCATAAAGGATATGACCACTGGCACACTATTAAGTTTTAAATTAAAGGTTGAAACACCTATATACTTTAAGTTCATAATTAGTTTTGTAACACAAAACCCTTTTGTTTTAAATACACGCATGAACAGAAACCTGCTAAACCTTGCTCTGATGCCAGCTGTAACAGAACCGACCAATTATATGGGCTTAAGTTTGCTAAATTATCTACTTCGGTGGAAGATTTTCTTACTTAATCTCATATAATTGTTCGGTTCTGTTACAGCTGTAACACCCCTGGTGTTAGGCTTGCATGATTGCACTTGCATTTCATGAACATGAGCATCATTCATCCATTCATGAGCTTATATTACATGAAACATGTTATCGAAACATGTGCAACTTACTTTAGTGGAACCTAGCTAGTTAGTACGATACAACAAGATCATGAAACATGTGAAACATGACCATGAAACAAATGTAACATTTCAATTGTTTTTCATCGTTTCAGTGCATTCTATGCTTGCTTCTTATGTGACCAATGTGTGGTATGGCTAAATATATTGTTAAACAACTTAGCTATACTTAGAAGGTCATTAGGAACAATGTTCATGTTGATCATTTTGCCTAATTAAGTTTCCAAGTCATGGTTTGACTTGTTTTGACCCTAGGACTTTTTGGTTTGACTGTTTAAAAAGTGTAGCATAGAGTGTTTACCTGTCTGAGCAACCTAAAGTAAAGTTGTAGCAAATTTTATAAGGATCAAAAGTTGTTTTATGACCAACTCATGAAAATGTGCACAACATGCTCTAAATGGTCCCATAAGTCAGATTTGTGGTGCTGACTCAACACTTAAAATTTTCTAAGTCAGAAATCAAATTCCAGTTTCAAGTACTCAACTTTGGCTTGATATAACTTGTGATCCAGTGAGAATTAGGTCTTGGTCCTTTAGCATGATTTGAAGCTGGTATTTAGAGCTATAAATTTCATTTATACTGTTTTCGCTAAGGATCAACGGATTAGGAGATAGAGCATCACTAATTGGTGCTGTCAGTCAGCTCTTTGTTCACTGAATCGCAGCTATAGTACCCGACCGGTTCAGAAGAACACCACCGCGTGGATGTCGCACGTCGCCGGTCTTCTGCTCGCGCAGGCCACGCACCGTGGCCATTCTGGCACCGCTGGCCTCGCCTTAATCCCCCACGCGCTTGCCCGACCAGTTCACCCGCTCATTTTCCATCTCCTTCGCCTTCTCCGCTCGCTCGCAGCTCCGCAGCAGCAGCCACAGCAACTCCGGCGAGCTCGCTCTTGCTCACCGTCGCAAAAACGCTCACTACATCTTCATCACAGCTCCGCCGTGTTCTCCTCTACCTCCTCCACCCCTAGGCTGCACCGATTGGGTCTCGGTAAGGGCACATTGGCCGTTTTTCCGCCACCGTTTCCATGGCCGCACCTCGCCGGAGCGGACCTCACCGCGGCCAACCACCACCGAGCCCTTCTCATCTTCCTTTCTCTGCGTAGTTAACTCCGTGGTGACCCCGTGTAGCTCGTACCAGGCTCGAAAGGGACATTGGGAGCTCACCGTCGTCGGCGCCTCGCGTCGGAGCGCTGTCGTGCCACCATCACCGGCGACGAGCCACCTCCGCTAGATCTTAGGCCTTGCCAGTAGCTCCAATCGAGTTGTCTCATCACGTAGAGCACGCTGGTGCCTTTGGTTTCGCCGGAGAGGCCACCGTCGGTGAGCTCGACCATCGCCGCGCCGTCGCAGCCGCGTCCCCTGTTTTCCTTGTCGCTGACGCGTGGACCCGACTGACGTGTGGGTCCCGACCGTCAGTGACTCAGATCCAGTAGGATAGCTCATTTGTTCAGTTTTTGAATGCATTTTGTAAAAATTGTATCTCAAGTTTGGTAGGTCCAATTTGAGTGAGTCCAATTTTATTAGGATCTGAGTGAAGTCTAGTATATAAGAAAAATATAACATCAGCACTTATAGTATAATTTTTGGATGAATTAAATAGGAACTTGAAATGTGTTTTTAGATACATGCAAACTTGTTTGAATTATATCTTGAGTTTCTGTGGTCCAAAAATTATAAAATTTTGTGGGTATGCTAGTCTTGCTTAGTAGAAGCTCTGATAAAAATTTGAGAGTTATTGCATATATGGTTTTTGAGTTATAGATTTTCCTTTTATCATTGATTAATACTTGTGTGAATTTTCATAATTTTTCTATAGATCCAGTATAGGTAAAATTTGGTGAGTGCTATTCTTATGCTAGAATGATACTAGGAAAAATGTGAAATCTGTTGCTTGGCACTTTTAACTAAGGTTTCCTATTTATGCCTTTTTAAGCAATCATGCCTTGTCATTTTTGTGTAGGCTATTTTACTTATCTAAATGCCATGAAAATTTTATGGTAGTCTACTTAGAGTAGTACTAGACTACTGTAATTTTCTCAAATTTTTATGAACACCAGAAATGTATGTTGCTGTTGTAGCCCGAGTTTAAAATAAAATAAAAATATCTTCTTTAATGCGAGTTAGTTAATAATGTTCACTTTGGTGTATCTTTGAAGCATCTTAGTTGCCATGGTGATTTGGCATGTTAGTACAGTGGTTTTCGTAGTAGATAGTAGTACATGTTCTTGGATGATGTTGACTACCTTGTAGAAGAGCGTTGCTACTACTATGTACAATAAAGTTAAACATGTTCGTCTACATTGCATGCATCATGATCATTACATGTCATCTCTCCGATGCACCTATGCATTAGCACTTATACATCTACATCATACAGGATCGCAGGAGGAGTTGCTAGTAGCAGTTCAGGAAGAGCAGACCGGGGTAGATCCACAAGAAGTCCAGGCACAGGAGGTGCCAGAGGAAGAGGAGCAAGGAGAGGACTTGCCAGAGTGCGTGGATCACCAACCTAGTTCGTTCGAACGAGGCAAGCCCCGAAGCATTCTAAGTCTCCTACTTTATAAAAGCAATTCTTTCTATATATATGAGTTTATATATTGTTGCATTAAGTTGTAGGAGTTGATTAAAACCGTTGATGCATTTATTACTATCCTTGCCTACCTTATTACCTTTTACCCCGTTAGGTTAGGATCGAATAACTGCTTAGCCTTGCTTAGACCGGTAGCGATCGGTGATACCTGGTCACCTACATTATAGGTGGTTACTGGAAGAGATTGGCTATGGAAAGAATGATATCCTAGAATTAACCATATGTGATGGAAAATTGGAGACCAGACAGAATAGTTGGAGGCAATCAGACAGGGTTCTGGGGTGCTGTTAGTTTCTGTCTATGTCGATTAAGGACCGATCGTTGCTCGTCCCTCTTGTCATGTTGAACGCATGTCTCATATTTAGCTGACTGAATAAAGTACCTTTCGACCACGAAGTTAGTGTCACTATTCGGGCCGAGATCTACACGAGTGCGCGTATTGGTGCTGATGGGGGTATGACAGGGGCGCGAAGAGTGAGCCCAAGGGCAGGTGTGACCTGATTCCTGGCAGTCGGGTGGTCCCAGGGTACTGCGGCTCCAGATTATCCCACGGCTACCTGAAAGGTGTCATTGGTAATCTAGGCTACCCTGGCAGGGGAAGCTTGGTTTGTGTGAGGAATAAATCACCAGCTGGTTAGGAATCGATTCGAATCGCCATCGCTCCTGGATAGTGAGCACTTGACTTGAGCTACGGCATCATAGTAATTATTATGGAACAATGATGGTTATCTGGATGATGTGAGTTATGCTGAAGCTAAATTGGTAACTGGATGTTATTGTTTAATCATGTGATTGCCATAGTACCGGTGCTTACCTAGATGGATAGGTTATAATAAAGATGATGCAAAGTACTTAAAAATGGTTTGTTCATGATAACTTATGCTTTCACAAAAGAGTCAGCTAGCCCACTAAAGAAAGCCTTGCATAATCCTTGGTGTCGTTTTATTTTGGTTTAAGATGGGTAAGTCTAGCTGAGTACCTTCTCGTACTCAGGATGTTGTTCCCATTGTTGTTGCAGATGGTCAAATGTACTACGGCTATTGCATTAACTGCCTATATCCGGCGATGGGTGACAACTAGGACCAAGGGCAAATGGTCACTCCGTATTTCTCATCTGATGCTTTTGTTAGAAATGACTATCTACTGGCACTGTATCTGAACTAAAAGTGTGTGTGTGGCTTTAAAACTAATTACTTCCGCTATTTCAGTTGAACTTGGTTTGTAATAACTTTATGTTCTAAACTCTGATGTATCTACTGTCGTTGTGAACTTTATGTAACGTGTGACAGTACTTGTTAAACTTGTACGATCTTGGTTTGTATGTCGATTGGTTTGAAATCCTTCATGGTTTCACGGACTACCGGGTTATACGGGCTTAAGTTTGCTAAATTATCTGCTTCGGCGGAAGATTTTCTTACTTAATCTCGTATAATTGGTCGGTTCTGTTACAGCTGGCATCAGAGCAAGGTTTAGCAGGTTACTATTCATGTGTGTATTTAAAACAAAAGGGTTTTGTGTTACAAAACTAATTATGAACTTATAGTATATATGTGTTTCAACCTTTAATTTAAAACTTAATAGTGTGCTAGTGGTCATATCCTTTATGCCCAGTTAAGGACTCTAGGTGGCTTATTTAAGTACTAACTTGGGGGTCTTTGCATCATATTTCTATTTCGTCGCTCATACGGCGTGCTATTGTATGAGTGCCATTCACTTGAGTGGTAATGTATGGATCCGTTGCCTCTACGCCTCGGTAAGTGAGAGTTGTGAGAGCATGATCAGATACACTGCCGATCTAGGGAAGTGCTTATATGATGCCGGATTATTTACATGCCATACGCATGTTTGTATGAAGGTATCCAATGTGTGGGGAATTCTGTCCTGTGGTGATGATGCCGTCGATAGGACGATGGTTCGGGTAGTTGCTACCATTGTACGCGTATCAGGGAATACGTGTAGAACGAGTAGATTACTTTACTGCTTTCATGCATAATTTTCATACTGTCAAGGGTTGGGCTGAAGTGGATCTTTTGTAGGTACATAACAGCGCTATCGTGTAGTACGTATTAGCTACATTATGAGAGATCGTCGTATGCCACCGTCTATGCCGCTAGCGATTGTTATTTTCCCTAAGGTTGTGAGAACGTACGGAACATGCATGCATCATATTGTTACATATCATTCATGGCATTGTTCCTCCCCTTATAAGTTGATTATCTCATTTTGATAAAAATGACAACTTAACCTTGTTCTCACGTGGGTAATAAAATAACAATTTGCTATAGATGGCTCGCATGAAGCAGACTGCCCGTAAGTCCACCAGAGGAAGGGCACCTCGACGTCAGTTGGCCCTGAGGGAGCACCGCACTACAGACACCTTCTTGAGCGAGTTTGGCATGCCGACCTTGCTTTGGAGAGTGCTCCATGATGTGGGGTACCCAGTGGGTCAAGAGCCAGTGTACTCTTGGAATGAGAGCCAGTTAGCAGAGGATGGACTCGCAGTGGTAGAGATCACTGTTCCTGCTCTTGGTGATGCTCCAGAGTGGGACGGTTGGCACTTGGAGTTTGAGGGTCGCACTCCTAGTGAGGGTGCAGAGGGAGTAGCTTTCCGCGTCATCAGGGACATCATGAGCAGATTTCCCAGTGAGCTTGCAGCAGCTCTAGCTGGCACCTTTCCTAGGGATGATCCTCGTGATGCTATTTGGGTTTAGCCCCAGGGAAGTGCTTTGGTCAGAGGTCCGGCTGAGGGACAGGCTAGCGACAACCATGCTATGAGTGCTATGTTTGCCGCTATCAGAGCATATCAGGGTCTTGAGTGTACCTACTGGACTTTGACTGGCTTGCGTAGTGATGATAAGCTCAAGGCAAGAAAGCAGAAGAAGCAGCAGGCACGTGCTATGGCTAGTTTGTAGGAGCAGTTGGCTCATATGAGTTTACAGTGGGACCAGGCGGTAGAGAGAGGTGATAGAGCTATGCAGCGGGTGCATACGTTGACTCAGGCCAAAAATAATGCAGACCGCATGATTAGATAGCTGGTTCAGGAAAGGAATGAAGCCTGGAACGCAAGGAACCTTCTGCGATAGAGGGTCGATGAGCTAGAGGAGTACAACGTCAACCTGCATGAGGAGTTTCACACGCTCTACAATGGGGTTGGCCCATATGCGTCTCCAGACGCCGCTGGTATGGACATCGATGAGGACGAGCCTGTAGTTTCACCTCGGGGCTGTAACACCTCGGGTGTTAGCCTTGCATAACTTGACTTGCATAACATGAGCATGAGCATCAAGCATTCATAAATCATCATTTACAATTGAAACATTTGATCGAAACATATGAAACATTGCTTGTTATCTCGTGTTTCTTAGAACATATGCATATGATCATGTGCAAATGAATGCAAGTGGGTAATGTTGGTCACTAAAACACGTTAGCTACACTTAGGTTAATAAAAGGAACCTTGTTCATGAAGGCCACATTTCATGATCAAGCACTTAAGTGATATTTCATGTGTTGACCTGGATAGCTATATGAGTGACTACTACATGAAATGCTTAAATGACCTTGCAAATTGTTTAAACATGCTTAGGATATCATTAGGAACAACTTTGGTATTTAGTGCTAAGGCTAGTTTGGTCATTTAGCCATGGTTGGTGTATGTATCATGATTTCAAGGTGACATGTTTGACTAAAGTTGAACTAGGTGTTAGGGACCTTGCATGGAGGAGTTCACTAAAGAAATGTTGTAGTGTTTGATATAAGGAACAACTTTGATTTTTGGGCCTTTGACTGATTCAGCTCCTAACATGTGTGAATTGGGTTTCAAAAATCAGGAAAATCAGCATTTCATGACTTAACAAAAAATTTCTAAGTGGTTGATTGACTGACCGACTGACAGTCGATGTTGAGCATGATATTACTCCGTCTCTGTTGCGAATTAGAACGAGGTACTTGAACCAAAGTTGTAGCTGGTACTTCGGGCTACAAAAATCATGTAGATCGTTTTCGCTTAGGAGCTACGGATTACCAGATATGTCGACTTGAAAACGCGCTGTCAGGCATCACCGTTCGCGACTGACGAACTGAATCGGCTGATTCAGTGGCCGACCGCCGTCAGGCCGTGGCCGCCGCGTGGCGCGGGAAACGGCCGCGCGTCGCCGCCGATCTGTCCGCGTAGGCCACGACGCGCCTGGGCGCGGCCTTAACCCCGCCAGTGTCTGCCCGACCCCGTCCGCGCTCCCATTTCGCTTCTGGCCTCCTTTCTTCCTCGCTGCAGCAGCCGCCGAGCGCCCGCAGCTCCGCCGTCGCCATAGCCGCGCATAGCTCGCGACGAGCCGTCCATTCTTCATCGTAGTAGCACCACTAGCTCCCCAGCAACCTACTACCTCCTCCCGTGTCCGCTGTTCCAGCTTGGTAAGCCACCGCATCGCGTACGCCCTCACCGGAGCTCCGCCGCGAGCCCCGTCACCGTGGCCGGAGCGCCACAGTCCACCTCTCCATGCGTTAGCTAGTGCGTCGAGTGCGTCTTAGGTAGTATATGCTCGTCCGAGCTTGAGCTTACTTCGCCGTGGCCTCCTCCGACGTGTCGCCGTCGTTCCGCCCCGCCGTGCCGCCATTGTAGCCGCCATAGGCGCTAGCTCCGACGAGAAGGTCACCCACGTAGCTCAATCGATGCGCGTAGTCGAGTAGATCATCGTGTGATGATGTCACCGCCGGCGAGCTCTGGCCGCGCCAGCACCGCGCAGCGCCGCTGCTCTGCTCCATGTCACTGACGCGTGGGGTCCCCTGACCAGCGGGTCCCATCGGTCAGCGACAGCAGTGTTGTAGGCTAGTTCAAATAGTCTAGTTTTTGATTTGTTTTGCGAATTTTATATCTTCAGTTTGGTAGCTCCTAAAATTTTGAAATAAATATGATTGTGTTGCTTAGGAAGTGTAGTATTTAAGAAAAATATGTTCTTGGGTTCAACAGTAGAAATTTCTGGAGATCAAAATAGGGATTTGAAATGTGCTTTTGAATGCATTTAAATTTGTTTATTTTATAACTAGAGTTCCTTTGCTCCAAAAATTATGAAATTTTTGTGGTAGGCTATTCTTGTCATATATGAGCTTGGGTAAAAATTTGAAGACCAGTGCATGTGTAGATCTATAGTTATAGATTTTTCTTTTATGGCTAGTCGATCCTTGTATAAATTTTAATAAATTAATTATGGATCTAAAATTCATGAAATTTGTTGGAGGGTATACTAGTACCCTAAAGATGTTAAGAAAAATAAGAAATCTATTGCTTGACACTTTTCAATAGGATTTTCCATTTATGCTATTTCAAGCCTTGCTTCCTTATCATTTTTGTATAGAATGTTCTACTTAGTAAAATGACATGAAATTTTTATAGTAGTCCTTTGATAGCATTAGTAAGACTCTGTAAATTTTTGAGAATTTATTAAGCACATCTGATATATATTTATTATTTAACCTAGATATCTAAATAAAATAATAAAGGCAATTTAATAAATAGTTTGGGCTTCACCATTATATTATCTAAAATGTATTTGGTATGCCTATACTGTTGGTAGATTTTAAGTTGTCAAATTTGGAATGGTTACATGAAGTAGAGGTGTTATTACTTTATATTGCATGTTAAATAGTTTCCGGACTGATTCTAGAGTGTGAGGAGTTGCATGTTGAAACTGATGTGTACTGTAAAAATGGTTAATAACAAAGTCGTAGAGAATTTGATAAGCTTTCTAGAAAGTCTAGGATCACTGTTTTTGGATTTGTAGAACTCCAGTTATGAGTGAAACAAGTAGCTACTAATTGTGGCCTAGTCGATACATTGTAGAAATAGTTAAGTAGTAATCGAGAAGAGATATGCACCTACTCAAACAACGTGATGCACTTGTTAACATATATGCATTCGTAATGCTTATACCATACTCATGCATCTAGGATCGGAGGAAGAGATCACGTTGCTGGAATTCGAAGAAGCAGAGGAAGGGAACCCGCAGGAGGATCCGCAAGCCGCAGCTCCCGAAGGCGTGGAGCAGAACCCTGAAGAGCTTCCGGAGTGTCCTGACCATCGCCCTACTTCCTTTCTGCGAGGCAAGCCCCGGAGCATTATAAGTCTCCCAGTAATTTACAAATGTTTACTTACATATTTATGATTGATGCATTAGGTTATAAGAGTTGAATGAAACCACTTGATGCATGTACATTCCTTGTCCAGATATTATCCCTTTAACCGGTATAGGTCTAGGATCGAATATGTATGCTTAGCCATGCTTAGACCGGTAGAAGTCAGGTGATGTCCTGTCATCTGCGAGATATAGGTGGATACCGGAGCACGGTTGGCTATATCTGCTATCGTGGAACAGAACCATGAGGTAAAAGTAAATTGAGACCGGACGGGAAGTCGATAGGGAAGCAACAAGGCATGGAGGTCTTGGGTGTGGACTTATCCCCGTCTGTGTTGATTAAGGACCGTACCATTGTTGGCGCTTCTGATAACATTGAACGCATGCCTCTCACTTAGCTGGCCGGATAACTCATTCCGACCGCGAAGCCGAGTAATTCAACTCAGGCCGGGAACCGTTCTGTTGTGCGCTCCTTCCGGGGAACGATCAGACTGAGCCCAAGGGCAGGTTTGGCCTGAGCATCCTGGCATCTGGTGTTCCAGATTGTGTGGCGCGGTACGGACCCGCGAAATGTGTACCTGAGTTGTATCAAAGGTGACCTAAGGCTATCGTGGCTGGTAGACCTGGGTTTGTGTTAGGAATAAATTCCCAGCTGGTTGAAATCGATTCGAATCGCCGTCTCTTCTGGATAGTGAGAAACTTGACTAGTCCCAACATCGTAGCAGCTATATTATGAAACATGATGGTTCAGATGAATATGGAATTACAATACCTGCTATGGTTACTATTGTATGCTTCTAAATGATATACCACATGTTTGGCACAGGATAGTTGCAAATCTAGAAATGGATAGTTATAATTAACTTGATAAAGGAATCATAATTGTACAACTGGTAATTGCCTTTTACGCAAAATGTTGTCAAGTTACGTCCACTTATACAGCCCTGCATGATCCTTGGAGTCATTTTATTTCTGGTTCATGACGGGTAAGTCTAGCTGAGTACCTTCTCGTACTCAGGGTTTATTTTCCTATTGTTGCAGATGGCACTGTGTATCATGGTTATTGCAAGAGTTGCTTCTATCCCGCTGTGGATGAGGAGTAAGCCTTGGGCAGGCTTCTTTAGTAATTCCTATCTTTGCTTTTGGTGGACCGTGATCTGGTTTGGCACTGTATCAAACTACGTTGGAAACTTATCTTCGAACTTATTTGCTTCCGCTTTATTTATCAAACTCGGTTTGTAATAACTTTTATTCGTACTCTGATGATGAAAAGTATCTGTGAACTTTATGTAATATGTGGCATGTATGTTGAATCCTGTACGGTCTTGGTTGTTGTAAATCGTTTATCGAGACCCGTCGCGGTACTCGACGGACTACCGGATTTATATGGGTTCAAGTATGACAGTGCGACCGCTTGCGGATTGCCATCGTACTTGTATTCTTATAAATTGGTCGGTTCTGCGACAGCTGGCATCAGAGCATGATTTAACGTTAATTGTCACAAGTGTATTTAAAAACAAAAGTTTTTGTTTTCCAAAAACCCTTCTCTAGCAACTATTAGTTATATAATAGGTATTTGAAATCTAAAGTGTGCCAATGATCACTTTCCTTATGCCCAAATTAAGGACTATTAGGTGGCTATTTAAGTACTAACCTGGGGGTTTTTACTTCGTCGTCCATACGGCGTGCTATAGTAGGGATGCCATTCACTTGAGTGGTAATGTATGGATCAAATGCCTCTACGCCAAGGTAAGATGAGTGTATGACCAAAAGATGTGAGCGTGCGGTCGGGAAGAGTTAGCTTTGGTACGGCTATGTATACATGCTTGCATGTGTATATGGTGCGTATTTAATTGTGGGTTTAAATGGTTGTCGGGTAGATTGATACGGAAGTATATGTATGGGTATACATATATGGAAGTATTTACAATTACATTCTACATATTTCATTATGGGTTTAGGGCTAAAATGAAATTTTATGCAGGTACACTAACAACGAAACGTGTAGCTCGACTAGTTATGCTATTTATGAGAGAACATATGTATGCCACCGTGTCTACCGTTAGAAATAAATTTTTCCTAAGTTTGTAAGGATGTACGGCACGAGCATGCATCATGTTAAATTACCATTCACATAACTACATTGATCCTCCCCTTATAAAATTCTTACTCGGTTATGTAACTCTTATCCATTATGGCATTATCTCACCAAGGGGTACATGTTAATGGTGCAGATGGCACGCACCAAGCAGACTGCTCGCAAGTCCACCGGAGGCAGAGCTCCTAGCCGTCAGCTTGCTCCACGTACCCGTCAACGTCACACGTTCCTTGGAGAGTTTGGGATGCCTACACTCTTATGGAGAGTGCTCAGCTATGTAGGTTATCCTGATGGAATGGAGCCCCGCTACTTCTGGGCGAATGAGCGGTTGGGAGAAGGTCTCTTAGTTACTGTGGAGGCCGTTGTCCGTCCCCGAGGTGACGATTCTGAGTGGACAGGCTGGTGTTATGAGTCAACTGGCAGGACTGCTGAAGAAGCAGCTGGCAGGGCAGCCTTTGGGATCTTGAGGAATATCATGGATCATTTTCCTCAGGAGCTAGCAGCCGCTTTGGTTGGAGTCTTTCCAAGAGGTAACCCATCCACTGACTCATGGCAGCAGGCAAGAGGAAGGTCTTTGGAGATTGGTGCAGCAGAAGGGCAGAACAGCGATAACCCTGCCATGAGCGCCATGTTCGCAATGATGAGAGTGTTAGATGGAGTTGATGGTAGCCTCAGACGTGTGTCTGGTGCACTTGGTCATGCCCACGAGGATCGACGTCAGCTTCAGAGGGAGCACGATGCCGAGATTGAGAGGCTCACTGAAGAGATGACTCGGTTAACTCACCAGCGAAATGCAGCCTAGACCAGGGAAGATGTCCTGAGAGCTCGACAGTTTGAGCTAGTACAGCAGCTGGCCAATGCGGAAGAATACAACGATAATCTGCATGAAGAGGTTCATCTACTGCACAATCAGCTCCACCCTTATGTCCCACCTGGAGCCGCAGAAATGGATCTAGAAGGGTACGAGGAAGAAGAAGAAGTGGCACCTGAAGAAGAAGTCGAACCTGAGGAAGGAGATGATTCTGCGTCTGACCTTGATAGTGATCATGATGAGGATTAGATCGCTTCGCATTTAGTGGAAGGACTAATGTATCACCTCTATTTATGTAATGGACATGTAGTTTGAAGTTGGCATTAGTAACCAGACTATCATGTAATGTTAATCGCATGTTTGGACGAACGTCAATGCAATTCCAGTTCTTTATCGGTAATCACGCTTTAAATTTGCATGCGTTATGAGCACGATAAGTGGTCAAATTGGTGATGTCATGTTGCGAGAATGAATTATTATGCCTCTATTTTTATTGTGATTTTGAGAATTTTCTCCAGTAATTTCAGTTTGGCATGAGTACAAAATTCCTCTGCAATCTCTTGACCTCAACCAATAATCGCTTATTGTTGCAACTTCGCAGATGACGCGCACCCATGCAGGAGCTAGTAGCAGCCAGGATGGCAACCATGATGACCTGCCACCCCCACCGCCGCCGTCTGCTCAGGAATTCTTTGCCCAGTTCCTAGGGAGCCAGAGGACAATGGAAGAAGCCTTGCGCCTTATCGCGCAAAACACTGCTCGTGGCCACCCACAGCAACTGGGGGCCGAGCCTAATCAGCATAGTTCATTCAAGGAGTTTTTGGACACGAAGCCGCCGATCTTCAAGGTGGCTGAGGAACCACTGCAGGCCGATGAGTGGCTGAATACCATCGAGCAGAAATTTCGTCTGCTAAGGGTCACAGAACACCTAAAGCAGAATATGCTTCTCATCAATTGCAAGGACCAGCAGGAATCTGGTGGACGCACTTTCTATTGTCTCTGCCTGCTAATACGAGAGTGACCTGGGATCAATTCAAGCTGGCTTTTAGGGGACACCATATTCCCCCGGGCCTGATGCGCATGAAAGTAGCAGAATTTATGAGGCTCACTCAGGGAACAAAGTCACTCACAGAATACATGCACGCATTCAACAACTTGTCAAGATATGCTCCAAGTTTTGTGGATACTGAAGAGAAAAAGATTGAGAGTTTCAAGCGAGGTTTGGGTACCAAACTGATGAAGACTATGGCAAATTCTCGATGTGCCACGTACAATGAGTTTATTAGTGATGCCTTGACCCAAGAAAACCACAACAACATGCATGCAGTTGCTAAAGGTCGTAAGAGGGCATATGAGGCCGGTGCATCTGGATCTTTCCAGTCAAAAGCGCCTATCACAGCTAGGCCACAATTCCGTCCGCCTACACCCAAGTTTAGGCCTCCACCACCAAAAGCTCAGAATAATAGGCCACAAAAACCATTTCGTAAGGCGTTCACTATTGCCTTACCAAAAGGAAATGGCAATCAGGACAGCTCCGCCGGATTCAGAAGTAATCAACCTTGTTTCAACTGCAACCAACTGGGTCATTGGTCCAAGGAGTGCCCCCACCCCAAGAGGAATGGCAACCCCATGTAGAACAATCAGAGGCAGGTGAATGCCAGGGCACGTCAGGGACAAGTGCACTACACCGCTGTGGAGGAAGTGCCCACCGGGGAAGTTGTCATGGCTGGTATGTTTCTCGTCAACAAGCATCCCGCTGTTGTTTTATTTGATTCGGGAGCTTCTCATTCATTTATGAGTCAAGCATTTGCATCTAGACATGATCAAGAAATAATAGAAGTAGGTAAAGGGGGTTTTAACATAAGTTCAGCAAGGGGTACTGTTACTACCAAAAAGATAGTCAAAAATGTACTCATCTTGATACAAGGGAGGGAGTACACAACAGATTTGATAATATTGCCAGGATTGTCGATAAGTGTAATCTTAGGCATGAATTGGATGAAGGATCATGGTGTTCTTATTGACACTAGCACCCGTACCATTATGTTGAGAGAACCCACGGGAGGGAATGCTTTTCTAGTTCCACTCTCCCACGAATTCGAACCCCAACATTTAGCCTGTGCTATCCAAGCCACCACAATATGTGATATCCCAGTGGTTTGTGAGTTTCCGGATGTATTTCCAGAGGAATTACCAGGTCTACCACCGGATAGGGACGTGGAATTTAAGATCGAATTAGTGCCAGGTACCACACCCATATCCTAGAAGGCCATATAGAATGCCACCCAATGAGTTAGCAGAACTTAAGGTTCAATTGCAAGATCTATTGGACAAAGGTCTTATCCAACCTAGCTCATCTCCGTGGGGATGTCCAGCACTATTTGTGAAAAAGAAGGATAAGTCACTGAGGATGTGTGTAGATTATAGACCACTCAATGATGTGACCATCAAGAACAAATATCCGTTACCCCTGCATCGACATCTTGTTCGATCAGCTAGCGAAGGCAAAGGTATTCTCCAAAATTGACTTGAGATCAGGTTACCATCAGATAAAGATCAGACCGGAGGATATACCCAAAACTGCTTTCTCTACTAGGTACGGCTTATACGAGTATTTGGTTATGTCTTTTGGACTAACGAATGCTCCAGCCTATTTCATGTACCTGATGAACTCGGTATTCATGCCCGAACTTGATAAGTTCGTGGTCGTGTTTATCGATGACATATTGATTTATTCAGAAAATGAGTCGGATCATGAAGAGCATCTGAGGATTGTCCTATCTAGACTAAGGGAGCATAAGCTATATGCCAAGTTTAGCAAATGTGAATTTTGGATGAGCAAAGTACCATTTTTAGGTCACATTTTATCGAGAGATGGAATCTCAGTAGACCCATCCAAAGTACAAGAGGTCATGGATTGGAAAGCCCCAACTTCGGTGCATGAAGTTCAGAGTTTTCTCGGGTTAGCAGGATACTATCGTCGATTTATTCTAGATTTCTCAAAGATAGCTAAGCCTATGACCAGACTACTTCAGAAAGATGAGAAATACAAATGGACACCAGAACGTGAAACAACTTTTCACACCCTTAGAACTTTGTTGACTACAGCACCTGTGCTAGCACAACCAGACATTGAAAAGCCTTTTGATGTATTTTGTGATGCATCAGGAATAGGTTTGGGATGTGTACTTATGCAAGAAGGGAGAGTAATTGCATATGCCTCTCGGCAACTGAGAAAACATGAAGTCAACTACCCTACACATGATTTGGAACTTGCAGCCGTTGTTCATGCATTGAAGATATGGAGACATTACTTGTTGGGCAATGTATGTCATATCTATACCGACCACAAAAGCCTCAAGTATATCTTTACCCAGCCAGAACTGAACATGAGACAACGTAGATGGTTGGAATTGATTAAGGACTATAATTTGGAAGTGCATTACCATCCAGGTAAAGCTAATGTAGTAGCCGATGCACTTAGTCGGAAGTCCCATTTCAACACTGTGGAAGCACTATTGGAAGATGGATTCAACTTGCTACATCCTGCTGTGCTACACAATATTACAATCAGTTGTTCGCTTGAGGGCAGAATCATAGAGATACAGCAGACTGATGTAGGAATAAGTCACATCAAGAGAAAAATGCAAGAGCAAGAGACCAAACATTTTAGATTGGACGAAAGAGGTGTATTATGGTTTGAGGACCGACTAGTGGTGCCGAAAGACCGTGAGCTAAGGAATCAAATTTTAGAAGAAGCTCACTCGTCCAAATTGTCTATCCACCCGGGTAGTAGTAAAATGTATCAAGATTTGAAAACCCGTTTTTGGTGGACTAAGATGAAGAAAGAGATCGCAGCCTATGTTGCAAGGTGTGATAACTGCAGTAGAGTGAAAGCCGTCCATATGAAAACCGCTGGATTACTTCAGCCACTGCCTATTCTAGGATGGAAATGGGAAGAGATTAGTATGGACTTTATTACAGGCCTTCCAACAACACCACAAGGTCATGATTCAATCTGGGTCATTGTTGATCGTCTTACCAAGTCAGCACACTTTATACCCGTGAACACGCGGTATATAGTTGGGAAATACACTGAGATATATGTTGCCCAGATCGTGAGATTGCATGGAGTACCCAGGACCATAATCTCAGATAGAGGACCACAGTTCATAGCTCGTTTCTGGGAGCACTTACACCAAGCTTTGGGAACCAAGCTAATCAGAAGTTCAGCTTATCATCCGCAAACTTCAGGACAGACAGAGCGAGTGAACCAAATCCTAGAAGATTTACTTAGGGCTTGTGTTATATCTTCAAAAGGTTCATGGGAGAAATGGTTACCTTTAGCTGAATTCTCCTATAACAACAGTTATCAAGCGAGTATCAAAATGGCTCCATTTGAAGCCTTGTATGGCAGAAAGTGCAGAACTCCATTGAATTGGATTGAGCCCGGTGAAAGGAGATACTTTGGTATTGATTTTGTCAATGAAGCCGAAGAACAAGTACGTATCATCCAACAACACATGAAGGCAGCTCAATCAAGACAGAAGAGTTATGCCAACAGGAGAAGAAGACCACTGACTTTTGAAGTGGGTGACTATGTATACTTGAGAGTATCACCCATGAAAGGTGTGAAGAGATTTGGGATGAAAAAGAAGCTTTCACCAAGATATGTAGGGCCATACAAAATTTTGGAACGAAAAGGAAATGTTGCGTATAAGCTACAACTACCACCAGAGATGAGTGCAATCTTTGATGTGTTCCATGTTTCTCAGCTAAAGAAATGTCTTCGAGTACCAGAAGAAGCTATTGCACCCACCAACATGCAACTTCAATCGGATTTGACCTATGAAGAAAAGCCAATTCGAGTATTAGAAGAGATGGAGAGAGTAACAAGGAGTAAGATCATTAAGTTCTATAAGGTGGTATGGAACAATCATAGTGAACAAGATGCTACGTGGGAAAGAGAAGATTATCTGCGAGAAGTTTATCCCGCCTTTTTCCAAGAATGGTAGGTCTTGCAAATCTCGGGATGAGATTTTTATAAGGGGGAGGGGCTGTAACACCTCGGGTGTTAGCCTTGCATAACTTGACTTGCATAACATGAGCATGAGCATCAAGCATTCATAAATCATCATTTACAATTGAAACATTTGATCGAAACATATGAAACATTGCTTGTTATCTCGTGTTTCTTGGAACATATGCATATGATCATGTGCAAATGAATGCAAGTGGGTAATGTTGGTCACTAAAACACCTTAGCTACACTTAGGTTAATAAAAGGAACCTTGTTCATGAAGGCCACATTTCATGATCAAGCACTTAAGTGATATTTCATGTGTTGACCTGGATAGCTATATGAGTGACTACTACATGAAATGCTTAAATGACCTTGCAAATTGTTTAAACATGCTTAGGATATCATTAGGAACAACTTTGGTATTTAGTGCTAAGGCTAGTTTGGTCATTTAGCCATGGTTGGTGTATGTATCATGATTTCAAAGTGACATGTTTGACTAAAGTTGAACTAGGTGTTAGGGACCTTGCATGGAGGAGTTCACTAAAGCAATGTTGTAGTGTTTGATATAAGGAACAACTTTGATTTTTGGGCCTTTGACTGATTCAGCTCCTAACATGTGTGAATTTGGGTTTCAAAAATTAGGAAAATCAGCATTTCATGACTTAACAAAAAATTTCTAAGTGGTTGATTGACTGACCGACTGACAGTCGATGTTGAGCACGATATTACTCCGTCTCTGTTGCGAATTAGAATGAGGTACTTGAACCAAAGTTGTAGCTGGTACTTCGGGCTACAAAAATCATGTAGATCGTTTTCGCTTAGGAGCTACGGATTACTAGATATGTCGACTTGAAAACGCGCTGTCAGGCATCACCGTTCGCGACTGACGAACTGAATCGGCTGATTCAGTGGCCGACCGCCGTCAGGCCGTGGCCACCGCGTGGCGTGGGAAACGGCCGCGCGTCGCCGCCGGTCTGTCCGCGTAGGCCACGACGCACCTGGGCGCGGCCTTAACCCCGCCAGTGTCCGCCCGACCCCTTCCGCGCTCCCATTTCGCTTCTGGCCTCCTTTCTTCCTCGCTGCAGCAGCCGCCGAGCGCCCGCAGCTCCGCCGTCGCCATAGCCGCGCACAGCTCGCGACGAGCCGTCCATTCTTCACCGCAGTAGCACCACTAGCTCCCCAGCAACCTACTACCTCCTCCCGTGTCCGTTGTTCCAGCTTGGTAAGCCACCGCATCGCGTACGCCCTCACCGGAGCTCCGCCGCGAGCCCCGTCACCGTGGCCGGAGCGCCACAGTCCACCTCTCCATGCGTTAGCTAGTGCGTCGAGTGCGTCTTAGGTAGTATATGCTCGTTCGAGCTTGAGCTTACTTCGCCGTGGCCTCCTCTGACGTGTTGCCGTCATTCCGCCCCGCCGTGCCGCCATTGTAGCCGCCATAGGCGCTAGCTCCGACGAGAAGGTCACCCACGTAGCTCAATCGATGCGCGTAGTCGAGTAGATCATCGTGTGATGATATCACCGTCGGCGAGTTCGCCGTCGGCGAGCTCTGGCCGCGCCAGCACCACGCAGCGCCGCTGCTCTGCTCCGTGTCACTGACGCATGGGGTCCCCTGACCAGCGGGTCCCATCGGTCAGCGACAGCAGTGTTGTAGGCTAGTTCAAATAGTCCAGTTTTTGATTTGTTTTGCGAATTTTGTATCTTCAGTTTGGTAGCTCCTAAAATTTTGAAATAAATATGATTGTGTTGCTTAGGAAGTGTAGTATTTAAGAAAAATATGTTCTTGGGTTCAACAGTAGAAATTTCTAGAGATCAAAATAGGGATTTGAAATGTGCTTTTGAATGCATTTAAATTTGTTTATTTTATATCTAGAGTTCCTGTGCTCCAAAAATTATGAAATTTTTGTGGTAGGCTATTCTTGTCATATATGAGCTTGGGTAAACATTTGAAGACCAGTGCATGTGTAGATCTATAGTTATAGATTTTTCTTTTATGGCTAGTCGATCCTTGTATAAATTTTAATAAATTAATTATGGATCGAAAATTCATGAAATTTGTTGGAGGGTATACTAGTACCATAAAGATGTTAAGAAAAATAAGAAATATGTTGCTTGACACTTTTCAATAGGATTTTCCTTTTATGCTATTTCAAGCCTTGCTTCCTTATCATTTTTGTATAGAATGTTCTACTGAGGAAAATGACATGAAATTTTTATAGTAGTCCTTTGATAGCATTAGTAAGACTCTGTAAATTTTTGAGAATTTATTAAGCACATCTGATATATATTTATTATTTAACCTAGATATCTAAATAAAATAATAAAGGCAATTTAATAAATAGTTTGGGCTTCACCATTATATTATCTAAAATGTATTTGGTATGCCTATACTGTTGGTAGATTTTAAGTTGTCAAATTTGGAATGGTTACATGAAGTAGAGGTGTTATTACTTTATATTGCATGTTAAATAGTTTTCGGACTGATTCTAGAGTGTGAGGAGTTGCATGTTGAAACTGATGTGTACTGTAAAAATGGTTAATAACAAAGTCGTAGAGAATTTGATAAGCTTTCTAGAAAGTCTAGGATCACTGTTTTTGGATTTGTAGAACTCCAGTTATGAGTGAAACAAGTAGCTACTAATTGTGGCCTAGTCGATGCATTGTAGAAATAGTTAAGTAGTAATCGAGAAGAGATATGCACCTACTCAAACAACATGATGCACTTGTTAACATATATGCATTCGTAATGCTTATACCATACTCATGCATCTAGGATCGGAGGAAGAGATCACGTTGCTGGAATTCGAAGAAGCAGAGGAAGAGAACCCGCAGGAGGATCCGCAAGCCGCAGCTCCCGAAGGCGTGGAGCAGAACCCTGAAGAGCTTCCGGAGTGTCCTGACCATCGCCCTACTTCCTTTCTGCGAGGCAAGCCCCGGAGCATTATAAGTCTCCCAGTAATTTACAAATGTTTACTTACGTATTTATGATTGATGCATTAGGTTATAAGAGTTGAATGAAACCACTTGATGCATGTACATTCCTTGTCCAGATATTATCCCTTTAACCGGTATAGGTCCAGGATCGAATATGTATGCTTAGCCATGCTTAGACCGGTAGAAGTCAGGTGATGTCCTATCACCTGCGAGATATAGGTGGATACCGGAGCACGGTTGGCTATATCTGCTATCGTGGAACAGAACCATGAGGTAAAAGTAAATTGAGACCGGACGGGAAGTCGATAGGGAAGCAACAAGGCATGGAGGTCTTGGGTGTGGACTTATCCCCGTCTATGTTGATTAAGGACCGTACCGTTGTTGGCGCTTCTGACAAGATTGAACGCATGCCTCTCACTTAGCTGGCCGGATAACTCGTTCCGACCGCGAAGCCGAGTAATTCAACTCAGGCCGGGAACCGTTCTGTTGTGCGCTCCTTCTGGGGAACGATCAGACTGAGCCCAAGGGCAGGTTTGGCCTGAGCATCCTGGCATCTGGTGTTCTAGATTGTGCGGCGTGGTACGGACCCGCGAAATGTGTACCTGAGTTGTATCAAAGGTGACCTAAGGCTATCGTGGCTGGTAGACCTGGGTTTGTGTTAGGAATAAATTCCCAGCTGGTTGAAATCGATTCGAATCGCCGTCTCTCCCGGATAGTGAGAAACTTGACTAGTCCCAACATCGTAGCAGCTATATTATGAAACATGATGGTTCAGAGGAATATGGAATTACAATACCTGCTATGGTTACTATTGTATGCTTCTAAATGATATACCACATGTTTGGCACAGGATAGTTGCAAATCTAGAAATGGATAGTTATAATTAACTTGATAAAGGAATCATAATTGTACAACTGGTAATTGCCTTTTACACAAAATGTTGTCAAGTTACGTCCACTTATACAGCCCTGCATGATCCTTGGAGTCATTTTATTTCTGGTTCATGACGGGTAAGTCTAGCTGAGTACCTTCTCGTACTCAGGGTTTATTTTCCTATTGTTGCAGATGGCACTGTGTATCATGGTTATTGCAAGAGTTGCTTCTATCCCGCTGTGGATGAGGAGTAAGCCTTGGGCAGGCTTCTTTAGTAATTCCTATCTTTGCTTTTGGTGGACCATGATCTGGTTTGGCACTGTATCAAACTACGTTGGAAACTTATCTTCGAACTTATTTGCTTCCGCTTTATTTATCAAACTCGGTTTGTAATAACTTTTATTCGTACTCTGATGATGAAAAGTATCTGTGAACTTTATGTAATATGTGGCATGTATGTTGAATCCTGTACGGTCTTGGTTGTTGTAAATCATTTATCGAGACCCGTCGCGGTACTCGACGGACTACCGGGTTTATATGGGTTCAAGTATGACAGTGCGACCGCTTGCGGATTGCCATCGTACTTGTATTCTTATAAATTGGTCGGTTCTACGACAGGGGCGATGGTGATGTCTCCGACCCCGACGATGGCCCCGAGGAGTAGGCTAGTGGCCTTGCGCTAGTGTGTAGGTCCTGTCGCGATGACTTTTCTTTTGTCGCTTGTAACCTAATGTATCTTGTTTCGAACTTATGAGACTTGGCATGTGATTGGAACTTGGCTAGTACTGCGATATCTGAACGCATAAAAGTCCAGTGTATGTATGCTGGCAACCCAATTGTAATGGACGCGATGTGTGTGCTTAAGTAATCTAATTAGTGATGTTGTGTTAATGGGAATGAATTATTGTGCCCCTGTTTTATTGTATGAATTTATTCTCTCCAGTGAATTCAGTACGGCATAATTTCTTTCCATTCACCTGCAATTTCTACAACATCGCCTAATGATTACTGTTGCTGAAATATGCAGATGCCGAACACTCGCCGCATCGTGTATGACGCTACTGAGGCAGGTGGTAGTGCTGCTGGAAATGAGAACCATGAACCGCCACCACCTCCTCCTCCACCATACACTGCCGAACAGTTCTTCGCACAGTTCCTTGGAAGTCAACGCAACATGGAGGGCATGCAGCAGAACATGGAAGCTGCATTGCGCCATATTGCTGACAACACCCGCCGTGGGTTAAACCCAGGTGGACATGAAGCGAATCAGCATAGCAGTTTCAAGGACTTTATGGACACCAGACCACCAATTTTCAAAGAAGCTCCAGAGCCATTGGATGCAGAAGAGTGGATAAACACCATGGAAGATAAGTTTCGTGTCCTCAGGATGACAGAAGTATTGAAAACTGAGTACGCAGCTCATCAGCTGCAAGGCCCCGTAGGAATGTGGTGGAAGAATCACCGCACCACTTTTCCACCTAATGCCCACATTACTTGGAGGGAATTCACAGAGGCTTTTCGTGGAACATATATTCCCCCTGGGTTGACAGAAATGAAGTTTGGAGAGTTTCTTGCACTAACCCAAGGTACCAAGACTGTGACACAGTATCTACATGCATTCAACAATCTAAGTCGCTATGCCTCTGACATGGTGAATACCGATGCCAAAAAGATCACTAGTTTCAAGAGAGGTCTGAATCCCAAGATGATAAAGCACGTGGGTACCAGCACGAGAAAGGGTTTCAATGACTTTGTTAGTGACTGCTTAAAGCAAGAGAAGAACAACAACGTATATGCTACTTCCAAGATTCACAAGAGAGCTTTTGAGTCGGTCTGTCCCAGCCAAGGGCCCTGATGGCAAACTATTCTACGTATCGTTCGCCTGCCCCTGGTGCAAGGTTCAGGCCACCCCAACGGAGGAATCAGAATGTCCAGCAACCTTAGAGGAATCAGAAGCCATTCAAGATGGCGGTGCCACAAGCCAAGGCCGAACAAGGCAGTTCTTCTGGAGATGCTACTCAAGTAAGAGGACCGTGTTACAACTGCAATCAATCTGGGCACTTTGCAAAGTTTTGCCCATATCCTAAGAAGCCGCAGAATCAGTACCAAGCTCATGTGCACCACACCACCATTGATGACATCCCGGAAGGAGAACCCATGACAGCCGGTATGTTTTCTATCAACAATCATTCTGCAGTCATTTTGTTTGATTCTGGATCATCTCATTCATTCATAAGTCAAGCATTTGCAAGAAAGTATGAGCAAAAGATAGTTGAATTGGAATGTGCTTATCGAATCAGTTCAGCTGGGGCTGATTTGTTAACTAATCAGATAATCCGGGGAGTAACCCTATGTATAGCAAACAGGCAGTATAAGCTTAACTTGATAGTTATGCCAGGGCTAGTTCTGGATGTGATTGTAAGAATGAACTGGATGACTAATATGGGTGTAGTAATTGATGTCGGGGGAAGAAACATTTCTCTCAAGGAACATGTTGGAGAAGGTACTTTTCAAGTAACCTTACCTCGGAGAATAGATCTGGCCAGTACAACTTGTGCAGTCCAAACTACTCTTCTTGCCAAGATTCCAGTAGTGTGCAAGTTTCTGGACGTGTTTCCAGATGAGTTACCTGGTCTTCCACCGGACCGAGATGTTGAGTTCGCCATTGAGTTAATCCCTGGAACACCACCAATCTCAAGAAGGCCATATTGGATGCCTCCAAATGAATTAGCCGAGTTGAAGAAGCAACTCAATGATCTATTGGCTAAGGGTTTGATTCGTCCTAGTTCTTCAGAATGGGGATGTCCTGCACTATTCGTGAAGAAGAAGAAGGATAACTCCTTACGGATGTGCATGGACTACCAGCCACTGAATGCGGTGACAATTAAAAACAAGTATCCTTTACCTCGGATTGATATCTTGTTTGATCAATTGTCAAAAGCCAAAGTGTTCTCCAAGATAGATTTGAGATCAGGGTACCATCAGATCAAGATTAGACCACAAGATATACCCAAAACCGTGTTCTCCACTAGATACGGTTTGTACGAGTATCTTGTCATGTCCTTTGGTTTGACAAATGCTCCTGCATACTTTATGTATCTGATGAATTCGGTCTTTATGCCAGAATTGGATCAGTTCGTGATTGTGTTCATTGATGACATTCTGATATACTCTGAGAACGAACAAGATCATGCCGAGCACCTAAGAATTGTCTTGACTAGACTCAGAGACCATCAGTTGTATGCTAAGTTTAGTAAATGTGAGTTCTGGCTAAAGATAGTTCCTTTTCTTGGTCATGTGCTATCTGAGAATGGAATCTCAGTGGATCCTAGTAAAATACAAGAGGTTATGGACTAGAAGGCACCAAGCATAGTTCATGAGGTTCGAAGTTTTCTGGGATTAGTCGGTTACTATCGCCATTTTATCCTAGACTTCTCAAAGATTGCCAAGCCGATGACAAGTTTATTACAAAAGGATCATAGGTTCGTTTGGATAGAGGAGTGTGAGGTAGCTTTCTGCACCTTGCAGAAATTGCTAACCACTGCTCCTGTTCTAGCGCAACCAGATATAGAGAAGCCATTTGATGTGTTTTCCGATGCATCAAAGAATGGTTTAGGATGTGTCCTAATGCAAGATGGAAGAGTTATTGCATATGCCTCACGTCAGTTGAGGAAGCATGAGGTTAACTATCCTACGCATGATTTAGAGCTTGCAGCTGTTGTGCATGCTCTAAAGATTTGGAGACACTACTTGCTTGGGAATGTGTGCAATATCTTTACAGATCATAAGAGTCTCAAGTACATATTTACTTAGTTTGAGTTGAATATGCGACAGAGAAGATGGTTAGAGCTGATAAAGGATTATAATCTGAATGTGCACTATCATCCGGGAAAGGCAAATGTAGTAGCAGATGCCTTAAGTAGGAAGTCACATTTTCTTGCTGTGCAACCATTGTTTGAGGATGGGTTCAACTTGTTACATCCTGCTGTGTTGCATAACATCCAGGTTAGCTGTACCTTGGAGAGCAAGATCATTGAGGGTCAGAAAATAGATAAAGGAATATTCCGTATCAAGGAGAAAATGAAGAGAGAACCGACTAGGCAATTTAGAGTGGATGAACATGGAGTGCTATGGTTTAAGGACTGTCTAGTTGTACCTAAAGATCAAGAGCTCAAGAACAAATTGATGAATGAAGCTCATCACTCTAAGTTATCTATCCATCCTGGAAGTAACAAAATGTATCAAGAATTAAGACCTCGTTATTGGTGGACAAAAATGAAGAAGGAGATTGTAGCTTATGTTGCTCGTTGCGACATGTGTTGTAGAGTGAAGGCTCTTCACATGAGACCCGCAGGAATGTTGCAACCTTTGTCAATACCAGATTGGAAATGGGATGATATAAGTATGGATTTTATCACCGGATTCCCTACCACACCAAAGGGGAATGATTCGATTTGGGTAATCGTAGATCGCCTTACCAAATCAGCTCATTTTCTACCAGTCAAAACAACATTTTGACCACCTCAGTATGCTGAGAAGTATATTACAGAGATTGTCCGCTTACATGGTATACCAAAAACTATCGTGTCTGATCGTGGGTCACAATTTACCGCTCATTTTTGGGAGCATCTTCATAAAGGTTTGGGTACTAGCTTGATTCGGAGTATAGCTTACCACCCACAGATAGATGAGTAGACAGAGCGAGTTAATGCTGTTCTTGAAGATATGCTTAGAGCTTGTGTGTTGTCGTCTAAGGGTTCATGGGAATCATGGTTACCTTTGGCAGAGTTTGCTTACAATAACAGCTACCAAGAGAGCATCAAGATGGCTCCATTTGAAGCATTGTATGGCAGGAAATGTAGGACACCATTGAATTGGGTCGAGCCAGGAGAAAGAAGGTTTTACAGAGTCGATTTTGGTGACGATGTTGAGAAAAAGGTCCATATTATCCAACAAAACATGAAGGCGGCACAGTCACACCAGAAGAGCTATGCCGATTTGTAGGACCGTACCAGATCATAGAAAATAAGGGTCCCGTGGCTTATAAGTTACAGTTACCCGAAGCGATGGGTTCGATCTTTCCAGTCTTCCATGTATCACAGTTGAAGAAGTGCTTGTGTATTCTAGAAGAGAGAATAGAACCTTAGAGCATTCCGCTCAAATCAGACTTGGAATACCATGAGCAACCGGTTCGAGTTTTGGACACTAAGGACAGAGTCACTCAGAATAAAGTGGTAAGAACATATAAGATACAGTGGAGTCATCACAATGATGGTGATGCGATGTGGGAAACATGAGAGTATCTACAAAATGCTTATAAAGATTTTTATAATGAATGGTTCATAACTCTAAATCTCGGGACGAGATTCTTATAAGGGGGGAGGGCTGTAACACCCCTGGTGTTAGGCTTGCATGATTGCACTTGCATTTCATGAACATGAGCATCATTCATCCATTCATGAGCTTATATTACATGAAACATGTGCAACTTACTTTAGTGGAACCTAGCTAGTTAGTACGATACAACAAGATCATGAAACATGTGAAACATGACCATGAAACAAAAGTAACATTTCAATTGTTTTTCATCGTTTTAGTGCATTCTATGCTTGATTCTTGTGTGACCAATGTGTGGTATGGCTAAATATATTGTTAAACAACTTAGCTATACTTAGAAGGTCATTAGGAACAATGTTCATGTTGATCATTTTGCCTAATTAAGTTTCTAAGTCATGGTTTGACTTGTTTTGACCCTAGGACTTTTTGGTTTGACTATTTAAAACGTGTAGCATAGAGTGTTTACCTGTCTGAGCAACCTAAAGCAAAGTTATAGCAAATTTTATAAGGATCAAAAGTTGTTTTATGACCAACCCTTGAAAATGTGCACAACATACTCTTAATGGTCCCACAAGTCAGATTTGTGGTGCTGACTCAACACTTAAAATTTTCTAAGTCAGAAATCAAATTCCAATTTCTAGTACTCAACTTTGGCTTGATATAACTTGTGATCCAGTGAGAATTGGGTCTTGGTCCTTTAGCATGATTTGAAGCTGGTATTTAGAGCTATAAATTTCATTTATACTGTTTTTGCTAAGGATTAACGGATTAGGAGATAGAGCATCACCAATTGGCGCTGTCAGTCAGCTCTTTGTTCACTGAATCGCAGCTATAGTACCCGACCGGTTTAGAAGAACACCGCCGCGTGGATGCCGCGCGTCGCCGGTCTTCTGCTCGTGCAGGCCACGCGCCGCGGCCATTCTGGCACCGCTGGCCTCGCCTTAATCCCCCACACGCTTGCCCGACCAGTTCACCTGCTCATTTTCCATCTCCTTCGCCTTCTCCGCTCGCTCGCAGCTCCGCAGCAGCAGCCGCAGCAACTCCGGCGAGCTCGCTCTTGCTCGCCATTGCAAAAACGCTCACTACATCTTCATCACAGCTCCGCTGTGTTCTCCTCTACCTCCTCCACCCCTAGGCTGCACCGATTGGGTCTCGGTAAGGGCACATTGGCCGTTTTTCCGCCACCGTTTCCATGGCCACACCTCGCCGGAGCGGACCTCACCGCGGCCAACCACCACCGAGCCCTTCTCGTCTTCCTTTCTCTACGTAGTTAGCTCTGTGGTGACCCCGTGTAGCTCGTACTAGGCTCGGAAGGGACTTTGGGAGCTCACCGTCATCGGCGCCTCGCGCCGGAGCGCTGCCGTGCCGCCATCACCGGCGACGAGCCACCTCCGCTAGATCTTAGGCCTTGCCGGTAGCTCCAATCGAGTCGTCTCATCATGTAGAGCACGCTGGTGCCTTTGGTTTTGCCGGAAAGGCCACCGTCGGCGAGCTCGGCCATCGCCGCGCCGTCGTAGCCGCATCCCCTGTTTTCCTTGTCACTGACACGTGGACCTGGCTGACGTGTGGGTCCCGACCGTCAGTGACTCAGATCCAGTAGGATAGCTCATTTGTTTAGTTTTTGAATGCATTTTGTAAAAATTGTATCTCAAGTTTGGTAGATCCAATTTGAGTGAGTCCAATTTTATTAGGATATGAGTGAAGTCTAGTATCTAAGAAAAACATAACATCAGCACTTATAGTATAAATTTTGGATGAATTAAATAGGAACTTGAAATGTGTTTTTAGATACATGCAAACTTGTTTGAATTATATCTTGAGTTTCTGTGGTCCAAAAATTATGAAATTTTGTGGGTATGCTAGTCTTGCTTAGTAGAAGCTCTGGTAAAAATTTGAGAGTCATTGCATGTATGGTTTTTGAGTTATAGATTTTCCTTTTATCATTGATTAATACTTGTGTGAATTTTCATAATTTTTCTATAGATCCAGTACAGGTAAAATTTGGTGAGTGCTATACTTATGCTAGAATGATACTAGGAAAAATGTGAAATCTATTGCTTGGCACTTTTAACTATGGTTTCCTATTTATGCCTTTTTAAGCAATCATGCCTTGTCATTTTTGTGTAGGCTATTTTACTTATCTAAATGCCATGAAAATTTTATGGTAGTCTACTTAGAGTAGTACTAGACTATTGTAATTTTCTCAGATTTTTATGAACAACAGAAATGTATTTTGCTGTTGTAGCCCGAGTTTAAAATAAAATAAAAATATCTTCTTTAATGCGAGTTAGTTAACAATGTTCACTTTGGTGTATCTTTGAAGCATCTTAGTTGCCGTGGTGATTTGGCATGTTAGTACAGTGGTTTTCGTAGTAGATAGTAGTACATGTTCTTGGATGATGTTGACTACCTTGTAGAAGAGCGTTGCTACTACTATGTACAATAAAGTTAAACATGTTCGTCTACATTGCATGCATCATGATCATTACATGTCATCTCTCTGATGCACCTATGCATTAGCACTTATACATCTGCATCATATAGGATCACAGGAGGAGTTGCTAGTAGCAGTTCAGGAAGAGTAGACCGGGGCAGATCCACAAGAAGTCCAGGCATAGGAGGTGCCAGAGGAAGAGGAGCAAGGAGAGGACTTGCCGGAGTGCGTGGATCACCAACCTAGTTCGTTCGAATGAGGCAAGCCCTGGAGCATTCTAAGTCTCCTACTTTATAAAAGTAATTCTTTCTATATATGTGAGTTTATATATTGTTGCATTAATTTGTAGGAGTTGATTGAAACCGTTGATGCATTTATTACTATCCTTGCCTACCTTATTACCTTTTACCCTGTTAGGTTAGGATCGAATAACTGCTTAGCCTTGCTTAGACCGGTAGCGATCGGTGATACCCGGTCACCTACATTATAGGTGGTTACTGGAAGAGATTGGCTATGGAAAGAATGATATCCTGGAATTAACCATATGTGATGGAAAATTGGAGACCGGGCAGAATAGTTGGAGGCAATCAGACAGGGTTCTGGGGTGCTGTTAGTTTCTGTCTGTGTTGATTAAGGACCGATCGTTGCTTGTCCCTCTTGTCATGTTGAACGCATGCCTCACATTTAGCTGACCGAATAAAGTACCTTTCGACCGCGAAGTTAGTGTCACTATTCGGGCCGAGATCTACACGAGTGCGCGTATTGGTGCTGATGGGGGTATGACAGGGGCGCGAAGAGTGAGCCCAAGGGCAGGTGTGACCTGATTCCTGGCAGTTGGGCGGTCCCTGGGTACTGCGGCTCCAGATTATCCCGCGGCTACCTGAAAGGTGTCATTGGTAATCTAGGCTACCCTGGCAGGGGAAACATGGTTTGTGTGAGGAATAAATCACCAGCTGGTTAGGAATCGATTCGAATCGCCATCGCTCCTGGATAGTGAGCACTTAACTTGAGCTACGGCATCGTAGTAATTATTATGGAACAATGATGGTTATCTGGATGATGTGAGTTATGCTAAAGCTAAATTGGTAAATGGATGTTATTGTTTAATCATGTGATTGCCATAGTACCGGTGCTTACCTAGATGGATAGGTTATAATAAAGATGATGCAAAGTACTTAAAAATGGTTTGTTCATGATAACTTATGCTTTCACAAAAGAGTCAGCTAGCGCACTAAAGAAAGCCTTGCATAATCCTTGGTGTCGTTTTATTTTGGTTTAAGACGGGTAAGTCTAGCTGAGTACCTTCTCGTACTCAGGGCATTGTTCCCATTATTGTTGTAGATGGTCAAATGTACTATGGCTATTGCATTAACTGCCTGTATCCGGCGATGGGTGACAACTAGGACCAAGGGCAAATGGTCACTCCGTATTTCTCATCTGATGCTTTTGTTAGAAATGACTATCTACTGGCACTGTATCTGAACTAAAAGTGTGTGTGTGGCTTTAAAACTAATTACTTCCGCTATTTCAGTTGAACTTGGTTTGTAATAACTTTATGTTCTAAACTCTGATGTATCTACTATCGTTGTGAACTTTATGTAACGTGTGATGGTACTTGTTAAACTTGTACGATCTTGGTTTGTATGTCGATTGGTTTGAAATCCTTCATGGTTTCACAGACTACCGGGTTATACGGGCTTAAGTTTGCTAAATCATCTGCTTCAACAGAAGATTTTCTTACTTAATCTCGTATAATTGGTCGGTTCTGTTACAGCTGGCATCAGAGCAAGGTTTAGCAGGTTACTGTTCATGCATGTATTTAAAACAAAAGGGTTTTGTGTTACAAAACTAATTATGAACTTATAGTATATAGGTGTTTCAAGTTGCCATTCTGTAACGTCCCGCCTCTCCGAGGCTGGGCCTGCTTACATCTGGCAGCTTCTCTAGGATATAGGCTGCCCTTACAGACCAACATAGGTCTTTTCTGCACACTTTGTCCTCACTCATGCGCACCCGGGAAGGACTTCCCGGTCGGTCACCCATCGCTCCAGGCCAAGCACGCTTAACCTTAGAGTTATTTATAGATGGGCTTCCGGAAAAGAAGTTGCAACTTATTGGTATGAGTATCCTATTAATCCTATTAAGCCCTGGGTCAGGATGTTACATCCTCACCCCCTTAAGAGATCGACGTCGTCGTCGATCAATCCCAAGCCAGGAGCGTCCTCTCTTGGCCACGTCTATGTGTCCAGAGCCAGCGTATGTGCCATGTTGTGTGACCACGCCGGATCCACACCAGCCATGCGCACCATGCCTGTGCAACTGCGACACACGTGCCCGTGAAACCGCGAGAGTCGGCTCTGATACCATTCTGTAATGTCCCACCTCTCCGAGGCTGGGCCCGCTTACATCTAGCAGCTTCTCTCTAGGATATAGGCTGCCCTCACAGACCAACACAGGTCTTTTCTGCACACTTTGTCCTCACTCGTGCGCAAACGGGAAGGACTTCCCGGTCGGTCACCCATCGCTCCAGGCCAATCACGCTTAACCTCGGAGTTATTTACAGATGGGCTTCCAGAAAAGAAGTTGCAACTTATTGGTATGAGTATCCTATTAATCCTGTTAAGCCCTGGGCCGGGATGTTACATCTCTGTATCAGAGCTGACCAATTATACGAGATTAAGTAAGAAAATCTTCCGCCGAAGCAGATAATTTAGCAAACTTAAGCCTATATAACCCGGTCACTCTTCGCGCCCCTATCATACCCCCATCAGCACCAATACGTGCACTCGTGTAGATCCCAGCCCAAATAGTGACATTAGCTTCGCGGTCAAAAGGTACTTTACTCGGCCAGCTAAATGTGAGGCATGCGTTCAACATGACAAGTGGGACAAGCAACGATCGGTCCATAATCGACACAGATGGAAACTAACAGCACCCCAGAACCCTGTCTGGTTGCCTCCAACTATTCCATCCGGTCTCCAATTTTCCATCACATATGGTTAATTCCAGGATATCATTCTTTCTATAGCCAATCTCTTCTAGTAACCACCTATAATGTAGGTGACCGGGTATCACCGATCGCTACCGGTCTAAGCAAGGCTAAGCAGTTATTCGATCCTAACCTAATAGGGTAAAAGGTAATAAGGTAGGCAAGGATAGTAATAAATGCATCAACGGTTTCAATCAACTCCTACAACTTAATGCAACAATATATAAACTCATATATATAGAAAGAATTGCTTTTATAAAGTAGGAGACTTAGAATGCTCTGGGGCTTGCCTTGTTCGAACGAACTAGGTTGGTGATCCACGCACTCCGGCAAGTCCTCTCCTTGCTCCTCTTCCTCTGGCACCTCCTGTGCCTGGACTTCTTGTGGATCTGCCCTGGTCTGCTCTTCCTGAACTGCTACTAGCAACTCCTCCTACGATCCTGTATGATGCAGATGTATAAGTGCTAATGCATAGGTGCATCGGAGAGATGACATGTAATGATCATGATGCATGCAATGTAGACGAACATGTTTAACTTTATTGTACATAGTAGTAGCAACGCTCTTCTACAAGGTAGTCAACATCATCCAAGAACATGTACTACTATCTACTATGAAAACCACTGTACTAACATGCCAAATCACCACGACAACTAAGATGCTTCAAAGATACACCAAAGTGAACATTATTAACTAACTCGCATTAAAGAAGATATTTTTATTTTATTTTAAACTCGGGCTACAACAGCAACATACATTTCTGTTGTTCATAAAAATCTGAGAAAATTACAGTAGTCTAGTACTACTCTAAGTAGACTACCATAAAATTTTCATGGCATTTAGATAAGTAAAATAGCCTACACAAAAATGACAAGGCATGATTGCTTAAAAAGGCATAAATAGGAAACCTTAGTTAAAAGTGCCAAGCAACAGATTTCACATTTTTTCTAGTATCATTCTAGCATAAGAATAGCACTCACCAAATTTTACCTATACTGGATCTATAGAAAAATTATGAAAATGCACACAAGTATTAATCAATGATAAAAGGAAAATCTATAACTCAAAAACCATACATGCAATGACTCTCAAATTTTTACCAGAGCTTCTACTAAGCAAGACTAGCATACCCACAAAATTTCATAATTTTTGGACCATAGAAACTCAAGATATAATTCAAACAAGTTTGCATGTATCTAAAAACACATTTCAAGTTCCTATTTAATTCATCCAAAAATTATACTATAAGTGCTGATGTTATGTTTTTCTTAGATACTAGACTTCACTCATATCCTAATAAAATTGGACTCACTCAAATTGGATCTACCAAACTTGAGATACAATTTTTACAAAATGCATTCAAAAACTGAACAAATGAGCTATCCTATTGGATCTGGGTCACTGACGGTCGGGACCCACACGTCAGCCGAGTCCACGCGTCAGCGACAAGGAAAATAGGGGACACAGCTGTGATGGCGCGGCGATGGTCGAGCTCACCGACGGTGGCCTCTCTGGCGAAACCAAAGGCACCAGCGTGCTCTACGTGATGAGACAACTCGATTGGAGCTACCGGCAAGGCCTAAGATCTAGCGAAGGTGGCTCGTCGCCGGTGATGGCGGCATGGCAGCACTCTGGCGCGAGGCGCCGATGATGGTGAGCTCCCAATGTCCCTTCCGAGCCTGGTACGAGCTACACGGGGTCACCACGGAGCTAACTACGCAGAGAAAGGAAGACGAGAAGGGCTCGGTGGTGGTTGGCCGCGGTGAGGTCTGCTCCGACGAGGTGCGGCCATGGAAATGGTGGCGAAAAAATGGCCAATGTGCCCTTACCGAGACCCAATCGGTGCAGCCTAGGGGTGGAGGAGGTAGAGGAGAACACGACGGAGCTGTGATGAAGATGTAGTGAGCGTTTTTGCGATGGCGAGCAAGAGCGAGCTCGCCGGAGTTGCTGCGGCTGCTGCTGCGGAGCTGCGAGCGAGCAGAGAAGGCGAAGGAGATGGAAAATGAGTGGGTGAACTGGTCGGGCAAGCACGTGGGGGATTAAGGTGAGGCCAGCGGTGCCAGAACGGCCGCGGCGCGTGGCTTGCGCGAGCAGAAGACCGGCGACGCGCGGCATCCACGCGGCGATGTTCTTCTGAACCGGTCGGGTACTGTAGTTGCGATTTAGTGAATAAAGAGCTGACTGACAGCGCCAATTGGTGATGCTCTATCTCCTAATCCGTTGATCCTTAGCGAAAACAGTATAAATGAAATTTATAGCTCTAAATACCAGCTTCAAATCATGCTAAAGGACCAAGACCTAATTCTCACTGGATCATAAGTTATATCAAGCCAAAGTTGAGTACTTGAAACTAGAATTTGATTTCTGACTTAGAAAAATTTAAGTGTTGAGTCAGCACCACAAATCTGACTTGTGGGACCATTTAGAGCATGTTGTGCACATTTTCATGAGTTGGTCATAAAACAACTTTTGATCCTTATAAAATTTTCTACAACTTTGCTTTAGGTTGCTCAGACAGGTAAACACTCTATGCTATACTTTTTAAACAGTCAAACCAAAAAGTCCTAGGGTCAAAACAAGTCAAACCATGACTTGGAAACTTAATTAGGCAAAATGATCAACATGAACATTGTTCCTAATGACCTTTAAGTATAGCTAAGTTGTTTAACAATATATTTAGCCATACCACACATTGGTCACACAAGAATCAAGCATAGAATGCACTGAAATGATGAAAAACAATTGAAATGTTACATTTGTTTCATGGTCATGTTTCACATGTTTCATGATCTTGTTGTATCATACTAACTAGCTAGGTTCCACTAAAGTAAGTTGCACATGTTTCATGTAATATAAGCTCATGAATGGATGAATGATGCTCATGTTCATGAAATGCAAGTGCAATCATGCAAGCCTAACACCAGGGGTGTTACAGATGTAGATGAGTTCGTCAATAGAATAACTACTATGATGTAGAGCTAGTTTGGTCTAAATCCTAAAGGATAGGTTGGCTCTTACCAGCACCCATACCTGGCCTGGTATGATATTGTGCAACTCACACCACGCTATAGAGTCCTAGTTTCTCCAAATTTACCGGGATAGATGAGATGACAACCATGGAGCATATCAGCCGCTATCTCATTTAGCTTGGAAACGCATCTATTGAGGAGGTACATAAAGTTGGATTCTTCCCCTTGTCCTTGTCTGGACCAGCCTTCAGTTGGTTTTCATCGCTAGAACCAAACTCAATCACTGGATGAGCCGATCTGGAGAACAAGTTCCATGCATATTTCTATAGTGGGACGGGTGAGAAGAAGATTACAGACTTGACGAGCATGAGGCAGAAGAACAATGAGTTAGGCTCCGAGTTCGTCCAAAGATTTAGAGAAGTAAGGAGTCATTGCTACTCATTGAATTTGTCTGATGGCCAATTGGCTGAATTAGGCCTTCAAGAGATGTCTCCATTAATTTGAGAGAAATTTGATGGCCAGAAGTTTGAAAGCTTGGCCCATTTAGTTCAAAGAGTGTCTGCCTTTGAAAGCTAGCATCGGGCCCTGCGCAAAGAGAAGTATTTGAAGGGTACTACTACTATGATTGATCCCTATGATACAGACTCTGATGGAGATGATCCAGAAGTCATAATCGCTGAATCGACATGGGGCAAGGCTCCTGTATCTTGTCCATGGGTGAAGGAGCCAGAAAACACCTATGACTTAGATGTTAAGAAAATCGACAGGATCTTCGACTTGCTGCTAGAGAAGAAGCAGTTGAGATTACCTGCAAACCATGTGATCCCTTCAGCAGAAGAATTAAAAGGGAATAAGTACTACAAGTTCCACAATGCTACTAACCATAGTACCAACGAGTGCAGAATCTTTCGCTTTCACTTTTAGAAGGCCATCGAGCAAGGAAAGATCAAGTTTGAGCCAACTAAGAAACCAACGATGGACATAGGTAAGCATCCTTTCCTAGGGGTGCACATGGTAGAGTTCTAGTTGTCTTAAGGGACTACGAAGGTCTTGATGTTGGGTAAGGCCAAGGAAGATGGGTCGGTTGACCCCAAGGTTCAAATATCAGCTAATGAGTATGAAGAAGCTAAGAAGCAATGCGATTCAGCAAAAGAGTCTATATGAGCAAGGTGAAACATCTAGAGCTAGTGCTATGTATCCTCGTACTTCTAGCCGTTCTAGGATCTTGTTGAACAAGTGGTCAATGCCAGAAGGAGAGGACTATCAGCGTCGGCTCAAAGAAGAAGAACATGAGCGTCGGTGCTAAAGAAGAAAGGTACGAAAGAGACAAGCTGAGTTACATTAGAATTGTCCTTTCTTCTGACACTACTGGAACGAAGATTTGAAATTGCCTACAAGACAGTAACTGCCCTAGAGTACAGTAATCAATATTCAGAGTACCTTTACTTTTTGTTTTACGCCACCCCTTAGGTGTAGGAGTATAGTAGATTTCGATGAGTTCTTTGGGCAAGCAGGGCTGCATCGGATGACCTGACCTTCGGCTTATTTGTGAGTATCCATCATGACTTATATTGTTGCTTATGAGGGTGCGATAGACGACTGATCTCTTGCAAGTCACGGTATAAGTTAGTTATCCATCTATATTGTTATTTGTAAGGCTGCAACAGACGACTGATCTCATACAAATCATGGTATAGATTATTATCGATTCGTATCAACCTTTGCAAGTCTACAACAGATGACTGAACTCTTGCAAATATTAGTATTAATCAAAGTTATCGATATTGTGTTAAATAGTTTATTGTTTAATATAATATCACCAATTGCCCAACCTAGATTGAGATTCATTGGTCTTATTACTTTGATCTATCGCTTGCTGGCTATTATCACAGCTGAATTCAATTCTTGATGTTATATCCTATTTGATGACTAATCTATCTAAATCTTGATCGAACATGGTGGGTGTTTGAACTCGTGTTCTATTAAGGGATAGATTCATCGATCGCTAGTATTCGGTATGGCTTTGCTATCAATGTTGCATCAGGCGACTCGACCTGTTGATAGCATGTTAGATTGGACATTTGTAGGGTCGAGATGGCATACTAGAGGGGGATGAATAATCCTTTCTCAAATTAATCACACCGGCTAACTGAAACAAATGTAGAATTAAGACTATCGGTCTAGCCAAGACTACACCCCTCTATCTAAGTTCACAAGCACCTTAAAAAGATCCTAATCAAGTAACTAAGGTGTTGGGCTAGCTAGAGCTCACCTAACCAATTCTAGCTTGCAAGGTCACACAAACATATGCAATTAGTACTTCAAGAAAACCGGGGAGCACCTACACAATCTAGTGATGCAAAGCGCACAAAAGCCTAAGCTCACTAGCAATGCTCAATAACAAGGCTACACAAGCTAAATTAGAGAGCGCAAAAAAACTTAGCTATACAAATTAAGCAAAGTGACTAACATGGTTACTCAAACCAAATTAGCCACGAAAGGGATCTACTTCTATGCTACACAAGCAAGAAGGCAACTAGCAAGCTACTCAAGCTAACTAATTACAAGACCAACTACACAAAGCACAATGTATAAAATGTAAATACAAGCTTGTGTTGCATGGAATGTAAACCGCCGAGAAGATGATGAAGATAATGTTGACACGGTGATTTTCTCCCGAGGTTCACTTGGTTGCCACCAAGCTATGTCCCCGTTGTGTCGACCACTCACTTGGTGGTTCGGTAGGCTAATTGGTATCACCCGCCAAGGCCCGCATGTCGGGCACCATAAGAACCTACCCTAAAAGTGAGGGTAGCTCAATAACATGCTCAACTAGAGTTGCTCTTCGTGATCCCCACTGGGGTGAGCACAATCTCTCTTACAAATCCTCCTTTGAAGCACCATACAATCTTCTCGCGTGCTTCAAATGAAGTCACAAGCCACCAAGCCATCTAGGAAGTGGCAACCTCCAAGAGTAACAATCACCACCAGCTCATAACTCGATCACTTAGTGCCACTCGATGCAACCTCACGATGCAATTGCACTAGAATCGCTCACTCAATCGATTGGATGATCACTATCAAGCTTAAGTGAGTTAGAGAGCTTCCAAGCACACCTACACAAGCTACCAAGGCTCAAGGGTGCTCAGCAACCGGCCAAAGGCCGACCAACACTTCTATTTATAGCCCCAAGGGCTAAACTAGTTGTTACCCCTTCACTGGATGTTTTTGGGCTGATTGGACGCGCTGGTCGCAATGATCGGACACGCCGGCCCAGCGTCCGATGGCTCTATGCCATCTAGGTGTTGCTCTACATTCAACCAGAGCTGCCCGATCTCAACGGTAACTTAACACAACAACGGTCCAGATGACCTGACGAGCCAAGCCCATGACCTGACACGCTGAAGAAGTGACCTGACTCCATTGTAACACCCTCGGTGTTACATCCTAAATCATTTACTAAAACATATCATAAGCATCATGTTTATGTGTTAGTGCATGTGATAGAATGTGTAGATAAATTTCTTGTAACATAAAATGATCAATAAAAATGCTAAACGAAAGTTGATCCAATAGTTCATGTATATCAAGTAGGGTTTAAAACTAATTTTTATTAAACAAAAATACTATAGAACATGTGTGTGATACTTAAATAAAGTTTGAAGTACAAACTTTCTAGATGATAGTGAAATACTTGCTGTCAAAAAATGATATTACTAGCTAATATTTCTACTAGCCTAGAAATTACAAACGAAAATCAAGTCCAGCTCAAAAACTTAGAAAATTTTCAAGTTTGTCAACAGCTAGACATTGTTATGTTTAGCAAATTATTTTGAGAGATTGGGTTAAGGGGTGGTGTAGTGTTATAGATCGATTTGGTAGTCTCATATGCCATCTTGAGTATGGTGAAGATGGTTTGGCTCCTGAAGCAACCGTTTAGTTGTTTTGGGTGCTTTAAAATTAGTGCACGACATGTTCTCGGACTGGCTCACCGGGTGGACGCGGTCACCAGGCTCGAGCTGCTCGACAGTCACCGTGCTAGTCAGTGCTGCCGTGCGCTACCGCGCATGGCTGCCTCTGGCCTAGCTGTGACCCGTCACCGCTGGCCCTACCACGAGGAGCCGCCGCTGCTGCCGCCTGCCCCATCATGTGCACCACGACTGAAGCCACTACAGGCGCCATCACCTCGCCGTCATGTCCACACTGCTACCCTCCCTTGTGTTGCTACTACCAGATGTTGTCCTACGTTGCCGCTTGCCTTGTCCTCGCACACAGGTGGGCTATCACGGCTGCCTCGTGCCATCGCCTTGCCTTAATGGCACTGTCGGCCACGTATGTTGTGCCCCCACCTGCCTCCACGCACGCGCGTGGTCTGGTCATGTTGTCACATAGCGGGTGCAGTAGATGCTAGCCTCGGGTCCGGTCAGGCCACTTGCTGCCAAGGCAGAGACTGAGCTGAGCCAGACCTACCCCTCCCTATATACCACCGCGACTAGCCAACCCCACTCGCTTAATCCAGCTTGGTTGAGTCACCATCGTTTGATTCATCACGTCCCTGGATTCTCCATTAAGCCACTTGACCCTCGACCCCCACCCAACCTTAAAGCAAGCACGGCCAAGCTCCAATTTGGAGTTTCACCCACCGCCGTGCCGATAAGGCCGCGTCCAGCCATGGATGTGGACAGCCCTCCTACCATCCCTCCTAAGCTAATTCACATGCACCACCAGCTTTGCCTCGCCTCCCTCTCCACCTTACGTACATCTATCAAACCGCTACCGCCTCCCCGTCGTCGCTGATGCGACCGTGCCATCGCGGTGCTTCACCGCATGGCTCGACCGCATGTGGCCAGCCTTCCTCCATCATCCTCCACCCCAACCGTCACCTCGGTCAGGTCCATGGTAGCTTCCTAATGCTCATGAGCTAACCAATTAGGCCTATAGCTACCCCAGCTCACAAGAATAGTGGCGCCGCCATCGCGGATGGCCGTGCGCTACTACAGCCTTCCCCAGCCAGTCATGTCACCCTGCACTACCGCTTAGCATAGTTGCTCAGGTTAGAGATGGTGACCAGCCTATTTGGTGGTCTGTCGTAGGTCCCTGGTGGCCGGCGTAGCCGCGCTGTGTCACTGGTCGCCGCGTCGCCGTGCGCTGGGTCACCGGGGATGTGCATGTGGGAATTCTAGGAAAGCTAGAGGGTTAAGTGAGAAGGTTTGAGAGAGGGAGAAATAGCATTGGGACTTAGTTGTAAATTCAGAGAAGTTCGAGGCCTCTTTTGCAAAGTTATCGACACGCGCAGGATTCCCAGTGTGGGCCGTCTCCGTGTGGTCAGGCCTCCGTGGCCGCGTCTATGGGCCACTGCTCGCACCGAGTCACGTGGGCCGCACATGTGGACCGCACGGAAGAATTCGTTTTTCTTTTTCATAAGGAATTAAGAATAGTTTTGTAATTTAATTTTTGAGCTATCTTTAGTAAATCATATAAAATCATGTAGGTGTCCAAAAATTATGAAACAAATTTTGTTAGGTTCCTAAAATTGTACTCTATCTATTAGTGTATTTAGTTCATATATATACATGTGGATACCAGGAGATATTAAATCATTTGAGAGTGCTTAATATTATTAGATTAAATGTTGTATGATTTTTTGTGGTAAATTGGTAAATGCTTTAGTCCTGAATTTTTTGTGGTAGCTTCATTGTATTATTATGTACTCACTTGTAATTGTTGTAGCTTTAGAATAGACTAAACATTAGGGTAGTTAAATGCTCTTTGTTTTAAATATACATTAAATCATTAGTAGAAATAAAGATATATCCTTAATTTATAAAGCTAGGTGTTTGTTAGTTAAACCCAACACTTTGCTTAGTAAAAATAATAGTTAGCTTAGCACCTTAGTCATTAGAGCTAGCTTAGTAGCTTAGTATGCGTATTCTTAGTTGTTGTTGCTTAAATGCTAAATAGTTGCATCATCGCATGCATGTAGAGAACGAGTTGGCGGAGATCGTGACCACCGGTAATCGCGAGTTCGTGGAGTATGAGGAGGAGATTCTCATGCAGGAGGAGATCCCAGAGCCGCCACTGACTGTCACAGTTGACACCGCACCTGCCCAAGGCAAGCCCCGGTGCATAACCCCTTTTTTGGATGATCACTATTTATATATGTTATGTGCATTTATGTTACAGGAATTTTATGGAAACTATCTGTCCTAAGAGTCTTACTAGTGTAGGTTCGAGTAGCTGCTATGCTTAGGTTTCGATAGCGTGAGTCACCTACCATTACTCATAATAGGTGATTATTATTACTCTCATACCAAAATGATGAAAGGAAAAATGGAGACAGGGCAAGGATATGGTATGGGTATTGGTGGGTGTAACAAGTTGTGTCCTGCGGCCAATGGGGCTTAGCTTGGTTACACTGTTTTCCCTGTTCGTGTTGATTAAGGACTGTCCATTGCTGTGGATGGTAGTTAGGTCACAGACTTATTATCCTAGGCACATACTTGCTTATGGGAGCGGAAATGCTCGTTACGCTTTTATCGTGGGTTCTGACTCTTTCTGGACCGACAGATTGGAGGCAGGGAAAGGTGGAGGTCTAAGCACCACACTGAGACCGGGTCTCAAGTGTGGGGCTTGGAGTCCAAGTTTGGATGGAGACCTAGACCCTGTGATAGGAGTAGAACTGGGTTGGTCTTGATTGTGCATGGGGTACAAGTAGGGCATGTGTTTCGGGGTACCCTAGCTGGGATACATTGGTTCATGAATCGCCATTTTCGTGAGACGGTATGACTTAGCTATGGTCTAGCACTGTAGTAAGAACTAGAAGATGACAGATGGTGAAATGGTTCTGATTGCTCAACCCTTACTTGAAAGTAGAACATGTGCTTACCTAGAATGGTTAGCTAATGAAGTAATCATGATTGCTAATAAAACTTGACTGTAAGGATGAACTATTAGTAATGCTTTTCGCAAACAACAAGAAAATAACAAACCCATATTGCTTATCATATCCTTGAGAGTCGAGAAACTATTCTCACTAGTTGGGTAAGTCTTGCGAGTACATTGTGTACTCAGGGGTTATTACCCCCGTTGTAGGTGTAGCTTGAGGAGTAGCTCTTGTGTGGAGGATTCTTCTCGTGGGCACAGATGGATCCTTATATCGTATCTGCTAGATGTTTATTTTTATTCCATTGTTTAATTATCACACTATGAACTCTAGTATTGTAATAAATAAATTCTGAGAACTCTTGTTGTATGAAATGGACTAAGTATTGTAAGCTTGTACTCGTTATTGGATTCTGGATGTAAAATGTGGATTGTTTTGAGTTCTCCCTTGGGGTGTGCTCGACGAAACTGTTTGATATAGCTCAATTTCGAGGTGCTTAGTGTCTAGTGGAAGAGGAGCGCCTCCAAAAACATGCTATTTTGGGCGGTTCTACCACAACCATGAGCCAGCGCGGTTGTTTCCAGAGAGCTCCCTTGAGCCTCTGTTTAGTCACCGGACATGTCAGATCTAACCTGACTGGACACAGGCCTACATCTAGTCCTTCTCCTACTACCATGCGTCACAGCCACGCCTCACGCCACCATGTCAGTGTACATTAGAGATGACCGGACACGGCCCATGCGCGTTAGGTCACTCTTCGCGCTAGCGTCCGGTCACTCACAGTGACCTCCTTTTCTTCATTGAGTTGATCCATTTCAACTCCAACTTCTCCTCCTTTGCAAATATGCCAACACCACCAAGCGTACACCACCATGTGTATGTATGTTAGTGTTTCATAAACGTTTTTAAGGAGTTAGCCACTCAACTTGCCACACCACTCGATCCTAGCAACGATGCAAAGTTAGATCACTCGAGTGGCACTAGATGATTGATATATAAATAAGTTTGCCCCTCTTGATAGTACGGCCATCTATCCTAAACCCAATCATAAACTTATCTACACACCTATGACCGGTGAAATGAAATGCCCTACAAATATACCTTTGCCTTGTGTATTCCATTTCATCTCCTCCGATGTTGATGCAACACATGCACCAACCATATCATAAATGATATGATCCACTTCATACCATCATGTGACCTTGTTGGTTCATTGATCTTGAACCTCACTTGCTTTTCACCATTGCCTTCGTCCATCGGTGCCAAGTCTTGCTCAAGCTTCACCGTCATGCGGTCCATCGCTCTAAAGCCTCCAACTTGCCCCTCACGCTTACAACCGGTCCATCAAGCCAAGTCTTGTCTTGATCTTCTCCACCTTAGTCATATGACTCCATCTCATGTCTCATATGCAATAAGCTCCATCATCACATGTGTGATCTATGCTACATATCCAAGCCATTTCACCTCTATGGCATGAATTGCTCACACAAGATGTACTTGTGGACTAATCACCTGTGTATCTCACTCAAACACATATGAGTCCACCTAAGGTTGTCACTCAATTACCAAAACCAAACAAGGACCTTTCAACATTGTCAGGTTAATAGATCTATCTATTAAGAAGAGCATGGCGTCAGACACCTCGTCATGTCCCCATCGGCTATTTAGTGAAAGTGCAATCAAGCCTTAATTGTGGTTTTTGATGATAATAACCATGCAATTAGAGAACTAATGAGATTTATCGAGATGACAAGCAAGGAATTTGTATTCAAGGATGCTACACGAAACAGAGAAGCCCCCAATTACAAATGTAGATGGCTTCAAACTCAAAAGAAGTTTAAATTCTTTTATATATTGAATTTGAGTATAGGAAAAGTCATACTATAAAGGGGGGCACAATGCTTAAGCTAATATATGGTACCAAGTGCTCAAACAGTTACATGCATCCTTAGATTCATAGCCAAGATAGTCTAAACTTCACTATTACCCTTGTTGTCTTGTGTGGTGCGGCACTGTCTCACTTGAAGAGAGGCTCGCCCGACCCCTTGGTCACGGGCTCCGGTTCGCTCGACCCCTTGGTCGTGGGCTTCGGCTTGCCTGACCCCTTGGTCGTGGGCTCTGGCTAGCCCAATTCCTTGGTCACAGGCTTCGTCTTGCCCATCCCTGAGGCCACAGGCTCTGTCTCGCCCGACCTCGAGGCCACAGGCTTCGTCTCGCCCGACCCCATGGTTGCGATGTCCATTGAGGGCTAAGGGAATATATATACCTTTCCTTTTCCTCCCTAATGGATATCTATGATTCAAGTGACCGTTGGGGGTGGAGGGCATATATACCTTCCCCTTCCTCCCCAATGGTAACTAGCTCTCTTCTTCCTCACTTCAGCACGCCCAAAATAGAGTAGGAGCTCTCTCTCTCTCACTCCATTGTTGACCTCAAGCCCTCAAGCAAATTCATTGATTTCCCCCATCAATCCTTGAGGAAAAAGGGTCCCAAACTCGATTAGAGAGCAGCTCCATTGATTCCTAAACTCTAAAGAGCACTTGGTTCATGTTTTGGCCGGCGGTTGTGTTTGTTACTCTTGGAGCTTGGCAACCTCAACAATATGGAGGTAGGCAAGCCTTGGTGGCGAGCCGAACCACGGGATAAATCATTGTGTCACTTGTGCTTGATTTACATTACTTGTATGACATATTGTTGATTGAGGCGATTTCAAGAGTTTGAGGCTGATCTACTTGTGTGTGGTGTTCCCATCACTTTCAGGTTATCGATCTGTGATCTACTACCCTATAGGAAGCTAAGAAATTTATCCAATCTAAATTTCATTGGGTAGATTTTGAACTAGTGAACTAATCTCCTCCTGTAGGTGCGTTAGTGCCGCGCTCATAGAGTGGCAAGTGCCAGCGGGTGAATTTGACTTTGGTTTGAGTTGAATTTTTATAGGCCTATTCACCCTCCCTCTAGGCATTCTAGAGATCCTACATTTTTGGTGATTGATGATAACCCAATTAGAGCTACAAAAAATATAAAATAAATACTGAGATTTTCGAGCCATGGATGTAGAGCCTTCCCCCTAAGTATGTGAATAGATAATTGAATTTTCAAATTAGCATAAGAGCCTAAGATTCATATTTTAGTGAAAGTGATGGGGCTCCCCCTACATCCATGCACCTATGGGATGCTGCATACTGTGTCAGGTATGTAAAACGTGATGTAAATGATAGTTTATGCATAACAAGGTTTGCTGTTGCAGCTGGGTGCGATGCTGCCGCACTTGCTGTAACAGCACAGATCAGAACAGACACCACACAATATGTGATACATATAAATATATACATTCTATCACAATTGTATCACAAGCTAATATATGTCCAAATCCCACACAAAGAGTCAAATAGTAGCATTATTTCATAATTTAGAAATTTTAATGGACTCTCAAACTCTTACCTAACGAAGACTACTCTAAACAGATATGAACATGACTCGAGCTGCAGCAACCTCCATGGCATCGAAAAAGTTGTGGACCCCTCTAATTTTCTCCCCCTTTGGCATAAAGCACCAAAAAGAGAAGAAAAGAAGAAAGATCAACACCTACTCGTCATCTCCCTAGATGTCCATCCAATTAATATCATCACCTCTTACAGCAGTCCTGGTACCACCATCACCATCATCGTCGTTGGAGTCAATATGTGAATGGCCCTGATGGTGAGTAGTGGCAGTGAAGCAAGTGGAACGAGTGGAACGCCTCGACTCCTATCTCTGATGGTATCCCTCTAGGGTCTCATCCCAATCTATTGCTCGTCCCTACTGCTGCTCCTCCACCTCATCATCATCCTCATCATCTGAATTTATGTTGGAGAGACTCAGAAGGTCATACTATGGAGGAGGAGGAATAGGAGGAAGTGGTGGAAGGTCATGTCCATGCTGTTGACGTTGCTCAAGTTGTGTCTCATACGCTTTGTCAGCTGCATAGGTGCACTTGCCAAAAATTGCCTTCAACCACTTGCCAAACTTCTTCATCTTGCCTCCTTTGTGAGACCTAGAGCAGGAAGACTCAAGGATATCTACATGAGCATGAGAGCTCCTCGCTCCCTAAGTAGCTACAACTGGCTGGGTCTTCTCAATTTTATAGACGGTGTGCATCCCGTCCTTCAGAAAATAGAATTCCAGTGACCCTCTCAATCATGAACATGAGGTAAGGGGCATAGAGCAACCCCCTCCTCCCATCCTCCACTGCAAATCTTAACTCAGTCCACATGAATCTAGGGACATTGAACCTATCCCCACCTAGAGCAAATCTATCCAACACATTTCTCACATAGCCATTAATATCTGAGGCTGCTCCATCCTTTGTGTTGATGGTGTTCCTAATGAGGTTGTTGAGGATATAATAGAAGCTTTGTAGACCACTCCTCTTGCCATCTACAATCCTTCTATCTCTCCACATGTAATTGATGTCACCTATCTCAGCTCGAGGCTCATCATGAATGTAATTGTAACATCTATGCTCCTCCCCAAAGCCAAGAATCTGGCTGAAAGTGACAAAGTCAACTCGATAGTGTCAACCATCAGTCATCCAATGAATCTCCTTAGAGGTCTGGTCATTGAAGTATGTGGCATAAAACTGTGCAAGGACCTCCTCATTCCAGTTATACTGGAAACCCATGATGTCTGGAAGCTAGAACTTGTCACAAATTTTGATTACCTTGTCAAACTCAGGCTCCTCCTTCTCTTGTATCTCATCCTAATCAATATACTATATCTTGATGATCTTGCTTTTCTTGGATGTAAGAATGGTAGTGGCATAAAAGTTAGAATGAAACTCATTCTAGAATCTGTAATCAATACCTAACTCCTTACGCACTGCATAGGGATTGATCCCCCTTGCCTCTTCCACCAGCTTCCAACTCTTGTAATAGTTGACAACTGCATGCTGGCGGGAGTCATCTAGAGGTCTCATGATGATCTCACCCTCAAAATCTCTCATGTATCTTCCATCAAACTCAGAGAGATGTTGTGGGGTGTTAGGACTGGCATTAGTGGTACAACCTATCATCTCTAGCCTCTCCTCATATTCAATGTATTGCTCGCACCTCCCCCTATCACCAAGACCCCTTGGAGCTACACTACTGCCTACTGCTGTTGACCTCCCTCGACCATGGCGAGGTGGATCCTTGTCTCTTTGCTCATTCATCTTTCTTTTTCCCCTTTGGTCATTATCTCCATGCTCCATCTTCTCAAATGAGGATTGGAGAGGGTAGACGAGCAACTGCTCGGGCCAAGAGCAGCAGCAGTCACTAGTGGCATTAGAAGATGGCCGACAACCACCACGGCATTACCAGAGACTAGCAGCACATGGCCAGGCAACGACGACGCATGGGCACGAGAGGAAGAGAAGGTACGGGCGTCAGTGTCGGGTGAGAATGAGGGAGAGAGGGAGTTACCATGGGCCTGGGTAAAGAGATAAGGTAGATGGGCCCTGTAGTAAAATAATTTGGCCGAATCTCAATTGAGATTCAAAGTGTGGCACTGCCATAGAGAAATGATGATGGATGTCCATATGCTTGGTTCTAGAGTGGCTTACGGGATTGTTTGCAAGCTTAATGGCACTCTTATTGTCATATAATAATGGGATTTTGATAAAATGACATCCGAAATCACGAAGAGTTTGCCTCATCCAAAGTAGTTGGGCACAACATGCACCGATCGCAACGTACTCGGCCTTGGTAGTGGAAAGGGCTACACAATTTTGCTTTTTAGAACTCCAAGACACTTGGGATCGTCCAAGCAATTGACATGTCCCCAAAGTTCTTTTTGATCTACTTTGCAACCGGCGGAATCAGAATCTGAATACCCAAGTAGATCAAACTTAGAGCCCTTAGGATACCACAAACCAAGGTTAGAAGTGTGTACTAAATATCTCAAGATTCTCTTAACGGCCACTAAGTGACACTCTTTCGGGTTAGCTTGAAATCTAGCACACATGCACACACTAAGCATAATATCGGGCCTAGATGCGCACAAATAAAGTAGAGAGCTAATCATGGAATGATATACCTTGGTATTTATGGCTTTCCCTTCAATGTTGAGATCAAGATGTCCATTGGTTGGCATGAGAGTTTTGATAGGCTTGGCATTCACCATGTCAAACTTCTTGAGCATATCATGGGTGTACTTTGTTTGACTAATAAAAGTTCCATCCTTCACTTGCTTGATTTGAAATCCAAGGAAGAATTTCAATTCACCCATCATGGACATCTCAAATCTCTTGGTCATGATCCTACTAAATTCCTCACAAAAAGAATGATTAGTACTACCAAATATTATGTCATCGACATATATTTGGCACACAAAAAACCTTGTTTAAGCAAGAATTCCTTAAGGCATTCATATCATGCTCTTGGTGCTTGCTTAAGCCCATAGAGCGTCTTTTGGAGTTTGTAGACATGGTTGGGGAACTTGAGATCTTCAAAACTAGGTGGTTGCTCAACATAGACAAGTTTTTGAATGGGACCGTTGAGAAATGCACTCTTCACATCCATTTGATATAGCTTGAAATTATGATGAGCGGCATAGGCTAGAAGCATTCGGATTGCTTCAAGTCTTGCCACCGGTGCATATGTTTCCTCAAAGTCCAAGCCCTCTACTAGAGTGAAACCTTGAGCAACCAATCTTGCCTTGTTTCTTGTCACCACACCATTCTCATCTTGCTTGTTGCGGAAGACCCACTTAGTGCCAATGATATTGGTGTTGGGTCTCTCCACCAAGGTCCACACTTGATTTCTTTCAAAATTGTTGAGCACATCTTGCATGGCCATCACCCAATCTAACTCTCCAAGTGCTTGTTCTACCTTAAGAGGCTCCAAAGAGGAAACAAATGAGTAATATTAACAAAAGTTTGTTAAATGTGAACAAGTTGTTACCCCTTTTCGAAGACTCCCAAGGATGTTATTAATGGGATGATCCCACTGTATTGTTTGCCTTAGCCTTGGATGCTCAATGACCTCTTGTTCATCTTCTGGATCTTCATCATCTTCTTGATTGAATATGGGTTGTAGGTTCTATCCTTGAATCGGAGTTGGACTTGCTGCTGCTGTTAGAGGGAGTGCGGCACTGCTGCTCTTATGTGCGACACTATCGCTCTACTGATTTGTAGCAGGGGCTGGCTCCCCCTTGGCATTAGGTACATCAATAGAACTTTGTTCATCAGTGGCTTGAGGAACTTCCACTTTAGTGACTTTGTCTTCTTGTGGTCTTATATCACCAATAGCCAATTGCTTGATTGCTTCACATGGTGGATCCTCCTTTTCTACAACACTTGAATCAACTTGCTCCACAAAAGAGGTACAGCGTCTTATACTCATCTAGCATTGTCCTTGCTATGTTAATTAGTGTACGATTCTTCCTCTCTACTATACATTTTGTTGAAAGGTGTATGGAGTTGAGAACTCCTACTTGATGCCTTCATCAAGAAACTACTCAACTTGGGTGTTTTTGAATTCGGTCCCATTGTCGCTTCTCATTTTCTTGACGGGGACACCAAACTCCTTTTGAGCTCTTCTAACAAAAGTCTTCACTTTGTCTCTAACTTGACACTTATCAAATAAGAAAAAAACCCAAGTGAAATGGGAATAATCATCAACAATAACAAGACCATATTTGTTACCCCCGATACTTAGGTAGGCGATCGGTCCAAAGAGATCCATGTGTATGAGCTCCAACGGTTACGTTGTGGTCATGATGCTCTTTGGTGGGTGAGGTACGCCAACATGCTTTCTGGCTTGACAAGCGCTACATATCCTATCTTTCTCAAAGTGAACATTTATTAGCCCAAGGATGTGTTCGTCCTTTTGAAGTTTGGCCAAGTTCCTCATCCCAACATGGGCTAGTGGGCGATGCCAAAGCCACCCCATGCTAGATTTTACCACTAAACAAGTCTCAAGATTAGCTTTACTTTTATTGAAATCAACTAGGTAAAGCTTGTTCTTTAAATAACTCGTAAAGACAATAGAGAAATCCTCCCTTCTAAAGACTTTCACACCCTTATCTGTAAAGAGACAATTGAAGCCCATCTCACATAATTGAGAGATGAACAATAAATTATAACCTAACAAATCAACATGTAAAACATTTGTAATTGAATGCTCAAGGGTTGTAGCAACTTTACCGAGACCAATCACATCCCCCTTAGAGTTGTCTCCAAAGAGAATATTTTTATTTGAGTCCATCTTCGGGGTATATGATGAGAACATACTCCTCTCTCTGGTCATATGATTTGTACATCCACTATCAAGCACCCAACTTGACCTATCAGAGGAGTATGCCTGCAAAACAGATTTAGTTGCTTGATTTAGGTTCCCAATTTGACTTGGGGCCTTGCATGTTAAATAAGATTCTTCCTTTCTAACATATTTGGCAACCACTTTTCCACTGTTGTTATTCCTTAAAACAAAACACGAAGTCAAGCTTTGTCGAGGTGGTTGAAACTTTGGTTGGTATGCATATTTGTTCATAGTGCCCCACACTGATTCCTTTGGCTTCTGCAGAACCTGTTTCTGCTAGGACACCTTCTTCTTGGGCTTAGTTTGATCAGGAGCATAATTCGTAGCCTTCCCATTTTTGCGGGGAGCGGCACAGCCGGCCTTCACTACGGCACTACTGTGGTGCGGCACTACTGCTCTGGACTACTACACTACCGCTGTCAATGAAGGTTGATCTGTATCATCTCTTTTTTCCTCTCAAACTTGACACACTCATAGCCATTTATGATCTTTCTTCCATTTGTCTTGGCTCCTGCAGTGTGCCCAAGCCCATGCTTGATTGAGGGGTGTCTCCCTTGCTTGAATTGAGGCACTTTTGAATTATTTGCCTTCTTGTCACTTACTTGAGCCTTACCACTCAAGCAGCCCTTGCCATTGATCTCATTGAATCTAGCAATTTCTTTTCTCATTGCCTCCATATTTGCAAGGTTAGTGGAATAAGCATTCAAATCAATATTATAACATTTTCCACAACCTTGACTAGTGGAGGTAGTAGAGGCATCCTTTGCCTTAGAGGGATGTGAGTTGCTATCCCAAAGAATGTTATATTGTAGCTTAAGTTCTTTGTGCTTTTCATCTAAGTCACAATACTTTTTCTTGAGAGCAATATTTTCTTTCTTTGTGATAGCATGGTCCCCTTGTTCTTTGGCCAAGGCCTTGCGCAAGGATTCTACCTCACTTCTCTCTAATGCAAGAGCTTCCTTGCTAGCAATGTAGAGATCCTCTTGTTAGATAAAAGTTTCCTCTCTAGATTCTAGCTTGGCTTGGACACTCTCTAAGTCCTCTATTAGTTTAGTAATAAATAGTTTGGTCTTTCCATCTAAGTTCTTAGTTAATTTATCAATTTCTTCATCACTGGATTCATCATCACTAGAGCTATCACTAATATCACTACTAGAGATATTACTAAGAGGTGGAGGTGGAGGAGTTTTTGAAACGACCCCAATTTCCGCGAAGGGAAATCCACAGCGTCGAAGTGTAATAAGATCGTTGTAGATCATATTACCCAATTTCTAGTTGAATATCACATCCATACAATGATAATATCAGAGTACAATTAGTGCGGAATTACATAATTTATTACATCGCCGCATTGGCGGAATCAAAAGTAGCATTCATTCAGAACAACTTGAGGATAAGATCGCCAAACTCGAGCGTAGGCATGAATCCCTCAATCGTCAAACTCCTCAGAGCTACACTCCTCAGCAGAACCTGTATGCCAAAATTTATCAGTACGATTTGTACTGGCCACTCCCAACCCTATGAGCATTGCGTTGTGGTAATTGGATGCAAGTCGGATATATTCAAAGGAACCTATAAGGCTGGGGTTTCCTATGTATTCAGCATATCAAGTTCATAATAATAGTTGGTCAAGTTTTAACACCATTCACACACATTTCACCCTCTTTCCCACTCCTGAGCCAGGTTTCGATCTTGGGATCGATATACCACCATATCCACACCATCACCATACCACACCCGTACCATCACTCAGTCGACAGGCCAACTCCCTCTCGGCACTGTCTCAAGGCCCGTAGCCCCTGGCTACGACCGACACTCTCTCACAGGGGAAGAAGAGAAGGACTCGTCTCACTATCTAGTTTAAGCAAAACCTAGGAAAGGTCCATAGCCGACAAGTCGGCACATGTATCGATCGATCAACCATATACTCTGCAGAGGTTTTACATAACCACAAGATCCGCCTTCCTCGCTGACCGTCGTCAACTAGGCTGATTCCGGCTACTTGCTAGCCTAGGATAATGCCACTCTACCATTCAGCCCTAGTTCACCCCAAGTCAAGTCTGGGGTGGCTAAAACTGTGAGTCATGAGCCAGGTCCACAAGGTCTCCATGAAGTCTCGGAAGGGTGTGGGGGAAATCCTCCGCGCCCCGTACCTCCTTACACTGTCCGCTATCAACCTAGCAGTAGTGGCAATATCCTACCAAGTAGTCTAGCCGTCCCGCACCATATAGGGCGAGTGGTACGTAAGGCTTCCCGGTGAATCTGAGTACTAGTAAGTCCTTAGGGATGACCAAGCCATAATGTCTCCATCAGGGTTTCCATTTACCGTGCCACCACAGCACCTCCATCCCGGGCTCCACCCATCATAGGTTCACACCCAGGTCCTCCTCATATACCATTTACCCACCACAGGTATCCATTTCCAGGGGTGCCCAGGTAGCATCCCATAGCAAGACTTGCCCCAGTCTCATCGTATACTCCAACTTGGTCGACACAACCCTCACCCTCCACACACCCAAGTCACACACGTAGCACTCTCCCCATAGTCTAGGTAACACCAATTCCCACCACGCACATAGTATAAGCGTAGAAGTATAAATAATGAAATACATAGTAGCAAGCGTGTGTCTAGCCTAATAGCAGGGTATGCAGGGGTAAGGTTGCGTCAAGGTAAAGGCTTTCAAGCAAGCATACTACCATGCAAGTCCTAGCATAATATAATTGTAGCAGTAAAGTAAAGCGATAGCAGTTCTATATTAGCCATGCGTAATAGGTGCTACGAGGTTGGGTGGGATGTGGCACCTTCAGTGTAGTCATCTCCGTTCTCCTCACGGTACTCACGGTCCTCGTCTGTCAGGTTCTCCGAGTCTGCAACGTTTGCATTATAGTCGCGTTAGCGACGTCTATAGAGTAGCACAAAGAAGCAATGAAAGTTCAAAAGAGTCAAATGCACTCAAACATGAGTTCATTGTGTAGAGCTTGATTTTAGATGAATTTTGGTCCTGGTTTCGTATTTTTTCGAGGTCGTATGAATTAGTTATGAATTCCTGAAGTTTAAATCTATTTCTGAAAATGGAAAAGGCTGAATTAATCCTAGGCTGACACGTGTCATGGTGTCACTGGTCAACGTGGCATGCTGACGTCAGCATCTGACGTGTGGGTCCAGCGTGTCTGTGCTGCTGACATGTGGGGCCAAGTCAACGGTCAACATTGATCGGTCAACGGTCAATACGTGTCGGGTCTCAAACGGGCCTTGGTGGGCTCGGGTCAGGCCAGTGTGGGCTGGGCCAGGCCGAACATGTGGCGTGCTATGGCGCAGCCACGTCACGGCCATGGGCTCTTATTGGGCTTCGTCCGCAGCACGGCTCACATCGTGTGGCTCACGGTGGACCAGCGCTCTTGGTCCATGGTCCTAAGGTAGGGTCCATGGTGGACCGAGCCCATCGTCATTTCTCCTCGGCTCGGCTCATGTGCACCGAGTGCAGGGTTGCGCTGCTCACCTTGCCCCTTTCTCCTCTGTTTCTTCCTCGGCGCGCTCCTGCCGGCGACGTGCTCACCGATGAGCTCCCGCGATGGCTCAGGCATCCATTTGAGGTGGGGAAAAGCCTCCCTGTGCCATGGCGACTGCAATGGTGGAGTCAGGGTGACGGATGGTGCATCCTAAGTTACTAGACACGGTGAACGACGGCTCGAGCACAACCGGCGTGCGGGAATGGCGCGGGTGCAGCGGCATTGGCCGGCTCTGTGGTGCGCATGGGCGTCACAATGCTCCAGCGGGCATGTAGGGTAGGTCGAGGGGTCCTCTAGGGCCTCCGATGGCTTTGGCCACGGCGAACGGCCTTCCGATCATGTCGGCGGCGTCGGTGTGGTGGCTATGGCCTCGGAGGGCGTCACAGTGGGGCGTGTAGGCTCCTACGGAGCCGTGTGGACGCGGCGAGGGCGTCCAGAGCTCAGGGTAGGACTTCTGGTTTCTAGGTGGCCGGTAAGGTCTTCTCGGCGGCCATGGCGACATGGTGATGATGGCGACGCGCGCGGGTCACTACGGGCTCTTGCGGGGTGGTCATGGCATGCGCATGAGTTACCTGTGGTTTCAGCGAATGGAACGGGCGAGTCAAGGAGGTGCCAGGCGCTCCCGGCGGTACTGGCCACGGCGGTCGGTGCTCGGACCGGTGGTTGGGTGCTCGGACCAGTGGTTTGATGTTCGGACCGGTGGTCGAGTGCTCGGACCAGTGGTCGGCTGCTCATACCTGTGGTCTAATGCTCGGACTGGTGGTTGGGTGCTTGGACTGGTGGTCGGGTGCTTGGACTAGTGGTCGGGTGCTCGGACCAGTGGTCTGGTGCTCGGACTAGTGGTCAGGTGCTCGGACCTGTGGTCTGGTGCTTGGACCGGTGGTGGCTGTGTCATGGCGGCGACGTTGCGAGCGCAGCATGCGTGCTCGGCTACAGCGTCCGGGAAACCTAGAGAGGCCTACAGCGTCCAAGGGCTCAGGGATGGTCACGGTCAACGTGAGTGTGCTGTGCTGGTGTGCATAGAGGCCGGGGATGGCCTTGGCCTACGCGCTCACGGTATGGAGCGCCATGGCCGGAGTAGCAAGGTCCAGTGGTGAGCAGGGAATGAACCGAGGCTCACTGTGGGTGCTGTGGAAGAAAGGATGGTGGTGCAGTGTCGAGTTGCGGCCATGTAGCTCCGGAAGCAGTGCCGTGCAGTGCCGACCCATGATCGTGATGACGACGACGGCATCGCCCTCGGCTCCGGTGACTTTGGCAGCGTGCGGGGCTCCGATCCTCCTCTCACGATCTCCTTCTCGGCCCTCTACTCTCGGTGTGGTGTGGCTGTTGGGCCACCAAGCGGTGGCGGAGGCTGAGGGAGAAGCTAGGGCACCAGGCGTGAGCGGCGTGCGGGCTGGCTTTATAGCCGAGCGCCATGCCTCCCAGGGCGGATGGCATCGTGCGGTGGAGGCAGATGCATTGCATCAGACGATGGTGCGGGGTTGCGTGGGCGGGGCGCAAGGGGACAGGGTCATGCCTCGGGCGTGACCCCCTGGCCCACCCCTGCCACAGCTGTCGGGCGCCGGTCGCATAGGCGGTTGAGGCGTGGGTGAGGAAGACGACACTGTAGACGGGGGGTGCGGCTGACATGCGGGGTCTAGCGGCCAGTGGCTGCGAGCGAGGCAGACGGGTGCGCGGGCGTGGGCGACGCGCTGGGCCGGCTCGTGGGCTGCGTATGTGTGCGCCGGTGCAAGGTGGGCGCGGTTGGGCTGGCTGGGCCGCGAAGCCGAGCAGCCTAGGCTGCGAGGCCTTCTTCCTCGTTTCCTTTTTTTGTTTTTCATTTCATCTCTTTTGTTTGAATTCGAATTTGGTCCTACAATTTGAATTCCAAATTGGTGCACCTAATTTATTGGAGTTGTTAAGCATATCATAACTCAAATGGAAATCCAAATCACATTCAATGTATGCAACACTTATTTGTTAGAATTTAAATAAATGCAATTAACTAATGATATGCCATGCTTATGTGTTAACTTGGGTTGGGGTTAGACCTAATGCATTTCTTAGGTTGGGTTACTATACATGACACACATCATCACATGGAAGTTTTGAGAAAAAATTTATAGTTGGTATTTTTGGTGTGTGGATTTTTGGGTTGTTACAGTTTTGGCCTTAGATTTAGATTTTACCTTCTCACCCTTTGCCATAAGACAAGTGTGAGGGGAGTAGTAGTCATCATCGGACATGTTGGTGAAGAGTCTTGGTGAAGAAGATGGCTCATGGATAGCAATGGTTGTAACTTTCTCATCTTCTTCACTTGAGCTTCTAATAGATGAATCCCATTGATGCCCAATGTGAGCTTCTCCTATGTTTTCTTGCTCTTTCTCTGGTCAGCCTTGTCCTCCTTATTCTCTTTCTTATACTTGTTCTCCTTGATCTCATGTGGGCACTTGACAATAAAATGATCGGTGCTTCCACAATTGTAGCATGTCCTCTTCTTCTTGTTTGGAAACTTCCTCTTTACTACCTTGTACCCTTGCTTCTTCAACCCTTTGTGAAACCTCCTCATAAAGAGAGCAACATCATTCACTTTTTCATATTGGTCATCATCATGTTCACTCTCACTAGAGGATGAGGTGGTCTCTACTCTTTTTTAAACTTGCTTGATTGCTTTGGGCTTGCTTGTAGAGCCTTGCTTGCTTGATTTGTTGGCCTTGAGAGCTACAGCTTTGATCTTGATGCCCTCTAGCTTTGCTTGCAATTCTCCAAGTTTCTTTCTCTCATTTTATTCTTTTCTTTGCATGTCAAAGGTCAAGATCCTCCCAAGTACATCATTTGGTGTGAAGTACTTAAACTTCTTCTTGTCTCTAATTAGAGTTACTACGGTCTCATTTCTTGGTGAATAAGCTTCCAATATAATCTTGACAACTTTGTGATCATCTAGCTTATCACAATCATAGTCTCTAATCTTGCCTACCATGGCCATCAATCTATCAAACATCTCTTGTGGCCCTTCTCCATCCAAGATAACAAATTGGTTGAGCTTGGACATCAACAAATCAATTCTTGCTTTTCTCACTTTGTCAACCCCTTCATGTGCAAGATACAAAATATCTCAAATTTGCTTGGCACCATCCATACCAATCACTCTATTGTACTCATCACCATCCAAGGTACTTAGTAGCACACTAGTAGCTTGACCGTTGAGGTGGATGATTCTCATTTCTTCCATGGTTTGATTCTTGGGATCAACCGGTGGCTCAAATCCATTGTAAACAACCTCCCAAATGCCAGGATGAAGACCTATAAGATAGGCTCTCATCAAGTGCTTCCACTTGGCAAAGTTAGTCCCATTGAAATGAGGTAACTTGCCCACGGGCATATTAATGAAAGACTTGCGATCATGGTTAGTCATAGACATAGAAGAATAGTTAAAGGATACGATGGTATATTTGTTGTCGTCATTCTTCTTGTCCTTTCCTTTCTTGTCCTTCTTACTATGCACTTGGTAAGACTTATCATCATCACCATCTTTAGAGCTAGTAGATAGCTCACTTGAAGAAGCATTGGAGACTTTTGCTTCTTATTCCTTCTTCTTTCTTGCTTATCTTCTTTTTCTTCTAGCTTCTCTTGAGTCTTCTTTCTTCTTTTCTTGCTTTCTTCTCTACTAACCGCTGCTGCTCCTTCTTCTTCTTCTCTCTTGCTTCTCTTTTCTCTTTTCTAGCTGCACTTCTTCTTCTTTCTTCTTCACTTTGAGCTTTTTCGGCATCAGTTGCCTCTAGCTACGGGGGCATGGAGTTGCTTGCTGTAGAGGCGCTAAGCTCATTGTTGTCGGTATCATGTAGCCCAATGTCCTCTGGATTGATATTGATGGGCTTCACAACACTGGATCCTCCTCTAGGTCTATACCTCATGCGGGGAAGCGCACACGAGGTAACTTGGCTTTGATACCACTTGTAGGATCTCTAGAACACCTAGAGGGGGGTGAATAGGCCTATAAAAATTCAACTCAAACCGAAATCAAATTCACCCGCAGCACTGTCGCTCTGTGAGCATGACACTACCGCACCTGCAGGAGAGATTAGTTCATAGTTCAAAATCTACCCAACAAAATTTAGATTGGGAAATTTTCTTATCTTCCTGCAGAGTAGTAGATCACAGATCGACAGCTAAAAAGTTGTGGGAACACCACACACAAGTAGATCAGTCTCAAACTCTAGAAATCACCTCAATCAACAATATGCAATGTTCGCCTAAACGGCCAGTAAACGGTAAACGGTGGTAAACTGTTTTGTTTAGGGGGTAAACGAAAATTAAACGGTTGACCGTTTAAACGGTCAAAAATGGGGAAAATGGTCTAAACGGCCTAAACGGAATAGAGATAAACAACATTACAAGGGCTAAATAGTTGTTTAAACGGTTCTTTAGGTGAACACGACGTAAATCTAGTTCAGTTTTGTATGGATAAATTTGTATACTTAAGTTTATTATATTTATAAATGTGTACACTTGATATGTTACACGCATAAATATCTATATTTGGTTCTTTTCACATGCATAAATATATATACATACCAAAATAATTGATTTTTACTCGGATAAATATGTATAAATGCTAGAATACTTGATTTTTTACATGCACATATATAATTATATGTATTTTTTTTTAAAAAGTACAAAACCGTTTAGACTGTTTAACTTCATTTAAACACCATGTAAAAAGCCTATACGCTAAACGAAGGGCGGTCGTGTAAAGACCGTTTACCGTTTAGGAAAACATTGACAATATGTCATGCAAGTAATGTAAATCAAGCACAAGTGACATAATGATTTTGTCCCGTGGTTCGGCTCGTCACCAAGGCTTGCCTACCTCCACGTTGTTGAGGTTAGCCACTAAGGCTTGGAGCTTTTCAACCCTTGCTCGTTCTCAAGTCAAGAGACTTAACTCTTGAGATGAGGGGTGAGTTTACTAGCTTCAAGAGATGGTTAAAAACCTCCCAGGGCTACCACACATGTTGGCAAGCTCCACAGGTGATGCTCTAGCCGGCTAGGGGCCAAGCTCCAAGAGTAACAAACACAACCGCCAATCAAAATATGAACCAAGTGCTCTTTAGAGTTTGAGAATCAATGGAGCTGCTCTCTAATCAAGTTTGGGACCCTTTTTCCTCAAGGATTAATGGAGAAATCAATAGATTTGCTTGAGAGCTTGAGGTCAACAATGGAGTGAGAGAGGGAGAGAGAGCTCCAGCTCTATTTTGGACGTGCTGAAGTGAGGAAGAGGAGAGCTAGTTGCCATTGGGGAGGAAGAAGAAGGTATGTATACCCCCACCCCCAACGGTCACTTAAATCGCAGATAGCCATTGGGGAGAAAAGGGAAAGGTATATATACCCCTAGCCCTCAACAGACACCGCACCCAAGGGATCGGGTGAGACGAAACCCACGGCCTCGAGGTCAGGCGAGACGGAGCCCGTGGCCTCGGGGATAGGCGAGACGAAGCCCGTGACCAAGGGATCGGGCGAGCCAGAGCCCATGACCAAGGGGTCAGGTGAGCTGGAGCCCATGACCAAGGGGTCAGGCAACCTTTCTTCAAGTGCGGCAGTGCCGCACCACGTAAGACAGCAAGGGTAATAGTGAAGTGTAGACTATATTAACTGTGAATCTGAGGATGCATGTGGTTGTTTGAGCACCTAGTAGCACATATTAGCTTAAGCATTGTGCCCCCATTTGTAGTACGGCTTTTCCTATACTCAAATTCAATATCTAAAAGAATTTCAATCCCTTTGAGTTTGAAGCCATCTACATTTGTAATTGGGGCTTCTCCGTTTCATGTAGCATTCTTGAATATAAATTCCCTGCTTGTCATCTCGATAAATCTCATTAGTTCTCTAATTGTGTGGTCATTATCACCAAAACCCACAATTAAGGCTTGATTGCACTTTCAAAATTGACTAGCACACCCTCGGTCACGACCATCCGGTCCGGCGCCTATCCTAAGTCTGGAGAGAGCTCGGGATCTACTCCGCGCGGTTTCTCTCGGCTTGCTGCGTGTCGGCGGCTCCCCGTCACTTTTTTGTCATCGACAAGTGGAACATCTAATAATGCACACTCGTTACCTAGATGGCCGCGACCACAGGATCATTGGTCACCGAGGCGTTTGCCGCGGCCACGATGACGGCCTTCACCATGAGTCGACGCCTGCAGCGCCACCGCAACATTACAACAGCTTGAGCGCGAGGTAGAGCAAGGACACCCCCAACTCCATCCAACGTGAGGAAGGCGGTATGCCTCTAAGGGGGTATATGCTCCCGTCTAGGATGGGTGCACTGGAGGGGTCTCCTGCAGTACACCCATCCCAATGCGTGTCCAACGGCATTGGGCATGGGAGTATATGCCCTTGAGGGCAAAAAAACTGCGTCCAAGGAAGGCGTGCAACAGTGGGCTGAGTTTGCCGCTCTTTTCAGCATTGTGCGGCTCAGGACAAATTTCAAATACCATAATACACTATATTTTAGGACGGAAAAAGTAGAAGACAATTATTTGTATAACTTAGCTCTTATAGTTTGACTTATAACCAAACATCTTGCTCTATTATTGACCTTGCTCTGAGAAGGTGGTGCATGGAGAAGATGGTTTGAGAGACTTGTAGTTAAAAGGACCCATTGTCTGGCTATCCTATGTAGCTACAAGTCTAAATTGCATATTTTGTTGGACTAGAATCAATGACATAAAATTGCATACTTTTCTAGACAGTGGAAGTACCAGTGTTAGTACTGTATAAAGCTCGGGACAAGCCCTCCGAAAAGATCTTAAAATTGAAGATAGGGAAAGCTAGAAATTACTGTTTGAATTGTCACATGACGTTGGTCTCAGTCCCTCTCACGTCTGCTGATTTTTCCAAGCAGTTGCCAATCAACTGAGCTGCATGGCGTAGCTAACCTCGGGACTGTTTCACTGTTTGCACGCCTAACACAAAACAGTGATCCCAGTGTTGATCTTGATAACGAGCTCTGGAACAAAAAAGTTTAGTTTGTACCAGCCACACGAAAAAGCTGACATGAGAGCTGTTCGTTTGATGGTGGCTTGTCGTAAACGATCGTAAATTTCTAGCCAGAATAGTATTTTTCTCTCACACAAACCAGCCAGCGGTACTTCTTCACGAACCAGCAACGATATGAACCAGTCAACCGAACACGCTGTTAGAATTCGTGCTGCTCCTACAACACTACAAGTTTTGGAAAAGGAACTGTCGATGTTTTACCACTGATAGCCTACCACGGGGGTACTCAGGACAGTTGTTCGGGCTTCGGCAAATAGTGGAACTCGGCGGTTACGCAAAGAGACTCACGATTTATACTGGTTCGGGCCCTCGACTTGGTCGAGTAATAACCTTACGTCCAGTTCGGCGCTAGCCTGTTTGCGTCGTATTGCTTTGAGTATTGGGTGTGAGTTGCATTTTTTACAAGGGATATCCTCACCTGCCCTTTATAGTCCAGGTGTTGAGAGGAGTTGTTTATGTTCTACTCGGATACAAGGTCAGAGTCCTAAGCTATGCTTCAGGCGCCTTTCCTTGTATAATCCGAATTGGAGTTTTGGTCTTACACGTTGCTTTGCTCCTTGCTCTTCTTGGTGATTGGGTTGTGGGCCTTGTTACTAAGGCCACTTCCCTATAGTACGATCTATGGGGGGGCGTAGGGTTCCCCATCGACAAGTCCCCGAGCATTTCATGATTGAGCTTCAAGGGCCGAGTTGTTGTAGACTTGATCCGGGTTCTTCTTGAAGTGAAATCTTGAGATGGTCTTCTTTGATTCTTCTTCTGACTGATGTGTACTTTTGCTGAAAAAAGTGCACTCAGTGAGTGCAGCCCCCGAGCCTCAGCTGTTTGGCACAAAAAGCTAGAGGGTCTTTCTGTCTTGATGTCCTCTAAGTTCTTTTCTTTTGAGTGCAGCGAGTGCAATTTTTGCAAAAATTTACACTCATTGAGTGTAGCTCTCGAGCCTCTTGTTTTTTGGTACAAAAAGCTAGAGGGTCAAAATATTAAAAATGTACTTTTCTGTGGTGGGTACTTGTAGCCCCCGAGCCTTCTCCGGGTTCTTTTCTTTCAAAAAGAAATCGGATGAAGGGTCTTGATGTGTTGTCGTTTGTTGTAGTCTTGAGTTCTTATATTCTTGGTCCTTCATCTTTAAATCCGAGCCACCGGGCGTAGTTGAAGCGAATGCCAAACCCCCCGAGCTTATTGTTTGACTAAGCTGTGATGTTCTTCTGAGTTGTTTTTATTCATCTAGGTTGTTTCTAGATTTCTCTGGTTCTTGATGTACCTCTTCCAGGTTGTTTGCACTTCGTCTAGGTTCTTTCTGAACTTGTATGTACCTCATCTGGATTGTTTTCTGATCACTCTAGGTTCTTTTTTGTCTTGATTTCTGTTCCCAACTTATCTGGGTTGTTTTTCTTCAATATGGGTTCTTTCTGATCTTGACTTGATCTCTGTCTCTCCTTGTTGGGGTTCTTTTCTGATCAATCCAGGTTCTTTCTAAGCTTGTCTTGGTTCTTGCCGCACCTTGTCGGGGTTCTTTTTTGATCAATTTGGGTTGTTTCTTGACTTATCTGAGTAAAGTAGCTCTCAGGAGCGTGTTTTTCCTGATCTCATGGTACAGTGTAGCTTTCCTTCTTTGTTGGTTATGGTTCCGCCTTGAGTAGGAAATTCTTTCTTCAATTCTTTCCTCATTCGTAGATATGCTGTGTGTGAGGTTGAGCAGCCGCCAGGCTTTTGTATACTTGATAACTTTCGCATTGGCAGTTAGAAGAGTTCTTGTGATGTAGCTTCCATGATTGCTCTATCTGCCTGCTGAGGGTTGCAACCTCAAATTCCACTAGGTTCTTTGCTGCCACTCTAGAATGATCTCCTTTGCTTTCTTTGTTGAATTTATCAGATCTTGTACTCCGTTGTAATCTCAATGTTCTTCGAGTCAAAGAAATGAATAAGATGGTTTCTGCTGGAGGCCGAGTTGTCTATTACTGTATCCGAGTTCTTCTCTGTATCTACATGCTTTGGCTGTAGTGTAGTATTGTTGCCGACTTGTTGTATCCTTTTTCTATGTTGCTTCTTTGTGAATGGTTTTGGCATCTAACCGTTGAGATCTCATCGGACCATTGCTTTCTTTTTCCGTTATGCATGTCATTGATTGCGGAATGGTAATTTTTGGTGACCGTTTTCACTTGGGTTGCGTGGGCCATGTATTTTTCCCTTTATAAAAATGACTACCATGTTATTGTTGCTCCACTTGCCTTTGCGGTGAAAAATTCCTCAATCCTCGTTGCTGAGAAAACCCTAGCATTGCCTCTGCCGCCTCAAATCTCTTACTGCTGCTGCTACTGCATCTGGCCCTTGCTTTCGATTGATGGTAAAGAAGAACAAGGGCAAGGGTGAGTTTGTTGACGAGGAGAAAACTCTTAAGCAAATTGACAATCCTGAGTTCATGGCCATGAGACAGATGCAAAGGCAGTTCCCGAAGCCGTCGACGTAGGAGGCGGAGCTGGATCTGCTTATTGCGCATGGGCTCATTTAGGAGAAGTTTCTTTCCAATTACTTGCTGCCTGGTGAGCATGTGATTTCGTCCCCTTCTCCCGATCAATCTGTTTTGTTCATTCCTTTTGTGCGAGCGGGGCTCTGTTTTCCCCTGTCCGATTTCTTGTTAGAATTTCTTGGACTTATCAGATTCAGCTTCATCATCTTACCCTGAATGGGGTTCTTCTCCTTTCTGCCTTTGCACATCTTTGCGAAACTTTTATTGGAATCCTGCCTCCTCTTCTCCTTTTTCGTTATTTCTTTTGTATGCGGCTATCTAATTCTAAAAATCCTCCTTTGTTTGGCTGTTGTCTCCTTCAATCTCGTCAGGGATGTAAAGAAACTTTCCCTTCTCTTACTCTTTCTGATTCCCCAGATCCTTCTTGGCTTATTCTAGACGCCGAGTTGTCTGAAGAAATCGTCCTTGAACGGTTGGGGTGGATTCTTAGTGGTGTCTCGGTGATGCCCGCTCGTGTGGGCGAGTATGATGATGCTCATCCTCCTCCTGAGGTATGCGTAATCTCCTCCGAGTTCTTTTTTATTGTTTATAATTTGCATCTATTGTTGACTTTGCCTGATCTCTTATTGCAGGGTTTTGGTCGAGCTTTTAAGCTCGAGATAGCTATTGCTGGTGGCGGTGAGGCTGCCGTTGAAGAGCTCGCCGAAGAAAAAGATGAAGATGATGATGTTGTTGCTGGTCCTACGGTAGTTGCTGCCACTGGGCCGGGTTCTTCTTCCGCCAAGTTTATTACTGGCTTGTTTGAAGGTCAACACTCCTATGTTGAGTATGTCCCTGATCCCAGAATTGCTCAATATATCTTGTCAACTAGGAAGCAGCGAACTGAGGTTGTTTCTAAGCAATCATTGCCCAAGAGGCGACGCTCAACTTGTCAAATTTCTTCAACAGGTAATATTCTTGTAGGTGAGCTTGTGCTTAGCCTTTCTCGAGTTGTTTTCCTGGCTTTGTTTTGACTTGTCTTGCTAATCCGAGCTTTGATTATTGTTTTGATAGAAGGTCAGTCTGTTGCCTTGAACGAGGTGGAGACTGAGGATGAGGTCCCCTTGACCACTCGGCCGTAAGTCTTCTGCTGTAAATTTCCTTGTGCTTCTCTTTTTGCTCATTTCCTCGATAACTGAATTGCTTTTTTCAATATAGTCGTGAACCGGCACCCTGTGCCTCAAACGTGACAGTTGCTTCTGCTTCTGTCCTAGAGGCTATCCCAGTCCCCTCCTTTGAGGTGGTTGTGAATGATTTGTTTGATGTGCTACTCCTAAGTCTTGGCTTCTTGGAGGTGGCAGGTAGCTTCAAGAAGGCTATCAAGTAAGTTCCAGCTTCTTTTCTCTTTGTCTTGATAATTTTTGCTTCTATCTTTGATTAATCCAGGTTCTTTTTCAAATGTAGGCCTTCTGAGGATGCCTCATCTTCTCTAGCCCTTGGGGCTGAAAAAACTTTACAAGAATCTGCTGTTGGTAAGCTCTTATTTTGCCTTGCCTTTCTACCTTTTGTATAATTTATGTATCTTATATCCTTATAATTCTGGTTTTTGTAGCTTCTCCTCCTCGTGTTGCTCCTCTTGAGCCACATGTTGAGGAGCAAAATGTTAGAGCCCTAGTGTCCTCTCAGGAGGAGCACCGGGTTGTGGATAGTCCTTCAGGGATTTTTGCTGCTGCTCTCCTGCTGCCTGGTTCAACTCTTCTGGATGCTCTCGAGGCTACAACTCGGGTTGACATGGCCATGGGTGAGGGTTCTGATAATTACCCTCCCCCTGTTTCTGCTGCTGATGCTGGTCGGCCGTCGACATCTGGGCTGAGTACTCTTCTGCTATCTCGGTCAGGAGAGGAAATGGCTCAATTTGGCTGTATTGAACGATTGGCCAAGTTGGTTTCTTCATGGGAGGCTTATGGCGCCAAGCTCAAGGTAATGTACTAAATTTCTTTGCCTCTTTACTTTCATTCTTCCCTATCTCTTATTTCTCATAAGATTTTTCCTTGCCATAGTCTTTAGTTGAAGATCAAGATCTCTTGTTTGGTCCTCAAGAGATGCGATCTGCTGCCCTGATTGAGGCCGACTTGAAGAATGCTGAGTCCGAGTTAACTTGGGTTTGTGCCGAGCTGGCTCAGGAGAAGGAGCAGCGTAGAATTATGGAAGTTTCCCTCAATGCTAGGGTTGCAGATGCTGATGCTGTCCAAGATTCTTCTCTGAAAGCTCCAAAAATAATGCTAAATCTGTAAGTACCCTTGCTGATTCAAAACTACAAGAGGCTCAGGATTTATTTGCCCAGGCGAATTTGATGAGAGCTGGTGCTGATTGTGATATTGTTTAGGCAATGAAGTCAGTACAAGACTTGCAGGGGAGGTTGAAGGCTGCTCATGAGCAATTCTGGGCTCTTTATGCTATAGTCGCTCCAATCATTGCTTCAGTCTATCGACGAGAAGATAGAGATCTAGGCCTTGGAGGCATAATATCGGTGCTTTCTTCCTGGTTTTATGATTTTGTAAGGGGTGGCTTTCACCGATGCATCAACAATGTGGTTTCATATGTCTGGGTTGTTGCTCCTGATGCCCCTCTCGAGCGGATTACTGAAGCTTCTGTAACGGCTAAATTTTCAAGACAGTGGGAGGAGGCCAAAGTAGAGCTTAGTGGTCTATCAAACCAAATCTTGGAATAGATGAATGTGCTTCCTGCTATGCCTCCAGCTCCTTAGACATGTTGTGTAATGAACTTGTGGTTTCTTGTAATATATTCTTGTTTCTGTGAATATGATCAGGGTTTGCCCTACTTTTGAATCTGTCTTTGACTGCTATGAGCAGGCTTTGACCTGTCTTTCTTTTACTATATTTGTCTAATTTCTGAGTAGTCCTTTCACTTTGTGTGACTGGTTTTGTCGCTCCTCAGATAACAATAATTGACTGCATGTTGATATCTGGTTTGTAGAGTTGTTTTTTGCCACCCTTTTGGGGGTGGGATTTGATCATACTGCTTTCTTGAGTAGATAGCCATCCTTGAAGGGTTGTTTCCTGCCGCTTTTGGGGCGAGTTGGTCGGCCATTCTTGCCAGATTGTACAATTGTTTCGGCTGCTCTTGGGCCGAGGCAATTGGTCATGTTGTTCTTGGGGTAGGCAACCGAGTTGTAAATTTATAGATGCCGGTTGCTGGGCGAAGTAGTCGATCGTATCGCTCTTGAGGTAGGTGACCGAGTTGTTGGAGTGATTGTGCCACTCTTGGGGTGAAGTAGTCGATTGTACCGCTCTTGGGGTAGGCGACCGAGTTTTCTTTGTTGATTGTGCCGCTTGTTGGGCGAAGTTGTCGATCGTACCGCTCTTAGGGTAGGCGACCGAGTTGTATATTTGTAGATGCCTACTTGTTGGGCAAGGTAGTCGATCGTACCACTCTTGGTGTAGGCGACCGAGTTGTTTTTGTCGATAACGCCGCTTGTTGGGTGTAGTAAACGATCATACCAGCTCTTGGGATAAGCGATCGGACCCGTATAGCACAACCATTTTTGGGTTGGCTGTTTGTAGGGTAAGTAAGCAATCGTACCAGCTCTTGGGGTAAGCGATTGCGCCCGTATAGCAATAACCATTTCTGGGTTGAGCTGTCTGTAGGGCTGTCCCTTTTTCCCCAACCTGATTATGGGTTGGTTATGTCCATTGGATAGGGCTATCAGTCGTACCATCTCTTTTTATGGTAGAGTGATAAATGCTAGCTTGGGTCTCCTTACCCAAGAAGCTCTTTGGCCATGGGCCGTCAGTCAAACCATCTCCATATGGTTGAGTGACAAAATTGCCCGTGTAGCGCAACCATTTCTGGGTTGGCTGTTAACAGGGAAGCCCCTTTTTCCCCAACCTGATTATAGGTTGGTTCTGTCCGTTAGACAGGGCTTATATATTTGAAGTCGTTCTTCTTGAAGAATTTCTGCTTTATTTCCCTTGAAGCTTGAGTACAATATGTTGTACTAATTGTAGAATCTTTTGAGTTGGCTGATATGCCAAGTATTCTTCACTGGTATTTCATCTGGAGTCATCAACTCGTATGTTCCGGGTCCTGTTGTGTTTTTCACGATGAAAGGTCCTTCCCATGGACTGAGTAGTTTGTGTCATCCATCTTTCTTCTGGATTAGTCATAATACTGAGTCCCCTGGCTTTAGTGATTGGGGCTGAGTACTTTTGTCATAATGTCTTCGTAGTCCTTGCTGATATCTTGCATTTTGGATTATTGCACTGTCTCTTATTTCTTCTATTGAATCAATTTCTAACCGCCTTGTTTCTTCGGCTTTGTCTTCTTTGTGTTGTTCTATTCTTGGAGATAGCCATATCAAGTCGGCTGGTAGTACTGCTTCTGATCCGTAGACCAGAAAGAAAGGCGAGTAGCCGGTGGCTCTGTTGATCTGGGTTCTTAAACCCCATACTACTTTTGGTAGTTCGTCGATCCATTTTCCACCATAATCTTTCAAATCTTCATATAATATTGGTTTTAAGCCTTGTAATATGAGTCCATTTGCTCTTTTGACTTGTCCATTGGCCTGTGGGTGTGCTACTGATGCAAAGTCGATTTCTATCCCACAATCTTTTGCCCAGTATTGAAATTCTCTTGCTGTAAATGGTGAACCAAGATCCGTGATTATTCTGTTGGGCATGCCGAACCTATGCATGATGTCTTGTATGAATTCTACTGCCTTTTTTGCACTGTATTTGACCAAAGGTTTATATTCAATCCACTTTGTAAATTTGTTGATTGCCACAAATATGTATTCGAAGCCTCCTTTTGCTTTTTTGAGTGGTCCTACTTGATCCAGCCCCCAGCATAAGAACGGCCAAGCTGGTGGTATGCATATCAAATTATGAGCGGGCACATGTGATTGTCTGGCAAACATTTGGCAATTCTTGCATGTTTTGACGAGTTCTTCTACATCTTTAAGTGTTGTTGGCCAATAGAACCCGGTTCTGAATGCTTTGCCGACCAGTGTCCTAGAGGCTGCATGATTTCCACAACATCCTGAGTGGATTTCATCCAAGATTTCCTTTCCTTTATCTGTTGGAACACATTTAAGCAGTACTCTAGATGATGCTGCTCTTTTGTATAGTTTGTCTCCCACCAGAATGTAGTTTTTGCCTCTTCGTATAACCCGGGTTGCTTCTGCTTTGTCTTCAGGTAGTTTCTTCTCTTTGATAAAATCAATGTATGTTTGTCTCCAATCATTTTGTATGACCATGATCTGTCTTGATTGGTCTGGTTCTTCTGCTTGATCTATTTCCATTGGATCTGTTGTCTCCTTCTCCTTTTCTGTGTTCCTAGGTTGTTTGATAGATGGGGCTATGAGTTCTTCTACAAATATACCAGGTGGTACTTTTACTCTATCTGATCCCAGTTTAGCTAGCACGTCTGCTGCAACGTTGGAATCCCTTAGTACATGATGGATTTCAAGCTCTTGGAAAATTTTCTCCAATTTTCTGACTTCTGCACAGTATGCATCCATATTGTCTTTTGTACAATCCCAATTCTTGTTGACTTGATTTATTACTACAGCTGAATCACCATAGACAAGTAGCCTTTTGATCCCAAGTGAGCTTGCAACTCTTAGACCATGTATTAATGCTTCATATTCTGCTTTATTGTTAGTTGCCTACCAAAGTATTTGTAGCACATACTTTAACTGTCTTCCTTCTAGTGATATGAATAGCACTCCTGCTCCGGCTCCTCCTAACTTTAGGGAACCATCAAAATACATTTTCTAATGATCAAGTATTGATTCGGGTTCTTTTTGACTGATTTCTGTCCATTCAGCAATGAAGTCGGATAATGCTTGAGATTTGATTGCTGTTCTTGGTTTGAAGTCTAGGTTGAGAGCACCGAGTTCTACTGCCTATTTTAATATCCGACCTGTTGCATCTTTGTTACGTAGGATGTCTTGAAGTGGAAAATTAGTTACCACTGTAATCTTGTGTTCATGGAAATAATGTCTCAGCTTTCTTGATGATATCAATACTGCATAAAGTAGTTTTTGCACGTGTGGGTATCTCACTTTTGATTCTGTTAGTACTTCGCTTATGTAATAGACTGGTCTCTGCACTTTGTATGCGTGTTTAGTTTCTTCTCTCTCAACCATAATTACTGTGCTGACAACGTTCTTGGTTGCTGTAATGTATAGCATCATGTCTTCTTTGCCTTTTGGTGGTGTCATTATTGGTGATGATGTCAAGTATTCTTTTAACTTTTGGAATGCTTCTTCTACCTCTTCTGTCCATTCAAAATTTCCTGCCTTTTTCAATAATTTAAAAAAAGGTAGCCCTTTTTCTCCTAGTCGGGACACGAATTTGTTGAGTGCTGCCATGCATCCTATAAGCTTTTGTATGTCTTTAACTTTCTTTGGAGGTTTCATATCCATGATGGCTTTAACCTGCTTTGTACTTGCTTCAATTCCTTGGTTGCTGACTAGAAATCCGAGTAGTTGTCCTGATGGGACCCCAAAAACACACTTTGTGGGGTTTAGCTTCCACTACCATGCTTTTAGATTCTTGAAAGTCTCCTCGAGGTCTTCTATCAATGATCCGGGTTCTTTTGTCTTGATTACTACATCATCAATGTATGCTTCTGCGTTTCTTCCGACTTGACTCCCCAAACAAGTTTGAATTGCTCTTTGATATGCTGCCCCTGCATTTTTTAGCCCAAAAGGCATTGATTTGTAGCAATATGCCCCAAAAGGTGTAATGAACGATGTCTTGCTTTGGTCTTCTTCTCTTAGAGATATTTGATGATAGCCTGAATAGCAATCTAGAAAGGATAATAGAGCTGATCCTATTGTTGAGTCGATGATTTGATCAATCCTTGGTGGGCTATATGGATCTTTTGAGCAGTGTTTGTTGAGGTCTGTGTAGTCAATGCACATGCACCATTCTTTTGAGTTCTTCTTCTCAACTAGGACCGAGTTGGCAAGCCAATCCGGGTTGATTATTTCTCTGATGAATCCCGCTGCCATGAGCTTGGTGATCTCTTTTTTGATTGCTGCTTTTCTGTCTGGAGCGAATCTTCGTAGCTTCTGCTTAATGGGTTTGGACCCTTTGTTCACATCAATTATGTGCTCAGCCAACTCCCTTGGGACCCCTGACATGTCGGTCGGCTTCCAAGCAAAGATGTTTTTGTTGTCCCGAAGAAAGTTGGTGAGCGCGAGTTCCTATTTGGGATCGAGATTTGCACTGATGATTGCCGTCTTCTCCGGATCACCAATCAATAAGTCAATAGTCTTGGTAGCAGCTTCTTTTGGTGGTGCGAAGTTGCTTGGCTTCTTAGCCGGTATTTGAATCTCATCTAGGTTCATTTCGTTGGCTTGTATTGCAATCTCCTTTCCTTCCTTTATGTCTTGTAATCTTTTGAATATTTGTACTGCTTATACGTCGCAATCATGTGCTTTCTTTAGATCTCCTTTTAATGATAATACACCCTTTATTGTTGGCATCTTGAGTAGTAGGTATGGATAGTGTGGCACTGCCATGTATTTTGTTAAAGCTGGTCTCCCAAGTATTGCGTGGTAGCATGATTCAAAGTCTGCAACTTCGAATTTGATGAATTCTGACTGGTATTTGTCTGGTGTGCCAAAGGTGACTGGTAGGGTTATCTGTCCAAATGGCATAGCTGCTCTGCTGGGTACTATTCCATAGAATGGTGTGCTTGTTGGTGTCATTAGTCCTTCACAATCCAGATTCATCCTTCTGAGAGTATCTGCGAAAATTATGTTGAGCACGGCTCCTCCGTCGATGAGTACTTTAGTTACTGCCACTCCTGCGATAGTTGGACCTAGTACCAGCGGGTAGCATCCTGCGTTTGCTGCACTAGTCCATTGGTCTTCTCTTGTGAAGTGGATGGGGTACTCTGACCAATCTAGATATCTTGGGGTGGCTGGTTCAGCTGCCATGATGGCTCTATGAGCTAGTTTTTCTTGCCTTTTGCTTCGTGTGTTAGGAACACCTAAAAATATAACTGCTAATTGGCGTTTGGGTTCTTGATAATCTCCTTCAGCTTTCTTTTCCTCCTTCTTGGATTCTTCTTGCTTTTGCTCTGAGTTGTTTTGATTCCTGTTTTCTCTCTTCATGAATTGCCACTGAAAAGTGCTGCATTCAACTAACTTGTGTCTGGTTCCTGGGTGTATGTGACATGGCATGTTCTCTATGTTTTCCGGTGCTCTTCCTCGGTAGTTGTTGCTCCTATAGTTGCTATTACTGTTGTACCCATTGTTGTTACTGTTGTTGTTATTGTTGTAGTTGCCATTGTAATTGCCACCGTTGTTGTTGTCATTGTATCTTCTCTTGTTGTCTGTGGTTGCCACCATGTTGTCCTGACTCAGCCTTTTGTCTTGCTGTCTGTAATCATATCTTCTATTTTCTAGGTTGTCCCTAGCAAACCGATGCCGGGTTCTTTCTTCTGATGAAATCAGCTTTTCAACAACCCTCTTGAAATCTTCATTTGTTCTTGGGTTCTCATTGAAATAGTCTTTGTATTACCAGTTTGCTAAGATTCCTTCTGCAAAGGCTTCTATCACTTCTTTGTCGGTAATGTTGTGGACTTGAGCCCTGAATTCTCTGAATCTTCTACAGTATTCCCTTAGACTTTCTCCTCTCCTTTGCCTTACTCCTTTCAACTCGGTTGCGGTCATTGGATGGGTAATAATACCTACAAAGTTGTTGCAGAAAGCTTCTTGCAAGTCTTCCCAATATCTGATTGATCTTGGCCTCAATTTGTCAAACCATTGTAGTGGCATTGCTTCGAGGGCCATTGGGAAAAATAGAGTCTTGATGTCGTCATCTCCTCCGGCTAACTCAATAGATTGGGAATAAACTCTTAGCCATTATCTTGGTTCTACTTTGCCATCGTACTTGGAATAATTTGCTGGTTTAAATTTGTGTGGTAGCTTCAATGTTTGTAGTCTTCCTGCGAAACAAGGGAATCTATCGTATGGTTCCGTTCTTCCGTAGTCTGGCGATTTTGCCCTTCTGTAATAAGATTTGTCTTCTTTAAACTCGGATTCTCCATAGTCATCTTCTTTATCAAATCTTCTTGATGCTTCCAGGTATCGTTGACTTAGTTCTGGCTTGCCCTTTTCTTGTAATCTTGGGTAATGTTCTTGCCTTCCATTATTGTCAGCATTTTCCCCTAGTCTTTGAAAAATCAACTTTTTGGGTGGTTGTTCTCCTTGTGGCTCTTGTGGAACTTCCTCGCCGGGTTGTTTTTTCTGGTCCCCCGACTTCTTTCTTCTAGTCTTCCTCTGACTTTCCGTTATTCGTGAGGGTGTGCAATTCTTTTGTTAATTCTTCAATTCTTTCCCTTTTTATACTTTTTACGGCTTCTCTTTCCGCCTTCTTTCTGTTATATTCTGTTAGTTCCGCCTTGTACTTATTCTAGATTTGCTTCCTTTGTTTAGCCCTGTTCCTTCTTCCAGCCTTCAATTTATTCTTCTTTAGTCTTGCTAGCCTTTGCTCATTATTTTCGTTGCTGTCGCTTTTCTCATCCAGTGAGATGTTGCCTTCTGATTCGTCTAAAGATTTTATATCTGGTATCTGTGGTGGTTCCAAAGATTGTTCTAACTGCTCCACCATGTATACAGTGTACTTCTTCCGAGCTCTTCTTGTACGGTACTTCATCCTTCGTTTGGTTGAGCTGTCGGAAGTTTCTGAGCTAAATCCGAGTTCTTTTCCCTCTTGATAAGGTAGTTCTTCAATGTACGTGCTAGTCTAGGCTTTGCTTGAGGCAAAAGAACCCGGCCAATGCACCACATAGTCTTGTGGGGTAACTGTCATGATCATCCCTTCTTGTGCTCCCTCCAGGAGTATTTTTCTTGCTGAGTTCATCTTGTCTTGGGTAAAGTATTGGTAGATTGATGCCGTGTTGTATAGTCCGTACGTTCCTGAGTTCTTTTTGGAGTTGTATGGGTTGTATTCCTTCACGATTGTCGTCGCATCTTCAAGTCCAATTAGGCTTGGCTCTTTAGCTGTGAAGATTGTCTTGGAGTCGGGTTGTATCTCTTTCTCAGAGTCAGTTTCGTATCCGCTTTCTTCCTTATTCCGAGTTGGATCCGAAGTTGAGAGTTTCGTCATCTTCTCGGCGAGTTCATATCCAACTTTGTCGTCGAGTTCTTTTTCTTCTCGGAGATGGGTACGTATTGAAAAAATGACTTTTTGGGTGGTTGTTCTCCTTGTGGCTCTTGTGGAACTTCCTCGCCGGGTTGTTTTTCTGGTCCCCCGACTTCTTTCTTCTAGTCTTCCTCTGACTTTCCGTTATTCGTGAGGGTGTGCAATTCTTTTGTTAATTCTTCAATTCTTTCCCTTTTTATACTTTTTACGGCTTCTCTTTCCGCCTTCTTTCTGTTATATTCTGTTAGTTCCGCCTTGTACTTATTCTAGATTTGCTTCCTTTGTTTAGCCCTGTTCCTTCTTCCAGCCTTCAATTTATTCTTCTTTAGTCTTGCTAGCCTTTGCTCATTATTTTCGTTGCTGTCGCTTTTCTCATCCAGTGAGATGTTGCCTTCTGATTCGTCTAAAGATTTTATATCTGGTATCTGTGGTGGTTCCAAAGATTGTTCTAACTGCTCCACCATGTATACAGTGTACTTCTTCCGAGCTCTTCTTGTACGGTACTTCATCCTTCGTTTGGTTGAGCTGTCGGAAGTTTCTGAGCTAAATCCGAGTTCTTTTCCCTCTTGATAAGGTAGTTCTTCAATGTACGTGCTAGTCTAGGCTTTGCTTGAGGCAAAAGAACCCGGCCAATGCACCACATAGTCTTGTGGGGTAACTGTCATGATCATCCCTTCTTGTGCTCCCTCCAGGAGTATTTTTCTTGCTGAGTTCATCTTGTCTTGGGTAAAGTATTGGTAGATTGATGCCGTGTTGTATAGTCCGTACGTTCCTGAGTTCTTTTTGGAGTTGTATGGGTTGTATTCCTTCACGATTGTCGTCGCATCTTCAAGTCCAATTAGGCTTGGCTCTTTAGCTGTGAAGATTGTCTTGGAGTCGGGTTGTATCTCTTTCTCAGAGTCAGTTTCGTATCCGCTTTCTTCCTTATTCCGAGTTGGATCCGAAGTTGAGAGTTTCGTCATCTTCTCGGCGAGTTCATATCCAACTTTGTCGTCGAGTTCTTTTTCTTCTCGGAGATGGGTATGTAGCTTGTCGTCGCCGTCAGCCTCACAGATCCAAAGACGAAGGTTGTTCCCGCCGGAAAAGCCATCTTGAGGTCGAGGTCCGCCGAGCTCTTGAGAAAAAATTCGTCGAAAGCCCCTACCTGACGCGCCAGCTGTCGATGTTTTACCACCGATAGCCTGCCACGGGGGTACCCGGGACAGTTATTCGGGCTTCGGCAAATAGTGAAACTCGGCGGTTACGCAAAGAGACTCACGATTTATACTGGTTCGGGCCCTCGACTTGGTCGAGTAATAACCTTACGTCCAGTTCGGCGCTAGCCTGTTTGCGTCGTATTGCTTTGAGTATTGGGTGTGAGTTGCGTTTTTTTACAAGGGATATCCTCACCAGCCCTTTATAGTCCAGGTGCTGAGAGGAGTTGTTTATGTTCTACTCGGATACAAGGTCAGAGTCCTAAGCTATGCTTCGGACGCCTTTCCTTATATAGTCCGAATTGGAGTTTTGGTCTTGCACGTTGCTTTGCTCCTTGCTCTTCTTGGCGATTGGGTTGTGGGCCTTGTTACCAAGGCCCACTTCCCTATAGTACGGTCTATGGGGCCCGTAGGGTTTCCCATCGACAGGAACATTTATGGTATGTGGAATGTAACCGAACCCCGTAGAATTTCAATACGGATTTGGCTCCCTTTATATATATATATATATATATATATATATATATATATATATATATATATATATATATATATATGGAGAGTATATATATATATATATATATATATATATATATATATATATATATATATATATATATATATATATATATATATATATGGAGAGTATATTCAGTAGCCAGCTACAAAATAAGTTATTCTGTAGTCATCTCTATTTACGATAATTTTATATACTAATTTACGATAATATCAATACATATTTACGATAGTTGGGTTACTATAACACATGGAGATATTTACCGTAACGTTACAGTAAATCACTTAGTAAGGAGTTACTATAATCTCGTAAATTAACATAGTAATTATTGTAACTCAAAGTGGCTATAGAATAATTTATTCTATAGCCACTTTGAGTTACGATAATTATTATGCTAATTTACATGATTATAGTAATTCTTTACTAGGTGGTTTACTATAATGTTACGGTAAATATCCTCGTATGTTATAGTAACATAATTATCGTAAATATGTATTCACTTTATCGTAAATTAAGTATAAAAATATCATAAATGAAGGTGGCTACAAAATAACTTATTCTATAGCTAGCTACCGAATATACTCTCCCTATATATATACACACACCTAATAATAAAAGGACAAAATTTTCACCGTATTTTTTTCTACCTCTTCCTCCTCCAATCTCACTGGCCCGGTTTTGGTCTCGTTGCCAACAGAGATTAGGAGTAGGGAAGAGAATATAAAAAAATATGGAGTTCCAGATGTAAAGATACTAGAGAGAAAGAAAAAATAGGACGGCCTTAATAATTTTTAAAATATATCAGGGTTCCTGATGCAAAATATTTAGATCCGAGCGAGCCTCTCTTGGTGGGCTTCTTTTTCGACCTGGGTTGAATCCTTGCAATTGGGCCGACTTCGTTGTGGGGTAGACCAAGCCTATGCAAGTTTTTTTATTTTCTTTCATTTTTCTCTTTTTCTATAAAAACAGAGATATTGCAAAATTCGTCAAAATCGTAGAAAAATCATAAAAATGCCAAACCATTCCACCTAGGGTTGAATCCTTACAGTTGGGCGGGCTTTCGTTGTAGGCTGGACCAAGCCTATGCAAGCATTTTTTTTCTTTTCTTTCGTTTTTTCTCTTTTTCTATTAAAATAGAGATATTGGAAAATTCGTCAAAATCATAGAAAAATCATAAAAATGGCAAACCAGTTTTGCGGAGCAACTATATATTTCATGAACCGAAAACTTCGCAGATTATGATCTAATGAAATCTATACAAATGTATTTATGTAATACCTGATGAGGACTGCCGTCTAAAAATTCAAGAGATCTCTCAATCACTGGTGGATAGACAAATCCTTGGCACATTGACACAAAAAATTACGGATATTGATATGATGCATAAAAAAAGCTACAGAGGTCGATATTGAGTCATAGAAACGCATGTGTATTATGAAAATTAAAGTTATAATATACTTATAGCTAAATAATTATGTGCTTTGCAATGAAAGAAAAATTATACCAATGTGTAATTTAATTTGATACAGATTTAGTAAGACATTGTTATTTATTATTAATATTTACTTATATCATGGAGTTCACGGTTATCATAAAATAAATTATAAAAGAATAAAACATAAATAGGTATGTATCATTCACGTCATCATTTTGTATGAATGATTGATAGTTTTTTTTCTTCCGTTACAATACAGGGACCTAAGCCTTGTTTAGTTGGCGGAATTTTTTTTGAAAATAGTACTGTAGCACTTTCGTTGTTATTTAGCAATTAGTGTCTAATCATAGTCTAATTAGGCTTAAAAGATTCGTCTTGTGAATTTCGTCTAAACTGTGTAATTAGTTTTATTTTTTTATATTTAATGTTTCATACATGCGTCCAAAGATTCGATGTGACGAAAAATCTTAAAAAATTTTGTAAAATTTTGAGAACTAAACACCACCCTGGTACTAAATAAATCCCCAAACTATCCGCCACGTATCACGTGCGCCCACTATGCAATCGGACGAGACCGCGCGGCCCGGGCCGGAGGGACAGCTACCGTGCGTCGTCGGCTACCATCGTGCTGAACTCGCAGTGCGCGCCAACCACCCTATAAAACGTTCGGCGCCGCTAGCGCCCGCGGTTCACTCGCCCACCTCGCTTCCCGGCTGCCCCTCCCATCCCCGGCTCCCCCGCCGCAGAAAAAGAACACGCGGAACGTGCGTGCTCGCCGCAGTAGGCAGGCAGGCAGGCACGCACCGATGGGCAACTGCCAGTGCCAGGCGGTGGAGGTGGCGACGGTGGTGATCCAGCACCCGGGCGGCGGCCGCACGGAGCGCGCCTACTGGGCGCTCTCGGCCGCGGCCGTCATGGCGGCCAACCCGGGCCACTACGTCGCGGCCGTCATCACCACCACCGCGCCGCAGCCAGCCGCGGGAGACGGAGAAGCAGCCTCCTCTGCCGCCGCTGCGCCCGTGAAGCACCTCAAGCTGCTCCGCCCCGACGACACGCTCCTGCTCGGCCGCGTCTACCGCCTTGTCAGCTTCGAAGGTACTGTGCCTATGCGTGCGTTACGTTGTTTGGCCGTGTTAGGCCGCCCCGTCATCTTGCTGCGCGCGCATGAGGTGCTTTCGCGTTCTTGTGCACGGATAAAGATGAGATTTTGTGTCTTGTTCCGTTTGAATGCCATTGTTGACTAAGGCGACGAGGGGACCGTAGGTTACGAAGCGCCTTTCTGAACTTTCATGGCGCGCGTCCGTATTTGGACCAGAACGCCAGTTCATCATCGTTTCCAAAACAGTTGTTTCCCTGTCCGCCTTCCTTTTTTCGCATGTCGCTTTTGATGCCTGCGGGTCCAACTAATGAAGATGAATGAACTGTGGGTGTGTTTGAGCAGAGGTGCTGAGGGAGTTCGCGTCGAAGCGGCAGGTGAAGCTGAGCCGCGTCACGGTCAGGGCCAAGGACGAAGCCGAGGACGTGAAGCCGGCGTCCAAGCATCGCCGCCGTCGCCCCAGGGCCAGCGCCGGCGGCGGCGGAGGCGGAAAGCGCAAGGAATCATCCGAGCGGTCACTCGCCAAGGTACGCCGGGCCCCTCCATGGTCCTTCCATTTGCAGTCTCCAACCACTGATCACGTCCCGCGTACCGCGTTTGGCAAGCCGCCTGCCGCCCAGTGTAGTTATGTTATGCAGCGCATTCACTCCGGATCCCATCAATCCAGGTCATGCCCCAGACGGCGGAGGAGCTGGAGCCGGATGCAGGCCCGTCCACGGGCCCCAGCGCCAAGCATGCCGACACGCCGTCCGACGCCGACCTCGACGCCGAGCTGGAGGCGCTCCTGCCGCACGAGGCGTTGCTCGGCCGCCGAGCCGCCCGGCAATGGAGGCCCGCGCTTCAGAGCATCGCCGAAGGGTGAGGGGCGGGCGCCAGCTCGAGCGTTCGGTCGCGGTCGGTGAGCAGTCGAAGCTCCGTGCGAAGTCAATTGCAACTTGCGAGGCTGACAGCGTATTGTAAAATAAGCGAGTTGGTTTGAACTTATCAGCCTCCTTATCGGCGAGGTATTTTTCTTTCGCAACGTAACATGTTCCGTCGGTTTATGAGTCGGTTTTAATATCGGCCGAACGGTCATGAACTTCTTATTTTACAATACGCTGTCAGCCTCGCGAGTTGCAATTGACTTCGCACGGAGCTTCGACTGCTCACCGATTGTTAGCGCCCCGCCCGGTGTGGATGGATGGATACCAGCAGCTCCAGATGTGTAGTAGTGGTAGCAGTTGGCTAGCAGCAGGAGACTAGTAGCAGTATTCATGGATTTGATGGGGTGTTTGTAATTGTAAGGTGGCAGGCGAGTACGAGTAGTAGTATACGGTATCGTATAAAATCTTTAGTCTATTTTTTTGCGAGCTGAATCATCATCATGGACAGCGGCTGGACAACGTTTATGGTTCGATTTGACGTAGTTTTCGAACGCCAGACAGACCCTTTCATTCATCATAATAAACGAAGCACATGCAGTAGTCGTCGATTCCAATCGGAACGCCATAATGGACCTAGCGCACGATGTTAACGTGCCCAACTGATGGAACGGGAGCCTGTATTTTTTGCGTTCTTTGAAACTTGAATTCTGAAGAATGCCCCTGAATCGTCCATGTTAGTGACGGCAACGGGCACAAACCCGCTGGGTTTTGCCATCCCAAACCCATGCCCACGAAAATAAAATCTGCCCGCTAAAAAACCCATGACCCATGACGGATTTAATTTTGTGCTCAAATCCATGCCCATTGGATCATGGGTACCCACGGGTCACCCATGATATCGATACACATTCAGATTTATTTCATAGATATTTAGATACAAATATCTCCTGTGATATTGGATACAAAAATCTACCGTTTCTAGTGCTAACTCAAAACTGATTTCCATACCATTATATATTATTATCTCAAATTTATTTATACAAAGTGCGTGTGATATATAGATTAGGTGGGTTGATATGAACTGCTCTGCTATCATGGACCGGGTTTAAAAAAAAACCATACCTTTTTTGAACTAACTCAAAACTGATTTCCAAACCATTAGATATTATTTCAATTTTATTTATAAAAAGTGCGTGTGATATATAGATTAGGTGGGTTGATATGAACTACTCTGCTATCTTGGATCGGGTTTTAAAAAAACCATGGGTTTACGGGTTTAGATACTACATCTCCACACCTATGCCCACAAATCCGTTGAGTCTAACTTTTCGCCCATTAATAAATCCACCTATACTCGTGTCTTAACAGGGTAAAAACCCAGGGGAATTCGAGTACCCGTCACTATCTCTAGTCCCTGTCGTTGCATTGCTGAAAGCGATCCAAGAGGGTGTTTGGTTCTTTAGTCGCTCCTAAAATTCATGTCACATTGAATATTTAGATATTAATAAAAATTATTAAATATAGATTAATTACAAAACCAATTACATAGATAAAGGCTAATTTATGAGACGATTTTTTAACTCTAATTAATCTATCCAAATTAATCACAAGTTATGTAATTAGTCTATATTTAATACTTTATGCATGTGTCACACAAATTTTAGGAGCTCACGTAGTCTCTGACTCTGCGTGTACTATTGATAGCTCTGAATCCACGTGCAGCACGGAGCCATGATTTCCCCGGAGGACACGAACCGACCAACAAGCATGTGCACTGATGCAATGCAACTCGAGGTCTCGAGCGAGCCCGGGCCCCGGGCAGAGAGCACTCCCTCAACGCCTGCACAGGGCATATGCGCACGGCCGCGCCGAGATGCCGGATGCCCAGACGGTGCACGGCGGTGGCATGGCATCCGCAGTGTTTCGTTTCGTCAATCTCGCAGTACTGCAGAGAGAAGACGCGCAGCGCAAGCGTGTGGGAGACGTGTTGCAGGCACAGGTCACAGGTGTCCTTTGCTTGCAGCGGTCGTTCGGTTCGTTTGCTTAAGGCCCTGTTTTTTCATCCAAAATGTCGCATCGAATCTTGTGGTATATGCATGGAGTATTAAATGTGACAAAAAAAACCTAATTGCACAGTTCTCGACAAAATCGCGAGACGAATCTTTTAAGCCTAATTAGTCCATGAAAAGCCTTAAGTGCTACAGTAACCCGCATGTGCTAATGACCGATTAATTAGTATCATTAGATTCGTCTCGCAGTTTCCTGATGGGTTCTGTAATTTATTTTTTTATTAGTATCTAAAAATCTCTCCCGACATCCTTCTGACATATCGATGTGACACCCAAAAAATTTTATTTCACAAACTAAACACACCCTAAGTCGTACTTTTTTTAAGTTAACAAATACTATTAATCAACAGTCCTTTCAACCCTACCTTATCAGCGAACAGCGCAGTTGACCCGAACGGATCCACGGCTCCGCCCGCTGTTCGCTGATGGGGTTTCCCCTGGTCGCTGCTGCACTGCAGCTGCGTGGCTGTGGCACGTACACGTGCAGTGCAGTGCAGTGCAGTGCAGCTAGCATCTTTTTGGCGACATGATAAGTGCCTGCGGCATCCTCAGTTCGTAGCGTAGGCGGGCAGATGCATGCCCTGCCGCCCGGCGAAATTCCTGGCTAGCGCCCATACACTGCAGCTGCTGGAGTAAAAGATTCGTGCGGCAACATGACGGATCGCGCCTCCGAAATGGGAACGTCTCGTTTTCTTCTGGCCATTGTGTTGTACTAGTGCAACTCGTCAGCCCTCAGCCCTGCCCAACGCAGCGAGCCGTCGAATTGCCTGCCAGGAATAGCCTATAGCTTGCGTCGACAAAAAAGATCGCCCTCGACCAAATTAGCATAATCCTCCTTCCTCTGTTGATCCCTCGGCATCCTCTCGTCGCGTTTCCCTCTCTGTTCTTCTCGAAATCCAACGCGATTATTGTACGCAAACACCACCACCACCATCGACACTGCGATTCCAATTCCGATCCTGCCGTTGCTCCAGCGGAGAAGATGAGCTACTACAATCCCCAGGGCCATGGCGGCGCGCCCCCGTCGCCGTGCCCCTCCCCGTCTCCGCCCCCGCCGCCGCCACAAGGTGACTTGTCGTCGCCGACTCCTCCGACGTACTCCTATTTCTTTTTTCATATCCTTGTTAGATTAGACTATCCATTTCCACCGATCACAATCACTCGTGATCGCCATGCTCCTCCGATCGAATACTATGCTGTCTGATCTGACTGTCTCCGCGAGCGGAATCTCGCTGGCTTCGTTTCGCAGTCTCGCAGACCCCACAACATTTTATTTTTGAGATCCTAATCCCCAACTGGTTGACCGACCGACACTTGCGCATCGTCGTGTTCCTCTGGAGATGCTGACGTGTCTTTCAATTTGACCTGACCTGACGTGCCAGGGTACACGATGGACCCGTACGCGGAGCGCGGGATGGAGGAGCTCCACCACCACCACTGTCACCAGCAGTACGGGCCGCCTCCGCCGCAGCCGATGTACGCGTCGCCGTACGGGCAGCCGCCGCCGGCGATGTACCAGCAGCCGTACGGCCAGCCGGTGTACGCGTCTCCGTACGGCCAGCCGCCGCCGGCGATGTACCCGCCGCCGTACGCGCAACCGCCGCCGCCGCCGCCGCCTCCCCGGAAGACCGGCGCGTCGTTCGCGGAAGGATGGTACGTGCCCAACAGAAATCGCCGCGCGTGCTCCTGTTTGGTGCAAATGCAGATAGAAATTTGGAGCAACAGCCGTGCTGTTGGGCCGTTGACACGTCCCCGGACGGACTGTCATTGAGAGGTGGGCCATCCATGCGGGCCGAAAGAAAGGTCGCAACGGCTGCCAAATTTTTGTTGCTAGCCGTATGCCGACATGATCGGCCAACAAGCGTCAGGTTTTCCATGCCTGCTACTTCGTATAGAGAAGGAAAATTAACTCGTGATGATTACTGTATTTATGAACGGCAACGGGGGGCATGTTAACATGATATAATGACGTTTTTGATGATCCAGTATGTCCTATCACCATCTTTTTTCTGGTGGCAGCTGTGCAGGTTTTGCCGCAATTTGCTGCTGCTGCCTCATGGACGCATGCTTCTGATCGTGTGGTCGACCTCATCAGGCCGAAGCAAACGCCGTCTTTCTACTCGGTGCCCATCGGCGAGGAGATCGACCATCGCCTTGGGCAGCTGGCACCGTTTGCATCTCTGCGCCGGGTAGCTGGAATGCGTTCCGTTTGCATCGCAGCCATCGCTGCACCGGGAAGCTGGAGTTGCACGTGAAGCTGCCGAGCGAAGGAATGATGCATGATCGAATGTGCCGAGCTGCTAGCATAGTCACCTGAAACTGCTAGCCATGAACAGAAGCGTTGTAATAGGTGTAGGTTTTCGTGTACATAGTGATAGTGATCCGTGCATAAAACATGTACAGCGGCAGTGATGCCCGTGTATGATGGTTCTGTTGAGCAACGTGTGTTCCATTCTGCGCTCTATTCGTTTGGGCTGGTTTGGCTTATAAGTCATGGCTAAAAGTACCGTTGGCTGGTTTGATATGAGAGAAATATTGTTCGTTGGCTGATAAATCATGGCTTATAAGTCAGACATGGCTTATAAGCCAGATACGAGCAAGCGAATAGGCCGCTACTCCTTTCTGAGGATGTAGAGATCTGTCATTTTTACTGCCCGACTGATCATAAGCCACTTACCCAATGGTACAAATAGTGGACTAGCGTTGGCATCTTCCAAAAACTAAACAAAAACTACAGCAATCTATTACATATGCTATTCCATTTAACGGTTTTATAGAAAACATGAAAAATACTTAATTAATTATGTACGAAAATATCTCACTAGGCAAAATTTTATGAAACACAAATATTCAGATACATATACGAGATCTAGCAAAACATATTTCCAAGTCATTTACTTGACATATATTGGTCATATCAATCAACATACTTACTGCTGCGATCAACATTCAATAGTTCAATAACTATGCAATGGTTAATTACCTCATTTATAATAAGTAAAGAATTTAAAGAAGAGACAGTGTAGTCTCTAGACAAAAGAATGAATATATACTTGGTTATGATTAGCGGTGCTAAAATATTATTAAAAAACTATAATATTTTTAACGGTAATAGCAGAATAATTGACAATAGCATACCTTATGAAAAGTTATAATGAATTATTTTTTAAACCATACACTTCCTGTTGGATGAGTGCGGGCCACCTTTTTTTCCCGAGGTAAATAGGGTCTAACATGGACTGATTTTTTTTTTGACAGAAGAATGTTTCGCATGTGATATATCTCAGAGGAAAACAAAGGCTAGTACAAACAATGGACAAAAAGACATGAAACGTCCTTAAAGAATAAGAGTACATCGAAAATCAAATCGATCTTTTTTTTCGCAAGTCTAGTACCTGTCGGAGCTTGAAGATCAGACTACAGAGACAACAAAGAAAGCGAACACCCTCACAAATGTGGCTTTGAAGACCGGAAAAATCCACTTGCCGCTCGCAACGAGATCTAATATCTTAAGTCTTAACCCGCGCACAGACCCGACAACCTGATCGTAAACAATCAGAAAACATTTTATTCTGCATGTGCAGCCATTACAGCCCAAGTTCTAACACTCAACAGGTCGAGAAGCCAGTCCACGTCACGTGAGCATTCGGCCCAGCCCAACAAACTCAGGAATCCTCCCTTCCGCCCAGGGCCCAAGGGACGGCTACTCGGCCCGACGGCGCTGCCGACGCATGCATGGAGCATCGGGCATCGGCGCCTCTTCTCTTACCACAGCCACCGCAGCCCGTCCTGTCCCCCGACCTCAGAAGTCTGAAAGGTACAATATAGTTTGAGTTTCACTATAAATCGCTAGCCATGGATCTTCAGTCGTCATCACCAAATGCTGTCTTCTTTCCTGCAAAGTTTGAACCCAGTTCCAAATCAAGCGGACACAGCAAACATAACTCCAACTGGATAGAAATTAATTCGGCAAAACAATTCTTAACCCAAGTAATTGTTTTACCTGTACTAGGCGTACCCTGGTGTCGGTGTTTCGAACAAACACCAACTAGTAAATTTATAATTGTTGCGCGTTAGGCTCGGATGGTGTACTAAATGACATAAGGTTTATACTGGTTCGGACAGAATATCCCTACGTCCAGTTTGCTGCTGCTCGTGTTATTAGTACCGAAAAAGGTTCGTAGTAGGGGTACAAACGGTCGAAGAGGGACATGTCCCAAGTCTCTGATGGAAAGGTCGAAAGGACGCCAAGAGCTCGGTTGTTGCTTAACTGTGTGTTGTGTATCAAAACGATCGGTCCCTTTAGTGGGGTGTCATGTCCTCCCTTTTATAGACAAGGGGGTGCAAGGGTTACGGATGGGAGAAAGAGGAAAAAATCAAAGGTAGAGAAGGTCCTTCGAGGGAGCCGGATCTTCCTTTGCCCGTGTGCCTGCCCTGCTAACATGGCAGCCGTGTCAGGGATGGCGTGTTCGTTGATCCTTATAGGGCCGTGCCCTGGCCTCTGTCAGCAAGTGGGTGCATCCCATCCTACGCCGGCGGATGGTGTGGCGTGCTAGAGAGCCAAGCTACGTCACTTCGGGGAGTAGATGGGGAAGTGACCATACGTCTGTCACTGTAGATGATGTGAGTTCTGTCTTGGATCGTAGTGGTTATCGCATGCTTGTGTTAGTATCCGCGTCCGAGGGCTGGTGGTGGCGCCTACAACACTGTGGGACAAAAGTCGGCGCCTACAACACTGTTCGGGCTCTGTCAGGTCGGAAAGGGCCTAAAGCGCTCGTCCGTCGTATCCTGACAGTACCTTCCTGCAGGCATGCAGGGCATGGCCCTCGATACTGCGGTTGACTCGAATGTCCTATCGTATCCTGTGCTCGTCTTTACGAAGGAGCAGGGTGCAGTCGTCGGGCGAGGCGGAGCCTGCCCTCGGACATTTGGATGAGGCGGGGCCTGCCCTCGGACGTTTGGGCGAGGCGGGGCCTGTCCTCGGACGTCGGGCGAGGCGGAGCCTGCCCTCGGTCGTCGGGCGAGGCGGAGCCTGCCCTCGGTCGTCGGGCGAGGCGGGGCTAGCCCTCGGACGTCGGGCGAGGCGGAGCCAGCCCTTATCCATCGGGCGAGGCGGAGTCTAGCCCTCGGGGGTCGGGCGAGGCGGAACCAATCTTCCATCGTTCGGGCAAGGAGCGTAGTAGCGTTCTTGTCTGACCGGAAGTATCAACGTTCGATAGTTATTAGTTCCACCTCATTGGGTATCCCAGTATTAGGTCCCCAACACCTGGCCACCACGGCCTCCAAATCCACGCCCACGGCCACCACCACGCACCTTGTCACTCCTCCCTCCTCTGCTGCCACACCCACCACTGAAGCCGACGTCCGTGTTGTTATCGGGTCTCGGCTTCGCTTCATCAAGCTGTAGCCACCGAGGTCGGTTCCATTCAGGATTCAGCTCATATGCTTTATTCAAGGAATCTGGGTCCTTGAAATCCATGTATGCTATTCTGCAAACCAAGCAAAGCGTTGCGTCAATGAGTCAACGATAAGTAATCACCCTGTTCGTTTGGGCTTGTTTGGCTTATAAGCCGTATTTTTTCAGCCAACGAACAGTATTTTTCTTTCACACCAAATCAGACCATAATACTTTCAGCCATGACTTATCAGCCAAACAAGCCTAAACGAACAGGGCAAATATCATCATGCCTCTTGAATATCTTGCTGAAAAAATAAGGCCCAAACCTAAGTATAAAAGAATGATATGTTAAGAGCCAACAAAAACTTTTCTTACACCAGTGTCATAATCCTTTGGAATGGAAATCCGGGTAATCTCTCCACATGAGCTAAAATGCTCTTGAAGAGCGCACCGGATCTGGCGAAGAAATACCAGCATATATAATGTAACAAGAAACAGAACACAAACGCAATGGTAAGTGGCCAAAAAAAGGAAATTCAAATTACCTCTCCACGCGGGATGCTTTTATCCGAACAGGTTATAGCAAAAAACTCATAAAAGCATCCCCTACTGAATAACCACAACACAGTAAATAAGATAGAGAATAACCCGCTGCTGGGAGTGTCATTAAACACCAATTGGTTTTTTTGGCCACTCACCATCCCGTCTGCCCTTAATTTTTTTTTTTTTGCCTTTTCCTTGATGGAATAAATTTTTATGCATTTGGTTGCTTTAAAAATAGCATAAAACTTGTCTCACATATTCAATAAAGGAATTGCAACACCAAATAGATAAGTAATGACTCTACTGCAACTGTTAGCTCTTGAGTCTAAGAGTACCAGAGAAACTAAATAAAATCAATCGGTAGCACACAGAATCATACAATCAGTTGTGAGATTGTGACATAGTGGAGCAAAGCGATCTCCAGAGTTCAAGCATAAATATAGCTTATGATTTTAATAACTAAAATAAAAAGGGAAAGCATGAGCCAAAAGAAAAGAACGTGATAGCATCTCCACTTCAGAATCTGAAGAATCCTCCTCAGAGCTGCTGCTCTCAACTTTCTTTGGAGGGGGCTGCTTCTTAACCGGCACGGCCTTTTCAGGCGCAGTCTTTTGCTTCTTGGCAGTCACGGCCTTCTCTCAAAGCACGCATATGGGCCGAACGGAGGTGGGACTCTTTACCCGCCTGGGAAAAAAGGCCGAGCCCTAGAAGGCCCGATAGCGATGTTCACATATAAACACCAGAACTTAGGGTTTGAGCACTCCTCCGTCACCGCCCCCAGCCCTATATCTCCCGGCCGCCACTCGCCCACTCCTCCCTCACCGCCGCCAGCCCTATCTTCTCGATCTCGCCCACTCCGTCTACCTTACATCCAGCGGCCAGGGCGAGCCCGCGCGGTAGCGGCCAGGGCTAGCGCACGCGGCGGCAACCATGGCAGTCGGCAAGAACAAGAGGATCTCCAAGGGAAAGAAGGGTGGGAAGAAGAAGACGTGAGTTTGCTTGCCTGTTCTTCAGATCTTTCTCCGGTCAATTGCTTCGTTTCTTTTGCATCTGCTGATGGTGTGTCTGTATTCTTTTTGTCTGTACAGCGTCGACCCCTTCTCCAAGAAGGATTGGTATGACATCAAAGCCCCGTCGGTGTTCAGTGTGCGCAACATTGGGAAGACTCTCGTGTCCAGGACACAGGGTACAAGGGTATGTTTTTCTTTCGTTCTCCTTGTTTTTTCGTACTTCCCCAACGTTCTGGTGGTGTGAACTTATTGTCGCTGTTTTCCTATCTCTAAAGATGAAATTCTTTGCCTGTCGGTTATATGTGAAAAAAGGCATGTTTTGATCTGTCAGTGAAATGTTTTAGAAGACAAATGTTGTACTTCTTGAGTTCATGCATAGTTTGGTACTCCCGCTAATCCAAAATCGGTCATTTTACTTTTGTTCTAAGTCAAAGTTCGATAACTCTGAACGAGTTTTTGTAGAAACATGTGCTGATATCTACACCATCAAATAATTTCATTAGATCCAACTTTAAATGCCTTGATGGTGAATTTATCTGATACTGTAGGTGTTACTATATTTTCCTGAAAACTTGGTCAGAGTTATAGAAGTTTTGCTTAAGACAACTAAAAACCCACATTTTGGAACAGAGGTAATAGTAATCTGTTGACTGTATGTAGCACAATAGCATTCCGATCACAGGATATCATCCAGAAGTGATTCATATTGATAAATATGATCTTCATTTTTCATCCTGACCTTTCTAGTTGGACCTGCGCATACAGCCTTGGTGTATCCTGGTGCTCTGAATATGATAAACAGTGATGTGATGTTCATATGGTTTACCAGTCGCAAGATAAAGTGATTCATATTGAATTATATTGATAAATGTGATCTTTTATTATTCATTTTGGATCCTGGCCATTCTTGTTGGACTTGCAAATAAAGCTGTGTATCCTGATTGTCTGAATATGATAAAATAGTGATGTGATTTTGATATGATTTACCAGTATCTGGGTCTCGTAGATACACTACTTGATGGTCTAATTTGCTGATTCATGTATCTTTTCTGTTGTTTTAGATTGCTTCTGAGGGTCTGAAGCACAGAGTCTTTGAGGTTTGCCTCGCTGATCTTCAGGGTGACGAGGATCAGGCTTACAGGAAAATCAGGCTCCGTGCTGAAGATGTGCAAGGCAGGAATGTGCTCACAAACTTTTGGGTAATGATCAGCGTTCTATTGCTCACAGCTGTTGTGCTTTTACTGTGTTTTCAATCGCTAACTTGTTCTCTCAATTGTTAGGGTATGTCTTTTACCACCGATAAACTCAGATCCCTGGTCAGGAAGTGGCAGACACTCATTGAAGCCCATGTTGATGTCAAGACAACTGACAACTACATGCTGCGCTTGTTCTGCATTGGCTTCACCAAGAGGCGTCCAAACCAGGTCAAGAGAACCTGCTACGCTCAGGCTTCCCAGATCCGCCAGGTAACATACATTTCTGTCCCTGTAGCATACATTGCAGAATTAAAAAACTGTAGTAATTTTTTGTACATCAAACCGTCCTCAACTATGTTTGCCTGTTATCTTTATACTTGTGCCATGTACTGTGTGCAGATCCGCCGCAAGATGGTTGAGATTATGGCCAACCAGGCTTCTACATGTGACCTGAAAGAGCTTGTTTCAAAGTTCATTCCAGAAGTCATTGGTAAAGAAATTGAGAAGTCCACCTCCAGCATATTCCCACTTCAAAACGTCTTCATCCGCAAGGTGAAGATACTCAAGGCTCCCAAGTTTGATCTCGGGAAGCTCATGGAGGTAATTGCTACATGCATAGTAATAATTTTTCCAGTGAACCTCCCTGTTGTCATCCTAACACTTGTTGCTTCTCAGGTTCATGGTGACTACAAAGAGGATGTGGGTGTCAAGCTTGAGAGGCCTGTTGAGGGAGATGAGGCTGGGCAGGAGGTTGCTGCCGCCGAGTAGTTTATTTGCTACTACTTCTATAATATCTAGATGATTTTGGACAGGAGGTTGCTTATGACGTGAACTTCATTGAATTGCCTTGGCTACCTGTTTTCTTCTGGCCCTAAGATTGTCTCAAAACAAGTGTTTTAAGATTATTCGTAAGAAGTGTTTAAGATTATTTGTGATGATGTTTGTGTTTACTGCTGTACTATTCTGTGCATGCTTATTTTTGTCTGGTTATCGATAATCCAGTTTCTCATTCGTATGCTCTGCCCTGCTTATTGATTGTTTTTTTTATAACCAGCGGAATTTATTTGAACAGCAAGAAGCTGTTAAGAGGGAGAAGCACTCCCAAGGTACATAGTTCAAAGCCTCCCTTAAAGGGCATCTGTTTGCATGAGCCTGATTTGGGCAGGCTATAGATGGTACATGTGAATGCAAGTTTGTAGTATGGCGAGCCTGAGTTTCTAGTAGGTGTGCCGTGGTGTTTAGGCTTCTTGTGATCTTGAAGACCTTGTAGTTGTTTGCAGAGTTGTGATTGATGAACTTCTGAGTGTAAAATTTGATGCTCCAGTGAGGTGGCGAAGAGTGGTCTGTTCTATTGTAGAAATTCACCAATTGCTGATTGTCTGAGATAGATCGGAGCTTGCATGTGCATTGCAGAGATGAGTGATGCTGCCAGCGCAAAGGCTGCTGCTTCAGCCATGATTACTGAGGTAGAGCTTGGCATTGTTGCTTTGATATACATGGATATTGTTAGCTGTTGCTGAGTGTTTATGATGAACACCCCAAGCCCAAGCGGGTCTGGAGAGCTGTTGCGCTTGATCTGAGTCCGTTGAAGCATCTGTGTAGCATCCCGTCCCTGGCAAAAACATCGGAAGCATGACCCTATGGAGAGGGGTGTTGGATGGGCTGTTGGCTTGTTGCTGCTGATGTTCCTTGTGTCCGCTGCATCTGTGCTTCTCCATCTCTGTTGGAGGAGCATCAATTTCGTTTCCCTTTGTTGTCCGTCATTGTTTGAACCTGCAGTTACAGGTGTCATACCTAGGTTTGAAAGTTGCTGTCCATGAGTGTGGATGTCATTGCAGTTCTTGTTCACCGTCCCGCATCACAGATAGCGAGGTGGCAATGATATCTGCCGTGACCGCGTGATGTACCTACCAAACTGTCCAGGTTTTATTGTTGAATCTTGTCATTCCTAGCCTTCCAGATATACCACAAAAGTAGTGATTAGCATATGTTCTTCTGAGGGGTGTTGGTTTAAAATATTAGAAAGGATTTCTTGTACTCCATCCTGTTATTTATTGTTAGCTGATACTGGGGCATATGGGAATGATAGCTTTTACATTGTCAGTTAAATTGTATAATATGGACATCGATGATAGTGGGCAATGCTCATTTCAAAATACTAAATCCTTGTCATGTGCTGTTGCACTGCCGCGTCCACGGCCTCGTCTCGATGATGCTGACAGTTCATGATTGAGGATTCTATGCGATCCAAGTAATAAAGGCTCAAAACATGAATAGGATTTTTTTTAGAAAAATCATCACATTTGTTTTCCAAATTACAATTCATGTGCCAATCAAACAATAGAATTAGAATGGGACGGCATTGCAATTCTCTGTGGATATCGATTTGAGTTCCAATTCAATTAATCCGTTGCAATCATGTCAACCAAACGGAGCATAACCAAATTGCAAGCGGTAACGGGGGACGACAATGCAATTCTCTGGATTTGGATTTGAGTTCCAACTCAATTAATCCGTTGCAATCCTGTCAACCATACGGAGCATAACCAAATTGCAAGCGGTAACGGCAGAAGGAATGCGAAAGGTAAAGCTGAGTTTGCTGGGAAAACTGTGAACCTTGTCCTGTGTTCCAAATGCAGGATAGTCCAATTGCTAGGACAAGCCCTGAATTGTCTTGGTTAATACTCCACTCCGGAGAAGTCCGGAGCGCGCAGCCTATATGAAGAGCATTGTGCAAAAGTTCAGCTTTATGCTGCTGGAGAACCATATATAACTTTGCTGTTTCCAAGACCGGTAATTTGCTCACGAACATAAGTGGATTAATTTACATTCACAAAATCATATATGCTTCCTACCTTTGCAAGCGATAAATTAATAACTGAGACAACTATGGGAAAAAAATCCACATAAAAAACTGTGAACATCCTTTGCTATAGGTTCCTAATGCAGCATGATCGGGAGTTGCTCAGAGAAGTCCTGAATTGGTGACAATTCTCTGAGCTCATATGCTGCCTGGAAGCAGTCCGCAGCCTCCTGCAGTGATCCTTCAGCTTTTAGGACAAGCCCAAGACTCAACCAGGCTCGGTGGTGTGTAGGCTCTAAACGGAGGGCATTGCGCAAGTAAGTTCTTGCAATTGATAGCGAATTCCCTCCAATATTTCGGAGAATTCCTGCCATACAAACCATGGCCGGGACATAATCTGGGTCAATTGAGAGGGCGAAAGAGAACGCCATCAGGGCTTCCTTGTGCAAGAATTGAGCCTCCAACAGAAGACCTGGAAAGAATCTAGACCCATGAGACGAATAATAGGAGTTAAAAAATATAACAGTCCTAGATATGCATTCGATTTTGATGGAACACGATATTGGCTTTACTATTAGGGATACAAAAGCACAGTATTATTATGTTTCAAGAACCACCCTACTTTCTTTGATGTCCAGAGCACATGAAAAATTAAGTAAATGCAGATAAAACTAATTTCGACACTATGTCCGCCTAAAGAAGAAAATGGTTAAGATTCCAAGAATTCATTTTAATTTTTCTTAATGTTTGATAAAACAATGAGCATAGTGGTTTGATCATAGCATTTGTGGATGAGGATTCACTGAAAGCTCAATATTTGTACAGACAGTAGCAGAGTCAAGTTTCAGCAATAGTTACCTCTGACATGCCAACACTTGGGATGAAAGAAATCAATGGATATAGCTTTGTCAAGGCAGATGTTTGAGTCATGCCATGCCTCAAGCTTTGAGTAGATTGATGCCAAATCTAACCATGAGTCCATCTCCAACTTCTGTAGGCATTTAACCTGCCAAGATTATGTGGATAATGAGCAAAGAAGAAACATGGTATTGCTGTTGGAGTTCAAAATAAAGAAGAGAGGACTGTACCTCATTACAAGTGGTCGATTTCCAGACTTCCTTCTTTACTTGGATAGTGGCAAGCAAAACTCGAAAAGATTCCACTGCAGACTTGAACTGTCCACGGGAAGCCTGAATTTGTGCTTTCAGTCTCAAAATATCCAACTGATCATTTTTCTCAGCTTCATCCATTGCAAAATCCGCTACTGCTTCAGCTTCTTGCAAATTCTGCTGTGCAGACAATACAAGAATTAGTAACTTCCAGCCACTAACAGAACCTCCCATCACCATCTCAAGACATTCTGTTGCACTTTCAACAGCTGCATTGAGTTTGCGCTGCATCGCATTTTCCCAAGCCAGGCTATACATTATTTCAGGATTATACTTCGCTGTTGTGGCAGCATCCTGCAGCAGCCTCAGTGCATTATCTTCCAATCTCGATTTCTCCAAGTGTGAGGTGGAGGACCTAGAAAAAGGTCCATAACAAACACCAAGAAAGTGTTTTGCAGTGCTGATGAAATGCAGATCACGACTTCTGAAAGACGTCATGGCTTTATTTGCAAACTTTATCCCTTCAGAAGCATGCTTTGGGTTCTTACAACATAGTTTTGCTCCTAAAAGAAGAGATGGAACATGAGGCTTTCCCTTTCTCTCCAGCACAGAAAAACCATTCCTTATGATGTTTAACGCACTATCATCCATGCCAGCTGCACTGTAGCAAAGTGCAAGGATATACCATCTCTCTGATCTGGTATAGGTTCCAGGCAACAGCATTTCAAGATGGCTGGCCAAAACTTCGTAGTGCCCAGATAATGAGAGTGCATACATCAAATGATTCACAAGGTCAGGATCCCATTGTATTTCTCGGAGAGATAGCTTCCTTGTTAGCATGAGTAACAACAAAATTGCTTCCTCTAAGTTGTTCCCAGGGGTTACCAGATTCCTTTCCTGAGCAAATTCTTGAGGGAACGTCACTTCAACACCACAATACAGCAGAGTCACTGCCAAATCTTTTTGCAATTTGGCGGACCTTTGAGAATCTAGATTCCATGGCTTTGCAAGAGCTCTGCGATATGCGATGATGGCTTCGTCAAAACAACCACTCCTCATCCACAGTTTAGGAAGATATTCTAGAGCCGAATGGAATATGTCTATTAGCTTACAGTCTTCAGCAGTACCATCCGGAACATCATATGGCCATGCAGACTCTATAATGTCTATGATGGTTCTGCATTCTTCTGCAGCATCTGCGATGGCAAGATAGCATATTAGCATGAGGTGAAAAATTCAGATGGATACAACAAAGCTCTTTGAGTTGCAGAAGTTATTAATACTATCATAACAGACTTCAGTTTGTGAAATACATATGGTTCAGTTTATATCAATTTTATAAAACAAAATAACTAGGTCCACATACATAGCAGATTAAAATGGATCTGGAGGTACTGTACAGATTTCAGATTAAAATGCTTAAGTACAAGACAAGAAAGCACATTGAACAAACAGCCAGAATACCTGCTACTCTACCAAGGGTGTCCAGAGATTTTGCTTTAAGCAGTATGGCCTCTAGAAGCAAGCTTACAGAATGCATTGACATATGCACGAGCATTCCATTCACTTGTGAAGATTTCCTTCTTGAAGAGCGTGGGGGCGTTCTAGGCTTGATACTTTCAGCAATAGCACTGGTCATTCGCGGTCTCAGGCTTCTTATATCAATCCCCTGAAGAACTTGCAATGCTGCATCAAAGTTCCCTCTCTGATGTTCCAGCCTACCTAACAATGCTCGGGCCTCCTATTACATTAGCAAATAAATCAGACAGTGAGCAAATCTTTTCAAGGCAGCCTATCTTTTTTGAAGAGCGGAGGTGTTCAGCCAAACCTCATAATTTAGGGAAAGGGTTTCTTTTAGGTCTGATTCTACTTCATTTACTTGGCTATCATCAGGAGTTGTTTCTCGACTTGCAATCTTGGAAGATGAGCAATTCGCTGAAAAGTCACGTGTTGCAAGAGATTCTGGTGACCGAGGAAGATCTTCAAACTTGGACTGGCCCCCGCTGCAGGTACATAACATGATCGCGGACATCTTTGGCTGTGCAGATAATTTAACTTAATGTAGAAGAGAACAGCTCTAGCTCTCAGGATCTTCTGTCGTGCCACGATTCAAGACTGCAGGACCTATAGCAAGGACAAATAAGGAGTCTCAGTGCATATATCAGTAATTAGATACTAAGCAATAAAGTCATGAGCAAACACATAAAGCTCCATATAAAGAGAGAACAAAAAACAGAAGACCTATGAGCTATGGCAGATTTAGCAGTTCTCTATTCCTAATTTCTCAAGTTAGAGTGACGTCTCGGATTTTTTTTAGCTACAGCACCATGAATAGGAATAGCAACCGCAAGGGAGGTTCAGAGTTTCTGGCACACAACAGTAGAGCAGAACTGGATGTGACTAGGCTAACAACCATTTGCAATCAGCGCTCCTACTAACTCCAAGTAAGATTACAGACATCATCTCCTCCTACAGACCTAACACCCACCAATCTCACAGGACGCCAAGAACAGCAACGCCCAATGCTAGCGTCAAGTGTCAACAGCAGCAATGGCCCACCACGCAGCAGACAGTAGTAGAGAGATCAATTCCATCCTCGATATATCTCATCCAACCAAACCCCCGAAAACAAACAATGAAAAATTGGATTAATCATTAGGGACAAAAGGAGAACTCGATATGCCCATGAGTAATCGCATGGCAACAAGACATCCACTATTTGCACCTCAGGAAACAGCAGAGCAGAATTCTGGCGCCCCGCCCCCGTACCATCTCTCGAGAAAATGCAGCACCTCTGTTTCCCAAAAAAAAAACGCAAGGGGACGACTCCCGATCATATCTCAGAAATCAAACTACACCCCCACCTCGGATCCCAAGTCCCACGCAGCGTGGAACTGAACTTACTGAATTCCGAAGAATAAGGCTACGAACCTATTCGAACTCAACAAGCATCAAGCAGCAACGGAAGACCACGTCGATCCTCCCCTCCATGACGCAGCAAAGAAATCCGCGACTAACGAACGAGGGAGACACAGGAATGCTCAATGCAGCCGAAACATCTCCCGGAACAAAACCCAAGCCCGAGGATAATCGCGAAAAACAGTGATAGAAAGTTCCCGTCCAGGCAAGCTAGGGTTGTTTGCTCACCAAGAGGAGGAGTCGATCCCAATGCCGCATGGATCCCCCGCTCCAGTCCACGCGCCCACGCCCCGCCTCGCCCCGCCAAATCCAACACGAGAAGAGGAGGCGGCGAGCCGAGGAGACGCTTACGAGGGAAGGAGTGTTTGTTGGGCGCGGTGTGGTGTGGGCGTGCCTGGCGTGTGCGGTGTGCCTCGGTGGAGGCGGCTTGCAGGTTCGGCAGCGGCCGGTTGGTTGGCGGGCGGGTGCTTGGACTGCCTGTGTGAGAGGAGGTGTGTGTGAAGCCGTCAAGGAGCATGGGCATAGCCGGATGGGAATGGGAGGTGGTGTGCCGTGTGGGCGATGCTTTTGAGGGCTCGTACTGGGCCGGGCCTCATTTGGGCCCCGGGTGGCCCCACGTGTCGGTGATGATTGTGCGCGTTTATCCTTGGTGAAAATGATCTGATCGGGGACCTTGCCATGAAATGCCAGAAAATGTGGTCCAGTAACTGAGAAAACCTGAAGAACGGGCTGTGGTGTCACTATTACGTGCTGCTCGTCAGGTTAGCATATTTTAAAAAGATTTGTGAACAAGATATGCCCTGTTCCATGTTCTGATATCCGAATTTGGAGTTGATTCGGAGATTGGGTCTTGTTTAGTTCTAAAAAGTTTTTCCTAAAAAGTGCTATAGTAGCCACTATATCGAATCTTGCAACACGTGTATAGAGTATTAAATGTAGATAAAAAAAAACTAATTGCATAGTTTGATTGAAAATCGCGAGACGAACATTTTGAGCCTAATTAGTCCATGATCAAATACTAATTATCAAATAAAAACGAAAGTACTATATTAACCAAATTTTCAAATTTTACCCAACTGAACGAGCCATACAAAAAGCTGGGTGCTTTTAAGCTTTGTTACTACTGGTACAAGTCCCATCGGCTCGAAAAGCGCATTTATTGGCCTCCCTTTCCTATCAGGAAAGGACCCAAGAAAGGGAGCGATTGAGCGGAAGTCCATTGAGCCCCGGGTTAGTTCAAAAAGGTTTTCCAAAGAGTGATACATCGAATCTTGCGATACGTGTATAGAGTATTAAATATAGATGAAAAAAAAATTAATTGCACAATTTAGTTAAAAATCGCGAGACGAACGTTTTAAGCCTAATTAGTCCATAATTAAACATTAATTACTAAATAAAAACAAAAATGTTACGATAGCCAAATTCCTAAATTTCACCCAGCTAAACCAGACGTGAAGCGGCGGGCCGCGGGCAGCTTTGTTGACAAAGGAAAGGAAAAGGGCAGCTGGCCATGCCCGAGCTAGACCGCCACATGGTTCCATGCCATCTTCACCACCAGGGCCGTAGGGCGGCTAGGCCTTGACATTTCGGAGGCCCTCTCCAGGTCGACTGTCCGCCCGTCCCCTTTCCCTCCATCCCTCTCTCTGGCTAGGCTAGCTGCTGCCCATCGCACTGCCGGCAGTGAAAGTGGAAAGAACCAGACAGCGCGATCTAGCGTGGCGCACCGTGCCAGAACCCAGAGACGGGGCCGCAGTGATTTCCCAATCAGCAACGAGCAGACTGCAGCTGCGATCTTGGCATGTTCCGGGGTCGTACTCTATTCCCGACTTTTCCTGCGAGAGTGAGACTGCCAGTCATGTGACCTCTTGTTCCCCGCGAAAGCTACCGCTCGTGGCATGGACACATCGCGATCGCGATCCCGAACAAGAGAAGGATCCGATGAGCGGCCGCGGCCGCGGCGATTGCCGGCTCCAGGACATGTGGTCACTCGTTTGGTCCCGGGTTTCATGCCCCGCCGCCGTGAGCAGTTAGGTTAGGTTAATCATCATCATCATCATCATCATCATCATGATTAGCGGCCGAATGCCGGTGTCCGTTTGTCCCTGGTACTCTACGGTTTGGCAGCAGCCAGCAGTGCCATTAAGATGGCTCGACCTGCCGCTAGGCACTTCGACGCACATACGCACGCCATCGATAGAGCGGTTGGCACGATAAAAAAGACCCGGACAGACAGAGAGCATGGATGGGTATTTAAGCCGCACGGTGCGTACTGAGCCCGTGCAATCAAAATTGGGATGGTACCGTCACATGCAACGCATTGCTGACGCGCCCTTGTCACTGCCAGAGGCCGGCACAGTAGCGTACTGTACGAGCCATCCGGGCCCTTCTTTTGTACCTTTCCGGTTCAGCGTTCACACTCTCACGCCTTTCTCTTGAGGTTTGAAGGGGAATTTATGCTCGCGCCTGACTCGTTGGAACGTGGATGGATCGGTCCTACCAGGCCATACAGTACGCACTTATTTTCACTGTCTATCCAGCCTTTTCTCGTGTAGAAACAGGCTGAAGAACAGAGGTCAGAAGAGCACAGGTGGAACTGGAAACAGCACCACACAGCTCACAAGCGACGCATGCCTACAGTTACTCAGTCACTCTGGTGGCATCTTGTCCAAAATGGAGATGAACAATTACTCCATGGTACAAAATAGGTACTAATTGACTTTTCGGGGTGCGTACAACCAAATGTTATGGCCCTTTGCTTCTCTTATAATCCGTCTTTTTTGTTTATTTTTTCAGCCAGAACAATATTTTTCTCTCACAGCAAATCAGCTAGAACACTGTTTCGACTTTTTTTCGGCGAAGAGAACAGGGCTAATTGAGCTTAGAACTCAATGATCTGAGCATGCATATAGATCTGTCTCCAAAGTATTTTCAAAATACTCTGTTTCCAGAAGGCATTGCAAGTTGCAACTAGCCGTTAATGAAAAAAATTTGAATCAGCTGCCATGTCCAATCATGAAATGAAACTGATAAAGACACAATTAATTCAGACGTCAGTTTTCATATAATATAGCAACTAGTAGAATAGAGCTGCCGGTGCAAGCACCATCAGCCCATCAGGAGATGAATAATCAGGGCAGAAACTCTGTTTTGGGCTCGTGTCCTCGACGCGAACAGAACATCGATTTCTCGGGTGGAGCAGTCAACATGAAAAAATATGCTAAAAGAACAAGCAGCTAAAAGCTCCCCGCCAAAATATTACAAGGAAACCACAGCCTTACAGGCCTTCCAAGTTCTCCATCAGAAATCAGGCTAACAAAATTGCTGTATCCTCTGAGCTCAACTCTCAGATACCCACAGTCAATGTACAACACCTTGGAACAAAAAGTGCGATGTTATACTTATAGCCAAAGAAGAAAGAACCAGTAGCTTGGGCATCTTCCAGAGCAGCAGCAGAAACCATGCGCAAATGGACGTTCATTTGGAAGTTTGGACTCCATTCCTGCTATATCCTGACCTTCTTTGCCTTTATCCGCTTGGAAGCCATGTAAGTCACAGCAGCAGAAAGAGTGTACCTAACAGAAAACAAACACATATGATGGTGATATGATGCACACAAGGAAGCAAATGCCCATCCCATAAAGATGTCTAATTTTGGAAAAACAAATTGCATGTGCATCAACATAGGAGTTCAGTTTATAAAAAAAAAAGGAGTTCAGTTCAAGGGAGTTCAGGACGAATTGTGAATTCCCTTCACCAGAGCCTTATCCCCTAGCTTTTTTCTTGATTTCTACAACTCAATTTACCATAGCACAGTAGCATTCGTGGCCTTATCCTAAGAGCTAAGATCCCGTCACTTCGGTTACATAATGGACAGACATCACCGAATATGTAAGTCAGTCAGCACAACAGTATACTGCTACAGTTCTCACTTCTCAGTATGAGTGCAACAAGCAATGGTTCAACAGGGAAAGCCTCTTTGAACAATGATACATGGTGGACCCACCTAAGTGAAGCTATTGTCTTGAATATATTAATCATTCCATTATCTGATTTCCACATAACACAGACACACATCAAAAAGGAGTTTTCTATGTTCAGCACAAGTATTTCTTTCTGAGAAGATGTCGATTATCATGGTTTGCTGGTGATGAACTGCCAAACTCAAAATCAGGTTCTTGATATTATGAATTCACGTTCATAGAGGCCATGAACTTATTATCAACCATGCATGTCCGATAAAGTCAGAGATTACTGTCCAAACTTCAAACAACCAGATGAGAGCATAATAGACTGGTATCTATCAGGACGAGTGAATTAATAACAACAGCCAAAAAAACTAACAGAGGATGAAATAATACAATTGCAAAGAGCAATCAGGTTGAGGTTAAGTGTATACCATGTAAACGTGTATTTAAGATGGTCTTCTGGCATCACTGAGTGACGAATCAAGGTGTTGACATCTTTTGGAACAGGATAAGGGTTTGTCGGAGAAACATCTTCATTTATATCTTCTATATAAACAGTATTCTCAGGAAGTCCACAAGCACGAGCAATCATGGGAACATCCACATAAAACCACTGGCCACTACTGGGCTCATTAGCTGGGACAAATACGCTTGGCTTCTCACTTCCTCGGCTTACTCCAATAACTCTTACAGGTGGTATCCTAGGTTTTTCAATCTGCAAAAGGCAACTTGCATAAATTTTGTGCCTAATTGAAGCAATACAAATACAACTAGAGGGATATGGATGCTTTGAATGATAGTAAGCAAGAAAAGTACTTATGGAAGCATAATATTAATTATTTGATTAAATTGTCACAAACACCCAACAACCAGCCTATCCATACCATTATCATTCTAGAAGGCACAAATGATCTATAGCAGGTCTAGTAAGTAGAACACTAGAGCTTATTCGATATAAAAGGGTTGTCACAACTCACAACACTGTCATGTACAAGGAGTTCACATACCATGGCACACACAAGATAATAACATTATAACAACACACACAAACACGTGGCAATTGAATTTGATGAAGAGAAAGTAGCAAGCTTTTGACAGTTTGGTACACTTAGAATTTCAGGTAACAGATTGTACACTATGCCAAAAGATAGGGAACAAAGATCACCTCAGGAGACGATTTAGGCCTGTTAGACCAAAACTTCCACCATGAACCTTTTTCGTCTGGCTTTTTAACAGTTTCTGGGGACCCTGAAGCTTCATCCAGGATCTGGAGATCCTTAACGTTTTTATCACGCCATCCACGAGGAACCCATCCTCTATTCACAAGGATAGGTGACTGCAAGCTGACAAACCATTTCTTAGAAAGATGAAGATAACCTGTAAAACACTATGATTGATTTCAAATTCCTAGGGACTCTCTACAGCCCACTTTGGCATTTTTGGCCCATCATACACTAGAATTTTGAACCGTCCATCAAGCAGATGTAACGGTCCAGTTTCTCTCCCACACCATATGACCCGACACTCCACTGCCACAGCTTGCTGGCATTGCCTCCGATACCAATGGACTTATCGAGCCTCAACCTCGCATCCCGACCCCCAGCATGGCAGCATCTTATTTTTCAACTCCAGCAAGCATCTCTACTGTGTTGTCTTCACCAGCCTGCCTCTGTTCCTCATCTCCAGCGGCTCCCAGCACCGAACTCACCCACTGCCGGTCCATCTGCTGCGGGAGGTCATCCCTTTAAGCCCACCCCAACCACCACAAACCCAAACCACAAAAGCTACCTGGAGGAAATCAATGTCACCCGGAGGAGGAGGTGCCGGCTCCACCCATCTGCTGGCCATAAAAAAGTTCAGGCGTGGGAGGTGGCAAAATTGCCGAGTGTCAGATAGGCCTCCCCAATTTCTATGGTTGAAGTATGGGCTGGATGTGAAGATGCTGGCGGTCCTGAAGCCGGAGGCCTTTGATTGGGGTTCAGACAAGCTACCGGATGCACATGCACTGAAGTATTTGATCAGTGAGTCTTCAAGTTGCGAGGAGATAATTATAAAAAAGAAGTTTCGAGGAGTCGGTGCAAACTGGCAAGTGGATTGACTTGAAGTGATGCTGCCATGATCTAAGCATACTGATGGAACAGTAACCTGAGATAAGCTGAAGCTGGGAGCAGTCTGGGAATAGACTTTAGTTTGCAGAAAGGTCGTAGTTTCTGTTATGTAGTTGCTGGTTTGAGTAGTGATATCTGTATTGCACTTTCCCTGATCTTTAGGTGTGCTCTGTATTAGGCAAGGTGTTTTGAGTGCTGTCGACAGAAGTTGGGTAACCCCATGAATACTGTAAAGTGTAAAGTGTAAACCGTTTAGACAGTCTTCTAGTTACAGTTAAGACTGGGGAGAGATCCCTGAAACTCTTTAAATATATATATGGTCGAATGGTGGAGTACAGAACAGTGGCAATACTAAATTTATGAGATTTCCATGACAGGAATGTGTGGGAGATAAAGTCAAAGGGGCATAGCAAACAAGTCACTCATAAATCTGCATGTACTGGTCCAAGAACAAAGAAGTTATCAGATTACACAAGGCACAAACACTCAACTGTGGCCATACAGGTTCCTTCCATGCATACTTAACAAGTAATTTCGCTCTCTGTGGACAGCTACAAATTAAAACTGAACCCCCACCCCCACCCCTATCCATGCCACACAGACGCTCGTGCCCGGGCACATACATCCGTTTCCGCTGTAATAAAACTGTTGCTAACTATGGTTTTACAATCTGTATTATCTCTCGACTTTCAATTCATTTAGCGATACATGAAATAAACCAACAGGAGTGTTTGAATCTAGGCAAGCTTTGTAAATTTTCAATGAAGATAATTACATAACTTTTCAAATGATCCATAGCCAAATGAAAATTTCATTTTACAAAGAAAGGCAATGGAGGGGGCATATAAACCGGGCCAGTTTAGAATCTAAAGCATTAAATCACTGCTAACTTGTGCATCTTTTCTAATTCAATTGTGATGGATTGGCTCCAATGTAAGGCGCGCCTTCCTAGCTGCTTCGCATGATCATATCTGATCTTGGATCATCTTTTCTTCTAATTCAATTGTGATGGATTGGCTCCAATGTAAGGCGCGCCTTCCTAGCTGCTTCGCATGATCATATCTGATCTTGGATCATCTTTTCATTTGACCTTTTTTTTGAAGATTTTTTCTTAATTGAATTCTTTTTGACTAAATCATCATTTGCCAATTTGACCATAGCCAAGCTTCTATGCATATTCGTTGAAATGTAGTAGCTTTGTGTGTCTCAAAAAAAAGTAGTAGCTTTGCAAAAGGACTTCACAAAGGACATCATGCTCAATCAGAGTGATAGTTTCCTTGCAAGAGTGCAATGCTGATGTTCAAGGTAATTTGAAAGATAGGGATTCTGAGCATGTTCCAAATAGTTTACCTGCCAGACTCAGTCGACCTAGGAATAAATGGAGCGATCACATAATACCCATTCTCTGTCACACCCGAGATGCTCCGAGAGCGAGGCCCGACGAATACCGACTTCTCCTCGTCGAAGTCACCCTCGCACACAATTTTTCGGAACTCCAGTGCTGCCGGATCACGAAGGGCGGCGGATGAGGCGACCTCGTTCCACGCCACGGGATCCATCTCCAGCCTCCGTGTCCTGTAATCCAGCATCTCTATCTGAGGTCGAGCAGGAAACTGCACACGGTAAGGTCTCGAAAGCCAACAAAATGAAGCAGGAAGTAATGAGCGCGCGTGCGCGGTATGACCTTCTCCTGCCTCCGGAAGAGCTGCCATGTGCCGAGGCCGAAGGTGATGGCGCCGGGAGCGAAGAGGAAGAGTTTGGACCACGCGCTGGCCTCCTTGCCTGCCCCTGCGAGTGGGACGCGACACGATCTGCGGGTGATTCGCAAGGCATTTCGGAAGACGATGATTGTTAGGGTAGATGGATACCTGGCTGCGGCGGCGCGGCCGCGGCGGGAGGACGCGATGGAGGGGGAGGTGCTGGTGATGAGGTGTGGGAAATGGAGGCGCGGGAGGGGAGGAGGCAGTGCTCGCCGCCGCCGCGCAGGCGGAGGCGGAGGTGCTTGGAGAGCGATGCCGCCATCTCTGAGGTCCAGGGGGGTCGGTCGTTTGGACTTTGGAGTTGAACCGGGAGAAGGCAGCAGGCCAGAGACCAGAGAGAAAATTTTGCTTTTAATTCGTTGAAACAGAGTTTCGAAAATGTGAACATTATTAGAAATCATATGTTCTTTGCTTACATGTGATGTGTGTTTGCTTGGATTTAAGATTTTGGATTGACAAAATAGTGGAATACCCTTGTGGCTTGAAGATTGGAAAAGCACTTCGAACAGTATAGGATTTGCCTAAACCGAACTAAGAGCAACATAGAATTTCATTTATATGAGCACAAAAAGGAGAGGTACAAAGCTGGAAAACTTAAAACGCACTTACATCCAAAATAACTTACTCCTTCAGTTCCAAAATTATAAGTCTGAACCTTTTCGAAAATAGGATATCCAAAACATAGGAATGAGAAAAAAAATGATTAGAGCATGTTTGGGATACAGAAATTTTACAAAAAACAGTTTATTTTCACGTGGAAAACATAGAAACAGGGGAAAATACCCATACTCCAAAGAGGGCCTTGGAGTTGCATCTCACTTGCTATCTTTACATAAATTGAAAACGCGGGAAATTCTCTAATGGAGCATTTCATACACCACAAGAGAAACACGCGACTTAGAAAAGAGAGATAGACACAAATGAAAGTCTTTATTAAGAGGTTGAACCACATGTTAGATTTCCTCCAAAATTCCTATAGCTTTGATTATCCCATAGGAATTTTGCAAGCCTTTGTTCCAATGTAGGTCGTCCGTCCGGACGGTGCCGACGGTGGGCAGTGACGTAGCCCAACAGCCACATCTTATTGGCTCATCCACTCGCCCCCTACCGTTCTAAAAGAAAAAAGAAAAAGCTCACCTCACCGCAGACAGCTCTCCGCAAAGCGCTCCGCTGCGCGGCCTCGGCGATGGCGCTCTCCACCACGCCTCCCTCTCCGTCGCGCCTCCGTTCCGCTGGCCGCCATCTCCACGGGACTTGCTGCGGCCTTCTCCACCGCGCCTCCCGCCCACCACGGGCTTCTCCAGCGCACGAACCCGCCGCAGCCTTCTCCACGGGACTTGCTGCGGCCTTCTCCACCGGAGCAGCGAGCTTCACGCCACCGGCGAGCTCTCACCAGTGAACTCCACGCGCCGACGAGCCTCCATTTCCAAGCAGCAAGGAGATGTTGCGCTTAAAGCGCATGTTGCAAGCGTATGTTTCAAGTGTTTCAGATGTTTTCAGAGGTATGATGCAAATGTTTCATATTGATGTTGCAAAAGTAGATCGGGATACGTTTGTTCAAAGTGTTTCATCTGTTTCAGCCATATGTTGCAAGCGTTTTGATTTGGATGTTGCATATGATTCACACATATGTTGCAAGAGTATCTTCTGAATGTTTCAGCTATTTCATTCTTATGTTGCAATAAGTATTTTCATGTTGCAAGTGTTTTATCTGGATGTTGCATAGGTTTCACACATATGGTGCAAGTGTATGTTCCAAATATTTCATTTGCTTCAGACTTATGTTGCATTCAAGTGTTTTATGTTGCAAGTATTTCGTGTTTTCAGAGGTATGTTCAGAGAGTTATATGGGCACGGGCCGGACACTGGGGAAGGGGCGCGGCGAGCCGGGGGGGCGGCAGATGGGGCGCACGACGTGCCTGGGGTCCTACGGACGAGGCGTGCTCGTCCTCATTCGGGCTCTCGGGTCCCGCCCGCGCTGAGAGAGGAGGGGGTCAGGGGGAAAGAGTGGCGGACGTAGCCGAGGTGTGAGTGCGGGGCGGGGCAAGGCAGACGAGGGACGAACGTGCGCGTGCAGCAGCAATACGCGCGCAGCGGCAGGCCCGGGCGGGCGGGTTGGGGCAGCAACATGCGTGGGGCGTCCGAACGCACTCATATGCTCCGGACGTTCGGACGCCAGTAAGTCCCTCTTGCTCCGAAGGGCCACAGGAAAAATCCGTATAAGTTTACAATCCTATACAATATTCATTCGTGAATCCTTTATTACAAAGAGGCCGTACTCGTTTTGTTCTAAGTAGCACTTCTAATTTTGATCAAATTTATAAAGAAAATACATAAATAAGTACAATATCTAACACATCAATATGTACAACATCAAGTTTGCTACATTAAATTCTCCGTAAAATGTCTTGATAGTACAATTATTTGAACTCATAAATGTCAGTATACTTTTCTAAAAATGTAGTTAAACCTAGAGAAGTTGGACTTCCACAAACCTGTATGAACTTTGAACAGAGGAAGTAGAAGACAACGCTAAAAAGAAGTGCCATGTAATCAAGCCTCAAATAATTTTTCTGATACAAATGCTCTAGTTTCCTCCACAGTTTCTGGGTCCGTTTGGTTGGGCTTTTGGCTTTGGCTTTTGGCCCCAAAAGCCAAAAGCCCAACCAAAGGGGCTGCTTTTTCAGGCGGCTTTTTCAGAAGCAGGTGCTTTTCTGTAGTACAGTTTTGAAAGCTGGTTTGACCCTGCTTTTGGCTTTTGACTTTCTGCTTTTCGAAATTGGTGAAATAAAAAGCTCTTCCATAGTTGTTTCAAGAGAGATAAAGATAGAAGGTATATTTTATACTTGTTTAACCGAACAGCTTTCAGCTTTTCTACAGCTCAAAGCCCACAGCAGCTTTCCCACAGCTCACAGCCCACAGCAGCTTTTTCCCACAGCCACAGTACAACCAAACACACCCTCTATATTTCAAAAGGCAATTAAACAATTTCCCCGTCTCACCTCTCGTGGTACATGTATTTCACAGTTAAAAACAATTAGATGTCGGGATAATCATTTTCGTTATTTAACTGCACTTTTCACCAACGTTTATTTACTGCATAAACACTTCATTCTGATTTAAAGTAAACAATGTGAAACAAATCGCACAGCTCAAATTGACCAAGTATGGAACACAGAAGGCGGCCTCCTGTAAACAGAGCACGGGCGTGCACAATACCAGACGCAGTCCACCAACATACTGCCAAACCAGGTTAACAAAATTATGAACACAACATCCCTGATCAATACCTCTTGCGTAATTTACAGCTCCAATGCTATGCGACATGCAAAAAGAGGGAGACTGGAGTGCGCTTTAAGAGCTAGTACAGATTTAAGTTCAATTCTTCTTTTTCGAGTGCTTCACCAGCCAGTCAATGACAGAATCAATGTTGGTCGAGTTCTTGCATGATATCATGAAGCATGCCACTTCTCGGTCAGTGATTGTCTTTAGGCCCCTGCAATACCATTCACCAGGCAGTAGATGAGTACAATGTATCAAACTGATATTTTCAGAAAAAAATAGTAACAGAGTGTAGTAGCTTAGCATGCACTTACATTAGTTCTGTGAAGGTTTGCTTAGGGAAAGCTTCAGGCTTGTCAATTTTATTGCCAATGACTAATAATGGGATCCCGGTCAAAGATGGCTTGCTCAAGAGGTCATGGAGCTCCCCTTTTGCAATGGCCATGTTTTCTCGATCTGCTGCGTCAACAACATACCTGCACAACCAAAACAATTTTAACATCCAACACTAGAAGTTCTCATTCCCTACTGATTTTGTATCAACTAAGACCTTCATCAGAATAAGAAAATCATGCAGCAAGTTTCAATGCAGCTAGGTATAAAATATAAAACCTGTGGAAGTAAATCAGAATAAAAAATTGTACACCTGGCACAACTTCCAGCTCATTGTTTCAGAAAAAAATAACAGAAAGTCAAAAACAGATAAAAATGCTTCATCATTATCTACATATATAAAAGAAAAATAGCAAAGGATTGAAAGAAATAAACAATGCACCACCGCCATCATACACGAAAAAGCAAAATAAAAAATGGGCAACAAATAAACAGGATCATCAGTATCAGTATATATTAAAAAAGCAAATCAACAGAAGCATATAAACATATAATCAAGACATCACATGACAACTAAGTTACAGACTGGCATAAAGCAAGCTAACTCTCATTCTGACCACAAAGACAACTAAAATATAAACCAAAAGGAAGAGAAGTAGGCTATGAGAACCTTCAAGAAAGCGTTCAGAAAAGTAGGATAGTTAATAAAGAATTTGTAAATAAATTGATAAATCGTACTATCAGAATGATATGAACACTGTATTACCAAAATAATAGACGTGTGCAAGAAGCCACAACTAAGCATGACAGCTGGTGAGCATTAGTGCTATTCCTACTGTAAATGGCAGAATAGGAATGAAATACATACACAATTGCAGAAACCGCACGGCAGTATCTCTCCCACATGCTCCGGAATCTTGGTTGGCCTCCAAGATCCCACAATTTTATCGTCACATTTCCTTTGGTAACCTTTCTCATATTGAATCCTACAGTAGGGATCATATCCTCACTAAAGCCTCCAGTCTGCAAAAATACATGTTTATCAAGGATAAATATAATTCATCATATGTCCAGTACATGAGTGGTACCAAAAGAATGCCTAATACTTACAGCAATGACGTTCACAAGTGACGTTTTCCCAGCATTTTGGAGCCCTATCAAGGAAAGCTCCATCTCTTGCTTGAAGAAGAGGCTGCAGATGTAAAAACGTAGAAAACTGTTATTCAAGCAGACAAGCTCCTTGAATCAAAACGAACGGAGGATTACATCAGTTCATCTGTTTACAAGTGTTACATATGTCAAAGTAATGCTCAGCTACCCAACAAGTGCATGTGCAAGACATTCTTAGAATGCAAGCACTTTTGTATTTTTATGCATCAAGTCCAAAGCCAACCTGGATGGTAGGTAGAGATGAAATAAATCGTCTATACTGGTAGCTATACTAGATGCCAATGAATGAAGTACAACAAATAACTACCAGCAACAGGTTAATCCTGGAGTACCATCGAGAACTTACTGGCGCTAATCAATACTTTTGCATGATATGGAACCCAAGAGAGCAAACTATAGCAAAAAGGCGCTTGGCAGGTATTCAGGATAACAAGACAATGCAAAACATGATAATCAACATAGAATAAATGAACCCATTTATCCTTTTGAATAAGCGATATTCACGAATTTCATGTCTTCGATTTTGATCGGCACGTTCAACTAAAGCCTTAAAGCCCTTTCTGTTGAGGAAAAAAAAGGCTGATTGGCATGTTTAATAGATAGCCCGACGATGATACGGCAGTTCATAAGCAAAGGTGCCAAATCTCAAGTTTACTGATGGAAAACAACCGCATGAACCCAATCCTTTCCCCCTAATAGGATCACGCTGTAATAATCACATTGCTACACGCCCAGCCAGAAGCTTTCCACAAGCAAGCTGCAACTTCACTGCGTCCGTAACAATCTTAACGAATCTTGATAACAAAACCAGAAGAACTTTCAGATCTCCTACCCGCCGTCCCTCGCCATCCCCCGCACCCCGGCCGCGCAATGCGCAGCAGATCAATCCGACGAAGCAGACCAAGGGAAGAGCATCGTCGTACCTGCGGAGCCAGTTGAGAAAAGCCTCCCAGAACCCCATGGCGCCGGGTCCTTCTCGGCTCCGGGGAGCTGCGCGGTCCGGTTGCCGGCGGCGAAGAGGGCGGAGGGGATCGAGCGGGGCGGCGACGGGTTAAAGGGCGCGGCGCAGGGGGATTTGGTGGTGGCCTCCTGTTGCCCGCGTTTACTTTATTTGGAGGCGGAGGGCGACGCGGCGGTGGATGGGGCGGGGGACGAGGGAGTGACAGGGAAGCGAGGGCGCCGCGACCGCGAGTACAGCGAGCAGCGGCGATGCGTCGAGGCGAGGGAGGCGAGCGAGGGGTATTATTGGCGTCCGCTCCGCCAATCATACGCGCTCGCGTGGCCGAGCGTGATAGGGCGTCCAACCACGAGTGCCGTTCCGTTTCGGCGTCCGCTCCCGTCGCCAACGGGATTTCAACTCATAGCTGGACTGACTGGTCGGGCGTCCAACCACGAGTGCCGTTCCGTTTCGGCGTCCGCTCCCGTCGCCAAAGGGATTCCAACTGATAGCTGGACTGACACGTCATCGTATCTATCTGGAGCTGCTTCTGCTCAGGATGAGAATTGAGAACTCGCCCCGTTTTTAGGGGTTTGGTGGCCTGGGCCAATTATCGTGTAGGCGTTTGGAGGAATTTTTGAGAAATCTAAATGAATCTAGATGAATCTGGAGGAATTTGTGAGAGGAAAACACTGTTTCGGATAAAAAAAAAGCGGATCAAGCCAGGTTTAAGAGCACGCGAACGGGGGCGAAGTGGGCCTACGAGTGAAACCAGCGAAGAAGGATGCGAAAGGGCCCCGCCCGATGGTCTGGGTTCCTGTTGAGTTCCATCGGCGTCCGTGCCTGAGCTGTATCTGTGTGTCCTGAGGCGTGCACGGCAGCCACGTACAACGCCGCAACCAGTCCTGGTGAAACATTACGCCAGACGCACGAGGGATCGAGGAGTTCTTTGCGCCAGTGGCCCGTGCCCTTGTCCTGGCATTTTCTTTCGGTCCAAGGCACACTTCTTGTTCCAAACAGTGGAGCTCCTAGGAGCGTATTCTCGATAATAATCATTCTTTCTCAGCCAGACTACACATAGGTTTTAGCAGTGAACAAATAAAAATCACTTCTCCCATTACATGAAAGTTAATTTTAGCGGTGAATAAACAAAAATCATTTCTCCATTTACACTTGGAGTTGAGGACTTAAAAAACCCTACTTATTACTGCTCTCTATCCAATCTCCATCTAAATCATTCTATAATTAATTCTCACATGCTCTCCACTTTTCTCTTCTACTAGAATCAAGTAGAATCACTCCACCAAATAATAAGAAGCAGAAACATTGGTAATCTAGGAGTGGAGCCTACCAAACAAGTCCTAATGTGTACACAAATGTTAGAGCAATTAGTCATTAATTGTAAATTTGATGCTAAATAATACTAAAAAGCCCAACAAAAAATAAAGTAGACTCTACATGTTCCCTTCAACCAAACACCACATTAACAAAGCTGAGCTTAGCTCTATGTGCACTTCTACACCTCAGTCCTCACACTTGTTCGTCTGCATGGCTTGTGTGGTAGGCCGCCAGGCCCTAAGCCGAGAGCTAACGTCGTTCCATACCTTCTGCCATGGATATGTGTACTCTTTGGAATAGAGATTACTTCATTTGCAATATATTAGAAAAACCTTATTTTCTATTTCCTTTTTATTATATTTTTAAGGACATGAGGGAGCCTTGGTCCTTATTGAAAATATATTAGTAAAAACTTTCTTCGTCTCAAAATAAGTGCACATCTCGTATTTCAAAGAGTCAATCAATTTTAAATTTGACTAATTTATAGAAAATAGTATTAATATTTGTATCTAATAGGTTTACTATAAAATATATGGTGTGATTAATATAAAGATGTTTAGTTGATATAATTAACATTAGTATATTTTTTATATATTTAGTCAAACTTATTGGTTGACTTATTGAAATACGAGATGTACACTTATTTTGGACCGAGGGAGTAACATGTACCAAAGTCAATATTTACATTTACGCCTCGAAATAGAATATCGTAAATGCTAATGTTAGTTTCATATAGATTTAGTTAAATTGATTATTTTTTACTCATCAAAAAACAAGAACTACTTTATTTTTTAGAATAGAAGGAGTAGGCAACAAGCTAAATGTCCGTTTGCTAGAGTTCTTTCTATTTCAATTTTCTATCGAAGCTGATTTTTTTTGAGAAATAATTCTTAGAAGAAACTATTTCTTGTTCATTTCAAAGAATGACATTACCTAAATAACATAGAATCAGCTTCTTCGAACTTTAGTCTAGAAGCTGCTGTGCCAAACAGACGCTAATTCTAGCGTAGCCTGTTGACAGCCATAAGATCCAGCGCACCTTCCATAAACAGCTTGCCTGCCACATCAACACGGCGACCACCTGCCGCAGAAGAGTGAGAGAGAGGACTGTCTCATCCCTCATCCACCCCGACCGAACCCAACCGAAGGCACGCTGCGCGGGCACAGGCCAGGTGTCCGGGTTACCTCACTGATTTTTTTTTTATTTCTAACACTTTTTTAAACTATTTTTAAATCTAACACTGTTTTATTTTAAAAAAACTAATACTTTTGGCCGCGCCTTTTACCGTGGCGCGGCGAAATGCATAGCGGCGCGGCAGAGGGGGTGATGTGGCACCGGCCCGGGCCCTGACCAACTGACGTGGCAGGCGCTGCCGTGCCACGCCGCACGGCGCGACAGCGCCGACTATATGTCACACCGTGAGCCTCCCTCCCTCTCTCTGCCTTACTTTGAACAGAGGTGGAGGACGACTGCGCCGCCCCCTCCCGCCTCTCCCAAGGGCTGCCGCCGCCCGCCCCTCCCTGTCCGTCTCCCTCCCTCCCTTCCATTCCCCCCAAACTTCTCCTCGGTCTCGGTCACGGTAATGATGCTCTTATTTATCGTTTGAATGGTGGATTCAAATATTATGAATGGTAGTTAGGGTTTGGAGGAAAATTATATTTAAGAACTATGAGCTAGGGTTTGGAGGAAGATATTAGTTCGATTTTATCAATGTTAAGGTAATTAGTTAGTTAGAAGTATGTTTACCATGTTTAGTGTAAGGTTTATTTTTATTCCTATAAGTGTTGGTTATATTATTTTAGTTGTAATGCAAATGGTTCTCTTTTACATTAATTTGCGATGTTTTGATTGATGTTAAATTAAAATTGTTTTATTATATGGAAGACATGTTTCGGGAGCAGTTGTGGCAAAAACGGGGTCGTCCTATAGAATTGTACCCCGACGCGTTTAGCAAAGATGCCCCCGTCTCTCCTGACCTCCCTGTCCCTAACTGTGACTGTGGTTTCCCGACCGACGTGTTTCAATCGAGACATCCAGACACAGCGGCATGTTGCTTCTACACATGCAGTCGTTTAATGTAAGTAATTATTTCCGTACCTTTTTTCTTCATTTGTGTTAGTAGGTTACTAATATTTTGTTGGAATCTTGTTGTGTAGACCCATGAGAGGTGCTTTTTCTTTCAGTGGATCGACGGTGCAGACAAGTTTGACCCAAGGTACATACTTTTTGACGATTGGTGGAGAGGGAGACATCCACGTGAGCACTTCAAGCAGTGGGTTCCACTGTAACACCTCTGATGTTACGAGCTTGCTTAGCACCTAGGTTAAGGTCAATGAAAAACAATTTATATAAACAAAAATAAAATATAACTTGTGTGTAGTACTTAAGTAAAGATGATGAGCAAGTGGTGTAGTTAAAAATACAACTTTAATTTTTGAAAATAAATGTTGTTAACTAGTGTCCTTGAGAGCTCAAAAATCGAATCCAAAATTTAAACTAGAAGTTTTCGTTGAATCGACAAGAAATTGAACTTAGGTTACAAACATCATTTTTGGTGAGTTATATTGAGCAAAATAGTTAAAAGTGCCTAAATGTTTTGCTCCGATGGGTTAGTATGTAGTATGGGCTATTGAGTGAAATATTCATTGGTTGAAATTAATAAGGTTTAGACGTATTAAAAATTGCAACAAAAGTGCTAATGATTATTAGTTCTAATCGAACATTGCCCTCTTCTAAGTCTGGAAATGATAGTAGACCATGCCGTTTTGACACTCAAATTCTAACTAAATTGTTTAAACACTAAATGCATGTTCTCGTATTGTTGGTTGCCTCTAAGTGAGTACTTGAGCATGGCTTAGGTGATAGTGGTGTTGGGTGTCACGATACCCTCGCAAAAATTGCCCAAACCTCACTAAAACGTGTTGGCGCTCTGTTCACGAACTGGTGTTCAGAGCGATGAGCTCACATTGGCATCCATCTACCTCCTTCCCTGGTGGTCCTCTGGTCATGGCGATGGCGTTGCTAGGTCATTGGCAATATGGACTTTACGATAGGGGAGCTATTGAACCTCAACTATGATCGTTGGTGACTTTTGCTATGCTTTGAAATGTGTGCACATCACCTAGGGCAGCCGTTCAGATTGGGTTCGCGGTCACTGTGGGCAGAACGTGGTGGGGCCAGGGTCACGTTGCGACCAAGCCGTGGTCGTCGGCCCACGTGTGCACCAGGCCCGTGCCGTGCTCCGCCTAGGTCTTGCGGGGCCCGACCCGGCTGGCAGTGGTTTGGTCGCCCGGCTGAGGTGTGCATGCGCCAACGCCAGCCACCGAGCCATGCGTGAGGCCGTGGCGGAACTACGGCTGTCACCGCCTTGCCGTCGTGGCGTTCGCCCCACCTTTCATCCTACCTGCCACATCAAGTCTTTGGACATGTGCCACTGCTGCCGTGCCTAGGTTGATGACCCTGGTCACTATGGTGACGAGATGTTTCCCTACCTCACCTGCTAACCACCGCCGGTGAGCCCTGCTCGGGTCTTCCCGCTCCATTCAAGCATGTCGCGCCAAGCCCATGAACCATCACATGTGCGCACGTGTTCGAGCTACCACCATCAAATGGAGCCGCCCTGTCTTAATCCACTCGCCCATGCTCGGGTGCACTCTCCACGACATGACCATGGCTAGAGCTTCGCTTTTTCGCCCTCCATTTCGCCTAGCTTAGGGCTTCACAGTTCGATTCCTCATACCAGTAGGTGGCATCAGAAGGCAACTAGGTGTCCCATCTTCCCCATGCCCGGTCGAGCGCTACCGATCACCAATTTAGCATTTTACTCACCGTCGGACATAGGCGCCACCGCAGCTAGTGGATCGAGGGTAAGTCCCAATTTGTGGGGAAAGAACCCAATTGGTGGCGTTTCTGGACTCGTGTTGATCCACTCTAGCTAGTGCTCGTGATAGGTTGGCTTGGTTTCTCATCGTGGGTGCAGCGACGCAACAGTGCCACGCTCGAAGAGTAGCCGCCCACTCGGTCGCACGTGGCCAGACCACCCCAGCGCTCCCCTGTTTCAACCATCATTGGAGCGTGAACCACGATGAGCTACTGATGCTTCTCTACCACCTCTACCCTTCCATGATGAAAGCTCTAGTTTGGTTTTGGTGAATTGATGAAACCCTAAGCGATAACCTAGTTTATCAAGTGATTATGAGATAGGTAGCACATTCCAAGTGGTGAAGCAAATGAAGATCATGACATGATGATGGTGATACCATGGTGATGATCAAGTGCTTGGACTTGAAAAGAAGAAGGAGAAAAACAAAAGGCTCAAGGCAAAGGTATAAATAGTAGGAGCTATTTTGTTTTGATGATCAAGACACTTAGAGAGTATGATCACATTTAGGTTCAATAGCCATACTATTAAGAGGGATAAAACTTGTATCAGAATATGGTTATCACAGTGCCACTAGATGCTCTAACTCATTGCATATGCATTTAGGATCTAGTGGAGTGCTAACACCCTTAAAATGTTTGTGAAAATATGCTAACACATGTGCACAAGGTGATACACTTGGTGGTTGGCACATTTGAGTAAGGGTTAGGAACTTCACCGATAGAGTGTCCACCCATAGAGTACAGATAGTCCGACGGTGCCACCGGCGCCCTAGACAGAAAAGATGGAGGTCACTGTAAGTGACCGGACGCTGGTCTCGGTTGGACCAGCGCGTCCGGTTAGTGGTAGCAGAGGGCCTTTCAAGTGGTATCAGAGCCGAGGTCACCGTGATTTGTTAAGTGTTGTTGTAGAAATTTGTTAATAGGTTATTCACCCTCCCCCCTCTAGCCATTAGGACCTTTCAAGTGGTATCAAAGCCAAGGTCATCGTGATTCGAGACTTAACAACCTTCGGTGTAAAAATGACTCAAATCAACAACACCAAGAAGCCACACCAATTTGATGGCATAAATTATCCATATTGGAAATCAAAGATAACCACACATATCAAGTCAATCAATAGAAGAGTGTGGAAGGTAGTAAAAACCAAAATTGAGATTGAGGATCCGGAGAATCCTACTGCGACCAAAGAAGTGCTTCTCCAAAACAATGACATTGCTCTAAGTGCCATTCATGATGCAATTGATGAGAGAACATTTGAGCAAATCAAGAATATTGAGATGGCTCATGAGGCTTGGAAGAAGTTGAAGGAATCATTTGAGGACACTCAAGCCACGAAGGGTGAAAAGGCATACATTCTCAAAGAGAAGTTTGTAAGCTTCAAGATGAAGGAGGATGAGAGTGTGCCAGAGATGTTCCATATGCTTCAAGTGCTTGTCAATGATCTCAAAGCACTTGGAGAAGAGGTGAAGGATAAGGACTTCTCCCACAAGTTCTTGAGATGTTTGCCTTCAAGATTTGGCACATTGGTCACTATTCTAGTGAGGAGTGGTTTGGACACCATGACACCAAACCAAGTGTTGGGAGATATAATGACCGATGATATATATAGAGATGATGATGAGAAGGAAGAAAAGAAGGAGAAGAAAGATGAGAAGAAGGATGAGAAGAAGAAGAGCGTGGCATTCAAGGCCATATCATCCAAGGATAAGGCAAAGCAAGATACATCAAGTGAAGATGATGGCTCATGGGATGATAATGATGATGATGAGAAGATGGCTCTCTTTGTAAACAAATTTGGCAAGTTCATGATGAAGAAGGGCTACCATGCTAGAAGAAAGAAATCTTCATCCAAGAACAAGAAAGAGTCAAGAAGGTGCTTCAAATATGGAAGTAAAGATCATCTTGTTGCTCAATGCCCATACAATAGCAACAATGATGATGACAGCAACAAGAACAAGAAGACAGACAAGAAGGAAAAGAAAGAGAAGAAGGACAAGATGACCTTCAAGAAGAAGAAGGGTGGTTCATATGTGGTCACTTGGGATAGTGATGCTTCCTCAAGTGATGATGATGATAGTGATGATGACAAGACCACCAAGAAGAAGGCTCTTGCAAGCATTGCTATCAATGAGAAGCCTTCTCTCTTCGACACTCCATCATGTTTCATGGCTAAGGCCACTAAGGTACAAACTTGTGATGATGGAAGTGATGATGAACATGATAATAAAAATGATAGTGATAGTGATGATGATAAACCTACTAAAGATGAATTATATGACATGCTAGAAGATGCTAAAGAATACTTTGACATTAAGAGAAGGGAATGCAAGAGCTTGAATAAGGAGGTAAAAGCCCTTAAACAAGCCTTTGATGAGCTCAAAGCAACTCATGAGAGGCTAGAGGAAGCCCATGAGAAGCTTGGCAAGGCTCATAAAAAGCTTGAAAAGGCTCATTCCTCTTTGCTTGATGAGCAAAATAAAAAGAAGCATGTTGAAACTTGCAATATAGGCTTAACTTGTGATATAATTGATGAATCATTATCTATGCCTATCATTGTTGCTCCCACTAACCCTTCTTGTAGTACTTCTACATCCACCTCATCTAATAGTGATGATTTCACTTGTGATGCCTCACTAATGGTTGAGAATGAGAACCTCAAGAAGAAGGTTAATAAGCTCACTCACACCTTGGTTAAGGCCTATGGTGGTGAGGACATTTTGCTTATGTGCTTGGGTAGCCAAAGAGCTTCTCTCTACAAAGAGGGATTGGGTTTACCCCTAAGAAAGGCAAGATGGCCTTTGCTCCTCACAAGACTAGTTTTGTAAAGAACAATGATCGGTTTTGCACTAGTTGCAAGCAAGTTGGTCATAAAGAGCATGAGTGCAAGAAGAAGAGCAAAAATGCTAATGTATCCTCAATTAAGATTAATTCTTTCTATGTACTTACTAAGGGTACAAATGGTGTGAAGGCTAAGTTCATTGATAAACCATGGATGGACTCAAAGAAGAAAGCCATTTAGGTACCAAAGAGCTTAGTAACTAACCTTCATGGACCCAAGCAAGTTTAGATACCTAAAAAGAATTGATCTTCTTTTGTAGGTCAATTACAAAGCCGGAGGAAGACATTAGGTTCTTGATAGTGGGTGCACTCAACATGACCGGTGATGCAAGAATGTTCAACTCAATCAACACCAATGGTAATGATGGTTATGATAGTATCACATTTGGTGATAATGGTAAAGGCAAGGTCAAAGGGCTTGGTAAGATTGCAATATCCAATGACATGAGCATATCCAATGTGTTGCTAGTAGAGATCTTGAACTTCAATTTGCTATCCATGGCTCGATTGTGTGATCTTGAATTCAAATGCATATTTAGGGTAGATGATGTAGAGATCATAAGTGTAGATGGCTCTAACTTGATCTTCAAAGGCTTTAGATATGAGAATCTATACTTAGTTGATTTCAATGCTAGTGAAGCTAGATTATGTACAAGTTTGTTCACTAAGTCTAGCATGGGTTGGTTATGGCATAAAAGGCTTGGTCATGTTAGAATGAAATAATTGAATAGATTGGTTAAGCATGACTTGGTTAGAGGCTTGAAAGATGTTGTGTTTGAAAAGGATAAGCTTTGTAGCTCTTATCAAGCCAGAAAATAAGTTGAAAACACCCATCCTAAGAAAAGCATGATGAACACTAGTAAAGTATTTGAGTTATTGCATATAGACTTGTTTGGGCCAACACAATACACTAGCATTGGTGGAAATAAATATGGCTTTGTGATAGTGGATGATTATACTAGATACACATGGGTATTCTTTCTAATGGACAAAAGTGATGTGTTTACAATATTTAAATCATTTGTCAAGGGCATTCACAATAAGTTTGAAACAACCATCAAGAGAGTTAGAAGTGTTAATGGTAGTGAGTTCAAGAACACTAGAATTGATGAGTTATGTGATGAATTTAGAATTAGACATCAATTCTCAGTCAAGTACACTCCACAATCAAATGGCCTTGTTGAAAGGAAGAATAGAACACTCATTGATATGGCAAGGTCTATGCTTAGTGAGTACAATATGAGTCAATCCTTTTAGGCCAAAGCTATCAACACGGCTTGCTATTGTAGCAACCGCCTCTATTGTCACCCATTGAAAGAGAAGACACCATATGAGCTCTTGAATGGTAGAAAGCTCAACATTGCATATTTTCGGGTCTTTGGTTGTAAATGCAATATCTTGAAGAAAGGCACTAGATTGGGCAAGTTTGACAAGAAATGTGATGAAGGATTCCTACTTGGTTATTCCACTACAAGCAAAGCATATAGAGTTTGGAATTTGGATAGTGGTACTCTTAAGGAAGTTCATGATGTTGAATTTGATAAAACCAAGGGTTCACAAGTAGAGAATGAGAACTTGGAAGATGTTAGAGGCATTCAACTTTAAAATGCCATGAAGAACATGTATGCTAGTGAATTGAGGCATAGGCAAGTGAATAATGATGAAGATGATCAAGTGCAAGTGCTCTCTAACTCAAATATGCAAGATGATACAAATCAAGCTAGTACAAGTGGCTCTTATGACAATGAACAAGATCAAGTGGCTAGTACATCATCTCAACCCAATGATCAAGCAAGTGCAAACAATTAAGTTCCAATGCTTCAACCAACAAATATTGCAAGGGATCATCCATTGGACACTATAATTGGTGATATTTCTAGAGATGTACAAACAAGATCAAGATTACCTTCATTTTATGAGCATTTCTCATTTGTGTCATCCATTGAACCAAAGAAGATAGATGAAGCATTGAAGGACGTTGATTGGGTGAATGCTATGCATGAAGAATTGAATAACTTCACAAGAAATCAAGTATGGGAATTAGTAGAGAGACCAAAGGAACACAATGTGATTGGAACCAAATGGGTCTTTAGAAACAAGCAAGATCAAGATGGGATAGTGGTAAGGAACAAAGCAAGATTGGTAGCACAAGGCTATATACAAGTTGAAGGTCTTGACTTTGGAGAAACATATGCCTCGGTTGCTAGATTGGAAGCAATAAGAATCTTGCTAGCCTATGCTTGTGCCCACAACATCAAGCTCTATCAAATGGATGTTAAGAGTGCATTTCTCAATAGTTACATCAATGAAGAAGTATATGTTGAGCAACCTTCCAGTTTTGAAGATAACAAGAAGCCCAACCATGTGTACAAATTAAAAAAGGCATTGTATGGCTTGAAGCAAGCACCTAGAGCATGGTATGAGAGATTGAGGGATTTCCTACTCTCTAAAGGGTTCATGATGGGCAAAGTTAACACTACTTTTTTCATCAAGAAGATTGGCAAAGACTTGTTTGTGTTGCAAATCTATGTTGATGACATCATATTTGGATCAACCAATCAAGACTTTTGTGATGAGTTTGGAAAGATGATGGCTAATGAGTTTGAGATGTTCATGATTGGAGAGTTGAGTTACTTCCTTGGTCTTCAAATCAAGCAATGGAAGAATGGTACATTTGTGAGTCAAGGCAAGTATATCAAGGACATGATCAAGAAGTTTGGCATGAGTGATAGCAAAGCTATTAGCACACCAATGGGAACAAATGGCAACTTGGATAGTGATGCAAGTGGAAATATGATGGATCAAAAATTGTATCGGTCTATGATTAGAAGCCTACTCTATGTGACCGCATCAAGGCCGTATGTCATGTTTAGTGTATGCATGTGTGCAAGATTTCAAGCCTCACCAAGAGAAAGTCATTTGAAGGCTACAAAGAGAATATCGAGGTACTTGAAGCATACACAAAATGTTGGTTTGTGGTATCCCAAAGGAGCAAAGTTTGAGCTAGTTGGTTACTCCAACTCAGATTATATAGGATGCAAGGTTGAAAGAAAGAGCACCTCGAACACATGTTAATTGTTGAGAAGATCACTTGTTTCATGGTCATCAAAGAAGCAAAATAGTGTTGCATTATCAACCACCGAAGCCGAATACATATCCATCGGTAATTGTTGTGCATAAGTACTTTGGATGAAGGCCACTTTGAGTGACTTTGGAATCAAGTTCAAGAAAATGCCATTGCTATGTGGCAATGAGAGTGCAATCAAGTTGACCAACAATCTGATTCAACATGCGAACAAAGCATATTGATGTCTGCCACCATTTTATAAGAGATCACCAACAAAAAGGGGACATTTGTATTGAAAGTGTAGGCACCGAAGATCAACTTGCCGATATATTCACCAAGCCATTGGATGAGAAAAGGTTTTGCAAGCTAAGGAATGAGTTGAACATATTGAATTTCTCAAATATGTGTTGATGCACCCCCACTCATATGACATGCCTCTCCTTCGAGCAATCCAAGGTAAAAGTTGATTGGCGTGGCATACATCCTTGCTAAGGACATGTTTAGTGCATCTAGACATCTTTCACATTTAATAGGCTCATTCATGAAATCAAATGAATTTGATGATTGTATGGTACCACTATTGCTTCTATGCTTATTTTGGTCTAGGGGTAGCATATGACATGTTTGTGGGCTTGTAAATCTAGTGTTTGATCTAGAAAATGAGCTCTAAGTGTTTAACTCAACATGGTACAAGATAACCCTTATTTGGAGGTGTGAAGAAGGTTGTCCTTGGATCAAACCAAGTTAAATATCTTTGGTAAATAATCTAGATTGGACCAAATTTGGGAAAATGATTCTCACCCCATTGATTGACATTGATAATCTCAACCTATCTATAATTTAAGTCTTTGTGGTCATTGATGACAAAGAGGGAGAAATAGTGCACAAAGATAGTGAAAAGACAACACAAATGGGAGAGAAATAAAGATACAAGTGATAGGGGGAGAACTTGACATACAGGGAGAGATATGACAAAGGAAAGGGATTAATTAACAATTAAAATTTTGAGCACACAAGTAGAGGGAGCAAGCTCATGAACTTGTATGATGCATTTGAATGTGCATTTCATATGTTTGCTTGCATGGCACAAGTTTTAAATTTCAATATTCATACTTGTGTGGTGTACGCTAGTTATAGGTTTGAATGATGAAATGAAAATCTAGCATATATAAGTTTATCTAGTGATTTCATTTCCAAGTGTTTCCAAGTGGTATCAAGCTAACCATGGTGCTAAAGATGGTATAATGGTGCACTCCGATTGGTATCACGCTTCAAAGATCCATCTTTTATACCTTAGCATCATGTGGTAGACAATATCTCCTATATTTCCTATCTAAGCATATGTGCAAGCTTTAATCCAAACCCTTAGCACATATGTAGGGGGAGCAATTGCTACCATTTAGGGTTCATGAAACTTGTCCATATCCTTTTACACATGGTAAATATGCTTGGGCAAGTAACATGGATTCAATTAAATTTCAATTCATATCTTTGTGAAAGGGTTGTCATCAATTACCAAAAAGGGAGAGATTGAAAGCTCTAGTTTGGTTTTGGTGAATTGATGAAACCCTAAGTGCTAACCTAGTTTATCAAGTGATCATGAGATAGGTAGCACATTCCAAGTGGTGAAGCAAATGAAGATCATGACATGATGATGGTGATGCCATGGTAATGATCAAGTGCTTGGACTTGAAAAGAAGAAGGAGAAAAACAAAAGGCTCAAGGCAAAGGTATAAATAGTAGGAGCTATTTTATTTTGGTGATCAAGACACTTAGAGAGTGTGATCACATTTAGGTTCGATAGCCATACTATTAAGAGGGGTGAAACTCATATCAGAATGCGGTTATCAAAGTGCCATTAGATGCTCCAACTCATTGCATATGTATTTAGGATCTAGGGGAGTGCTAACACCCTTGAAAATATTTGTGAAAATAAGCTAACACATATGCACAAGGTGATACACTTAGTGGTTGGCACATTTGAGCAAGGGTTAGGAACTTTATCGATGGAGTGTCCGCCCGTAGAGTGCGGACAGTCCGACGGTGCCACCGACGCCCTAGACAGAAAAGATGGAGGTCACTGTAAGTGACCGGACGCTGGTCTCAGTTGGACCGGTGTGTCTGGTTAGTGGCAGTAGAGGGCGCACAGCGTCAGTCTCTAACCGGACGCTGGGTCACTTAGTGACCGGATGCTAATAGGGTACGTCCGGTCCTGCTGATGTGGCAGTGGACAAAGGAGTCGCTGAGTGACCGAACGCTGGGCGTGTCTGGTCGAGCATGACCAGATGCGTTTGGTCATGAAAAGTCATCTCTAGATGCTTACTAGAAACGACCGGATGCTGGGGTTCAGCGTCCGATCACTTTGAGCTGCTATGTTCGGTCGTCACTTGGCCGTTGAGATTGGGTGATCAACGTTTGAAGAGAGGGAACACGAATGCTGAGGTCCAGCATCCGGTCAATATGATCGGATTGTCTGGTCACCCCGTGTTATGCCCAGTGAAGGGGTACAATGGCTCTATTTCGTGGGGGCTTCTATTTAAGCCCCATGGCCAGCTTAAGCTCACTCTCTTGGCCATTTGCATTGACATAGCAACCTTGTGAGCTTAGCCAAAGCCCTCCCACTTATCTCCATCATTGATTCATCATCTTTGTGAGATTGGGAGAGAATCCAAGTGCATTGCTTGAGTGTTTGCATCTAGAGGCACTTGGTGTTCGTGTTTCGCTATAGGATTCACTTGTTACTCTTGGTGGTTGCTGCCACCTAGACAGCTTGGAGCAGCGAGGATCATTGAGCGGAGGTTGGTGATTGTCTTTGGCTCTGATCGTGGTGATTATGAGGGGTTCTTAACCTTTCCTCGTCGGAGAGCCAAAAGGTACTCTAGTGGATTGCTTGTGGCTTGTGTGATCCTCATCTTATGTTAGTTGAGCGGCACCCTATTGAGGGTTTGGCATGTGATGCCAATTAGCACGTGAACCTCCAAGTGAGTGAATCACCACAACGAGGAGTAGCTTGTAGGCAAGTAAGTGAACCTCGGTAAAAATCATTGTGTTCATCATTTGATTCCGAGGTGATTGGTTTTCATTGGTATTCATCCTTGTGATTGATTGGTTCACCCCTCGACACATCTATATAACTATCTCGCTCACTATCTATATTACCGCAAACTAATTGTCAAGCTCTTTAGTGTAGCTAGTTATGAGAGCTTGTTAGTTTGATCAGTGTGACTCTTTAGTTAGCCTTTTGAGAGCATACTAACTTAGTGTAGTGACATAGTTATTGTGCGGATTGAAACTATATAAACTAAAATTGTGGTAGGTGGCTTGCATTTTTAGTAGGCTAGCGCAACACTCGCTTTGCCTCATAATTGTCTAACCGGTTTGTTAAGTGTTGTTGTAGAAATTTGTTAATAGGCTATTCACCTCCTCTAGCCATTAGGACCTTTCACATGAGTGCGTAGGTTCATCAGAATAGGCACGCTGCTACCGCTCCCAACAGTACGCCGCTGTGTTCCCAACCGCCATCCATGCTTGTGGGTTTAGCCATAGATGGTGGTCGACCCTTTATTCCTATCACAGCGGGTCTAGCTCACCTGGTGTAATCGCTGTTGCCACCGTTGTGCCGCTCCATCGCGTGCGGGTACGCCGGTGACCGCCCCATTGCGACGATAACAAGTTCTAAGGTCCTTAATGTAAAACATATCTCTCGTGCAATAGTGATTAGAGGCGCCGAGTAATAACCGGTTAGTCCGAGGGTTCTTTTGCAAAATGCAAGCTCGCGCATGGGCCTTCCGGTCTTGGGCCGCGCTAAGCCATCGCGATGCGCGCGTGGCCGCCCCGCACTGGGCGGCTGGGCCGATTAAGTCACCATCGACCCTTTTCTTTTCTAAAGCATTTCCTAAATTAGTTTCTAAAACCAAACATGTAAATTCAATAGAAATTTGTGTAGTTGACCAAAAATTCTGAGACCAATTTTATTCAGTTCCTAAAATCATGATCTACCTGTTAGTGTATTTTGTCCATATAGTTTCATAGAAATTTTAAGAGTAATCTAATTAATTGGAAGCACTTAATATTGTTAAAACATCAACTTGTAGGAATTATTGTGAGGAATTAGTAGTAGTGTTGGCTCTAGAATTTTTATAGAAAATTCCTAACATTATTAGGTGCTCACTGTAATTTTTGTAGCTCCATAATAATTAGTTTGCTAGGGTAGCTAAATGAGCCCTAGTTTGAAAATATATATTTAATCAATAAAATGTCGAAACACCTTGGGATTGAAGAACTAAAACATTTTCTAGAAACAAAGCCTTACTTGATGATGTGGATACATAGACTAGTACATTAGTCATTAGAGCTAGTTTTTTAGCTTGCGAGGCATAATCGTTTTCTTAGAGTTACAGTTGTCATTGGTTAATTACATTTTCTATGTTGCGTCTACGTATATCATAATAGGGACAACGATGGATCGTGGAGTCAATCGGAAAAGCAAAAAAGATGGAGCCTTGGTGATCGTGTTGCCCTGATGGAATGCTAATCCTTGGTTATATCTTGCCTAGGCAAGCCCCAGTGCATAACCCCTATTATTCTGCACTTATTTTACGTTTGAGCATTAAGTTTTAAGGAGTTGAATGAAACCCACTTGCATATATATATATATATATCTTTATCCTATGAGTCCTACTAGTATGTCACTCCGGTATAAGTCAAGTGATTACATGTCACTCATGAGAGATAGGAAAAATATTATTGTTCTTATTATCATATAACTATCACATGGAGTATATATGGATAATAATTGGAGACCGGGTGGGACCATACTTTGGGTTTGGATTTGGACTTGGCTAGGCAACCGAGCAAGGCTCTAGTTGCATTTGTCCCGTCTGTGTCGATTGAGGACCATCCGTTGCTGTGGATGGTAGTCAGGTCATAGACTTATTATCCTAAGCACATACTTGCTTATGGGAGCGGGAAGACTTGTCACTCTCTTGTCATGGGTTTTGGCTCTTTCTGGACCAGCTTTTAGGGGTGGGTATTAGGTGGAGGGCTAAGCACCATACTAAGACTGGATCTTAGGTGTTGGGGGCTTGGAGTCCAAGTTTGTACGGGGACCTAGACCCCTTGATAGGAGAGGAATGGGTTGGTCTTGTTTATGCCTAGGGTACAAGCGAGGCGTGTGTTTTGGGGTACCCAGCTAGGATATATTAATTCACGAATCACTGTTTCTATGAGACGGTACCGACTTGGCTATGGTCTAGCACCGTAGTAAGAAATGGAATATGAAAGATGGTAAAATGGTTCTGATTGCTTACCATCTACTTAAAAGTAGCATAGGTGCTTACATAGAATAATTAGTTAATGAACTAATGATGACTGCTAATAAAATTAAATATAAGGATGTACGTTTAGTAATGCTTCCATAGATGCAATAACCCACAAGCCAAATAAGCCTTGTATATCCTTGGAGTCTTTTATTTTCCTCATGTCGGGTAAGTCTTGCTGAGTATAATCGAGTATTTAGGGTTTTATTCCCCCTGTTGTAAGTGATCGATGGATGGTAGATGACTTTTGTGCATGGTGGACTCAACGAGGATTTCCTTATGTTGCTGACATAGAGTTTATTCAAGTTTTCATAAATTGTTTTTTCAAAGGAAAAGACTTATAGTCTGTTATCGTTCCATGTATATAAATGTTCCTCATGTTAGCGCTTAAACTTGTCATTATATACATTTCCACTGAAAGCTCTGATAACATTATTATATTCTCCTATTATAATCAATTGAGGTAATATTCTGCTACTGTAATAAAGTGATGTAAGAAATAGCTAAAGATCTTGTAAGCTTTATTCTCTCATTTATGATGCTGATGGAAAATTATGGATTTTCGAGTTCTCCCTTGGGTGTGCTCGACGAAATGGCATGATTTAGTGCACTCTCTTGGGTACTTCGTGTCTAATAGAACACAAGTACTCTTAAGAGGGCATCAGATTAGGCAGTTCTATCACATCCACCTCCCCCTAACCCCCCACCAATGATGGCTAAGGAGAAGCACCTAGCTGCAGTTAGACGACTCGAAGAACCTCCTCTATGCGATTGCGGAGATCGAGCTATGATAAACCCTGAGAATATGGGAGTTTGTGTGTCTCAACAAGTATGAAGTAAGTGGAAAGTGTATCTGTTTAAATGTTTAGCTCTATGAGTTCATGTACTAATGCCACCTCTTTTAGGTGTTTGCATTTGTGAAGTGTCGTTTTAAGGAGTGGCTCTATGGTCCTAAGAATCATTGGCCAAAAGAGCCACCAAAGGCAAAGGAAAAGAAGAAAGAAAGGGTAATTTTTAAAGCACCTCCTGTCATGTGCGAATGTCGTGTTAAAGCCAACTATGACCTATTATTGTGGCCATATGGTTGACTATGATGAGTTGGTTATTGTTGTGGAAAACATAAAATCATTTTTTTCTTTTGCAAAGAGTTAAGATCTAATTTTTTGTTTGAACATAGCACTAGGAAATGCAAGTGGGAGTCTTATGATGGTCAAGCTAAGTTATTGGATGACTTGAAGGGGAGGCAAGTACTTCATGGAAGAGGGGATATGGGCTTTAGTACATCGACCTTTTCATTAAACTGCACATAAAGAAGATGCGTGAGTTTGCTAGACAAGGCGGTATTCATAACCCATCGGTGTTAGGCTTGACAAATGTGGGTTGGAGAGACGGAGGGCGTTAGAGGAGGAGAGGGCAAGGAAGGAGGCAAGGGAGGGGGAAAGAGTATAGATGCAGGTCTTGAAAGACCATGTTGTTGCATTGTGTGCCAGTGAGTCACTGGAAGCCTTATTATTTTCATTGCTTGCTTTTAAATGTAATATAATCGTATTGCTAACTTGTTGCATTTTATACATGAAGGGATTGGATGCAGCGAGGACCATGCCGCAGAGGTGGCCCGTGCAAGATTTGAGGAAAAGAAGTTACATGAGCATAGAACATGAACTAGTCGCACCGTTCAATCTCTGATTGTATTGTTTGATGAGGGGGTGAGGATGAGGACGACACTGCTAGGTTGAGTGATCTCATCGCTCTAGCTGAGGCGGGCTTGTAGGTAAAGGAGGATGAGGAAGACACTGGTAGACTGAGCGAGCTCATTGCTCTAGCAGAGGAGGGCTTATAGGCGGAGGAGGATGAGGATGCGTTCTTCTCTCAGGCCACAGAGGTCGCTTACTATAGGTGACTGGCTGATCAGGGCAATGGAGGTGAGCCTATCCAGATGAACAAGGTGAAGGAGAACATGTTCTTATCTTAGGTTGTAGATGAAGCAGACGCCGCTTACTATAGGCGATAGGTAGAACATGGCAATGTAGGTGAGCCTAGCTACAACAATAAGGTTGTGGTAGAGGATTAGTACTCGGACGACGAGTTGCTTACTTAGTATGTTTCTGACTGAGGATTTGTGATTGCGCCATGTATTAGTCACATGCTTTAGATTTGGTAGTTCCATGCTTTATTAATGAACAATGTTGTTATGTACTAGAACTTTAATGTGTTGTCTTGTGTATCATGTGAACTATTGATGTATTTGAACTTTCAATGAGTAGCTTAAGTGCTTTCGAAGTGGTTAAGAAGAAGAGTGTTTCATTTGAACTATTGTTGTATTGTACCCATCCGTTTGTCACCCTTCGATCCAACCAACTATAACCCAAGTTTTTATAATAATAATAATGTACATGAGTAACTTAGATGTTGGGACGCCAAGCTTAACGATCCATCCAACTATAATCCATGTACTTATCTTTGCAAGACCTTCGAGAAACTACCGTTGATCGTCACCATATAAGGCATTATCTGCGCTTAGCCTGGCCTAGGTTCTACCGTGCCACCGCCAAAGGCGCGGCAAGCTTAATGCGCCAGGGCAAATGGCATGGCAGCCTGACGCACCATTGCTCACAACATGGTAAGGCCTAGACGATGTTTCCAGCAGACCGAAGCTGAGCAAGTTCAACATATGTTCAACATAAGTAGACCAAGATGTGTCAATACAGCTGGCTTGACATAAATTCAACACATGCACAAGTGTTCAAGTTGCTACATAAGACTTGATTCATTCGACACGACATGTTGCTACATATCACTTGAAGCAAATTAAGTTCATGACCACATAAGTTCAACCAAGTGCACAAGTTGGTACGTAGGTCTTCAATAACAAGTGCAACTAGTACATAATTTGGGTACTACATGAACTCCAAAATAAGTGCACAAGTTGATGGTCATCTTGCTGACATGATCCTTCAAGATCTTGAGCATCTCAAGGCCTTGGTGAAGGCGTACCTACATTATCGTCAGAAGGGTAACTAAGGAGGCAAGACAACAAGTTTTGCAATTCAGGATACTTGGAAAATAAAACATGGGCTATGCTTACCTAGACCCTACATCCTAGGAGTGTAAGGGTTCCTTGGATGCATCTGTCTCTTCAGATTTGTAGGCAACACATTAGGAGTGTACCAAACGTTGGTGTGGTCGTGATGGCGGGGCTGACAGCCATACTGTTGCATACCGCTCGTACCCTGCAAGTATAAGATAGGCAAGATTAGTTATAATCTTTACCATTGCTAGTTTGTACTGGCTAGGTATTTAAAAAGAGTACCATTGTTAGTACATGTTCATCTCCTTAGGTACCAAGCAGGGCACCACCTAGCTGAGACATGCCAATCTCATCCTGCTGCCAAGGGTCCTACTGGTGGTGGTGTATGTGGAAGCCTAAGGCCTCCTCATTGTCCTTGTCGTCCTCATCGTCCTCGTCTGTAGGGCCCTTCCCAGCGCTATAGTGTGGTGGTGTACACACAACAAAAGTTATACCTGTCACCGGCTCAAAAGAGTTGGCTGGTGTCCTCAAAGAGGCCGAAGCCGTGCCACCCGACCGCGTTGGGTACTCGAGTTCCTCCCATGGAGTGTCCATGTAGCTCAACTTCTGAGCTAGCTTGCTGTAGCTCTTCTTCACTTTTTGTATGAACATACATTAAAGATAATGCATTGAGACTAAAAGAACATTTTCAAAGTGGACAAGTTTATGTGTACCTCCACAAAGGCCTGTAGAACGCCTAGGCCCTGCTCTCTAGACTCATGAAGTCAAAACACTGATTCATTGGACAACCTTGACAATTGTGTGGCCTGGGTATAGAATCATGGTTGAACCATTTTAGTACACTTACTAAATGTCAAATGGATAACAAATTGTAGCATTCGAGTATCTTACCACGTATCTCGGAAGATCATAGTTGACAACATGAATAGCTCAAGGAAGCTGACACGCCGTATGTACAGCACGTAACGCTCATCCCACTAGTGCGCCCTGCTGTGTGTGCGTGGCCTCAAAGGAGGCAAGGCCACCTCGACGTCGGTGTCGGTCAACATGTGAGCTCGATGCTTGTCGTCATACTCCACCTCAAGAATGGGGTACAACGGGTGCTACGTGGGAGAGGCCATCCTAGTATAAATTGATAAACAAAGGGTTAGAACAAACATGATGAATAATACAATATTGAAATTAACATTAAGTAGCATTGCAAAATTTAAACTACATGTTATGCAACATATTGAAAGTAACATTAACAAACATATTAAACAACTTTACTAGGAAAATAAGCAAGTTCTATGTATGGACCTGTTGCCCTCGTCTTCTATGCCTACTAGCTTTGTGACCAGGTTCTTTGCAAACAGAGCAAAGATTCCTACCACGGGTCTCGTTGAAGTCTCCCCCTCCATGCATGTCTTCGTCGTATCCTCTCATAGTGTCCATGACCCCCTTGAGTCACTTCTTCTTCCTCCTACCCTTTCCTACCTTTGTTAGGTCTAGATGCGGCACAAGTCATAACCATGATAAGGGGGCCACTGTGTCAGGTCAAAGTATAGCTCGAAGCTCTTCTCCCATATACTAAGGGTGTTTGAATGGAGAAACAAGGGTGACATGTATGGCAGACCCTCGAAGTCATATCCATGGACCCTGTAGGCAGTGATCATGTGAGAGCAAGGGGCATGCATGATCTGAGGGATGTTGCAACTGCACTCTACTTTGTCAAGATCAACTCGGTAGTTCCATCTACCATAATGTTCGCCGTCCAAGCTTGTGTCACCCTTCCCCCATACACTAAAGACATGCTGGCGAGGTCCATATGGCTTGATGGTCTGCTGCTTGGCTAGTTCCTCAGCCTCCTTCAAATGTTCTGCTCCAGCCTTTCCAAATCGCCTAAGCTTAGCTATATTCCTCTGTGCAGGGTCCCACCTCTTGACAAAATATTTGTTGCACTTATAAAAGGAGAACTCAACAATTCCAGACATAGGCAATGATCGAACTCTAGTGAATACACAGTTGAAATACTCTGATGAGTTGGTGGTCATGATGCCATACCTAAAACCACCCTCATCATATGCTAACACCCACTTAGCCTTCTATTCCATCTGTGCCTCTAACCAGGTCTTGCCCACTTCATTTACCATCTTGTCTAGTTCTCTCTTTGTCTCCTTGAACTGGTGCTCTGTACGTACACAACATAGAGCATTTACCTTGTCACAAATCTCCTTCTTCCTCTGATGCCACTAGAAATTAGCATCAAAATGTTGCATGCACCATATTTGCACTAGAGGTGGAAACCCATCTACATGTTCACCTGCAGCATTAAGAATCCCTAAGTGACGGTCCAAGATCAAACATATAGTGCGAGATGGGCCAAGCACATGTACACATAGAAGCTGCATGAACCATGACCAAGATTCATTGTTCTTCCCCTCTGCCAAGGCAAAAGCCATGGGTACTATCTGGTCCTCTGGATCAACAACAACAACCATCATCAAGGTGCCCTTGTACTTTTCAGTCAAGAAAGTGCCATCAACAAGTACGACTGGGTGACAATACCGGAATGCATGTTCCATCTACGCAAATGACCAGAACACACGATGTAGGACATGCCTCAATGGGTCCTCGAAATACATCCCCCTAGTGTCTACAAACCACTCCAAGTTAGGGTTGTAGTAATGTATTGCACATAATATTTGGGGAACCCTGTTGTACGCTTCCTCCTAGCTACCCCAACGAATTGCCAGGGAAATTTGCTTAGCACGCCAAGCCTTTCCATACTTCACATCATACTTAACAAATCCGGATATGGACTCTTGTAAGGAAGACACCGAAATGTCATTATTGTTATCAACGAACCCCAATATACAACAGACAAGGTAACGTGCAGTGAGTTGCTAATGATTTTTCTTCCCCTTATTTGATAGACAAGTGTGGGGTTGGACCACTTTAGTTATCCTCCACTTGTCATCACTCTGTCTCTTTCATGCATTTAACCTCCACATACAACCATTTTTGCATGTCATGTGGTACCTCAACTCCTTGTCAGAATGAGTAACGTTGTAGGGCCTATGGTGATAGATACCATGGTCCTAAAGGAACAACTTCATCTTTGATGTTGTATTGAATATCATCCCCTTCTCAAGGATTACATTCTCATGGTCATATAATGATTTTCTACACATCTACAGACCGGTGTCACAAACTACCATATCCATCATGCTGACATCCCTATAGTTCAAAATGACACTGAAAGGTACGTTCATCGACCTCAGTTGCATAAGCTCTATCATTGTGTAAGGTTGGAGAACCATGAAGCCAACCGGGAGGCTAGAGAGCGTGCAAGGCCGCCACCTCTTTCTCTAGTTCAGTCATCGTCGAGGTTTGATGACCTCCATAGCCTTTCTAAGATAGATTCGGAGGAGGAGCAGGAGCAACCAGAGCTTGATCCTCACATAAGTTTGAGGTCCACCTTGCAGTCCATGAGGAGCACCAGGCGTGAGCCTTTGACCACTCATCACCAAGGGAGGGCGGTGGTGTCTTCTTCTTCCTCCTCCTCCTCCAACGACGATGATGATGATGGTGGAGAGGAGGACATTACAGGTGCTAGTGGAGCTGCTGGTCGAGATGATGTTGATTGGGACACCATCCAATAGGATGAGGAGTGAGTGTTGGTCTTTCTTCTTTTCTTCTCTTTTTGGTGCTTTATGCCAAAGGGGGAGAAAATTAGAGGGGTCAACAACTTTTTCGACACCATGGAGAGGAGGTTGTTGCAGCTAGAGTCATGTTCATATCTGTTTAGAGTAGTCTTTGTTTGGCGAGAGTTTGAGAGTCCATTAGAAACTCTATTTATGTAATCATGCTACTTAAGTACTTTATATATGTGTGGGATATGGACATATATTAATCTATGCTATCGCTTGTGATATAATTGTGTTAGAATGTATATCTTTATATGTATCACATGTTGTGTGGTGTCTGTTCTGATCTGTAGTATTACAACAAGTGCAGCAGTGTCACACTCTGATGCGGTAGTGCCACATTGAGTTGCAATAGCAAACCATGTTGTGCATAAACTGTCATTTGCATCACATTTTACATACCTGACACAGTGTTGACACAAAAAATATGGCGATGTGATCAACACACAACAAGCCAGATGATCTTGACGGAGTGAGCCTGAAGATCTGCTTAGCTTCAACATAAGAATGGTCAGTTTTGAGACCAAAGGCATGCTAGTCAATTTAACCCTGCAATTGATAAGGAGAGAATGATCAGTAGTTTAAGGTGGAATGTGTCAGTGTTGCACCAGATAGTTCCAAATATGTGGCTCGATAGCCGATGTATAAGGCTATCAACTAAAGAGTCGATATCCGGCATGTCCATGAATAATAATATATTGATGATGGCATGAGGATAATGACCGATATTCATAGATCATGATGATTTAATAAAGGCTAATCAACCAAAACAAGTACAATTGTAAAAGCCTTTCATAACCGATATTCATAGATCTAGCATGGAAGCATAATCTATCGGCTAAAATAGCCGATTCAGGTAGAAAAAGGATTATAGCATGTGAGCATGTGAATATGTCGGTGTTGCTCCAGACAGTTCCAAATATGTGGCTAAACAGCCGATTCGATAGGGCTATCGACTAAATAGTCGATATCCGACATATCAGTAAAGCGAGGATCGCTGAATTGAAGATTATCGGCTAATATCAATGATGATGGTACGAATTCAAAATAACCGATACTCATGGGTCATAGCGATTTTATTGTGATTGATTAATCCAGACAGAACAAGTATAATTCACCCAAATATAAGTAATATAAAGAAACATTATCAGCTAGATGGATATAACCAGTGTAAAGCAATGAGCCGATAAGTTTAATGAGAAAGGATATAACATGCGATCAAATTGACTGTCTAGTACAAATGAATCTACAAATGCTCTGAATCTAATCTGTTACCATCAATAGTGAGGTTCGATCGGATTGATACAACTATGATAATAATAACAAACTAAAGCTAAAGAATCTATAAAACCATCTATATATTGACAGGTTATGAAAAACATGTTATAGACGTGAAAGCATAGGCGATCGGCTAAAAACAGCCGATGCAGGCATAGTAAACAATCTCAAGACATGTCTTGACCATGAGTAAATCTATCAACCAATAATCTCTGATTTAAAGCCCTACCAGTGAGGTTTGATCAAATCGATGCAACTATGGTAGTAACGATAGATCAGATCTTACTAAGTAATAAATTTGCTGAAGATTAAAACATTCCTTTGAAAGCGTACTATGTACAATTAAGACTGAGATGAAATAGCCGATCTAGCAAAAAGAGTCATCAAGACTAGGATCTAGGCATGACAGAGCTAGGAGACAACCAATGAAATATGATGTGATGCCGATTCATCTCTATCCTAATCAGGTAAATTGTGATATTGTCATAATTAATAAACATTAATTATAACAAGATCGATAACTGGTGAATCAACCAAAAAACAACAAGAAAGACTTGCTAATCCTGGCAGATTCGATAACTGGTGATATTGTATTAAATAACAAGTTATTTATTACAAGATTGATAACATTGATCTATATTATGGTTCCTAAGAGATCAATCAGCTGATGCAGCCTTACAAACAACAATATGAATCGATAACTAACTTTTACTACAACTCATAAGAGATCAATCGACTGATGCAGCCTTACAAGTAATAATAAAAGTCATGACAGTACTCATAGACAAGCCAAAGATCAATCAGTCGATGCAGCTCTGCTTGTTGAAGAACTCGCTGAGTTTCTATACTACTCCTACTCCTAAGGGTTGGCGTGAAGCCGAAAAAGTAATTGTATTGATTGATTGAGAGATGATCCCATTACAATAGGTCATACCCTTTATATTTATAGGGACGTGCCTGGCTTTGCATACAAGAATAGTCTAACTGAAAAAATCCTATGAAGTACAAGGATCCTTCGTTAATCCTAAACTACCAAATAATATCCCCTTGACCGACGTGTGCGAGGACTCCCCCATACGGTGGACTTTCTCATAGCCTGCATGTGTATCTTCCTTCTGGCCATATATGGGTTTCATTCCTTACTTTACATCTCAGGAAGCAAACATGGTGTACTTGGAGTCGTATTCTACGATGCCTCACCATGCCTGTGAATCTCCATCTATCTGGCTCTCCTCGTTCGACGTGTCTTAAGTCTTTGTACACAGACACGTTATTTTACTGAGTATGTGTATGACCCCTAGCCGGCCTAGTATACACATATAAAAGATACACATCCTTGCTTCTCATCATTGATGTGTACCTAGATGTCCGTATATGTGTATATTCCTTGATTTCTTTCTCTATTAGCTTGCAAGATCAAATTGATGATTTCTCTTGCACTAATCAATCTTGCATGCATGTAACTTCTTTTGCTTGCAAGCAACCACCGACCTATTTCGTTTCCTGCTTTTCCTCACGTATAAATATCTAGGTCAGCAATAATACTTCTTTTGGACTTGTCCACATAGGATCTATGTAGTAGATTAATCAAACTAGACCACGTCTCCTTGCCGAATATTTGGTATATCAAATAACCTTTGTCTACCTGGCAATACATCGTAAATGACTCAGCTTAACTGAACATGTGGCTGGCTTACAAATATGATTTCCATGTCTTTGATATCATCGATTGATACTTTCCTCTTCAGGGTAAGTTTACCAAATTTTGAATCTTGGCTTCTTATGCCAATTTGAGAATTCAATTCTCTATTCATATACTTAGGGGAGGCTCTACACGAAATTGTGGGTTTTGGTGATAATGACCACGCAATTAGAGAACTAATGAGATTTATCGAGATGACAAGCAGGGAATTCATGTTCGAGGATGCTACACAAAACAAAAGAGCCTCCAATTACAAATGTAGATGGCTTCAAACTCAAAGGAGGTTTAAATTCGTTTATATTTTGAATTTGAGTATAGAAAAAGCCATATTATAAAGGGGGACACAATGCTTAAGCTAATATGTGCTACCAAGTGCTCAAACATACATATGCATCCTTAGATTCATAGCCAAGATAGTCTACACTTTACTCTTACCCTTGCTATCTTGCGTGGTGCGGCACTGCCGCACTTGAGCCATGGCACTACCATGACTTAAGTGACCGTTGGGGGCTAGGGGGTATTTGTACCCTTCCCCTTCCTCCCCAATGGTACTCTGCCTCTTCTGATGAGGACATGACACCCCTGCATATGACCATGTTTGGCACATGATATGGAGGGGTAGGAGGCCATCAAGGGTGTCCAAGTCAAGAAGGAGGTCCGAGGCTAATTCGGTTCGAGTCCCCGAGGTGGAGGCCCAAAGCAACTCAAGTTCGAGTCTGCCTCGGCCTCTAGGACCAGTCTGCCTTAAACTGGTCACCCAGGACGCATCCGGACTCTAATTTCAATGATCCACATATGGTTGGAAAGCTAATTTGATAAGGAAGTCAATCCAAGTGGTTTCACATCAAAAGACCTTTGGAATCAATGGGAATCATCAAAACAAGTTAGCATCTAGAATCTGCCAGGGTGCTACAACACCGTCTTTTGGTCCGTTGGACCGTGTATCGTGTTTGGGCCCATTAGGGGGGGGCGTCCAGGGGGTGACGCCCAAGACTCTATAAATAGCATCCATCGCTCTCCTTAGGGTTTGGGTTTTGTTTAGTTCTTGATTTCCTCATGAAACAGACGTCATTTTGCTACAACTATCGCCACCAAGGCTGCTTGCTGTGAACCAGGGCCCCAGTTCTTGATCTTGTTCGCCTGTGGCGATTAGTCCTTTCGAATAAAGACTTGAGCTCTTTCTCATTATCATAAGCCTCATATTTATTTGCAATTTTAGATTGTGTTTATCTCATTCTTGCTTGTACTCTTGATTCGCTTGTAGGAAAGCCTTCTCGACGAGGTCAATCATGTTTGCGTGGTTGATAACCAACGGAGCAGTGGTGTAATGGTTGCGGGGTCCAAATCAGTCTTGGTTCGAAGCCTAGATCATGAACGTCAAGTCTCCACCAATCGATGCTATCATACCTTTTAGAAGATTGGGCCTAGTCTACATCAAGTGGTATCAGAGACCTTGTTGCCCGTTAGGTATAACTTTGTTTCCCCCTTTAGATTGTTACTGTTTTTGCATTACCTATAGTCCACAAAAAGCAAAAAAAATACACCGCCACATATTTCTTGTCCTATAGCCTTATTGTGCCATGCAATTTCATCTCTGTTTTGCATTGTTGAGTTTGTGCCCTAGGTCAAGTTCTGGTTGCTGGTTTTAGATCGTTTTTAGTCCAGTTTGTGTTTTCCTCTTTGTTTTTCATCATAATCCGTGAACATCTCCAAGTCTTGTTGAGTTTCCTTTGTATTCATCAAACCCTAGTCCATGCCATCTTATTTGTTACACTTGTCTTCACTGTTTCCATCAAATCCTTGCTGCCATGACCAATTTGGCGCACATTATTTCCGTTTTATCATCTAATTCAGAGTCTGTTCTTAAAACTGATCTAGTTTTCGCATACGAACTCGAATTTTGATGTTTCATATATCAAAATCAATCAGAAATTTTTTTTGGATCCATCCATCCCCCGCTTTGTTAGGGTCAAAGATTTTTATTTTGGTCAAAAAGTGGTCACAAGATCCTCTTTTCGTGGTCATAAGGTTTTTGTCGATTCGAGCACGTCTTCTGAAATTTCCACTAGCCACGTCTTTCACTTGTTTAAGCTCATATTTTATGTGGTTACTTCTTTTGTGCTCCTAAGTGAAGAAAAAATATCAAAAAAATAAAAAGAAAAAGTCGAAATTTCTCAAAAAAACAACGACAACCCAAAAAAATAGAAAAAAGAGAGGGGCAAAAGAGGAACAATATCTAGAGGAGCACATAGAGAGCGCCATTTGAGCTGTGTTTGCATATGCTGATTTCTACCTCGTTCCTAATCATATTCTTATTGTTCACATCACTTGATACATCTGGTATTTGGAACGTGAGTAGGCTAGCAACTAAGATAAGTACTTGGGATACTTATTTAGCTTTGCTATTTAGTTATGAATTTTGCTATTCCTTGCTACTATATTGTGCCTGTCTAAGCTCCACTTTCTTCTAACCAAGTACAGGTTCATCTTGTAATTGTTACACTCAAGCTACAATGGTATCACAGTCACTGACCGATTATACCGCCTGTTGCTTTGGTAAGAACACTTGTAAGACTAGGGTAAGACGCTTGAGAGTTGAGTACCTTGTTTTTTCTTGTCCACAACCTAAGTAGTTGGTAGGGATAATACTATTTATGTTGTCTTTTGTTGTCTTCTAACAATGACATGTTGTTCGTATCCACCGATTTATGATGGTATAGGTGCTGATGAGTACATGGAGTGAGAAATTGCCATCGATAACATTTTTGCTACTCGCTTTATGTGTCCAAGAAGGAAGGTAAAAAATGCAGCTAGTGTTTTGTGACATTCTACTTTATCTTGGTGGGAGTCTTTAGATCCTTCTGATAAACCTCAAACTTGGAATGATATGAAACTTCTTATGCGAGAAACCTTTGTTAATCCACCTCCTATTTTGACTTCATATGATGAGGTGCACCATTTAGATAAAGAGTTTGTTGTTATTCCTCTTACTATGACTAACCTTCTGCAGGATAATGTACATAAGCGAGAGGATGACATAGAAGAAAATGAGGAGCTCACAACCTCATATGCAAATTCAAAACCATCACTTCACAATGCACCTATTACTCTTGCTGAAAACACAGGTGATGCCCATGGTGCTACAATCACGGAAGGTGAAAACTGTCTTAATGTACTAAATTTTTCCACAAACCATGCTATCATAGAGCAATTGTTAGTAGAACCCTCTCTTGATTTATCTTTGTCCCATGATAATTTGCTTGATGTTCCTTGTGATAAAGATGCATTAGTTGATGATGCTTTAGTTTTACATGTTTTGGAACCAGTCACTTGTGCTAAAAATAAATATGTTATTCGTATTGCTACTAAAACTGATGAGCTCAAACTATTGTCTTCTTTACATGCTTTGGGTTACATTGAATTTGATGTTTTGTGTAACCTAGATTGTTTGGAGGAGAGCCTTTTTAAATATGCTGATTTGCCTTGGTTTTCTAAACACACATATCATGTTATTGACAAATATAACAACAAGGGACAATATATGATACATCAAGTATATATTCATAGTAATATGAAATTTGCTTTTGTTGCACAAGATTGTGATCATTTAGAGGGCAGCCATAATAATACAAACATTTTCTCATGTTCCTCAAAGAAACAAATTCACTTCCAAGAAGGGAAGCATTATTGGTTGCTACCTATGTCTGCTAGACCATCTATTCCTGCATTGTCTTTGGTTAGTTCTAATCTTTTGTAGGATAGTGTTGACATACATCGTGTGCATTCGGATCATGGAGTCTACATGCTTGCTGAAATTTTTATGCGAGATGACATGCTACAAACTTGGAAACATGGTCATGTTCCTTCTCATAATTATTTCAATTCCCTTTGTTTTCGCAACCCCGTTCTCCTTTATGTTGTGCAGGGTCAGTTTCAAGCACAATCGACGCCGAGGATGGCTTTTTGTCAAGAAGGGGAGGATGATGAGGACATGACACTCTTGCATATGACCATGTTTGGCACATGGTATGGAGGGGTAGGAGGCTAGCAAGGGTTTCCAAGTCAAGAAGGAGGTCCGAGGCTAATTCAGTTCGAGTCCCCGAGGTGGAGGCCCAAAGCAACTCAAGTTCGAGTCTGCCTCGGCCTCTAGGATGAGTCTGCCTTAAACTGGTCACCCAGGACGCATCCGGACTCTGTTTTCGATGATCCACATATGGATGGAAAGCTAATTTGATAAGGAAGCCAATCCAAGTGGTTTCACATCAAAAGACCTTCAGAATCAATGGGAATCATCGAAACAAGTTAGCATCCAGAATCTGCCAGGGTGCTGCGACACCGTATTTTGGTCCGTTGGACCGTGTATCGTGTTTGGGCCCATTAGGGGGCGCATCCAGGGGGGTGACACCCAAAACTCTATAAATAGCAGCCGTCGCTCTCCTTAGGGTTTGGGTTTTGTTTAGTTCTTGATTTCCTCATGAAACAGACGTCGTTTTGTTGCAACTGTCGTCGCCAAGGCCGCTTGCTGTAAACCAGGGCCCCAGTTCTTGATCTTGTTCACCTGTGGCGATTAGTTCTTTCGAATAAAGACTTAAACTCTTTCTCATTATCATAAGCCTCATATTTATTTGCAATTTCAGATTGCGTTTATCTCATTCTTGCTTGTGTTCTCGATTCGCTTGTAGGAAAGCCTTCTTGGCGAGGTCAATCGTGTTCGTGTGGTTGATAACCAACAGAGCAGTGGTGTAATGGTTGCGGGGGTCCAAATCAGTCTTGGTTCAAAGCCTAGATCATGAACGTCGAGTCTCCACCAATCGACACTATCATACCTTTTGGAAGATCGGGTCTAGTCTACATCATCTTCTTCCTCACTCTAGCTCATCCAAAACAGAGTGGACTCTCTCTCTCCCTCCATTAGTGACCTTGAGCCCTCAAGCAAATCCATTGATTTCCCTATCAATCCTTAAGAGAAAAGGGTCCAAAACTCGATTAGAGAGCAGCTCCATTGATTCCTCAACTCAAAAGAGCACTTGGTTCACATTTTGGCCAGCGGTTGTGTTTGTTACTCTTGGAGCTTGGCTCCTAGCCAGCTAGAGCATTGCCCGTGGAGCTTGCCGACTTATGTGGCAGCTCTAGGAGGTTTGTAACCATCTCTTGAAGCTAGTAAACTCACCCCTTATCTCAAGAGTTAAGTCTCTTAACTTGAGAAGGAGGAAGGGCTAGAAAGCCCTAAGCCTTAGTGGCTAACCTCAACAACATAGAGGTAGGTAAGCCTTAGTGGCGAGTGTAACACCTTGGGTGTTAGCCTTGCATAACTTGACTCACATAGCATGAGCATGATCATAAAGCATTCATATACAAGCTTTGACATTAGAAACATTCGATTGAAACATATGCAACATCCTTATTATTTCATGTCTCCATGTATCTATGCTTATGATCATGAGTGTAAACATGTAGATGATTGTGTGACCTTGCAAATAGCTTAAACATGTTTAGAATATCATCATGAACAACTTTGGTATTTAGGGCTAGGGCTAATTTGGTCATTATGTCATAGTTTGGGTATGTATCATCATTTGAATGTAGCTTCTTTGACCAAGTTTGAACTAGGTGTTAGAGACCTTGCATGGAGGAGATCACTAAAGCAAAGTTGTAGTATTTGACATAAGGAACAACTTTTATTTTTGGGTCATTGAATGATTCAGCTCCTAACATGTTTGAATTGGTCCCACAAAAATCAGCAAAACCAAGATTCAACACTTAGCAAAATTTTGCTAAGTCTTGGATCACTGACAGCCTGACAAGCTGACCTTGATCATGATTTTACTCAGTTTATGTTGCGAGTTAGCACGAGATCATTGAACAACATTTGGAGATGGTACTTAGGACTATGACTTTGGTTCTGAAAGAAATCACTGAATCGCTTTGCATAGGGAGTTAACTCGATTGCAGAACCCGCTGTTAGGCTTGGCTTGCTTAACTGACGAACTGAACAAAGCCGTTCAGTGGCCGACCACCGGCAGAGCCTGCGTGCCACGTGTCCGCGGCGACGGCCGCGCGTCGCCGTTGCCCTGACCGCATAGGCCACGACGCGCCTGAGCACGGCTTCAACACTCCAACGTTCGCCTGCAACGCCCGGCGCCCTCATTTTGTTTTCCTGACCTCCTTCTTCGCCCATAGCAGAGCCGCCGAGCTCCCGCAGCATCGAGCAACACCGCCGTTGCCATAGCCGTGCGCAAGCTCGCACCGAGCCACCCAATCGTCACTGCAGTAGCACCACTAGCTCCCCAGCGACCCACTGCCTCCACCCGCACTCGCTGACCGCACCTGGTAAGCAACGGCACCATGCGCTAGCTCGCCGGAGCATCCCCGCCACGCCCGTCACCGTGGCTGGGGCACCTCCCTCCACCGTAGACCGTGCAACCTTGCGCGATAGGTTCGCCTGAGCCCTGGGAAGCTTGTCCGTGCCCTTTTGTGCTTTGCCGTGGCCTCCACTGGTGTACCGCCGTGGTCCCGCCTCGCCGCTTCGCCATTGCCGCCGCCGTCGTCACTCGCGTCGACGATAGGGCCGGCCAAGTGGCTCATTAGATGCGCTAGGTCGAGTAGGTCACGCCGTGAAGATGTTACTGTCGGTAGGTTCGCCGTCGGCGAGCTCTGGCCGCGTCCGTAGAGTAGCGCCGCCGGCTCTATTTTGTCTCGCTGACCAGTGGGGTCAACTGACCAGTGGGTCCCGCGTGTCAGCGACTCCATGTATTAAAGCCAGTTCATTTTGAATGCAGATTTCATATGTTTTGTAAATTTTGTATCTTTAGTTTGGTAGCTTCAAAAATTGTGAAATAAATTTGTTAGTGTTCCTTAGGAAGTGTAGTATTTAGGAAAAATATGTCCTTGACATTTACAGTAGAAAATTTTGGAGATTTAAATAGGGATTTGAAATGTGCTTTTGAATGCATTCAAATTTGTTTATTTTATATCTAGAGTTCCTATGGTCCAAAAATTATGAAATTTTTGTGGTAAGCTAGTCTTAGCATATATGAACTCTGGTAAAAATTTGAGGACCAGTGAATGTGTAGATTTGTAGTTATAGATTTTTCTTTTATGAATGGTTAATCCTTATGTAAATTTTCATAAATTACTTATAAATCCAAAATTCATGAAAATTTTTGGAGGTAATCCTAATAGTATATGGATGCTAAGAAAAATAGGAAATCTGTTGCTTGACACTTTTCAATAGGGTTTTCCATTTATGCTATTTCAAGCCTTGCTGACTTATCATTTTTGTATAGGATGTTCTACTAGGTAAAATGACATGAAATTTTTATAGTAGTCCTTTGATAGCATTAGTAAGGCACTGTAAAGTTTTGAGAATTTATGAAGTACATCTGGTATATGTTTATTATTTAACCTAGATATCTAAATAAAATAATAAAGGCATTTAAATAAATAGTTTGGGCTTCACCCTTATATTACCTTAAATGTATTTGGTATGCTTAAACTGTTGGTAGGTTTTATGTTGTCAAATTTTGAATGATTACATGAAGTAGAAGTATTGTTACTTTTTATTGTATATTGAATAGTTTTCGGACTGATTCTGGAGTTTGATGAGTTGCATGTTGAAAATGATGTGTACTGTAAAAATGGTTAATAACAAAGTTATAGAGAATTTGATAAGCTTTCCAGAAAGTCCAGGATCACTGTATTTAGATTAGTAGAACTCCAATTATGAGTAAAACAAGTAACTACTGTTTTGTGGCATAGTCGATGCATTGTAGAAGTAGTCAATTAATAATTGAGAAGAGATATGCACCTACTCAATAAACATGATGCACTTGTTAACATATATGCATTCGTAATACTTATGCCACATTCATGCATCTAGGATCAGAGGAAGAGATCACGTTGTTGGAATTCGAAGAAGTAGAGGAAGGGGACCAGCAGGAGAATCCACAAGCCGCAGCTCCCGAAGGCATGGAGCAGAACCCTAAAGAGCTTCCGGAGTGTCCTGACCACCGCCCTACTTCCTTTCTGCGAGGCAAGCCCCAGAGCATTATAAGTCTCCCAGTAATTTACAACTGTTTACTTAAGTACTTATGATTGATGCATTAGGTTATAAGAGTTGAATGGAACCACTTGATGCATGTACATTCCTTGTCCAGATATTACACCTTTAACCGGTATAGGTCTAGGATCAAATATATGCTTAGCCATGCTTAGACCGATAGAAGTCGGGTGATATCCTATCACCTGTGAGATATAGGTGGATACCGGAGCACGGTTGGCTATATCTGCTATCGTGGAACAGAACCATGAGGTAAAAGTAAATCAAGACCGGACGGGAGGTCGATAGAGAAGCAACAAGACATGGAGGTCTTGGGTGTGGATCTATCCCCGTCTGTGTCGATCAAGGACCATACCATTGTTGGAACTTCTGACAAGATTGAATACATGCCTCTCACTTAGCTGGCCGGATAACTCATTCCGACCGCGAAGCCAAGTAATTCAACTCAGGCTGGGACCCGTTTTGTTGTGCGCTCCTTCCGGGGAACGATCAGACTGAGCCCAAGGGTAGGCTTGGCCTGAGCATCCTGGCATCTGGTGTTTCAAATTGTGCGGCGCAGTATGGACCCATGAAATGTGTACCTGAGTTGTACCAAAGGTGACCTAAGGCTATCATGGCTGGTAGACCTGGGTTTGTGTTAGGAATAAATTCCCAGCTGATTGAAATCGATTTGAATCATCGTCTCTCCCGGATAGTGAGAAACTTGACTAGCTCCAACATCGTAGTAACTGTGTTATGAAACATGATAGTTCGAATGAATATGGAATTACAATACCTGCTATGGTTACTATTGTATGCTTCTAAATGATATACCACATATTTGGCACAGGATAGTTGCTAATCTAGAAATGGATAGTTATAATTAACTTGATAAAGGAATCATAATTGTACAATGGGTCAGTTGCCTTTTACGCAAACTGTTGTCAAGTTACGTCCACTTATACAGCCTTGCATAATCCTTGGAGTTATTTTATTTCTAGTTCATGACGGGTAAGTCTAGCTGAGTACCTTCTCGTACTCAGGGTTTATTTTCCCATTGTTGCAGATGGCACTGTGTATCATGGTTATTGCAAGAGTTGCTTCTATCCCACTGTGGATGAGGAGTAAGCCTTGGACAGGCTTCTTTATTAATTCCTATCCTTGCTTTTGTGGACCGTGATCCGATTTGGCACTGTATCAAACTATGTTGGAAACTTTATTTTCGAACTTATTTGCTTCCGCTTTATTTATCAAACTCGGTTTGTAATAACTTTTATTCGTACTCTGATGACGAAATGTATCTGTGAACTTTATATAATATGTGGCATGTATGTTGAATCCTGTACGATCTTGGTTGTTGTAAATCGTTTATCGAGACCCGTCGTGGTACTCGACGGACTACCGGGTTTATATGGGTTCAAGTATGACAGTGCGATCGCTTGCGGGCTGCCATTATACTTGTACTCTTATAAATTGGTCGGTTCTGCGACAGCTGGTATTAGAGCAAGATTCAACGTTAATTGTCACAAGTGTATTTAAAACAAAAGTTTTTGTTTTCCAAAAACCCTTCTCTAGTAACTAATAGTTATATAATAGGTATTTGAAATCTAAAGTGTGCCAATGATCACTTTCCTTATGCCCAAATTAAGGACTTTTAGGTGGCTATTTAAGTACTAACATGGGGGTTTTTACTTTATCGTCCATACGGCGTGCTATTGTATGGATACCATTCAGTTGAGTGGTAATGAATGGATCAAATACCTCTACGCCAAGGTAAGATGATGAGTGTATGACCGCAAGATGTGAGAGTGCGGTCGGGAAGAGTTAGCTTTGGTACGGCTATGTATGCATGCTTGCATGTGTATATGGTACGTATTTAATTGTGGGTTTAAATTATTGTTGGGTAGATTGATACGGAAGTATATGTATGGGTATACATATATGGAAGTATTTACAATTACATTCTGCATATTTCATTATGGGTTTAGGGCTGAAATGAAATTTTATGCAGGTACACTAACAACGAAACGTGTAGCTCGACTAGTTACGCTAGTTATGAGAGAACATATGTATGCCACCGTGTCTACCGATTAGAAACAAATTTTTCCTAAGTTTGTGAGGACGTACGGAACGAGCATGCATCATGATAATTATCATTCACATAATTACATTGTTCCTCCCCTTATAAAATTCTTACTCGGTTACGTAACTCTTATCCATTATGGCATTGTCTCACCAAGTGGTACATGTTAATGGTGCAGATGGCACGCACCAAACAGACTGCTCGCAAGTCCACCGGAGGCAGAGCTCCCAGCCGTCAGCTTGCTCCACGTACCCGTCAACGTCACACGTTCCTTGGAGAGTTTGGGATGCCTACACTCTTGTGGAGAGTGCTCAGCTATATAGGCTATCCTGATGGAATGGAACCTCGCTACTTCTGGGCGAATGAGCAGTTGGGAGAAGGTCTCTTAGTTACTATGGAGGCTGTTGTTCATCCCTAAGGTGACAATTCTGAGTGGATAGGCTGGTGTTATGAGTCAATTGGCAGGACTGCTGAAGAAGCAGCTGGCAGGGCAGCCTTTGGGATCCTGAGGGATATCATGGATTATTTTCCTCAGGAGCTGGCAGCCGCTTTGGTTGGAGTTTTTCCAAGGGGCAACCCCTCCACTGACTCATGGCAGCAGGCAAGAGGAAGACCCTTAGAGGTTGGTGTAGCAGAAGGGTAGAACAGTGATAACCCTGCCATGAGCGCCATGTTCGCAATGATGAGAGTGTTAGATGGAGTAGAAGGTTGCCTCAGACGTGTGTCTGGTGCCCTTGGTCATGCCTATGAGGATCGACGTCAGCTTTAGAGGGAGCATGATGCCGAGATTGAGAGGCTCACTGAATAGATGACTCGGTTAACTCACCAAAGGAATGCGGCCTGGACTAGGGAAGATGTTCTGAGAGCTCGACAGTTCGAGCTAGGGCAGCAGCTGGCCAATGTGGAAGAATACAACGATAATCTACATGAAGAGGTTCATCTACTGAACAACCAGCTCCACCCTTATGTCCCACCTAGAGCCGTAGAGATGGATCTAGAAGGGGACGAGGAAGAAGAAGAAGTAGAGCCTGAAGAAGAAGTGGAGCCTGAGGAAGGAGATGATCCTACGTCTGACCTCGATAGTGATCATGATGAGGATTAGATCACTTAGTACTTAATGGAAGGTCTAATGTATCACCTTTATTCATTAATGGACCTGTAGTTCGAATTTCACATTAGTAACCCGACTATCATGTAATGTTGATTAATCGCACGTTTGGTTGAACATCAATATGATTCCAGTCCTTTGTTGGTAATCACGATTTAAATTTGCATGCGTTATGAGCGCAATGAGTGGTCAAATTGGGGATGTCATGTTGCGAGAATGAATTGTTATGCCTTTGTTTTTATTGTGATTTTGAGAATTTTCTCCAGTAATTTTAGTTTGGCATGAGTACCTAATTCATCTGCAATCTCTTGACATCAACCAATAATCGCTTATTGTTGCAACATCGCAGATGATGCGCACCCGTGCTAGAGCTGGTGGTAGCCAGGATGGCAACCATGATGACTTGCCACCCCCACCGCCGCTGTCTGCTCAGGAGTTCTTTACCTAGTTCCTGGGGAGCCAGAGGACAATGGAGGAAGCTTTGCGCCTTATCGCGCAAAACACTGCTCGTGGTCACCCACATCAACCAGGGGCTGAGCCAAATCAGCACAGTACATTCAAGGAGTTTCTAGATACGAAGCCTCCAATCTTCAAGGTGGCTGAGGAACCACTACAGGCTGATGAGTGGCTGAATACCATTGAGCAGAAATTCTGTCTGCTGAGGGTCACGGAGCATCTGAAAGCAGAGTATGCTTCTCATCAATTGCAAGGACCAGCAGGGATCTGGTGGACACATTTCCTGTCGTCCTTGCCTACTAATGCGCGAGTCACCTAGGAACAGTTCAAGCTGGCTTTTAGGGGACACCATATTCCCCCGGGCCTGATGCGCATGAAAGCAGCCGAATTTATGAGGCTCACTCAGGGAACAAAGTCACTCACTGAATATATGCACGCATTCAACAACTTGTCCAGATATGCTCTAAGTTTTGTGGATACTGAGGAGAAAAAGATAGAGAGTTTCAAGCGAGGTCTGGGTACTAAACTTATGAAGACCATGGCCAATTCTAGGTGTGCCACGTACAATGAGTTTATTAGTGATGCCTTGACCCAAGAGAACCACAACAACATGCATGCAGTTGCCAAGGGTCGCAAGAGGGCATATGAGGCCGGTGCATCCGGATCTTTCCAGTCAAAAGCACCTATCATAGCTAGGCCAAAATTTCATCCACCTGCACCCAAGTTTAGGCCTCCACCACCGAAAGCTCAGAATAATAGGCCATAGAGACCATTCCGTAAGGCGTTTACTATTGCCTTACCAAAAGGAAATGGCAGTCAGGACAGTTCCACCAGATTCAGAAGTAATCAACCATGTTTCAACTACAACCAACTAGGTCATTGGTCTAAGGAGTGCCCCCACCCCAAGAAGAATAGCAACCAGAATCAGAATAATCAGAGACAGGCGAATGCCAGGGCACGTCAGGGACAAGTGCATTATACCGTTGTGGAGGAAGTGTCCACCGGAAAAGTTGTCACAGCTGGTATGTTTCTCGTCAACAAGCATCCCGCTGTTGTTTTATTTGATTCAGGAGCTTCTCATTCATTAATGAGTCAAGCATTTGCATCTAGACATGATCAAGAAATAATTGAAGTAAGCAAAGGGGGTTTTAACATAAGTTCAGCAGAGGGAACTGTTACTACCAAAAAGATAGTCAAAAATGTACTCATCTCTATGCAAGGGAGGGAGTACACAACAGATTTGATAATATTGCCGGGGTTATCAATAAGTGTAATCTTAGGCATGAATTGGATGAAGGATCATGGTGTTCTTATTAACACTAGCACCCGTACTATTATGTTGAGAGAACCCACAGGAGAGAATGCTTTTCTAGTACCACTCTCCCACGATTTCGAACCCCAACATTTAGCCTGTGCTATCCAAACCACCACAATATGTGATATCCCCGTGGTTTGTGAGTTTCCAAATGTATTTCCAGAAGAATTACCCGGTCTACCCCCAGATAGGGACATGGAATTTAAGATCAAGTTAGTGCCAGGTACGGCACCCATATCCAGAAGGCCCTATAGAATGCCACCCAATGAGTTAGCAAAACTTAAGGTTCAATTGCAAGATCAATTGGACAAGGGTCTTATCCAACCTAGCTCATCTCCATGGGGATGTCTAGCCTTGTTTGTGAAAAATAAGGACAAGTCACTAAGGATGTGTGTAGATTACAGACCACTTAATGCTGCGACCATCAAGAACAAATATCCGTTGCCCCGCATCGACATCTTGTTCGATCAGCTAGCGAAGGCAAAGGTATTCTCCAAAATTGACTTGAGATCAGGCTACCATCAGATAAAGATCAGACCGGAGGATATACCTAAAATTGCTTTCTCTACTAGGTACGGCTTATACGAGTATTTGGTTATGTCTTTCGGACTAACAAATGCTCTAGCCTACTTCATGTACCTGATGAACTCGGTATTCATGCCTGAACTTGACAAGTTCGTGGTCGTGTTTATCGATGATATATTGATTTATTCAGAAAATGAGTTGAATCATGAAGAACATCTAAGGGTTGTCCTATCCAGATTGAGGGAGCATCAGCTATATGCCAAGTTTAGCAAATGTGAATTTTGGTTGAGCAAAGTACCTTTCTTAGGTCACATTTTATCAAAAGATGGAATCTCTATAGACCCATCCAAAGTACAAGAGGTCATGGATTGGAAAGCCCTAACTTCGGTTCATGAAGTTCACAGTTTTCTAGGGTTAGCAGGATACTATCGTTGGTTTATTCCAGATTTTTCAAAGATAGCTAAGCCTATGACCAGACTACTTCAGAAAGATGAGAAGTACAAATGGACACCAGAATGTGAAACAGCTTTTCACACCCTCAGAACTTTGTTGACTACAGCACCTATGCTAGCACAACCAGACATTGAAAAGCCTTTTGATGTATTTTGTGATACCTCAGGAATAGGTTTAGGATGTGTGCTTATGCAAGAAGGAAGAGTAATTGCATATGCTTCTCGGCAATTGAGAAAACATGAAGTCAACTACCCTACACATGATTTGGAACTTGCAGCCGTTGTTCATGCATTAAAGATATGGAGACATTACTTGTTGGGCAATGTATGTCATATCTATACTGACCACAAAAGTCTCAAGTATATCTTTACCCAGCTAGAGTTGAACATGAGACAATGAAGATGGTTAGAATTGATTAAGGACTACAATTTAGAAGTGCATTACCATCCGGGTAAAGCTAATGTAGTAGCTAATGCATTCAGTTGGAAGTCTCATTGCAACACTGTGGAAGCATTATTGGAAGATGGATTCAACTTGTTACATCCTGCTGTACTACACAATATCACAATTAGTTGTTCACTTGAGGGCAAAATCATAGAGCTACAGCAGATAGATGTAGGAATAAGTCACATCAAGAGAAAAATGCAAGAGCAGGAAACCAAACATTTTAGATTGGACGAAAGAGGAGTATTATGGTTTGAGGACCGACTCGTGGTACCAAAAGACCGTGAGCTAAGGAATCAAATTTTAGATGAAGCTCACTCATCCAAATTGTCTATCCATCCGGGTAGCAGTAAGATGTACCAAGATTTGAAAACCTGTTTTTGGTGGACTAAGATGAAGAAAGAGATCGCAACCTATGTTGCTAGGTGTGATAACTGCAGTAGAGTAAAAGCTGTCCATATGAAAACTGCTGGATTACTTCAACCATTGCCGAAATGGGAGGAAATCAGCATGGACTTTATCACAGGCCTTCCAATGACGCCACAAGGTCATGATTCAATATGGGTAATTGTTGACCGTCTCACCAAGTCAGCACACTTTATACCCGTGAACACACGGTATATAGTTGGAAAATACGCTGAGATATATGTTTCCCAAATCGTGAGACTGCATGGAGTACCCAGGACTATAATCTCAGATCGAGGACCATAGTTCATAGCTCGTTTCTGGGAGCACTTACACCAGGCTTTGGGAACCAAGCTAATCAGAAGCTCAGCATATCATCCGCAAACTTCAGGACAGACAGAGCAAGTGAACCAAATCCTAGAAGATTTACTTAGAGCTTGTGTTATATCTTCAAAAGGTTCATGGGAGAAATGGTTACCTTTAGCTGAGTTCTCCTATAACAACAGTTATCAAGTGAGTATCAAAATGGCTCCATTTGAAGCCTTGTATGGCAGAAAATGTAGAACTCCCTTGAATTGGATTGAGCCAGGTGAAAGGAGATACTTTGGTATTGATTTTGTCAATGAAGCCGAAGAGCAAGTATGTATCATCCAACAACATATGAAGGCAGCTCAATCAAGACAGAAGAGTTATGCCGACAGAAGAAGAAGACCACTAACTTTTGAAGTGGGTGACTATGTATACTTGAGAGTATCACCCATGAAAGGTGTGAAAAGATTTGGGATGAAAAAGAAGCTTTCACCAAGATATGTAGGGCCATACAAAATTTTGGAATGAAAAGGAAATGTTGCGTATAAGTTACAACTTCCACCTGAGATGAGTGCAATATTTAATGTGTTCCATGTTTCTCAGTTAAAGAAATGTCTTTGAATACCTGAAGAAGCTATTGCACCCACCAACGTGCAGCTTCAATCGGATTTGACCTATGAAGAAAAGCCAATTTGAGTATTAGAGGAAATGGAGAGAGTAACAAGGAGTAAGATTATTAAGTTCTATAAGGTGGTGTGGAACAATCATAGTGAACAAGATGCTACGTGGGAAAGAGAAGATTATCTGTGAGAAGTTTATCCCATCTTTTTCCAAGAATGGTAGGTCTTGCAAATCTCGAGACGAGATTTTTATAAGGGGGAGGGGCTATAATACCTTGGGTGTTAGCCTTGCATAACTTGACTCACATAGCATGAGCATGATCATAAAGCATTCATATACAAGCTTTGACATTTGAAACATTCGATTGAAACATATGCAACATCCTTATTATTTCATGTCTCCATGTGTCTATGCTTATGATCATGAGTGTAAACATGTAGATGATTGTGTGACCTTGCAAATAGCTTAAACATGTTTAGAATATCATCATGAACAACTTTGGTATTTAGGGCTAGGGCTAATTTGGTCATTATGTCATAGTTTGGGTATGTATCATCATTTGAATGTAGCTTGTTTGACCAAGTTTGAACTATGTGTTAGAGACCTTGCATGGAGGAGATCACTAAAGCAAAGTTGTAGTATTTGACATAAGGAACAACTTTTATTTTTGGGTCATTGAATGATTCAGCTCCTAACATGTTTGAATTGGTCCCACAAAAATCAGCAAAACCAAGATTCAACACTTAGCAAAATTTTGCTAAGTCTTGGATCACTGACAGCCTGACAAGCTGACCTTGATCATGATTTTACTCAGTTTATGTTGCGAGTTAGCATGAGATCATTGAACAACATTTGGAGATGGTACTTAGGACTACGACTTTGGTTCTGAAAGAAATCACTGAATCGCTTTGCATAGGGAGTTAACTCGATTGCAAAACCTGCTGTCAGGCTTGGCTTGCTTAACTGATGAACTGAACAAAGCCATTCAGTGGCCGACCACCGGCAGAGCCTGCGCGCCGTGTGTCCGCGGCGACGGCCGTGTGTCGCCGTTGCCCTAACCGCGCAGGCCACGATGCGCCTGAGCGTGGCTTCAACACTCCAACGTTCGCCCGCAACGCTCAGCACCCTCATTTCATTTTCCTGGCCTCCTTCTTCGCCCACAGCAGAGCCGCCGAGCTCCCGCAGCACTGAGCAGCACCGCCGTCGCCATAGTCGTGCGCAAGCTCGCACCGAGCCACCCAATCGTCACTACAGCAGCACCACTAGCTCCCCAGCGACCCACTGCCTCCACCCACGCTCGCTGACCACACCTGGTAAGCAACGGCGCCATGCGCTAGCTCGCCGGAGCATCCCCGCCGCGCCCGTCACCATGGCTGGGGCACCTCCCTCCACCGTAGACCGTGCAACCTTGCGTGATAGGTTCGCCTAAGCCTTGGGAAGCTCATTCGTGCCCTTTTGTGCTTCACTGTGGCCTCCATCGGCGTACCACCATGGTCCCGCCTCGCCGCTCCACCATTGCCGCCGCCATCGTCACTCGCGTCGACAATAGGGCTGGCCAAGTGGCTCATTAGATGCGCTAGGTCGAGTAGGTCACGCCGTGAAGATGTTACTGTCGGCAGGTTCGCCGTCGGCGAGCTCTGGCCGCGTCCGTAGAGTAGCGCCACCGGCTCTGTTTTGTCTCGCTGACCGGTGGGGTCAACTGACTAGTGGGTCCCGCGTGTCAGCGACTCCATGTATTAAAGCCAGTTCATTTTGAATGCAGATTTCATATGTTTTGTAAATTTTGTATCTTCAGTTTGGTAGCTTCAAAAATTGTGAAATAAATTTGTTAGTGTTCCTTAGGAAGTGTAGTATTTAGGAAAAATATGTCCTTGACATTTACAGTAGAAAATTTTGGAGATTTAAATAGGGATTTGAAATGTGCTTTTGAATGCATTCAAATTTGTTTATTTTATATCTAGAGTTCCTGTGCTCCAAAAATTATGAAATTTTTGTGGTAAGCTAGTCTTAGCATATATGAACTATGGTAAAAATTTGAGGACCAGTGAATGTGTAGATTTGTAGTTATAGAGTTTTCTTTTATGAATGGTTAATCCTTGTGTAAATTTTCATAAATTACTTATAAATCCAAAATTCATGAAAATTTTTGGAGCTAATCCTAGTAGTATATGGATGCTAAGAAAAATAGAAATCTGTTGCTTGACACTTTTCAATAGGGTTTTCCATTTATGCTATTTCAAGCCTTGCTGACTTATCATTTTTGTATAGGATGTTCTACTGGGTAAAATGACATGAAATTTTTATAGTAGTCCTTTGATAGCATTAGTAAGGCACTGTAAATTTTTGAGAATTTATGAAGTACATCTGGTATATGTTTATTATTTAACCTAGATATCTAAATAAAATAATAAAGGCATTTAAATAAATAGTTTGGGCTTCACCCTTATATTACCTTAAATGTATTTGGTATGCTTAAACTATTGGTAGGTTTTATGTTGTCAAATTTTGAATGATTACATGAAGTAGAAGTATTGTTACTTTTTATTGTATATTGAATAGTTTTTGGACTGATTCTGGAGTTTGATGAGTTGCATGTTGAAAATGATGTGTACTGTAAAAATGGTTAATAACAAAGTTATAGAGAATTTGATAAGCTTTCCAGAAAGTCCAGGATCACTGTATTTAGATTAGTAGAACTCCAATTATGAGTAAAACAAGTAACTACTATTTTGTGGCATAGTCGATGCATTGTAGAAGTAGTCAATTAATAATCGAGAAGAGATATGCACCTACTCAATAAACATGATGCACTTGTTAACATATATGCATTCATAATACTTATGCCACATTCATGCATCTAGGATCGGAGGAAGAGATCACGTTGTTGGAATTCGAAGAAGTAGAGGAAGGGGACCAGCAGGAGAATCCACAAGCCGCAGCTCCCGAAGGCGTGGAGCAGAACCCTGAAGAGCTTCCGGAGTGTCCTGACCACCGCCCTACTTCCTTTCTGCGAGGCAAGCCTCGGAGCATTATAAGTCTCCCAGTAATTTACAACTATTTACTTAAGTACTTATGATTGATGCATTAGGTTATAAGAGTTGAATGGAACCACTTGATGCATGTACATTCCTTGTCCAGATATTACACCTTTAACCGGTATAGGTCTAGGATCGAATATATGCTTAGCCATGCTTAGACCGGTAGAAGTCGGGTGATATCCTATCACCTGCGAGATATAGGTGGATACCGAAGCACGGTTGGCTATATCTGCTATCGTGGAACAGAACCATGAGGTAAAAGTAAATCAAGACTGGACGGGAGATCGATAGAGAAGCAACAAGACATGGAGGTCTTGAGTGTGGATCTATCCCCATCTGTGTCGATCAAGGACCATACCGTTGTTGGAACTTCTGACAAGATGGAACGCATGCCTCTCACTTAGCTGGCTAGATAACTCATTCCGACCGCGAAGCCGAGTAATTTAACTCAGGCCGGGACCCGTTCTGTTGTGCGCTCCTTCTGGGGAACGATTAGACTGAGCCCAAGGGTAGGCTTGGCCTGAGCATCCTGGCATCTGGTGTTCCAGATTGTGCGGCGCGGTACGGACCCACGAAATGTGTACCTGAGTTGTACCAAAGGTGACCTAAGGCTATCGTGGCTGGTAGACCTGGGTTTGTGTTAGGAATAAATTCCCAGCTGGTTGAAATCGATTCGAATCACCGTCTCTCCCGGATAGTGAGAAACTTGACTAGCTCCAACATCGTAGTAACTGTGTTATGAAACATGATGGTTCGAATGAATATGGAATTACAATACCTGCTATGGTTACTATTGTATGCTTCTAAATGATATACCACATGTTTGGCACAGGATAGTTGCTAATCTAGAAATGGATAGTTATAATTAACTTGATAAAGGAATCATAATTGTACAATGGGTCAGTTGCCTTTTACGCAAACTGTTGTCAAGTTACGTCCACTTATACAGCCTTGCATAATCCTTGGAGTTATTTTATTTTTGGTTCATGACGGGTAAGTCTAGCTGAGTACCTTCTCGTACTTAGGGTTTATTTTCCCATTGTTGCAGATGGCACTATGTATCATGGTTATTGCAAGAGTTGCTTCTATCCCACTGTGGATGAGGAGTAAGCCTTGGGCAGGCTTCTTTATTAATTCCTATCCTTGCTTTTGTGGACCGTGATTCGATTTGGCACTGTATCAAACTATGTTGAAAACTTTATTTTCGAACTTATTTGCTTCTGCTTTATTTATCAAACTTGGTTTGTAATAACTTTTATTCGTACTCTGATGACGAAATGTATCTATGAACTTTATGTAATATGTGGCATGTATGTTGAATCCTGTACAATCTTGGTTGTTGTAAATCGTTTATCGAGACCCGTCGTGGTACTCGATGGACTACTGGGTTTATATTGGTTCAAGTATGACAGTGCGACTGCTTGCGGGCTGCCATTGTACTTGTACTCTTATAAATTGGTCGGTTCTGTGACAGCGAGCCGAACTACGGGATAAATCATTACGTTACTTGTGCTTGATTTACATTACTTGCATTTCATATTGTTGGTTGAGGTGATTTCTAGGGTTTCTAGTTGATCTACTTATGTGTGGTGTTCCTATAACTTCTAACTCTTGATCTATGACTATCATACCTGTAGTAGGCTGAGAAATTTCTCCGATCTAAGTTTTCGTTAACTGATTTTGAACTATGACTCAAAGTTGTCTGCAGGTGCGGCAGTGCCACTGTTCTGGTCTGATAGTGCCACAGTCCGGTAGTGCCGCCCTCCAGAGCGGCAGTGCCATAGGGTGAACTTGATAAAAGTTTGAGTGTTTGTTTTGACATACCTATTCACCCCCCTCTAGGCTAACCAAAGATCCTACAAAGAGGATCACCCCAATCCACCTAAGGTGACAAGCTGGCTGCCGGTGGCGGGCTTCTCCTATTGACCGGTGGTGGGCTTCTTCTGCACCCAAAGTTGGAGGAGGGTTAAGGATAGGGGGTGGTAGGGGAGGAAGAGGATGGGGAGAGAGGGAGAGAGGGAGGCCACGCCACAGGGAAGCAGCGGCCACGTCGATGACGAGGAGGGGTGACGGCATAGTGGGGATAGGGAGATCCTACAAGTGGTATCAGAGCATATTACCTCATATACACGTCACCGCGTAATGTATGGAGCCCGAAGGAGGAACTAGTGGCATGAAGCGGGTGGATGTCGACACGAACAACAGCGAGCTAAGCATGTCAATAGCAAGCAACACCATGCTACCACATCTTGAGGCTACCGATACCGAAGGAGCTCTCAATGAGAATGAGAGAAGAAGAAAGAAAGCTAAAAAGAGAAGCAAGAGAGAAGAAGGAGGAGCAGTGGTTAGAGGAGAAGAAGCAAAGGAAAGAAGAAAGAAGGCTCATGAGAGAAGCAAGAAGAAAAGAAGAGAAGCTAGGAAGAAGAAGAGAAGACAGCAAGTGCATCATCAAGCATATCAAGTAGTTCCGAAGATGGAGATGATGATGAGTCATATCAAGTGTCGAAGGGGAACAAGAAGGAGAAGAAAGGAAAGGGCAAGGCCGACAACAACAAATATGCCGCCGTATTCTTTAACTATTCTTCTATTCCTATGACTAACCATGATCAGAGGTCTTTCATCAATGTGCCCGCAAGCAAGTTACCTCATTTCAATGGGACTAACTTTGCCAAGTGGAAGCACTTGATGAGAGCCTATCTTATAGATCTTCACTTCGGCATTTGGGAGATTGTTTGCAATGGATTTGAGCCATCGGTTGATTCCAAGAACCCAACACTAGAAGAGATGAGAATGATTCACCTCAATGGTCAAGCCACAAGTGTGTTGCTTAGTGCCTTGGATGGTGATGAGTATAATAGAGTGATTGAAGTTGATGTTGCCAAGCAAATATGGGACACTTTGCACCTAGCACATGAAGGGGTTGACAAAGTGAGAAAGACAAGAATTGGCTTGTTGATGTTAAAGCTTAACTAGTTTGTAATCTTGGATGGAGAGGGGCCATAAGAGATGTTTGATAGGTTGATGACAATGGTGGGAAAGATTAGAGGCCATAGTTGTGTTGAGCTAGATGATCATAAAGTTGTCAATATTATGTTAGAGGCTTATTCACCTAGAAATAAGACCGTAGTGACTCTAATTAGAGACAAGAAGAAGTTTGAGTACTTCACACCAAATGATATACTTGAGAGGATCTTGACCTTTGACATGCAAAGAGAAGAAGCAAATGAGAGGAAGAAACTTGGAGAATTGCAAGCAAAGCTAGAGCGCATCAAGATCAAAGATGTAGCTCTCAAGGCCAACAAATCAAGCAAGCAAGGCTCTACAAGCAAGTCCAAGATCAACCGACAAGCTTCAACTAGCAAGCCCAAAGCAAGCAAGCAAGTTCAAGAAAGAGTAGAGACCACATCATCTTCAAGTGAAAGTGAAAATGATGATGATCAATATGAGAAGATTGATGATGTTACTCTCTTTATGAAGAGATTTCACAAGGGGCTAAAGAAGTAAGGCTACAAGGTAGTGAAGAGAAGCTTTTCAAACAAGAAAAAGAGAACATGCTACAATTGTGGAATCACCGATCACTTCATTGCCAAGTGTTCATATGAGATCAAGGAGAACAAATACAAGAAGGACAAGAAAGAGGAGAAGGCCGACCATAGAAAGAGCAAGAAGTATATGGGAGAGGCTCATATTAGGCATGAATGGGACTCAACTAGATTGAGCATAAGTGAAGAGGATGAGAAGGTTGTAACCATTGCTATTCACAAAGTCATCTCCTACACCAAGGCTCTTCAACAACATGTCCAACGATGACTACTACTCCCCTCATATTTGTCTTATGGCAAAGGATGAGAAGGTAAAATCCAAATCGAAGGCCACATCTCCTCTACCTCCTAGTGATATCTCTAGTAGTGATATTAGTGATAGCTCTAGTGATGATAAATCTAGTGATGAAGAAATAAACATGATAACTAAAAATTTGGATAAAAAGACCAAATTATTCATCACTAAGCTAATGAAGGATTTAGAGGGTGTCCAAGCCGAGCTAGAATCTAGAGAAGAGACTCTTATCCAATAAGATGATCTCTACATTGCTAGCAAAGAGGCTCTTGCATTAGAGAGAAGTGAGGTGGAATCCTTGCGCAAGGCTTTGGCCAAAGAGCAAGAGGACCATGCTATTACAAAGAAAGCAAATAAAGCTCTCAAGAAAAAGTATTATGACTTTGATGAAAAGCACAAAGAAATTGAGATGCAATATGGCATTCTTTAGGATAGCAACTTACATCTCCCTAAGGTAAAGGAAACCTCTACTCCCTTCACTAGTCAAGGTTATGGAAAATGTTTTAATCTTGATTTGAATGTCTATTCCACTAACCTTGCAAACATGGAGGCTATGAGAAAGGAGATTGCTAGGCTCAATGAAATCATTGGAAAAGGGTGGATGGGTGAGACCCAATCCAATGACAAAAAGAATGATAAATCAAAAGGGCCACAATTCAAGCAAGAAAGGCATCCCTCAATCAAGCATGGGCTTGGACACACAAAAGGAGCCAAGACAAATGGAAGAAGGATAGTGAATGGCTATGAGTGTGTGTAGTTTGAGAGGAAGGGCAAAATAGGTACATATTAGCCTACACAGACCATGGCAGTGTTGCGCAGCGGCAGTGCCATGGTGAAGGGCGGCAGTGCTGCACCCCGCAAAAATGGGAAGGCTACCAATTCTGCTCCTGATCAAACTAAACCCAAGAAGAAGGTGTACCAGGAGAAACATGTTTTCTAGAAGCCTAAGAAATCAGTGTGGGCCACCAAGAATAAGTATGTCTATCAACCAAAGACTTATGCACCTCGACAAAGCTTGACATCATGCTTTGTTTTGAGAAACAACAGCAGTGGAAAAGTGGTTATAAAATATGTTGGAAAGGAAACCAACATATATAGGAATACTTCTATTTGGGTTCCTAAGATTTTTGTGATTAACATGCAAGGCCCCAAGTCAAATTAGGGACCTAAATCTAGCAACTAAACTTATTTTGTAGTAATACTCCTCTGGTAGACCAAGTTGGGTGCTTGATAGTGGATGTACAAATCATATGACCGGAGAAAGGAGTATGTTCTCATCATATTCCCCGATGACGCACTCAAATAAAAATATTGTCTTTAGAGACAATTCAAAGGGGATGTGATTGGTCTTGGTAAAGTTGCTATAACCCTTGAGCATTCAATTACAAATGTATTACATGTTGATTCGTTGAGTTACAATTTGTTATTTGTTTCTCAATTGTGTGAGATGGGCTACAATTGTCTCTTTTCGGATAAGGGTGTGAAAGTCTTTAGAAGGGAGGATTCCTCTATTGTCTTTATGGGTTAATTAAAGAACAAGCTTTACTTGGTTGATTTCAACAAAAGTAAAGCTAAGCTTAAGACTTGTTTAGTGGCAAAATCTAGCATGGGTTGGCTTTGGCATCGCCGACTAGCCCATGTTGGGATGAGGAACTTGGCCAAACTTTTAAAAGATGAACATATCCTTAGACTAACAAATGTTCACTTTGAGAAAGATAGGATTTGTAGCGCTTGTCAAGCCGAAAAGCAAGTTGGAGCACCTCACCCACTAAAGAGCATCATGACCCCCAAGCAACCATTGGAGCTAATACATATGGATATCTTTGGACCGGTCGCCTACCTAAGTATCGGGGGTAGCAAATATGGTCTTGTTATTGTTGATGACTATTTCTATTTCACTTAGGTATTTTTCTTGCATGACAAGTGCCAAGTTCAAGAGAAGGTGAAGATATTTGTTAGAAGAGCTCAAAAGGGGTTTAGTCTTCCCATCAAAAAAGTGAGAAGCGATGATGGGACCAAATTCAAGAACACTCTAGTTTAGGAGTTTTTTGATGAAGAGGGCATCAAGCATAAGTTTTCAACTCTATACACCCCTTAACAAAATAGTGTAGTAGAGAGGAAGAACCATACACTCATTGACATGGCAAGGACAATGCTAGATGAGTATAAGATGCCGAACATCTTTTGGTGTGACACCATCAACATCGCTTGCCATACCATCAACCGCCTCTACCTACACAAGAAGTTAAAGAAAACTTCATATGAGCTTCAATCGGTAACAAGCCTAAGGTGTCTTACTTTAGAGTGTTTGGGTGCAAGTGTTTCATATTTAACAAGAAACCCAAAATCTCTAAGTTTGCACCTAAAGTTGATGAAGGTTTTCTTCTTAGTTATGGATCAAATGAGCATGCCTACCATGTCTTCAACAAAACCTCTGGGAGAGTTGAGATTATGGTAGACATGACATTTGATGAATCTAATGGCTCCCAAGTAGAGCAAGTTGATTCAGGTGTTGTAGGAAAGGAGGATCCAACATGTGAAGCAATCAAGCAATTGGCAATTGGTGATTAGACCATAAGAAGATAAAGCCACTGAAGTGGAGGTTCCTCAAGTTGCTGCTGCACCAATTTCCGGTGACGTACCTGATCCTACACTACAACAAACACCTACTACAACTCCAAAGCATGGCAGTGCCGCACCTACATAGTCAACAGTAGCTGATTTGACTCCAGCCCATGGACAAAACCTACAACCCATATTTGAGCAAGATGATGATGAAGATCCAGAAGATGAACAAGATGCCATTGAGCATCCAAGGCTAAGACAAACAATACAACATGATCATCCTTGTGGGGGGTACGGCCCCCGGTATCCTCAAGACAAGACATGGGCCGCACCATCAGAGGTGGCCCAGCCCACAAGATCAAGGCGTGCATGGCGCTGCTCAGCGTGCACCGCAAGACATTGTATAGTACCAAATAGGATACTTTACTTGTAACCCTATCCCTCCAAACTATATAAGGAGAGGCAGGGGTCCCCTAGCGGACAAGATACATAGATCTATCTACTACATCTCAATACAATACACCAAAGACACAGGACGTAGGGTATTACGTCGATCAGACGGCCTGAACCTATCTAAATCGTTGTCTCTGCGCCTTGTGTCACCATCCGGTTCTTGATTACGCGCACCCCCACTGACAAATCTACCATCATGAGATACCCCTCGGTGGACTGCCGATGATATTCTATCGATAGTTGGCGCGCAAGGTAGGGGTGTGCACTTGATCCATGGCGAGCCAGATGGACCTCAAATTAGTAGCGCATTCTCATCATCAATCTTGTGGAGATCCATGCCGATCGACGACGACGATTCATCGCTGGCTACATCAGCCCCTGCGATAGTAGATCCAATCTCAGAATCACCACCGAGGTCACCTTCACCAACAACTCACCGCCCACCAGGTGCTCGCCATCAACGTCGACTAGATAACGCCATACACCGCCGACCAGATGCTCCGTTTAAAGCTAAGTCATGTTTAATATTCTTTTAAATATTCTCCAATCTTCGTATATCGCCATAATGTTTCTCCGAACTATTTTCTCCATATTTGCTCTCCAAATGATTTTTTGAACCCTCGAACAGTCACGTTGATGCTCGGACGCCTCCAAAGATGGCCCTATCTCTGGCTCCTTCCTACACGTGCATGAGCGTCTGCCCTGTGTGTTATGGGTGGTCGGCAGTGGTTCCTTGGTGACGCATGTTCCTCCTATATGTGCACGGGCTCTACGCTCGATGTTATGAACTATGGGCTAGCTAGGGCTAGAGACTCAGCTACACACTAACTGGTCGGGCGGTTTATATTAAATATAAATACATCTTCGCTCCAACTGATTGCTAAACTACATACGCCGTTTCATCACCATTGCTGATTTTTCTCCAGAGTTCATTTATTTTTACATCATGTACTACCCATTCTATATGTTTGTATTGCAGCATCATCGTCCAGGTGATCGGATCACCTGGTGCTCGGACTTCTCCACCGATCAACTGGTCAGACCGCTTGGTTCATGGACTCCATTGCCGACCAGTTGATTGGACTGTTCATCGGTCGCTTCAACTCAAGGCTCACTTCGCCGTCGACCAGTTGACCAGACTGTTCGCTGCTCGTGCTTCATCGCCAGCTACGCCGGTTACTCCTCAGCGCTCAGATTCTTCGTGCTCGAGGACTAAGTGGGCACACTTCACCGCACGAATGTTGCTAGCTATGCCGAGGACTCCTTGGTGCTCGAACATCGCTGCCTACACTAGGGCCTCCTTGGTGCTCGATCATCGCCAGCGACACCGAGGACTCCTCGCTCCTCGGTGCTCGGACATCGCCAGCGACACCGGGGACTCCTCACTCCTCAGTGCTCGGTCATTGCCAGCGACACTAGGAACTCCTCGCTCCTCGGTACTCGATCATCGCTAGCAACGCCGAGGACTCCTCGCTCCTCGATGCTCGGACATCACCAGTGACGCCGGGGACTCCTCGCTCCTCGGTGCTCGGTCATCGCCAGCGACATCGGGGACTCCTCGCTCCTCGGTGCTCGGTCATCGCTAGTGATGTCGGGGACTCCTCGGTGCTCGGTCATCACCAGCGACGTCGGGGACTCCTCGCTCCCCGATGCTCGGTCATCGCCAGTGACACCGGGGACTCCTCGCTCCTCGGTGCTCGGTCATCGCCAGTGACGCCGGGGACTCCTCGCTCCTCGGTGCTCGGTCATCGCCAGTGACGCCGGGGATTCCTCGCTCCTCGATGCTCGGTCATCGCCAGCAACGCCGGGGACTCCTCGCTCCTCGGTGCTCGGTCATCGCCAGCGATGTCAGGGACTCCTCGCTCCTTGGTGCTCGGACATCACCAGCGACGCCGGGAACTCCTTGCTCCTCGATGCTTGGTCATCGCCATCGATGCCGAGGACTCCTCGCTCCTCGGTGCTCGGATATCGCCAGCGACGCTGAGGACTCCTCGCTCCTCGGTGCTCGGTCATTGCCAGTGATGCTGGGGACTCCTCCCTCCTCGGTGCTCGGTCATCGCCAGCTACGCTGGGAACTCCCTGGGTGGTCAGACATCGCCGGCTACATCGAGAACTCCTTGGTGCTCGGATCTTGCTACGTCTCATTGGTGTGCTATTGAGCTGCTCCATGCTGTTTGGATTAGGGTGCTAATCTTGGATGGTGCATCTAGGGTCTTGATACACGCATGTCAAACGACGTCGGCATGCTTTCTTTTTCTTTGACCCTGCTACAAGATTCATTCTTCATCTTCCAGTAGGCTCGGGGACTAAGTGGGCACACTTCACCTTGCAGTGAATGTGCGCTTTTCATCTCGAGGCTACGCCTGGGGACTGGTTGCCTGCTCGGATGGTCTTCTACTTTATGACCCTGGCACCATGTGACTACGTCACCTACTGTCAGGCTTGGGGACTAGCTATGGGGGGTATGGCCCCTAGTATCCTCAAGACAAGACATGGGCTGCACCATCAGAGGTGGCCCGGCCCACAAGATCAAGGTGTGCACGACGCTGCTCGGCGTGCACCGCAAGACATTGTATAGTACCAAATAGGATACTTTACTTGTAACCCTATCCCTCTAGACTATATAAGGAGAGGCAGGGGTTTCCTATTGGACAAGATACATAGATCTATCTACTACATCTCAATACAATACACCAAAGACACAGGACGTAGGGTATTATATCAATCAGACGGCCCGAACCTGTCTAAATTGTTGTCTCTGTGCCTTGTGTCACCATCTGGTTCCTAATTACGCGCACCCCCACCGACAAATCTACCATCGCGGGATACCCCTCGGTGGACTGCCGATGATATTCTATCGACAATCCTATTGATAACATCCTTGGGAGTCTTTGAAAGGGGTAATAACACATTTTCATTTAGTAAACTTTTATCAATATTACTCGTTTGTTTCCTCTTAAGGTAGAACAAGCACTTGAAGACCCAGATTGGGTGATGGCCATGCAAGAAGAGCTCAACAACTTTGAAAGAAACCAAGTGTGGACTTTGGTGAAACAACCCAATACCAATGTCATTGGCACCAAATGGGTCTTCTGCAACAAGCAAGATGAGAATGGAGTGGTGACAAGGAATAAGGCAAGGTTGGTTGCTCAAGGTTTCACTCAAGTAGAGGGCTCAGACTTTGAAGAAACATATGCACCGGTGGTAAGACTTGAAGCAATTCAAATGCTTCTAGCCTATGCCACTCATCACAACTTCAAGCTATATCAAATGGATATGAAGAGTGCATTTCTCAACGGCCCTATTTAAGAACTTGTCTATGTTGAGCAACCACCGGGCTTTGAAGATCACAAGTTTCCCAACCATGTCTACAAACTCCAAAAGGCACTCTATGGGCTTAAGCAAACACCAAGAGCATGGTATGAATGCCTTAAGGAATTCTTGCTTAAACAAGGCTTTGAAATAGGCAAAGCCGATCCTACCCTTTTCACTCACAAAGTTGGCAAAGATATATTTGTGTGCCAAATATATGTCGATGATATAATATTTGGTAGTACTAATCATTCTTTTTGTGATGAATTTAGTAGGATCATGACCAAGATATTTGAGATGTCCATGATGGGTAAATTGAAGTTCTTCCTTGGATTTCAAATCAAGCAAGTGAAGGATGGAACTTTTATTAGCCAAACGAAGTACACCCATGATATGCTCAAGAAGTTCGACATGGTGAATGCCAAGCCTATCAAAACTCCCATGCCAACCAATGGACATCTAGATCTCAATGATGAAGGAAAAGCCATGGATACTAAGGTATATCACTCCATGATCGGCTCTCTACTTTATTTGTGCACATCTAGGCCTGATATTATACTTAGTGTGTGCATGTGTGCTAGATTTCAAGCTAACCCAAAAGAGTGTCACTTAGTGGCCATTAAGAGAATCTTGAGATATTTAGTACACACTTCTAACCTTGGCTTATGGTATCATAAGAGCTCTAGGTTTGATCTACTTGGGTTTTCGGATTCCAATTATGCCAGTTGCAAAGTAGATCGAAAAAGCACTTTGGGGATATGTCAATTCCTTGGATGGTCCCTAGTGTATTGGAGTTCTAAAAAGAAAAATTGTGTAGCCTTTTCCACTGCCGAGGCTGAGTATGTTATAGCCGGTGCATGTTGTGCTCAACTACTTTGGATGAGGCAAACCCTTCAAGATTTTGAATGTCACTTCACAAAAATCCCACTTTTGTGTGACAACAAAAGTGCCATAAAGTTAGCCATCAATCCTGTAAGCCACTCAAGAACTAAGCACATATACATCCGACATCATTTCTTGAGAGACCACAAAGTCAAAGGAGATATCAAAATTCACCATGTGAGCATCGAAAAGCAACTAGCCGATATCTTCACTAAGTCTCTTGATGAGTCAATGTTTTGTGCTTTACGTAGTGAGATAAATATACTTGATTCTCGTAACATGGTTTGAACTATAGCACACCTTGATTGATGAACTAGCATGGAAAGGAGAAATGAATTGCAAAAGTTTAAATATTGTGCCTAAAAATATTTATCATAAGAAACAAGTGTATTATGATCATTGTTTGTATTGATCATTTGTTGTTGATCATAGTGTGCTTGAGATATGTGACCATATCCTATATATATATAGAGAGATATTTAGTTAGTAGCTAAATTTATTGTACTGGGGAGTGCGGCTATGTCACGCCTGCCCTGCGGTAGTGCCGCGTGCGGCGAGCGGCAGTACCGCACTTTGAATTTCAACTGGAAATTCAGCCCATATCAGCTGTTACCGTGGGTGCTCACATCTTATCTCTTATTTACCTAGCCCCCCAGGGTAACCCCTCACCTCTTTCCTTAGTAGCCGACGCCGTCGCCTCTTTTCTCCTCCACGCGTGCACAACCAGCCGCTGTTGTCTCCTTGCTGTTGTGCCACTGCTCCAGCTGTGTCATGGCCTGCTGCTACTCTTCCTCGCTGATAGCAGCAGCTCTAGCTCATGGATGATGACATTCTTTCCTTTCCTCTTCAATCCATGTGAATCAAGGTGAAACTCTAACCTAATCCCGATCTATATTTGTTGGAACATGATTTCTAGTGACTGCATGATTAGGGTAGAAACTAGTTTGATGGATGAATTGAATCAAAACAATGATTCATTGGTTGAGCCTCATCTATACCCACGACAGTGCTGCATGTTGGGTGCGATAGTGACGCACTCAACAGATTGAACTTTTAAATGCAGATGTTGTTCCATCGATGACTCTCTATTTTAGTTGGATTTGTGCACCAGATTTGTTTCTATCTTAAACATGTAGCCACTTTACCTACATTGTAGACAACTCCATGTATTTGTTTAGGTCTACTCATTCTGAGATTGCCTAGTGGTTTAGGAGAATATTTGAGAAATAGTCTAAATAGTTGAGAATAATTGAATTGTGGAAGAGGTGAAGCACTAGGTGCAGCAGTGCCGCTCCTAGGGTGCGGCAGTGCTGCACCCTCTGATCTGATTAGTTCAGAGTGCTTTCCTAACTCGAGATTTGAATCATCTTATCTATCTAGAGTGTTTTACAAGTGTTCTTCTACACCCCTTATGTATAGTTTCTTATTCGGACTTATATTTATTTGCATAGATGTCCTCTAGAGGTGATGATGATCGGAGGGGGAAGAGGAAGATGACCAAGCCTTGGGATAAGCAGATGCCTCATCATGGTCATGGCAGGACCACAGGAGGCAGCAGCAGTGCAGCAGACAGAGATGTTGCCAGAGATAGGGGGAAGAGAGATCAGATGATCCAGGATGAGGAGAACTTAGAGAGGATTGGCCGCACTATTCCTCTAGATGCTTGCCCAGATACTCCACCTCATCTTGAGGAGTTTGATAGGAGCTACATCAGATAGTATTCTGAGGATGTGGTTATGAGGCGTCCTATTGACACACGTGCTCATCCTGTGCTCAATTATATGGGAAAGCTGAAGATGGTGGAAGAAGCACACGAGAACAATCCCTATAAATAGCCAAAGAATTTGGAGATTGACTACAGGTTTTGGAATGAGTTTTATTCCAACTTCTATGCATATGTGAACTTCAACTCCAAGAAATCCAAGGTTGTGAAGATGCAATATGTTGATTGGGAGGAGATGAAGGTAAAGAATGAGCCAGAATTCAATAAGGTGATCAAGGCTTGTGAGTTGTTTGGCCTCACTAATATTATGAGCTTCAGATATAATTGGAATGAAGAAGTGCTAGCACAGTTCCATTCCACTTTCATCTATAGGATCTACACTGATGAGATTCACTGGATGACTAAGGGATGGCATTATAGAGTTGATTTTGTTACTTTCAGCCGGATCCTTGGTTTTAGAGAGGGGGAGTGGGGTTTCACTTACATTCATGATGAGGCTAGAGCTGAGATCCATGATATTGCCTATATGTGGATTGACAGGAAAAGTGTAGATGGGAAGGTCAATTGCCTAAAGAGCTATTATTATATTCTAAATAATTTGATTAGGCACACTATCAATCCCAAGAATGGAACAGCCTCTGATCTTAATGCCTATGTCAGGAATGTGCTTGCTGGATTTGCTCCTAGAGGTGACAGGTTTAATGTCCCTCGCTTCATGTGGCGTGAGCTGAGGAATGCCATGGAGGATAGGAGAAAGGGGATACCCTATGCCCCCTATCTCATGTTTATGATTAAGAGGGTCACTGGCAATAGATTTGAGAAAGATGGTCATCACACTGTCTATAAAATTAAGAAGACCCGATGGGCAGATGTTAGCAGGGTAGTGAGATGCTCTCCATCAGTTGAGGACGTGCCTGAGTCATCCCGATCTAGGCCTCACAAGGAAAATAAGATGGAGAAGTTTGGGAGATGGATAAAGGCCATCTTCACCACTTGCACCTATGCAACGAGGACCGTATATTAGGACCGATTGGAGAACCGTAAAGCCAACCGAGAGGCTAGAGAACATGTAGGGCTGCCATCTCTTTCTCTAGTTTAGTCACCGTCGAGGTTTGATGACCTCCCTAGCCTTTCTAAGATAGATTTAGAGGAGGAGAAGGAGGAGCAGGAGCAACCAGAGCTTGACCCTCACACAAGTTTGAGGTCCACCTTGTAGTCCATGAGGAGCACCAGGCGTGAGCGCCACACTTTGACCACTCATCGCCAAGGGAGGGCGGTGGTGTCTTCTTCTTCTTCCTCCTCCACCTCCTTCGACGACGATGATGATGGTGGAGAGGAGGATGTTGCAGGTGCTAGTGGAGCTGCTGGTGGGGATGATGTCGATTGGGACACCATCCAAGAGGATGAGAAGTGAGTGCTAGTCTTTCTTCTTTTCTTCTCTTTTTGGTGCTTTATGCCAAAGGGGGAGAAATTAGAGGGGTCAACAACTTTTTTGACGCCATAGAGAGGAGGTTGCTGCAGCTAGAGTCATGTTCGTATCCGTTTAGAGTAGTCTTCGTTAGGTGAGAGTTTGAGAGTCCATTAGAAACTCTATTTATGTAATAATGCTACTTAAGTACTTTATATATGTGTGGGATATGGACATATATTAATCTATGTTGTCGCTTGTGATATAATTATGCTAGAATGTATATCTTTATATGTATCATATATTGTGTGGTGTCTATTTTGATCTGTACTATTATAGTAAGTGCGGTAGTACCGCACTCTGGTGCGACAGTGCCACATCGAGCTGCAACAACAAACCATGTTGTGCTTAAACTATTATTTGCACCATGTTTTACATACCTGACACAGTATGCAGCACTCCATAAGAGCATGGATGTAGGGGGAGCCCCATCGCTTTTACTAAAATATGAATCTTGGCTTCTTATGCCAATTTGAGAAGTCAATTCTCTATTCACATACTTAGGGAAAGGCTCTACACGAAATTGTGGGTTTTGGTGATAATGACCACGTAATTAGAGAACTAATGAGATTTATTGAGATGACAAGCAGGAAATTCATGTTCGAAGATGCTACATGAAACAGAGGAGCCCCTAATTACAAATGTAGATGGCTTTAAACTCAAAGGAGGTTTAAATTCTTTTATATTTTGAATTTGAATATAGAAAAAGCCATACTATAAAGGGGGGACACAATGCTTAAGCTAATATGTGCTACCAAGTGCTCAAATATACACATGCATCCTTAGATTCATAGCCAAGATAGTCTACACTTCATTCTTACCCTTGCTGTCTTGCGTGGTGCGACACTGCCGTACTTGAGCCGTGGCACTACCGTGACTTAAGTGACTGTTGGGGCTGGAGGGTACTTATATCGTTCCCCTTTCTCTCCAACGGTACTTTCTCTCTTCTTTCTCACTCTAGCTCATCCAAAACAAAGTAAACTCTCTCTCTCTTCCTCACTCTAGCTCTCCCTCCATTAGTGACCTTGAACCCTCAAGCAAATCCATTGATTTCCCCATCAATCCTTGAGAGAAAAAGGGTCTAAAACTCGATTAGAGAGCAGCTCCATTGATTTCTCAACTCAAAAGAGCACTTGGTTTATATTTTGGCCGGCAGTTGTATTTGTTACTCTTGAAGCTTGGTTCCTAGCCGGCTAGAGCGTCGCCCGTGGAGCTTACCAACTTATGTGGTAGTCCCGGGTGGTTTATAACCATCTCTTGAAGCTAGTAAACTGACTCCTCATCTCAAGAGTTAAGTCTCTTGACTTGAGAAGGAGAAAGGGCTGAAAAACCCTAAGCCTTAGTGGCTAACCTCAACAACGTGGAGATATGCAAGCCTTGGTGGCGAGCCGAACTACGGGATAAATCATTGTGTCAATTGTGTTTGATTTACATGACTTGCATTTTATATTGTTGGTTGAGGTGATTTCTACGGTTTCTAGTCTATCTACTTGTATGTGTGGTGTTCCTACAACTTCTAGCTCTTGATCTGTGATTATCATACCTACAGTAGGATGAGAAATTTCTCTGATCTAAGTTTCTATTCACTGATTTTGAAATATAACTCGAAGTTGTCTGTAGGTGCGACAGTGCCGCTGTTCTGGTCCGGTCGTGCCGCCCTCCAGAGCGACAGTGCCGTAGAGTGAATTTGATAAAAGTTTAAGTGTTTATTTTGACAGACCTATTCACCCCCCCTCTAGACCAACCAGAGATCCTACAAAGAGGATCACCCCAATCCACCTAAGACTACGAGTTGGCCGCCGACGACAATGGCCAGCCAGGACGGTGGGCTTCTCCTGTCGACCGACGGCGGGCTTCTTCTGTGCCCAAAGTTGGAGGAGGGTTAAGGACAGGGGGTGGCAGGGAAGGAAGAGGATGGAGAGAGAGAGGGAGAGAGGGAGGCCGCACCACAGGGAAGCGGTGGCCGTGTCGGTGACGGGGAGGGGCGGCGACGCAGTGGGGACAGGGAGGGACTGAGAGAGGGAGACAAAGGAGAGAGGGAGCCGGCGGGGGAGGCACGGCGACACGGGCTGGGAGGCGCGGAGGCGGCTGCTGTGCGACGTGGAGTCAAACAGAGAGGGAGGAAAGGGACTAGGCCGCGGGCTTCTATTTCGCTCTGCCACGCCCTGATGGGTGGCGCGTCACAGCCGCGCCTAGATCGGTGGCGTGACAAGGCCTGCCACGTCAGCGACCAGCGGCCTGGGACGTTATCACGTACGCACCCCTGCCGCGCGATAGCGTTGTTTCGTCGTGCCCTGAAAATAGGCGCGGCTAAAAGCGTTAGTTTTGAAAAAAAAAATCAGAGTTGAAAATAGTTTAAAAAATATTAAAAATAAAAAAAAAATCACCTCTCCACTCTTCTCTCAACACGCCCCCACGCCGTACCCATCACGATGTGACGGGCGACCTTTCCTGAGCGACGCCGCTGTTCGCTGTTCGCCCAGGAAGCCAGCCACACCCCAGCCATACGCCCATACCAATTACCAAACCACTCATCAGGTCGCGTTGCCAGCCGCTCAAGCCAAGACAGCCCCCTAATCTCCCCGGGATCGCTGCTCGTGGCAAGCTAATCGGGGCGCCCCAACCATCTCTCGCCAAGATCTCGACAAGGACTAGCCCATGGTGAGCTGCGCCGATTTTAATATCTGCTAGCCTCTGAGATTGTTTTATTTATTGTTATTCTACAGCTAGCTGGTAGCAGGTACTTAGCTGACGGGACTCGGTTTTGTTTTAGTTTAGCTTAGCTTCTCGTTTGTCCTCTTCGCTTCTCTGGATCAACCTGTCATGGTGAGCATCGCTTTCTCTCCTTCTCTTTTTCGCCTCTTCATTTTTCTTTTCCTGCAAAGTGTGTGTGTGGTTCTTGCTGAATTATCTGGTCTCCTTACGAATCTATGGCTGAGCATGATGAGCTGTTTTACTGGATTCTTGATACAGTTCTCCATTTCGGTTGCTTCATTTTTAGCGGCGGCCAGGGAGCGGGTAGTAGGCCATGATTAGCTGTTAGAATTCAGTTAGCTTGCCTCCTTCCTTTAGTAGTTCTCTGATTTGAGTGTAGACGGCGAATCTGGGTTGGTTGAATGTTGGTAACAAACCCATTTCTTTTCCGGAGAATTCCCAAGTTCCAATTCATTCTGCTCCACTCCAATTGCGTCTTTCTTGATCTGGAACGCGAATCAGCCTCTTCTTAGCACAAATTCCAACCGCTGTTTCTTTCCAGTCTAATTTGTGCAGTTTTTGAGCTCAACTCCACTTTTGCTGCAGCTTGTATCAATTGGAGTAGATAAGCGGCACCATGGGTATGAGGAGCAGGCACCCAAAGGCGTTGGGTTTCCGCTGCTACCCGGCAAGCCACCGCTCCCTAACTCTGGTACTGTGGAGCCTAGTGGCATTGGTCGTCGTTGTGAATTTCCATCTTCTCATCATTCATAAGGAGGAGGATGAGACTATGAGTACACACGAGATCCGCCGATCGATTATGAGGGAGCTCGAAGTGGTGGAGGAGGAGAAGTTCCGGCTAGCTCCTCCCCGGAGCCGGAGGAATCCCCGGGCTGTGCGTCGCAAGGGAGAGAAGAAGCCGCCTACAATAGTGGATGAGTTCTTGGATCAGTCTTCTGCGGTGCATGATATGTTCTTCCCAGAACTGAATACGGCTGTAGATCCAATCAACGGTGGAAATGACAGCATGTACTTCTACTACCCAGGCAGAATTTGGTTGGACACAGATGGAAAACCAATTCAAGCTCATGGAGGAGGTGTCCTGTATGATAAGAGGACCAACACCTATTTCTGGTACGGGGAGAATAAGGATGGCAAAACCTACAAAGCTCACAGCAAGGGAGCAGACAGGGTGAGTTGTACTTTCCGATGCTATCAACACCCATCTGTGGTCTGAGACAAACGATATCTGGCTGTAGAAGCACTCAGCTTAATTGTTTTACCTTATGTGAATGACCTATGTCAAACTCATAAGGTACTAGCTATGTCAAATCGATTGAGTTGCTTTAGCATGCATAGCACATGACCAGAGCACGATCAAGTAGACACAATAGTGTGCTAAAAGTTTGGAGAAGAATAATGGAAATGATCAACTAATGCCTTGCTCATTTCAGAACTTCCGTGTAGGAATTTCAATTCGTTGCATCATTATCCCAAACTAATGTCTTGCTCCAAGATTTAGTAATCATATCGGTGGAGAGATAAACCAACTCGGAGATAGCTAGAAACTAGTATGTGGAACTCCTAAAAAGACTAATATGTACAACACCTAAAAAAACCAATATGTAGAAGAAGGTTTAATTTCTCTAAATATGACCGAGCATTTCAGTGCATATGTAGCTGTGTGTGCTAATGCATACATCTAATTTTCGTGACCTTTTAGATTCTATTGGTGAGGCCAAATTGCTAGGGGGCATGTTGGAAGTTATGGTCTGTTGGTAAGGTAAGAAAATTGACTGGGCTGTATTAAGGCGGGTTACTTGGTGTGTAGAGATGAAAAGCTAGTAACAATTTTGACTGTTTATTATTCATATGAAATTGGTTTGAGCTTCAACATTTTCTTTGCGTACAAACTAGCATTTATTATGCTCTAGTGGTGTTAGAATCATAGTGTTCTAAATTGGAACAATGAAATATCAGTAGATTTGTTTGAGTTCACAAAATTCCAAATGAAGAATCCGGTTACAGGCTTTTGCCATGCAAGTACCGACCTATAGTTTTTTTCCTGCAAAAAGCGAGAAGGTTAAATCATCATTAAAGAAGAATTTTAGCCTTTCCAGATTACAAGGCAATGGCACTAAGGCAGACAAGCAAGCGCGCATACACCCCAATAGATATGCACACTAAGGGTGATATATCTGGGAAGTGCATTGTGCCTGTGATCTCAGTTCTTTCATACCCAGTAAACACTCACACCAGTGGCAGTGTATTGGGAGGTGCATTGTGCTGTGTGATTGCAGTTCCTTAATTGATTAAATCGAAAGTGACTGATAGTAGCATTATGGTGCTACCAACAACCAGAAAGTGCTTTCTTTTTATTTTTATAAAAAATGTCCTCTTGTGGACAGCAAAAACCTCTTCGGTGGTTATGAATTGAAGGCATTTCTAGTTAAGGATTCTCTGGCTAGACTTCGACCTGATTATTCTGATATAAAGAATATCAACATTGGGCACACTGGGAACCAGCATATAGTTTACTGAATTTTCCAGAAACACATAATGAGAACATTTGTTGCTGCTGACAAATTAAACTTGATGTGTGACATCTCGGTAGCAGAACTTTGTAGGTGCTACTTCGGTACTTAAAAGCGATGTTTGTTTTGTCCACCTTCCTATTTGGTACATTATTTTGTCTCTTTCTCATCTCTAACCACTATGACAAATCATTTTCTAGGTTGACATCATTGGAGTAAGTTGCTATTCTTCCAAGGACCTGTGGACATGGAAAAATGAAGGGCTTGTCCTCCATGGTGACGAGAAGAATGTAACACATGATCTTCACAAATCCAATGTCCTAGAGAGGCCCAAGGTGATATACAATGATCGGACTGGCAAATATGTGATGTGGATGCACATAGATGATGCTAACTACACCAAAGCTTCAGTTGGTGTGGCCGTCAGTGACTCTCCGACAGGCCCATTCACTTATCTCTACAGCAAGCGTCCACATGACTGCGAAAGTAGAGACATGACCATCTTCAAGGATGATGATGGGAAGGCCTACCTGATATACTCTTCGGAAGACAACAGCGAGCTCCACATTGGTCCGCTAACTGATGACTACCTTGATGTCACCGATGTGATGCGAAGGCTTCTCATCGCACAGCATCGAGAAGCTCCTGCGCTCTTCAAGCATGAAGGCACCTACTACATGGTAACCTCTGGCTGCACAAGCTGGGCTCCAAACACTGCGCTGGCTCACGCGGCAACATCAGTGATGGGACCTTGGGAGACACTGGGGAACCCCTGTGTGGGAGGGAATGAGATCTTCAGATCAACAACATTCTTTTCCCAGAGCACATTTGTCTTGCCAGTTCCAGGGCTGCCGGGCTCATTCATCTTCATGGCTGATCGGTGGAACCCATCTGATCTTAGAGATTCGCGGTACGTCTGGCTGCCTCTGACGATAGGGGGAGTCCCTGATGAAGCCGCAGACTACAGCTTCATGTTCCCTCTCTGGTCCCGGGTGTCAATTTACTGGCACAAACGGTGGCGTCTCCCTGAGGAGTGGAGGGATTCCTGAAAATCTGAAGTTTTTTTTAGAAGAATTGAAGTTCTTATACGCTGTTACATTGATAGATACCAAAGTATTGACATTTGACACGTTGGTCTACATTGTATAGGTCAGATGTAGATGCAGGGTTTGTAAATGTGCAGTTTTTTTGAGTTTGCACTCAAATCAGATAAAACTTTGTGGCCGTTTGGGCGAGGTGTTGTGGTGATCCACTCGTCTTAGTTTCAAGAATAATCTGGCTGCGCCTTCAGCATTGGTCTTCTCGTTTGATCTAGTTGGAAATGTGTGTTGACGGCTATGGGACCTGATTCAGGGTCTTCCATATTGGATCTGGTAGTTCTTTGTTCTTCCACTCATGATCATTTGATCATCCTTTGTGCATCTGAATTATAACTTGCTAGTGTACGAAGACAGGGTTGCGTTTTTTGGAAAAGAGAGAGAGAGAGAGAGAGAGAGAGAGAGAGAGAGAGAGAGAGAGAGAGAACTAGAATCGCCAAAGATACAGAGAAAAGGATGGTACAGTCCAGCCTGCATGCCATCGACTGATCAACCAGTGTTGACGCCGTGAGAAGAGGGAATTGTTCTTATCCGTAGTACTCCAGGAGGCCAGCTGACCAGGACCGGGAGTGGCGACGGCCGACGGATGAGATCTGATCGAATCTGTTGCAAATCGGGTGATTAGCAACGTGATTAGTTACGGAATTAACGGCCCCACGCGTCAATTCCGGAAGACATCGATCAACGCCGGGGATCCGTATCCCGTATTCAGCGCCACAACAGCAACAAACAGGTGCAACTCCCCAATCCAAAATTCCTTACCCATCGATTATAGATCAGACGGCCCATATATGATCCTAAACTCCTGTACCAAAAAATGAAATAAATATGTCTTTCCATAATTATGTTTTATTCACCACAGAATTTTTTCTCTCCACTTTGCCATTTTCCTTTTTTTTTTACAGCTGCTTTGCGGCCATAATAAATATCTTACCCAACAGACTTCCCGGCTCCTTCCCTTGCCTTGCCGGGAATTTCGTTTAGGGCGCTCGAGGGCGATCTCTCTCGCTCGCGGCGAAGCAAATCCATCAGCTACCGGCCATGGCAGGGGGAAGCATCCGTGCGGCCGCCAAGGCCGCGGTGATCGGCGGCTACCGCTCCGCAGCCTACATGCGGCGCGCCGTCACCCCGTCGTCCCATACTTCCTCTGCCGACGGCCGGAAGGCTTCCACGTTCGCGGCGGACGACTGGGTCATCACCGACCGCGAGGTGTTCGGGCCCGTGCCCACTCATGAGGAGGCCATGGCTGCCACGCTCGACCTCAAGGACGCCTTCGAGATGTGGGTGCTCTCGCTTGCACACATTCGTTATTCGTTCTCTCTCTCTCTCTCTCTCTCTCTCTCTCTCTCTCTCTCTCTCTCTCTCTCTCTTCTCATCGACGTCTCTCGTCTCTGCTTTTGCGATATCTTTATTTGGTTTTCGATCTAATTAAATATTTAGTCCAGTTCGGTATAACATTATTTTTTTTTTGCAATGTTCGTGGGCAGATAGAGTTGCAAATTGTTCGTGAATTGCATAAGCATGGTCGTTAGCTAATAATGTCATCCAATAAATTAATACGGTTCCTGCTAACAAAGTGATAAGTTTCTCCTCTGCTTGATTGCACTTCGTTATAAACAAAATGATCTGTTAGTTGGCCTCTGTCTTGTCCTTTCAAAAGGTTGGCCTCTGTCTTATGTTTAGTTGGACAATTACCAAAGGCCTTTTGACACTTCCGAATCGAGTTTTGGAAAGAGTTATTTGTGACTGGTACAATAAAAACTTTGCTTTACCGCACAATGGATACTCGCCCATGCTTCTAAGGGTTTCACGATGTCTCAGAAACGAATGGCACAAGAAATATACTGTATCACGAATGGAGTAGGAAAATCTATGATTACTAGTATATTAATTAAAGAAGAACCTTGCTTGCAGATTCTTTTGTTTGAATAATGTTTTCAGCGTAATTTCCTTTTTGCATGTGTCACATTTATTCTCTATAATCTTATTCCTGGATCTAACTGGTGTTTCGTTTTCATGAAACCAGTGCCAAGGATAAACCTCATGTTGCTCACTTGGAAACCCCGAAGAAACATCTCTGGCCTGCTGAGCTGGATAGTCACGCAAAGTCTGCTCAAGAAATTGCACTTCCGGAACTTGTTCACTCTGAAACACCTCAGGACGTTGTTCATTCAGAAGTGTCTAAGAAGGATGATAACTACGAAAATTTGCTCGTCTCATCCGGAACTCCGGGACGTGTTGTGCAAGCATTCACATTGCTACATGAGAGCCCTGAAGCTCAGGTTTGTCTTTCTGGCCTTTTAAGGCAAATTCCAACAGCCCAACATACGTGATGTTCTCCCTCTGTTTGTTCCTTCAATAGTGCTATCGTCAGTATCAGATTTGTTTGCTCTTCCAATAGTGCTATCGTGAGGACCGCACGTAGTGCTGTTGGCAACCACACCAGGTGCGCGTCCACGCCCGCCTGCGTTCGACTCACGCAGGTGCTCACCGGGACTTTGTTCCCATTTCCTGCACCCTCACACGTGGATACGCCACAATGGTTAGGGTGACGTGCCCATCACGTGCGAAGCCTGTAGGTCTAGCTTGCGCATTAAGGTATGTGTCGGTGTGCGTGAGTTCAGATGCTAGAGCTTGTACTTGAAGAGTTGAGGCGTCAAAAAAAAAATAGTGCTATCGTCAGTATCGGATTTAGGAGGCACATTGGACCTTAGCAGCCTAACTTTCTTTTCATGAGGTTTATTATATTGAGGGATTAGAAGTCCTCCGAACAAACATTTTCATTATATGAAATGATTATACAACTTACTATGCTATAAATTGTACTTCCTCGATTGAGTACTAACTGGTAACTGCATCTGCTCCTTTTATACATTCACATTCTGATTTAATGCACTCGGTTCATAATGAACCTTGAGCACAATAAACCTACTTTTGTAAGTGATGACGCTAAATTGATTTATCTCGAGTACAATTTCTGTTTCTCTCTCTCTCTCTTTTTTTTGTTTACCGTCAGTTTGAACAGATTGCTTGCCATGTCCATCTTGACAACCTTTGTTGCTACCCAGGATGTCGTGGCCTCACTTGCTTCTGATAAGAATGTCTGGGATGCTGTGATGAAGAACGAAAAGGTTATTAAGTTCTACAAGACATACGAGTCAAGTAAGCATTAATGTTAACATCCCTCAGTGATAAATTACTTGAGTAACTCTTAGTAACACATCTTGTTTTCCTTCCTACAGAGCTTAGCGAGTGTTCTAGTGTTGCTTCTAGTGTATCTGGGGATGAGGTGGAGGATGGTGAGGCAGCTAGCCTGCAAAGCAACACTTACCTCTCTCAAAGCGCTGGTGAATCAGTGAAGGATTATTTGGAGAAAATGAAGGCCCTGGTGTCCGAGATGATGGCCAATCTGTCAAACATGATGCAAGATCTTGTCGCAACCTCTGACGAGGGCCGTAGCAAGGGGACGATCAAGACCCTGATAATGAGCTCCAGCAAAGATTTCCCGAATGCACCCTCTGCCTTTGTGCTCCTGGCTATTGCGTCGATCATGGTAGTTTTGCTTAAGCGTGTTTAGGTCAGTCAAACAGAATAGATAAAGGAACTTTGCACACATTAGCATGGTTATTTAGCTCTTCATTGGAACATTGTTTTCTTAGATCAACTAGTGGTCGAAGATAGTTTTGAGTGTGTATCTGTCTGTTCGCAAGATAGAGTTTTCACCGAGTTGTCTCTTATAGGACATCTATTATCTGATGTCTAGGATATCCGCCGCTCATCATTCATAAAGTAAAATTTGAGGGTTTGGCTGACACGTGATCATGTGTTATCGTTTTTTGCTGAGCCGGTTCGCAAAATTGTTACTTGTTCATGTTCAGAAATCAGAATGAACCCATAATCTTAAGCTAGGTAAGCACCACCATCCGTGATCGTAATTTGCCCCTTTAGTTCACACTTGTTGAAATCAGTTAGGCAAATGATGCAATATACATAACAGTCTGATGAGATTTCTACTCGTACCTTTTTCCTGCTGGACATGTTTTCCAGCATTTCAGTATGAAGCAAAATCTGAATCCAAACTCACAGAGCACACTCCCGTGTAGGCCCTGTGGTTTTGGGCAGTTAACAGACCACAGCACATGAATGACACATGTCAAATTTTGGGCAGTTAACAGACCGCACCACATGAATGAAAATAAAGAGTACTGGCCACTGTTGTCCGCGCTTCGCTGCGGGTGATGTGCTTGGTATAGGAAAAATCTTGAGAAATATGATTCATATGTCTAATATGTTTTCTCATCGCGTTGCTACGAAAGATTGGTCTATTTGGTACATTAATGAAAAAATATGGGAAGAAAATGTTGGTCTATTGCATGCATTCAACCATTCAAGTTGGTAGATGAACCAACAACTCATCTAAGTGGGCGCATGCACATTGAATACAGCAGGTGCATAAACGAGATGAGCATGTACTCCAGGCCATCTACCGCCACCGTCCACCACTTTGGTGTAAGTAGGTGGACAAACATTTAATGCTGGTTGTCCTGTACAAATAGAAATTTACCATCAGTAAGTTCAAAAAAAATAAAAATATATTATTAGTAAGTAAAAACAGGTCATGACTTTTAGGATCATAGTATTACCACGCATCTCTCTAGCTAAATTCACGAGAGACATATATTCTGTAACTAAACTAACAATACTTGCTTTACACCCTACATGGCAATATATATTTTTTTATGTTCGGAGAAGGTCGAAAGAAGATGGGCACATTCAATGCCACCCTTTACATGCAGAGATTTTTTACACGCGCGAAGTAGGTCGAAAGCAGGTGGGCACATTTAATGCCTCTTCTTTACCTGCAGAGATTTTTCACACGCGCAGAGACGCCGGCTCTTCCTACAACTTCGCATGCCTACCGAGGCTTATCTTGCCAAGCACAACCAGCAGACACATTATATATGTCCCGTGGTTGCCTGTTTTTATATTGTGAGCAGGCTACCGTTTACTTAGTCGTGTCATTGAAACACCATCGAAAGCATAATCCAAGAGCAACCACAATGTTGCAGAAAAGAAGTCCATATGCATTAGAATAGTCTACCAGCTAGCTGAAACATTGTAGACTTTGTATGTATCAGTATGTCTTTGGTTACATGACACACGGCAGGTAAGTTAATGCACTTATAGAATGTCCCTAGCTACACGTGAATTTTTTAGAGTACTGCCACCGGGTGCCAGCAGGTGTGCTAGTCCTTTTATCGCCATAGGCAAGTGTGCTTGCCTAGAATTATGCTAATGATGCTTAGGCTTCAAGCGTTCCGTGGCCAAGTTGCTTATTAACATGGTAATAGAGTTTGATTAGGAGACACTCCTTCTCATTCAATATGGAATACATGTCATCACAAACGCGCACCACATGTATATATCTGAAGGTGGCAAACAGGGGTGGGTACATATGCGAGCTTACACATAGCCAATGTACACACAAACTACTGCAGGGATGAACTACAACGAGGGCTTCTCCAGTAGGGATAGAAAAGTGACTCAACATCCAATGTGGAGGCCAGAAAAATCGACCGATTGGACTATATGACTCACGCAGAAGAGAGAAAAATCGACTCACGTTTCATGGTCGACTCTTCTCAAATAAACAAAGAATTCGGCCCACCTGTAAGAGCCAAGAGCGGAGACGGAGCGGCGGCGCCGGAGCCGAGTCGAGCGGGGGCGAGCGACTCAAGCGGCAGCGGCAGGCGACGAGTCAAACGGCGGCGGCGGTAGCCAATGAGTTGAACGACGGCTGCGACAGTTTGCATCGTCTCCACACAGAGGGAGCCCGGCCGTCCTGCGCGGTGGCGGTCGCCGTTTTGTACGCTGACCCTGGCAGCGGCAACGTATGCGAACTGCAACAACGGGTGAGCAGTTGAGATGCGCCGACTTAGACGAACCTCCGTCTGAACCAGGCATGCGGCGACACTTCAGCATTCAGAACCGCCGGAGGTGGAAGAAAGCAGTACGATGGAAGAAACAAAGGTTGCGTTGTTTATCATTTTTAATTTATCGTGGGGCATGTGGTACTTGTTTTTATCTAATGGTAGCATGGAGAGGAGACATTAAATATGTTCACCTGCTTTCGACCCACCCTGCGTAGGTGAAGATATCGTACTTAGTGAATTTCTAGATAGCTTAGGGAGACACTCGTGCATGCATGAAAATTTACTAACTAGTATCTATGGATATTAAATTCATTAATGTAAAGGGAGAAGGCACATGTGATGTAAATTCCTCATGTTATAGTATTTTTTTTTTATGTAAAGGACATGTGAACAAACAGTAATGTAAATCCCCTACCAGGGTAACCTTTTGCATGCAAAGTACACCTACAGTTTATATTATCCTTACCTGCATGGTCATTCAATTTTTCATCTACTTCATTGAATACATCCACTTGCTTCATCTATCCACTGCCAAATACATAGAGAAAGGCTGATTGTGACGCGCTTCATCTGAATCGTGAAATTTCTATCTAATACGCCAACTAATTAGAATATACGTGGACCCCTGAGAGGCCGCCTAGACGGTAGTGCCTTCGTATCTCTAATGGAACCGCCATTTTCTGAGAGAAGCACGGAAATCGACATACATACACATAACATCTACCATCCAGAAAAATCTTTGAACTCTACACTGGATGCAGTTGCTTTTCTCTTCTTGCTCGAATCATCGGCTGCACCAGCACTTCCAGTCACATCAACAGAGCCAGCAGTCCGAGCTTTTAAATACTTGCCAACCCCACCACCAGTACTCGTTGAACCAGCAACACCAGTTCCTGGGTTGCTATACCATGATCCCACCTTATCCTGAATCGATGCAACCACATGTTAGTACAATTGGGAAATTTAAATGCAAACAGTCCATGACTATATAGCTAAAACAAGATATAAAATGCAACATTACATAATCCTCATCCTTTTTCTTCTCCTCCTTTGCCTTTTCTTCTTCCTCATCTGGCTCTGTGTAAGGATTCATGAATATGCTGACTTTTAGAATCTTTATTTCCTCCTGTAAATAGAGGCCGTCACAGGAATACATGTTCAGGCTCTGTTGATATTGAAAAATACACTAGTGGAGAACACAGTATACATTCAAAGCTATAAAATAATTATCTCGATGCTTTAAATAACCATCATACTAGCAGAAATTGACTTGGCAATACTAACCAATGGCCGGTCGTCATCATCGACAGGAACCTTTTCCATAGCTGAAAGTGTGGTCAAACCACCCACGACCATGCCAAATACAGTGTGCTTGAAATTTAAGTGCGTTGCAGACTTGTACAGGATAAAAAATTGGGATCCGTTGGTATGAGGGCCTGAATTTGCCATGCTGACTACACCTCTTCCAGAATGTAGCAGCTTTGAGTTCGGCTCATCCTTGAATGGTTTACCCCATATGGACTCTCCTCCACTTCCTGTGCCAGTTGGATCACCGCCTTGAATCATGAAGTTTCTGTACAAAGGGAATGATAAAAAACAACAAGAATTAGATAGCACCATAAGAATTAAAGGAACATTTGGAAAAAAGGACTAATGCAATCAGAACATACTTGATGCTCCGATGGAAGATAAGACCATTGTAGTAACCATTTTCACAATGCGTAAGGAAATTTTCACAAGCCCGAGGAGTTATATCACAATGAAGCTCTAAATTCAAATCACCATGGGTTGTATGCAGCTGAACGTAGCCTTTCTTTTTTGGATTCCTTTCAACTTTAACATACTCATATTCATTTTTGGTAACAGGATCATAAGAAGTCGATGTGAAAGAACGTGACGCTGCTCCAGTAGTGTAACGACTTTTGACCTGAAATGATTGAATTATTACCATTAGACAACACCAATGGATAGGTAAAACTTGGACACCATAACACATGAACATGAGATGACTGTATACCAGTTTAGCATTTACAGGAGCTCGTTCCCCTGCCATATGCATGGCGATTCTAGCAGCGGTTTTTTCAGCAGAAGTTGCTTTTGCTGCTGCTGCACTCCTGCCATGAACAGAAGCAGAAGCAGCATCCACAATACTGAAACTTTGATTAGGTTTAGGTTCTTTTCCTGCTTTTGAGTCATCCTTCTCCTTCCTTGCTAAAATTGCAGCATGAGCCGCAGCTCTTTCCTTTTGAGCTTTCAGCCCTCCACCCCCCTGCAAAAAAGCTTCCTTTCCTTTTTCTGTCCCAAGATCCTTAATCATTTGCTTAAGATCACCAGAAATATTTATGTTATAGGTTGGATCATCTTTCATCCGCTGCAACTCTGCAAAACACCCCGACTGTCAGAATATGTAAGCTAGTCGGGAACAACTGAAATGGGGAAAAAAGGTAATGGAAAGGGGGAGCATAATTGAACCTTCATCCTCAAGTTTGAGGCCCTTCTTGACATGGTCGAATTCCCCAAGGACCTTGCCATCAACCACGTTTGGGTTCTACCAAATTTACAAAAGGTCAACATAATTATCCTAAACAGCAAAATATTGACAAGAAACTGCGCAAGTAGATTCTTCATAGTAGTTACCTGAATCGTTATCAAGTCATTTCGAGTGAAGGGCTCATCAGTTAGCAACTCTTTCCAATTTTTTGGCTTGATGTTAAGTTCTTGGATTGCCTGTGTTTGTAAAGCATTAACATGTAAGCTAAGAAAATACCATAATATCAAGCCAGACACTTGAAAATAATACGAAGTCACCTCATAGCAGAAGACATTTCCAGTAGTTTTTACAGCAACTATGTGTGTGAATTCTGTAAAAACTTTGTTCAGAACAGGACACTGAAACTCACCTGCCAAAAAATATGATTGATTTAATATATATTTATGAAGTGGACGTAAACGCCAGATTGAAGGAAGACATAATTGTAGTAGCACATTGATCTGGTACGAGCTACATTGGTATTCTTGTATCTAAAAGAAATTCACGATTCAACTAGCAGATCAACCTGGTATGAGCTGCATTGGTATTTTCATAGCCTAGATTTAACTCACCATCTGAGTTCTTGTGGAATGTGAGAGGAATCAGATCTTCGTGCTTGAGTGGTGCTCCGGTTACTGGATGCTTCCCGAACTTTTTAAGGTATGGGATTATGCTCCTACATAGAAATGCAACAAACTCAGGATTTCGATTTTGTTTACCCTTACTCCTTTTTTATTATAGAAATATAAACAGCTCGTTGAACTGGAATGCTAAGCCACTCACATTAAATCGAAGACGCTTCCATCGACGGTGCACACTGGATCCTCAAATGGAAGAAATGTGAGTCTACACCACCCAAAAAGATTATAATCAGCAGAGAAATAAGATAAATTAACATTCAGCTAGTAACAATCTTAATGACTTATACCAAATTTAACAATCATTTACAATCCACAAGTCCATGTCCTCAACTGCCAAATGTTAGGACAGAATAGCTCAGAAAAGTAACCACCTGAACTAATACAGCATCATCCAAGGGAATATGTTTAGCAGGAATCAACCATACACTATACGCAAATAAATTAAAAGCCCACAATCTGATGACGAAACCCTACAAGCTCAAGCAGACACACACACGCCAGACAATCTTTCTTTTGACTATAGAGGAACAGAAAGTAAGGGAAAGGCAACGTAGTTACGAGCAACAGTAGAAGGGGAGGCGCTTGAACGGCGTGCCGACGTCCTTCTGCTTGGCGCCGCCCCATTCAGTTGCCCACTCCGTCCGCGTGATGAACATGCGGTCCTTGCTGTGCTGCTTCTTCCCCATCTCTGCCCCCGGACTGAAGCCGCACTCTCAACTGCCGGTTGCCTCACCGCCGTGGATTTCGCTGGTGACAAGGTGAAGGCTGGCCTGGCCGGCGACTCGACGGCGGCAAGCGCGGGTCTGGATCGGCAGGTTGGCTGGGGAAGATGCGGCTTTTTTTGTCATCGGCTCGGCGCCGTGTTGGAATACGGCTCGAGCGGCCGCCACCGCGATAGGTCGGTCCGAAACCCTGGGCTCGGCCCACACCTACAATAGAGCCCACTAGCGGCCCAGAGAGGAGCAGGAAGCGGCACCGGCCGAACGAGTCCAGTCGGCTTGAGTAGCAGCAGTAATAGAATGGGCGGCGGCGGCGGCGGCGGGAACCCGGCAGCGAGCGGCGGCGGGAGCAGCAGCGAAGATGACGGGGACGCCGAGTGGAAGGCGGCCATTGACTCCATCGCCTCCGTTGGATTCAGCGTCCCTTCGTCCAACGGCGCGGCGAAGGCAGACTCTGGCGGCAGCGGCGAGGTGAACAACGGCGTGGAGCTGGAAGAGCCGCATGAGGGGAAGCCACAGGGTCCTGGGCTTAAGCTGTACCAGATCAAGGTAACTTTGTTTGCTCCTTCTCCTTCCTTCGTCGTTAGTCAGATACATCATGTGCGGATTTTGGTTCCCGGGGGCTTATTGATTCGTGAAACCTTCATTCCTTTTGCTCGGTGGAGGAATTGATGCCACCATTTTCTAAATTGGGACTTCCGGAATAAAATTTTGGGCTCATGAGAACACTTTGTCTCCGTATTTAAGATCGGCTGTAGTGATAAATGCTACTCGGGGCAAGAGCACAAGTCATGAGCTTAATTTTTTTTCCACGCGAAGACCATTCTTCATTCCCATTTAAAGATAAGCGGAAATACATGAGATTGTTTAAGAAGATAGAGGAAAGGAAATCAGTCCTGAACCTGAACCACTATAGACAGCTAGCTAGAGGAACTTAACAGAAAACAGATAGATCGTTTTAACAGAAGATACAAGATGCGCAACAATCCAGTTTAACAGCAGATCCAGAACTGGTCGCCCTCAACACAGATGCCAAACAACGAACAAAAGAACCAGTAGCCATGAAGTTCACTTCCTTCCATCGTCATGGGTTCTCCTCTTCATCATCACCGAGCTTCAAGCGCTTCGGGCCAGCATCAATTGGTTCCTTAGGAAGAAGAAGTCTTGCTGCCACCTGAAGCATTGTATTGACTCCATTGACAAGCATCTCTCTATCAACTTCAGCATATAGACCTGTCCAGAACCGCATTAGTGCCCCTGCATGACATAAAATCTCAATGGGATTTTTAATGATTTCCCCTTCGAAACAAGCTTTGTTTCGAGCCTTCCAAATCGCCCAACAAATTGCAGAAACGCCCGAGAGATGAAACTTTTTCTCAGCAGGAAGCCAATGGTCACACCAACTCCAACACTGAGAAAGTGATGTAGGGATGTTATTTGCCCCGATTACCTTGGCAATGACTGCCCAGATCACCTTTGCAATGGGGCAAGTGAAAAAAAGATGATCAACAGTTTCATTTTGGTCACAGAAATGACAGCTTGGATTGCCTGACCACCTTCTTTTGATGAGATTATCTTTTGTCAATACAGCATTGTTAATCATGAGCCAGATAAAAATCTTAATCTTTGGGGGGACTTTCCCCTTCCAAATTATCTTGTGAGATGGACCAGCATCACTACTGGTCACAGCATTATAGAGTGATTTCACAGAAAATTTCATGTTCTTTTCAAATTTCCACAAAATGACATCTTCTGAATCCTGAAGTTCGACATTATCCACATCAGTTTGAATCAGATCCCAACATGTTTGCAGGTCACATCAGTCATTAACTTAAATGGTATGGTTGTTTCTTATATTGACTGAGCTCATGTCAGTGGAGTGCTGTATTGCCCTTCCAAGATGTAGCTTTGAGCTTGTTGTGTGTCTCAAAGACATACATAGCAGAGAGAACAAATTTCTTCGTTCTTTAGAGTGATCAAAATAAACCAATTCAAGATAGAGGAATCCTGAGGCTGGAAAGTGTAAAGGTGAAATGCAAGGGTTATTTCCTTATAGGGAAGAACAATGGTACTCTGTCTGTTTTCCTCATCATGAATGGAGTGGTTATTAGAATTTGGAACTGTTTTCCGCTATGTTCGTGCCTCATGCTTGCCCTTGGTGCTGAAACCAGTGAATTCCATCAACTATGTGATATACATATATATGCATTCTTTGCTTCAATGAATCTTCTCCCTATGTTAGTTAAGTCATGATCCAACCTGGCAGACCAATGTTCAAGTCCAACTAGGCAACAGTTGCACAATGTTTGATGTGGAACTGTCACCTATGGCATGCCCATTTCCATTCAATGAGCTTATCAGGTCCTCGCTCCTAGTTTCCTCTTGCCTCGTGCTTAATCCACCTCACCTATGCTTTTGTCTGCATACTTTGCTTTTCTGGTCAAGAAACCATACCTTTTTAATTTTACATTTTTTATCTTACAACCTTCAAATTGTTCATTGCAGGTAAGAAACATGTTGGATGATATGTTAGAGAAAAACCTTGAAATAGTCAAAACTCCGTGCTTGAACTTAGTAGACCCCACGGAAACAGGAGGAGGAATAAAGTTATTTAAAAAAGCGCCACCTGGTATTAGCATGGATTCTATGAGTATGTGAGAAACAGTCTTGTTAAATTCTATGATTGTGGTCTGTGTCAAAAGTCACAACAAACTCAAGTGTAGCGCATATTTCCAGATAAACTGCATGTACAACTCAAGAGACCAAGAATTGTGCCTGGGGAAGAGGTCGATGAGAAATCAAAGAAGGTTGGGCATCAATTATTGCTTTAATTTGCCCTATGCTTGAAGTTTTCAGTCATTATTTCTCCTGGTCTTATTCCGATCTTTGTTTCAGTTCAGGCATATGCTCCGGTCTGTTGTTGTTGATGGCAGTGACATAGTTGTTTCTGCAAAGGAAGCATCTGAGAGATCATTGGCTAGATTGGAAGCGAGAGAAGCTGCAGCAAAGGCAAAAGCCAAGAGGGAGGAAGAAAGGGTGCAGGAACTGAAGAAGATTAGGGGAGAGAAATGGCTTCCTTCTGTTGCTAGACAAATGAAGGTAAGTTTTGGTATCAACATGTACTGCAATTAAATGTTCCATTTGCAACTAATTTGTTGTTATTGGTGTGCATATTGTATCGCTGTTCCATTATTTTCTTGCACAGGAGGAAAAAGCTTGGGAGCTGCGAAGGCAATGAGCTGATGATGCGCCAGATCAATGGGGCTGCGTACGCTTATCTCTAAGTCCAGTTATCCTGGTGCCCTGTTCTGAGTGGCCACTGACATGAGTAGATAGAATGCTGCGCTGAAAGTTTTCTTCTAATTGAGAGAATGTAGCTCTGGATATACTATGCCGCTCTGAAAATTTTGATCTAACTGACAGAATGTAGCACTGGATATACCAGCGTTCATTTTCATTTTACTTCTGTAGTAAAATTCCATAACGTGATTTGGCATCAAACTCTTTTGGAAATGCATTGCAAATCATTGTCTTGGTTCTCTTTTCGTTACGCAAAAGACAGGCACATGAATGAATGATACTCCCTCCATTTCAAATAACAAGAAGTTTTTGCTTTTTTAATACATGAATTTAATATACGCTTATAGATATATAATATGGCTAGATATACAGTAAAAATAATATATCTAGAAAAGTCATGTAAAAACAGTAATAATATATCTAGAAAAGTTAAAACATGTTATAATTGGGCTCACAACAAGGAGGTCAGCGGCCTGCCAACGCACTGCAACCCCGTGCTTGGATGGGCCTCCATTAAGCCCACCAAGTCCTCGTCTCCACTTGCCCTTTCTTTGATTCCTCCTCTTCCCTCGAGCCTTTTACCTGTGTGTCATTATAAAAGATGGTCTTGGCCTACAGGCCACTAAAAAGTTCAAACGCATCATGATGCCATGACGCTAAACTTTGTTGTCTTTCATACCATTCCGTACACTTTTACCTCTTATGATGTCAAACAGACAGATGAAATGACCATGTTACCCTACAGTGGGGCTCGTTTGTCAGCCACCCAAACCTTTCTCTTTTTTCTTCTCTTCCGTGTAGCAGCGCCGCCCCGGGCGAATCGATGGCGCCCGAGAGCCCGACTGAAAGGTCCTAATGACTAAAGGGGATGAATAGCCTATTAAAAATTTCTACAACACTTAACAAACCGGTTAGACAAATATGAGGCGAAACGAGTGTTGCGCTAGCCTACTAAAAATACAAGCCACCTACCATAATTCTAGTTTATATAATCTCTATCCACACAATGGCTATGTCACTACACTAAGTATGTGTGCTCTTAAAGGCTAATTAAAGAGCCACACTAATCAAATTAACAAGCTCTCACGACTAGCTACACTAGAGAGCTTGACAACTAGTTTACGGTAATATAAAGAGAGAGAGAGCAAGATCGTTATACCGCCGAGTCGAGGAATGAACCAATCAATCACAAGAATGAATACCAATGAAGATCAATCACCTCAGAATCAAATGATGACACAATGATTTTTTACCGAGGTTCACTTGCTTGCCGGCAAGCTAATCCTCGTTGTGGCGATTCACTCACTTGGAGGTTCACGTGCTAATTGGCATCACACGCCAAACCCTCAATAGGGTGCCGTACAACCAACACAAGATGAGGATCACACAAGCCACGAGCAATTTACTAGAGTACCTTTTGGCTCTCCGTCGGAGAAAGGTCAATAACCCCTCACAATCACCACGATCTGAGCCGGAGACAATCACCTACCTCCGCTCGATGATCCTCGCTGCTCCAAGTCGTCTAAGTGGCGGCAACCACCAAGAGTAACAAGAGAATCTTGCAGCGAAACACAAACATCAAGTGCCTCTAGATGCAAACACTTAAGCAATGCACTTGGATTCACTCCCAATCTCACAAAAATAATGAATCAATGATGGAGATGAGTGGGAGGGCTTTGGCTAAGCTCACAAGGTAGCTATGTGAATGTAAATGGCTAAGAGAGTGAGCTAGAGCTGGCCAAATGATATTTATAGACACCCCCAAACAATAGAGTCGTTGGCTCAATTATTGGGCTGACTGCGGGATGATCGGACGCACCGGTCGTGTGCACCAGACGTGTCTGATGTGGCAACCGGACGCGTCCGGTCACTGCGTCCAGTCGCAGCAAGACCCCCACGTGTCCCTTTCCAATTGTTTAGCCATTCGCGCCCAACGGCTATCTCTACGCACAGTAAAATTAGTGATCGGACGCACTGTTAGAAAACAACAAGACGCGGGAGACACTACGCCCGATCGAGTCCAGAGAGCTCCCAGAGTCGCTCTGGGCTGACCGGACGCGTCCGGTCACACCGGACCGGACGCTCCCAGCATTCGATCAATTATAGGCTAAAAACCCGAGTCTTGCTGGTTCACACTGGACGCGTCCGATGTGGCGACTGGACGTGTCCGGTCGCTGTGTCCGGTCGAGTCTAGAGAGTTCCCAGAGCCACTCGACTGCGACCGGACGTGTTCGGTGTGGCCGACCGAACGCGCCCCTGTGTCCGGTCCTCTCTGGACCAACACCTACGCCATACGTCACCTTGACCGGATGCTAAATAGTGATTACTCAGCGTCCGGTCACTACTATGACCCACAGTCCGGTCACCTCGTCAACTCTGCAGCGCCTGGCTAGAATACCGGACACGTCCGGTATGGATATCGAACGCGTCCGGTCCTCACGTCGGACACTTCCGATCACCCCATGACCTGCGCATTCAACTCCTTTTCAACTCTATCTTCTTTACCCTTGCTCAAATATGCCAACCATCAAGTGTATCACCTTGTGCACGTGTTAGCATATTTTCACAAATATTTTCAAGGGTGTTAGCACTCCACTAGATCCTAAATGCATATGCAATGAGTTAGAGCATCTAGTGGCACTTTAATAACCGCATTTTGATACGAGTTTCACCCCTCTTAATAGTACGGTTATCGATCCTAAATGTGATCACACTCGCTAAGTGCCTCGATCACTAAACTGAAAAGCTCCTATCAATTTCACATTTTCCTTGAGCTTTTTGTTTTTCTCTTTCTTCTTTTCCAAGTCCAAGTATTTGATCATCACCATGGCATCACCATCATCATGTCATGGTCTTCATTTGCTTCACCACTTGGAGTAGTGCTACCTATCTCATAATCACTTTGATAAACTAGGTTAGCACTTAGGGTTTTATTAATTCACCAAAACCAAACTAGAGCTTTCAATCTCTCCCTTTTTGGTAATTGATGACAACCCTTCCATAAATATATGAATTGAAATTTATTTGAATCCGTGTTGCTTGCCCAAGCATATTTACCATGTGTAAAAGGATATGGACAAGTTTCATGAACCCCAAATGGTAGCAATTGCTCCCCCTACATATGTGCTAAGAGTTTGGATTGTAGCTTGCACATATGCTTAGATAGGAAATATAGGAGACAATGTCTACCAAATGATGCTAAGGTATAAGAGATGGACTTTTGAAGTGTGATACCAATCGGAGTGTACCAATATACCATCCTTAGCACCAGGAGTAACTAGACATACATAAAAACTAGAAAACCCCATGAGATCAACATTAGAAGCAAAGGTCTAGTTTTCATATTGTGAGCATGAGTCTAGTTACTTAACCTATGCATGCTAGTATTTTATTTTATCATTCAATCCTACAACTAGCATATACCACACAAGCATAAATATTTAAATTTAAAACTTGTGCCATTCAAGCAAATATATGAAATGCACATTCAAATGCATCATACAAGTTCATGAGCTTGCTCCCCCTACTTGTGTGCTTAAAATTTTAATTGATCCCCTTACTTTGTCATATCTCTCCCCCTATGTCAATTTCTCAATTTCTCACTATTTCCTCCCTATCACTTATATCTTTGCACACTACTTATATCTTTGTACAATATTTCTCCTTCTTTGTCATCAATGACCACAAAGGTTCAAAATATAGATAGGTTGAGATTATCAATGTCAATCAATGGGGTGAGGATTATTTTCCCAAATATGGTCCAATTTAGATCATTTACCAAAGAAATTTAACTCGATTTTATCCAAGGACAAGCTTCTTCATACCTCCAAATAAGGGTTATCTTGTACCATGTTGAGTTAAACACTTAGAGCTCATTTTCTAGATCAAAAACTAGGTTTACAAGCCCACAAACATGTCATATGCTACCAGTAGACCAAATTAAGCATAGAAACAATAGTGGTACCATACAAACATCAAAATCATTTGATTTTCATGAATGAGTCTATTAAATGTGAAAACATAACTAGATGCACTAAGTATGTCCTTAGCAAGGATATATGCCATGCCAATCAACTTTTACCTTAGATTGCTCGTAGAAGAGACATGTCATATAAGTAGGGAGGTGCATCAACATATATTTGAGAAATCCAATATGTTCAACTCATTCCTTAGCTTGCAAAACCTTTTTTCATCTAATGGCTTGGTGAATATATCAACAAGTTGATATTCGGTGCTTACACTTTCAATGCAAATGTCTTCTTTTTGTTGGTGATCTCTTATGAAATGGTGGTGGACATCAATGTGCTTTGTTCTTACATGTTGAACCAGATTGTTGGTTAACTTATTTGCACTCTCATTGTCACATAACTATGGCACTTTCTTGAACTTGATTCCATAGTCATTCAAGGTGGCCTTCATCCAAAGTATTTGTGCACAATAACTATCGGCGGATATGTATTTGGCTTCGCCGGTTGATAATGCAACACTATTTTGCTTCTTTGATGACCATGAAACAAGTGATCTTCCCAACAATTGATATGTGTCCGAGGTGCTCTTCCTTTCAACCTTGCATCCCGCATAATCTGAGTTGGAGTAACCAACTAGCTCAAACTTTGCTCCTTTGGGATACCACAAACCAACATTTTGTGTTTGCTTCAAGTACCTCAATATTCTCTTTGTAGCTTTCAAATGTCTTTCTCTTGATGAGGCTTAAAATCTTGCACACATGCATACATTAACATGACATCTAGCCTTGATGCGGTCATATAGAGTAGGCCTCCAATCATAGACCGATATAATTTTTTATCCACTATATTGCCACTTGCATCACTATCCAAGTTGCAATTTGTTCCCATTAGTGTACTAATGGCTTTGCTATCACTCATGCAAAACTTTTTGAGCATGTCTTTGATGTACTTGCCTTGACTCACAAATATACCATTCTTCAATTGCTTGATTTGAAGATCAATGAAGTAACTTAACTCTCTAATCATGGACATTTCAAACTCATTAGCCATCATCTTTCTAAATTCTTCACAAAACTCTTGATTGGTTGATCCAAATATGATGTCATCAACATAGATTTACAACACAAATAAGTCTATGCCAATCTTCTTGATGAAAAGAGTGGTGTCAACCTTTCCCATCATGAATCCTTTATAGAGTAGGAAGTTCCTTAATCTCTCATACCATGCTATAGGTGCTTGCTTCAAGTCATACAATGCCTTCTTCAACTTGTACACATGGCCAGGCTTCTTGTCATCTTCAAAACCGGAAGGTTGCTCAACATATACTTCTTCATTGATGTAACCATTAAGAAATGCACTATTGACATCCATTTGATAGAGTTTGATGTTGTGGGCACAAGCATAGGCTAGTAAGATTCTAATTGCTTCCAATCTAGCAACCGAGGCATATGTTTCTCCAAAGTCAAGACCTTCAACTTGTGTATATCCTTGTGCTACCAATCTTGCTTTGTTTCTTACTACTATCCTATCTTGATCTTGCTAGTTTCTTAAGACCCATTTGGTTACAATCATATTATGTCCCTTTGGTTTCTCTATCAATTCTCATACTTGATTTCTTATAAAGTTATTCAATTCTTCATGCATAGCATTCACCCAATCAACATCCTTCAATGCTTCATCTATCTTCTTTGGTTCAATAGATGACACAAATGAGAAATGCTCATAAAATAAGGCTAATCTTGATCTAGTTTGCACACCTCTTGAAATATCATCAATGATAGTGTCCAATGGATGATCCCTTACAATATTGGTTGGTTGAAATATTAAAACTTGATTGCTTGCACTTGCTTGATCATTGGGTTGAGATGATGTACTAGCCACTTGATTTTGTTCATTGTCATAAGAGCCATTTGTACTAGCTTGATTTGTATCATCTTGCAAATTTATGTTAGAGAGCACTTGCACTTGATCATCTTCATCATCATTCACTTGCCTAGGACTTAATTCACCAACATTCATGTTCTTCATGGCATTTGAAAGTTGAATGCCTCTAACATCTTTTAAGTTCTCATTCTCTTCTTGTGAACCCTTGGTTTCATCAAATTCAACATCATGAACTTCCTCAAGAGTACCACTATCCAAATTCTAAACTCTATATGCTTTACTTGTAGTGGAATAACCAAGTAGGAATTCTTCATCATATTTCTTGTCAAACTTGCCCAATCTAGTACCTTTCTTTAAGATATAGCATTTGCAACCAAAGACTAAAAAATATACAATGTTGGGCTTTCTACCATTCAAGTGCTCATATGGTGTCTTCTCTTTCAATGGGTGACAATAAAGGCGGTTGCTACAATAGCAAGTCATGTTGATAGCTTTGGCCCAAAAAGATTGACTCATATTGTACTCACTAAGCATAGACCTTGCCATATCAATGAGTGTTCTATTCTTACTCTCAACAAGCCCATTTGATTATGGAGTGTACTTAGCTGAGAATTGATGTTGAATTCCAAATTCATCACATAGCTCATCAATTCTAGTGTTCTTAAACTCACTACCATTGTCACTTCTAACTCTTTTGATGGTTGTTTCAAACTTATTGTGAATGCCCTTGACAAATGATTTGAATATTACAAACACATCACTTTTGTCTACTAGAAAGAATACCCAAGTGTATCTAGTATAATTATCCACTATCACAAAATCATATTTGTTTCTACCGATGCTAGTGTATTGTGTTGGCCCAAACAAATCCATGTGCAATAACTCAAATGCTTTACTAGTGCTTATCATGCTTTTCTTAGGATGGGTGTTTCCAATTTGTTTTCTGACTTGACAAGAGCTACAAAGCTTATCCTTCTCAAACACAACATCTTTCAAGCCTTTAACCAAGTCATGCTTAACTAATCTATTCAATTATTTTATTCCAACATGACCAAGCCTTCTATGTCATAACCAATCCATGCTAGACTTAGTGAACAAATATGTAGATAGTTGAGCTTTACTAGCATTGAAATCAACCAAGTATATATTCTCATATCTAAAGCCCTTGAAGATCAAGTTAGAGCCATCTACACTTATGATCTCTATATCATCTACCCCAAATATGCATTTGAATCCAAGATCACATAATTGAGCCACGGATAGCAAATTAAAGTTCAAGCTCTCTACTAGCAATGCATTGGATATGCTCATGTCATTGGATATTACAATCTTACCAAGCCCTTTGACCTTGCCTTTGCCATTGTCACTAAATATGATACTATCATAACCATCATTGTCATTGGTATTGATTGAGTTGAACATTCTTGCATCACCGGTCATGTGTTGAGTGCACCCACTATCAAGAACCCAATACCTTCCTCTGGCTTTGTAATTGACCTACAAAAGAAGATCAATTCTTTTTAAGTACCCAAACTTGTTTGGGTCATTAAAGGTTAGTCACTAAGCTCTTTGGTACCCAAATGTCTTTCTTCTTTGAGCCCATCCATGGTGCACCATTGAACTTAGCCTTCACACCATTTGTACCCTAAGTAAGTGCATAGAAAAAAATTAATCTTAATTGAGGATACATTAATATTTTTACTCTTATTCTTGCACTCATGCTCTTTATGACCAATTTGCTTGCAACTAGTGCAAAACCAACCATTGTTCTTCACAAAACTAGTCTTGTAAGGAGCAAAGGTCGCCTTGCCTTTCTTAGGGGTATAGCCCAATCCCTCTTTATAGAGAGAAGTTCTTTGGCTATCCAAGCAAATAAGCAAGTGGTCCTTACCACCATAGGCCTTAGCCAAGGTGTGAGTGAGCTTATTGACCTCCTTCTTGAGGGTCTCATTCTCAACCATTAGTGAGGCATCACAAGTGAAACCATCACTATTAGATGAGGTGGAAGTAGAAGTGCTACAAAAAGGGTTAGTGGTAGCAATAATGATAGACTTATAAAATGATTCATCAATTATATCACAAGTTAAGCCTACATCACATGTCTCAACAAGCTTCTTCTCATTTTGTTCATTAAGCAAAGAGGAATGAGTTTTTTCAAGCTTCTTGTGAGCCTTGCCAAGCTTCTTATGGGCTTTCTCTAGCCTCTCATGAGATGCATTGAGCTCATCAAGGGCTTGCTTAAGGGCTTTTATTTCATTATGCAAGCTTTTGCATTCCCTTCTCTTAATGTCAAAGTGTTCTTTAGCATCATCTAGCATGTCAAGTAGTTCATCCTTAGTTGGTTCATCATTATCACTATCACTTTTATTTTCATTTTCATTATCATGTTCCTAATTACTTCCATCATCATAAGTTTATACCTTAGTGGCATTAGCTATGAAGCATGATAGAGTGTCGAAGAGAGAAGGCTTCTCATTGATAGCAATGCTTGCAAGTGCCTTCTTGGTGATCTTGTCATTATCACTATCACCATCATCACTTGAGGAAGCATCACTATCCTAAGTGACCACATATGAACCACCCTTCTTCTTTTTCTTGAAGGTCATCTTGTCCTTCTTTACTTTCTTTTCCTTCTTGTCCTTCTTCATGTTCTTCTTGTCATCATTATTGTCACTATTATATAGGAATCAAGCAACAAGATGATCTTTGCTTCCGCAATTGAAGCACCTTCTTGACTCTTCCTTGTTCTTGGATGAAGGCTTCTTTCTTCTAGCACGGTAATTCTTCTTCATCATGAACTTGCCAAATCTCTTGACAAAGAGAGCCATCTTCTCATCATCCATCTCATCAAAGCTCAAGTCTTCATCTTCACTTGATGATTCTTGCTTTGCCTTACCCTTGGATGATGTGGCCTTGAATGCCACACTCTTCTTTTTGTCATCCTTCTTGTCATCTTTCTTCTCCCTCTTTTCTTCCTTTTCATCATCATCTCTATAAGCGTCATCGGTCATGATATCTCCGAAGATTTGGTTTGGTGTCATTGTGTCCAAATTGGCCCTCACAAGCAATGTGACCAACATGCCAAATCTTGTGGATAAGCATTTCAAGAACTTATGAGAGAAGTCCTTGTCCTCCATCTTCTCACCAAGTACTTTGAGATAATTGACAAGCACTTCCATCCAATGGAATATGTCCGATACACTCTCATCTTCCTTCATGTTGAAGCTAGCAAATTTCTCCTTGAGAATGTATGCCTTTGCACCCTTCATTGTCTTGGTGCCCTCGAATGATTCTTCCAACTTCTTCCAAGCCTCATGAGCTATCTCATTGTTTTTGATTTGCTCAAATGTTCTCTCATCAATTGCATCATAAATGGAACTTAGAGCAATGTCATTGTTTTGGAGAAGCACTTCTTCGGCCGCGGTGGGATTCTTCGGATCAGCAACCTCAATTTTGGTTTCTACCACCTTTCACACCCTTCTATTGATTGACTTGATATGTGTGGTCATCTTTGCCTTTCAATATGGATAATTTATGCCATCAAATTGGGGTGGCTTCTTGGTGTGGTTGATTTGAGCCATTTTTACACTAAATGTTGTTAAGCCTCAAATTACGGTGACCACGACTCCGATACCACTTGAAAGGTCCTAATGGCTAGAGGGGGGTGAATAGCCTATTAAAAAATTCTATAACAACACTTAACAAACCGGTTAGACAAATATGAGGCGAAGCGAGTATTGCGCTAGCCTACTAAAAATGTAAGCCGCCTACCATAATTCTAGTTTATATAATCTTTATCCACACAATGGCTATGTCACTACACTAAGTAAGTGTGCTCTCAAAGGCTAACTAAAGAGCCACACTAACCAAATTAACAAGCTCTCACGACTAGCTATACTAAAGAGCTTGACAACTAGTTTACGGTAATGTAAAGAGAGAGCAAGATGGTTATACCGCTGAGTCAAGGAATGAACTAATCAATCAGAAGAATGAATACCAATGAAGAATAATCACCTCAGAATCAAATGATGACACAATGATTTTTTACCGAGGTTCACTTGCTTACCAACAAGCTAGTCCTTGTTGTGGCGATTCACTCACTTGGAGGTTCACGCGCTAATTGACATCACACGCCAAACCCTCAATAGGGTGTCGCACAACCAACACAAGATGAGGATCACACAAGTCACGAGCAATTTACTAGAGTACCTTTTGGCTCTCCACCGGAGAAAGGTCAAGAACCTCTCACAATCACCATGATCAGAGCTGTAGACAATCACCTACCTCCGCTCGATGATCCTCGCTGCTCCAAGCTATCTAGGTGGCAGCAACCACAAGAGAATCTCGCAGCGAAACACAAACACCAAGTGCCTCTAAATGCAAACACTCAAGCAATACACTTGGATTCACTCCCAATCTCACAAAGATAATGAATCAATGATGGAGATGAGTGGGAGGGCTTTGGCTAAGCTCATAAGGTTGCTATGTCAATGCAAATGACCAAGAGAGTGAGCTAGAGACGGCCAAATGATATTTATAGACATCCCCAAACAATAGAGCCGTTGGCTCAATTATTGGGCTGACTGTGGGATGACCGGACGCACTGGTCGTGTGCATCGGACACGTCTGATGTGGTGATCGGACACGTCCGGTCACTGCGTCCAGTCGCAGCCAGACCGTCATGTGTCCCTTTCAAATTGTTTAGCCATTCGCGCCCAATGGCTATCTCTACACACAGTAAAACTAGTGATCGGACGCGCTGTTAGAAAACGACTGGACGCGGGAGACGCAGCATCCGGTCGAGTCTAGAGAGCTCCCAGACCTGCTCTGGGCCAACCAGATGTATCCGGTTGAAAGGTCCTTGTTTGGTTTTGGTAATTGAGTGACAACCTAGGTGGACTAATTGTGTTTATGTGAGATACACAGGTGATTAGTCCACAAGTACATGTGTGTGAGCAACATATGCCGTGAAGGTGAAAATGGTTTGGAGATGTTGCAAAGCTCACACATGTGATGATGAAGGAGCTTATTGCACATGAGACATGACATCGAGTCATGTGATCAAGGTGGAGAAGATCAAGATAAGACTTGGCTTGATGGACCGGTTGCAAGCGTGAAGGGCAAGTCGGAGGCTTTGGAGCGATGGACCGCGTGGCGGTGAAGCTTGAGCAAGACTTGGCGCTGATAGACGAAGGCAACGGTGAAAAGCAAGTGATGTCTAGATCGATGAACCAATATGATCACGTGATGATATGAAGTGGATCATATCATTGTTGATCATGTTGGTGCATGTGTTGCATCAACATTGGAAGAGATGGAATGGAATGCGCAAGGCAAAGGTATAACCTAAGGCATTTCATTTCACCGGTCATAGGTGTGTAGAGAAGTTTATGATCGGGTTTAGGATAGATGGCCGTACTATCAAGAGGGGCAAACTTGTTTGCATATCGGTCATCTAGTGCCACTCGAGTGATCTAACTTTGCATCATCGCTAGGATCGAGTGGCATGGCAAGTTGAGTGGCTAACATCCTTTGGAAAATGTTTATAAAAAGCTAACACACATACACATGGTGGTGTACACTTGGTGGTGTTGGCACATTTGTAAAGGAGAAGAAGTTAGAGTTGTTGTGAATCAACTTAGAGAAGAGAAAAATGTTTTTTGGTGTACTCCGAACTATAGGATGGTCCTTGGATTGGAATACTGCTTTGATCCATTGTGATTTGGATTAAGTATGCATGTGGGATGTGTATCCCTCTGAGTAAGCTTTCCAAAATGTCCAAGATCATCGAAATCGGAGTTCGGAGCTAAGAGTTATAGCCGTTTTAGCGCCGGAAGGTCTGTGATTGGACGCTGCGCGAAAAACGACCGGACGCTGGATTCCAGAGTCCGGTCCCAGCGTCCGGTCAGTGCTTTTAGCGTGTCGAGAAGCGACCAGACACTGGGAGAGTCCGGTCAGTGATGACCGGACACGTCCGGTCGCTGAAAAACGTCGCTGGAACCTCTCTGTTAGTGACTGGACGCTGGGTTTCAGCGTCCGGTCGTTATGACCTACGCGTCCGGTCGTCCCGAATCTTGCCCAGTGAAGGGGTAACGGCTAGTTTAGCCCATGAGGCTATAAATAAAAGTGGTGGCCAGCCTTGGGCTATTACCTTAGCACCCTCACGCCTATGTGGCTTGTGTAGGAGTGCTTGGATGCCCTCTAACTCACTTGTGCTTGCAAGAGTGCGAATCGATTGCGAGTGAGTGTGATTCTAGTGTGTTGCATTGTGAGATTGCATCGAATGGCACTAGGTGATCGAGTTGCAAGCTGGTGGTGCTTGTTACTCTTGGAGGTTGCCACCTCCTAGATGGCTTGGTGGTGGTCTCCGTCGAAGCCCGCAAGAAGCTTGTGTGGTGCTCCGGAGAAGAGCTTTGTGAGGGGCATTGTGCTCGCCCCACGGGAGCCGCGAAGAGCAACTCTAGTTGAGCATGTCATTGAGCTACCCTCACTTTCAGGATAGGTTCTTGCGGTGCCCGACGTGCGGGCTTGGCGGGTGATGCCAATTAGCCGCCGAACCACCAAGTGAGCGGTCGACACAACGGAGACTAGCGTGTTGGCAAACACGTGAACCTCAGGAGAAAAATCATCGTGTCAACCTTGTTCTTCCTGTTGGTTTGCATCCCCGTTACACAAGCTTGCAATTACTTTCATATACATTGAGCTTGTGTTGTTGCTTTAGTAATTAGTTAGCTTGTGTAGCTTGCTAATTATCTTCTTGCTTGTGTAGCATAGAAGTAGCTCCCTTGCGTGGCTAATTTAGTTTGTGTAACCTTGTTAGTCACATTGCTTAGTTTGTGTAGCTAAGTATTTGCGCTCTCTAATTCGGCATTGGTTGCCTTGTTATTGAGCATTGCTAGTGAGCTTAGTTGGCTTTGTGCTTTTGCTTACTAGCATGTATAGGAGCTCCCTTGTTGCTTAAAGTACTAGTGGCATAGGTTTGTGTGACCTTGCTTCTAGAATTGGTTAGGAGAGCTCTAGCTAGCCCGACACCTTTGTTGCTTGATTAATATCTTTGAAAGGTGATAGAGAACATAGATAGAGGGGTGTAGTCTTGGCTAGACCAAAAGTTATAATTCCGCACTTGTTTCGGTTAGCCGACGTAATTAATTTTAGAAAAGACTATTCACCCCCCCTCTAGTCCACCATCTCGACCCTTCAAGTGGTATCGGAGCCCGGTCTCTCATTTGTGGTCTTCACCGACCCGAGAGGATGGCGTCTAATGGGCTAGATGTTTGTGAGGCACACATTTTTTATGGCATAAACTTTGCACTTTGGAAAAATCACATGCTTGATCATTTTCGTGTAAAGGGACCTAAATTTTGGTGGGTTGTCACTAGTGGTCTCACCCATGTCTTGGATCATAGAACTCTAACCAAAGCTCAAAGAGTCCTCTATGAATTTGATGCACATGCTTGTTGTTTTCTATTGGATGCTTTACATTTTGATTTGATGAAGCAAGTAAACTACAAGGGGACCGCTCGTGAGATATGGGAGTCCATCAAGAAAACCTTCGGTGATTCCTCCACATGGGATGATGGCAAATTCAAGGAGGATGAGCCCAAGAAGGAGGTGTATGAGTATGTTGAGCATAACCACAATTTGGTGATTGTGGAAGATTGCTCTACCTCATGGTCAAGTGATGATAATGATGATCGATCAACTACAAGTTCACTTGACAAGGTTGATGATGATGCCACAAGTGTTGCAAGTGACGATGCTACCCCATGCACACTTGATGGTAATGATGGTTCATGCTCAAGCCATGATGATGCTACTACAAGCCCATCCACTACACCACATTGTCTCATGTCACAAGGTGACACCAAGGTATCAAATGATGATGTGGTTGATCATGTTGATTCATATGTTGAGCTTGTTAGTAGACTTGCTAGCATGACCATGTCTTTAGAAAATGAGAAAGCTAAAACATTGAAATTAGAAAATGAAAACTCATTTCTAAAGAACTCTTGTGAAGAACATAAGAAATTACTTGATGCATATAAATCTTCACTTGATGAGCTTAAATTGAATCATAAGACACTACTTGCATCTCATGATGAATTATTAGAACAACATGCTTCTCTCATTAAAGTGTTTACAAAGAAACTTAAAAATAATGAGAACTCATCACATGGGTCACATGATCAATCACATATTGTTACTAACCCTTGTGATGTAGGAAAGAAGCATGTATCCACCTCTTGTGATGATTTATTAGATATGCCATGCTCTTCACAAATAGATGCTTGTTCTACTTCCATGTCTTGTGAGACTAACCTTTTGAAGGAGAACAATGAGCTTAAAAATGAAGTGAAGAAATTGAGCAATAAGTTAGAGAGGTGCTACAACTCTCAAGTCACCTTTGAGCATATGTTGAAAACTCAAAGAAACTTTGGTGACAAGAGTGGAGTCGGCTTCAAGACTAGCAAAGTCAATCATCAAGAAAGCCGCAATGACATAAGTGGCATTGGCTTCAACAAGAGCAAGATCAAGGGCAAAAGATGGGGCAAGAGAAGATATGAAAGAGAGATGAAGAAGCAAGAATAAGAGAAGCTCTATCATTTCATGTGCTTCAAGTGCCATGAAGTGGGACATCTTGCAAATGGTTGCCCCAATGAAGAAAAGCTCAAGTTGAAGAAAGAAGAAGAGAGGCTAAGGCATGTGAAGTGCTTCAAGTGCCGCACTTGGGGTCATCTTACCTTAATGTGCCCAACCAAGCAATTGGTGAAGCAACAAGTGAAGCCTCAACCAAAGCCACAAGTTGAGCAAGAGAAGACACCCCAAGTTCAAATCAAGATCAACCATGAAGATGGTGGTGACTTGATGATAAAGAAGAAGAAAACAAGAAGGGGTGAAAAGGCAAGGCATCCAATGCAAACTCAAGATACCAAGATGATGAGCAAGAATGAAGATGAGAAGAAAGTCTATGCTCACATCAAGTGCTTCATGTGTGAAAATATAGGACACTTTGCCTCTAAGTGTCCTACCAAGCTTGAGAAGAAGGATCAAGCAATCCATGAGAGGCAAGGCAATGAGAAGCACCACATAAGTAAAGAAGAGAAGGCTCAAGCAAAAAGAAAGTGCTACTCATGCTGGGAAAGGGAACATATGGTACATTCATGTCCCCTAGGTGACATTTCTAAGCCTATTTCAATTGTTGATAATAATGTGCTTAGAAAGAATGGTAATGGTACCTCTATGGTTGCTATTGCAAAGCATCCCGCTACTCATACTAAGGCGTTGCCTAAGTATGTTGCTCCTAACTTGAGAGGACCCAAACTTGTTTGGGTACCATCAAAAAGTGGATGATTGATTTTAGGTACCATCGGCATTGGAGACTTGATTCAATTGATCTCACATTGTTCATCATATGTTGAATCAAGTTATGAAGCTTAGTGCATATCCTAACCCAATGCCAAGAGAAAATTGAGTAAAGTCCAAGCGCTATCAACATACAAGTGCTATAATTCAAGTTGTTGGTGATTCATTGGATATTATTTGATGACTTGCAAATAATTGAGTTGAAACTTACTAGTTGGATGATCATGAGTTAACAAAGGTATATCTCTTGTTGATCATTTCATTTGGGTGCATACAAGTTGATTGAATTGGATAAATATGCAAAGTTGCTTGCTATAAGTTGATTGAATGGATAATTGATTAGTAGTCAAGTTTGGATTGATTTGTGTTGGATAAGTTCATAAGATGACTTTTCGTAAGTGGTTTTAATGGATATATGTCTTATGGAAGTATTCAAACAAGTTAGTATCAAGTTTGATTCATATTTGATGAAGTATAGATCAAGTGTTGAAATATGTTCTATAATTGAGAATCTGAGCTAGCTGTGATCTTAGCCATGTTTGAGTAATGAAAACTTATTGGATTGGCATGAAATTTGGTGTACATGCTCTAGACTTTTGGTATAAGATGCTGTACAAGTTTCATGAGAATTGGATAAGAAATGCTTCAGTTTTGGAGTAGATCTTGTCAGCTATAGTGCAGCTATTTTCAGCATGTAGCAGTGGTGGAAGAATTGATATATGGAAGCAATCTAGAAGTCAAATAAAGCTCAAATTTTTACAGCTGCTAGATAACTTAGTAAAGAACATCTCCACCAAATTTAGTGGTATTTGGATTTGTACTTTGGGAGATATGCCTATTTCTTTGAGTGGTACAAAATCTGTCAGAAAAGTGACAAATGTTGGATTGATCTAGAGTCACTTTGATTGAAAGGTCCTCAAGTTGGAAACATGTTTACAAGTGTTTGAGGTACCTAAGTTTGGTTTTGAGATGATCTAGAAGCATGACAAGATATGAGTACAAGGCCATTTGATTGTGGAGTGTACTTTGCATATATTTGGTACTCAAATTAGAAGATCAAGATCAAACTCAAGATGAAATTGAAGTTTAAGTTCTAGTGACTATTGGATATCATTTGGTAGAAAGAAAATGACTTAAACAAGAAGAAAGAAAAGGACTTAAAGAAGGAATCAAGGTTACTCATCAAGTTATTTCAAGTGAGTGTCAAGGATGGTTCTTGGAGAGAGGTCACTTCTCCCTAGTGTAGGGGCTTGCCGCCTATGTGTAGGTGAACCAAGTGTGGTACTTGGAAGGCTAACATAAAAGTGGTGATCCGAGGAACATTTGAGATGCTTAGTTGAAGCAATCAAAAAGATTGATCAAGAAAAGCAAGCAACACCCAAAAGAGAGCTAATCATGATATTTCAAGTGGTATTCTCAAATTGATACTCTCATGCAAGCAAAGATCAAAAGATAAAGCAAGTCAACCACAACAAGAAAGTGCACTTGATCATAAGTGGTATTCATTTCATATGGGTGAAGAATGAAATTCAATATGGTATCAATTGGTCTTCACCAAGCTTATAATTGGATTTCATATTGCTATTGGAGTAATGAATTGGAATCTATGTGACTATCCTCTACTCCAACATAGCAAAGGTATCATTGTAATGTGCATGATCATTTCATCCCTTACTAGTATGCGGTTAGTGCATATAGTACATGCTTCATAGGATTATGCATAACAAATGAAATGTTTAAATTCATAGCCTACCACTATTGTTTGAATGATTACTTTATCTAGTGGTTAGTGTATGAATTTGTTCATGAGCTAGTGAACCCAAGTACTTGACTTAATTTGGATTGCTAACAAGTGACAAGTACAACATTGGCAAGATAACCCTTGCAAGAGGTGTGAAGAAGCTTGTCATTGGTTCAAACCGAACTTGGAAGCTTAGGCAAATCATTTTAGTTCAAGTCAATCATAGAAGCTCATGATAGTGATAAGAGTACAAACACAAGACAACAATGCAAATGGATATCTAGTTTGTTTCAAATGGTATCTAGACTCAAGTATTTTATCAAGAATCTATAAATAATGTCTAGATCAACTCACAAGTGATATCCTATAAGTGGTACTCATAAAGATAGCAAATGTTCAAGAAATGGTCTTTATTGATAAATCAAATAAGTGGTTCCATACTAGAAGATTCTTTCAAATAGTATTCACTTCCTACAAGTGGTATCTATACATAGTATCAACCATGAAAGACAATGGTTCCACAAGTGATCCTCAACTTTAAGTGATCATCAAATGAAGAATGCATCCCTTACCTACAAGAGCTCAAGTGTATCAAATGGATGACCCATGCTATCACATAGAGGGAGGTGTCCCACAAATTGATCACAAGATTAAAAATCTTATGTGTGGTATCTCAAGAAGCCCTACACAAGATACAAGTGGTACAAGCTACAAGTGGTATTTACAAATAGTGTCATTCCAATAATCAAGTGATGTCCATAAAAATGCAAGATTCAAGCCTCAACCATCTACCCCAAATGCATACCTTTGCATCAATGAGAAGCACACCTTTTATGGAAATTGATGACAAAGGGGGAGATATTGTACAAAGATATGAAAGCTTGATTGAATGGGGGAGAGATTGTACAATGGGAGAGATGAGACATAAAAGAAATAGAGGTTGGACATGGACAAAGAGGGAGCAACATTAAAGAAAAGAAGAGAAGCACACAAGTAGGGGGAGCAAGCTCATGAACTTTGATTGATTGCATTTGATATGTGCAAGCAACATTGAAGAAAAGAAGAGAAGCACACAAGTAGGGGGAGCAAGCTCATGAACTTTGATTGATTGCATTTGATATGTGCATATTCATGTGCTTGCTTGCATTGCATAAGTTTTCAAATTCAAATATGCATGCTTGTGTGGTGTATGCTAGTTGTAGAACTTGAACGATGATTTGATAACTAGCACACATAGGATGATAGCTAGACACTTGGTATGCTTTATAAGTAATGCTAGTACCTTGTTTTTAATGTTGATCTCACAAGGTATCTAGTGATTTTATTTCCAAGTGACATCTAGCTAACCATGGTGCTAAAGATGAAGTTAAAGGTGCAACTCCGATTGGAATCACACTTCAAAGGTTTATTCTATACACCTTAGCATCATTCGGTAGTAATTACTCTCCCACAATTTCAATCTATGCATATGTGCAAGCTTTAAATTAAATACTCTAGCACATATGTAGGGGGAGCTAATACTACCATTTCAGGTTTGTGGTACTTGTCCAAAATCATTTTCACATGGTAAAATTACTTGGGCAAGCAACATAAATCTAAAAGAGCTTAATTTCTATATCTTTGTAGAGTTGTCATCAATTACCAAAAAGGGGGAGATTGAAAGGTCCTTGTTTGGTTTTGGTAATTGAGTGACAACCTAGGTGGACTAATTGTGTTTATATGAGATACACAGGTGATTAGTCCACAAGTACATGTGTGTGAGCAACATATGCCATGAAGGTGAAAATGGTTTGGAGATGTTACAAAGCTCACACATGTGATGATGAAGGAGCTTATTGCACATGAGACATGACATTGAGTCATGTGATCAAGGTGGAGAAGATCAAGACAAGACTTGGCTTGATAGACCGGTTGCAAGCGTGAAGGACAAGTCGGAGGCTTTGGAGCGATGGACCGCGTGGCGGTGAAGCTTGAGCAAGACTTGGCGCCGATGGACGAAGGCAACGGTGAAAAGCAAGTGATGTCTAGATCGATGAACCAATATGATCACGTGATGATATAAAGTGGATCATATCATTGTTGATCATGTTGGTGCATGTGTTGCATCAACATTGGAAGAGATGGAATGCAATACGTAAGGCAAAGATATAACCTAGGGCATTTTATTTCACCGGTCATAGGTGTGTAGAGAAGTTTATGACCGGGTTTAGGATAGATGGCCGTACTATCAAGAGGGGCAAACTTATTTGCATATCGGTCATCTAGTGCCACTCGAGTGATCTAACTTTGCATCGTCGCTAGGATCGAGTGGCGTGGCAAGTTGAGTGGCTAACATCCTTTGGAAAATGTTTGTAAAAAGCTAACACACATATACATGGTGGTATACACTTGGTGGTGTTGGCACATTTGCAAAGGAGAAGAAGTTAGAGTTGTTGTGAATCAACTTAGAGAAGAGAAAAAGGTTTTTTGATGTACTCCGAACTATAGGATGGTCCTTGGATTGGAATACTGCTTTGATCCATTGTGATTTGGATCAAGTATGCATGTGGGATGTGTAGCCCTCTGAGTAAGCTTTCCAAAATGTCCAAGATCATCGAAATCGGAGTTCGGAGCTAAGAGTTATAGCCGTTTTAGCGCCGAAAAGTCTGTGACCGGACGCTGCGTGAAAAACGACCGGACGCTGGATTTCAGAGTCCGGTCCCAGCGTCCGGTCAATGCTTTTAGCGTGTCCAGAAGGGACCGGACGCGTCTGGTCGCTAAAAAACGTCGCTGGAACCTCTCTGTTAGTGACTGGACACCGGGTTTCAGTGTCCGGTCGTTATGACCTGCGTGTTCGGTCGTCCCGAATCTTGCCCAGTGAAGGGGTAACGGCTAGTTTAGCCCATGGGGCTATAAATAGAAGTGGTGGCCGGCCTTGGGCTGTTAGCTTAGGGTGTGTTTGGTTGGGCTTTTGGCTTTGGCTTTTGGCTCAAAAAGCCAAAAGCCCAACCAAAGGGGCTGCTTTTTCAGACTGCTTTTTTAGAAGCAGCTGCTTTTCCGTAGTACATTTTTGAAAGCTGGTTTGACTCTGCTTTTGGCTTTTGGCTTTCTGCTTTTCGAAATTGGTGGCATAAAAAGCTTTTTCATAGTTGTTTCAAGAGAGATAAAGATAAAAGGTTTATTTTATACTTGTTTAACCAGACAGCTTTCAGCTTTTCTACAGCTCACAGCCCACAGCAGCTTTCCCACAGCTCACAGCCCACAGCAGCTTTTTCCCACAGCCACAGCTCAACCAAACACACCCTTAGCACCCTCACGCCTATGTGGCTTGTGTAGGAGTGCTTGGATGCCCTCTAACTCACTTGTGCTTGCAAGAGTGCGAATCGATTGCGAGGGAGTGTGATTCTAGTGCGTTGCATTGTGAGATTGCTTCGAGTGGCACTAGGTGATCGAGTTGCAAGCCGGTGGTGCTTGTTACTCTTGGAGGTTGCCACTGTAACACCCCGGTGTTATGCCAGCATTTAGCCACTGCAAATCATGCATATCAGGCATCATCAAGCATCCTAATCATACATGCCTAATCATGTAAATAATAACTGAAACCCTGCTTCGAAACATATGAAACATGCTCGTGAAACGTAAATGTTGCATACACTTGTTTAGAGTTGTTTTTGCCCTGATTATGCTTGCTAGGTTAGTAAAACATGTTTGGCTATCATTGTAAATCATCTAGAATTATTTAGCACAATTTTTGGAGCAAAGTTTGTATTTAAATTATTGCCAAATTTTGCTTTAAAAATAATTCTCCAAAAATTAGGGTTTTGAGTTAAAATTGACTTTAAATTTATAATTCAAAATCTAGCAAGAATTGTACTTTGGACCTAAAAGCAAAGTTGTAGAGAATTAAATTCTAAGCAACTTTCATTTTTGGGACATTTTCAAAAGATGTCATTTTCTTGCTCAAAATGATATTTGAAAACTGGTATTTGAAAATTTCTTGAAAATATAATTTGAAATTTTCTTTTCTCCCTTCACGGGCCGCCGCCTCGCTTCTCGGCCCACCTCGATGTCCGTTGGCCCTGAGGGAGCACCGCACCACGGACACCTTCCTGAGCGAGTTTGGCATGTCGACCTTACTTTGGAGAGTGCTCCATGATGTGGGGTACCCAGAGGGTCAAGAGCCGGTGTACTCGTGGAATGAGAGCTAGTTAGCAGAGGATGGACTTGCAGTGGTAGAGATCACGGTTCCTGCTCTCGATGATGCTCCAGATTGGGATGGTTGACACTTGGAGTTTGAGGGTCGCACTCCTGCGGAGGGTGCAGAGGGAGCAGCCTTCCGTGTCATCAGGGATATCATGAGCAGATTTCCCAGTGAGCTTACAGCAGCTCTAGCTGGCACTTTTCCTAGGGATGATCCTCGTGATGCTATTTGGGTTCAGCCTTAGGGAAGTGCCTTAGTCAGAGGTCCAGCTGAGGGACAGGCTAGCGACAATCAGGCTATGAGTGCTATGTTCGCTGCCATCAGAGCATATGAGGGTCTTGAGAGTACCTACTAGACTTTGACTGGCTTACGTGGTCAGGATAAGCTCAAGGGGAAAAAGCAGAAGAAGAGACAGGCACATGCTATAGCTAGTTTGCAGGAGTAGTTGGCTGATATGAACTTACAGCGGAACTAGGCGGTTGAGAGAGGTGATAGGGCTATGCAGCGGGTGCATACGTTGACTCAAGCCAATAACAATGCAGACCGCATGATTGGACAGTTGGTTTAGGAAAGGAATGAAGCCTGGGACGAGAGGGACCTTCTGCTGCAGAGGGTCGATGAGCTAGAGGAGTACAACGGCAGCCTGCATGAGGAGTTTCATGTGCTCTACAATGGGGTTGGCCCATATGCTCCACCAAACGCCGCTGGCATGGACATCGACAACAACAACGAGGACGAGCCTGTAGTTTCACTTGGGGGCAATGGTGATGTCTTCGATCCCGACGATGGCCCCGAGGAGTAGGCTAGTTACCTTGCGCTAGTATCTAGGTCCTGTCGCGATGACCTTTCTTTTGTTGGCATGTAACCTAATGTGTTTTGCTTCGAACTTATGAGACTTGGCATGTGGTTGGAACTTGATTAAGAATGCGATATCTGAACGCATAAAAGTCCAGTGTATGTATGCTGGCAATTTGGTTGTATGGACGTGATGTTTGCTGCTGAAGTAATTTGATTAAGTGATGTTGTTTTAATTGGGATGCGATTGTTATACCTCTGTTTTATTGTATGAATTTATTCTCTCCAGTAAATTCAGTACGACATAATTTTTCCTTCACTCGCAAATATTACAGCTTCACTCAATCATTACTTGTTGCTGAAATATGCAGATGACAAACACTCGCCGTACCACGTATGAGGCCGCTGAGACCGGTGCTAATGGTGCGGGGATCGGTGGTGGTGGTGGAACCCATGGCAACAACAATGAGCCTCCCCATGAACCGCATTTGCCACCTCCTCCCCCGTTTACCCCCGAGATGTTCCTCGCACAGTTGCTTGGGAGTCAGCGCAACACGGAACAATCCCAGAAGAACATGGAGGAATTTCTACGTACCATCGCCAACAACGTTCAGCGCGGTAACAATCAGGGTGGTGGCATTGGGGTGAACCAATATAGTAGCTTCAAAGATTTTATGGACACCAGGCCGCCAATATTCAAGGAAGCAACAGAGCCACTCGATGTTGAGGAATGGATCAACACTATGGAAGATAAATTCCGTGTGTTGAGGATGACTGAGGTATTGAAAACTGAGTATGATGCACTTCAGTTGCAAGAACCAGCGGGAATGTGGTGGAAGCACCATCGCACCACCTTCCCTCCAAATGCTCAGATTTCATGGAGAGAGTTCACTGAGGCCTTCCGTGGAGTTTATATTCCACCTGGGCTGACCAAGATGAAGCTGGGAGAGTTCTTGGCGTGGAATCAGGGCACCAAGACCGTGACGCAATATTTGCATGCCTTCAACAACTTATGTCGTTATGCTCCCAACATGGTTGACACCGATGCTAAGAGAATAGCCAGTTTCAAGAGGGGACTCAATCCAAAAATGATGAAGCATGTGGGTACCAACAACCGCGTCAGATTCAATGACTTCATCAGCGACTGTCTGAAGCAGGAAAAGAACAACAACGCCAGCACCGTAGCCAAGACTTGCAAGAGAGCCCTAGAGGGTGGTCCATCCCAAGCAAGAGCACCTACGGGAGGTCATCCTCCCTATCGTCCATCAGCACCTGGCGCTAGGTTTAGGCCACCACAATAGAGAAGTCGAAATTTCCGTGGACCCCAGAAGCCTTACAAGATGGCAGTACAGTCTAACAAGGCAGCCACAACTGTGGTACAAGGTAGTTCCAAGGGAGCTATGGGATCTGCTGGGACAGTGAGGGGACCCTGCTACAATTGTGACCAACCCGGCCACTTCTCAAGGTTCTGTCCTTATCCGCCCAAGAAGAAGCAGCAGACTTATAATGCTAGGGTGCATAGCATGACTGTGGATGAAATTCCTGAGGGAGAGCCCGTAACCGCTGGTAAGTTTCCTATCAACGAAAACCCTGCAGTTGTTCTATTTGATTCTGGATCATCGCATTCTTTTATGAGTCAAGCATTTGTACAGAAACATGAACAAATATGCATAGAATTGGGTTATGGTTACCGTATAAGTTCAGCAGGGGCTGATGTTTTGACCAATCGGATGGTTCGAGGGGCAACCCTTGAATTAGGTAGCAGGAAGTTCCAAGTGAACTTGATAGTTATGCCTGGACTAGTTTTGGATGTCATTATAGGGATGAATTAGATGAAAGATTGGGGAGCAGTCATAGATACTGGAAGTCGAGTACTTACCCTTAAGGATCCCCTGGGTGAGGGTACTTTCCAAGTACCATTGCCTCGGAGAATAGACTTTGTAAGTGTTACATGTGCTACGGCAGTCATTCCTATTCATCAGATTCCGGTAGTGTGTGAATTTCCGGACGTATTCCCGGATGAGCTACCTAGTCTTCCGCTAGATAGGGAGATTGAATTTAGAATTGAGTTAATCCCCGGAACAGCTCCGATTTCAAGGAGACCCTATCGGATGCCTCTCGATGAATTAGTTGAGCTGAAGAAGCAACTAGAAGAGTTATCAAAAAAGGGGTTTATCCGGCCAAGCAAGTCTGAATGGGGATGTCCCGCCTTGTTTGTGAAGAAGAAGAAAGAGGGCACGTTGAGAATGTGCGTAGATTACATGCCACTTAACGCTGTAACCATCAAGAATAAGTATCTCTTGCCCCATATTGATGTTCTGTTTGACCAGTTAGCCAAGGCTAAGGTGTTCTCAAAAATAGATTTGAGATCCGGTTATCATTAGATCAAGATTAGGCCACAAGATATACCGAAAACTGCATTTTCCACCAGATACGGGTTGTATGAGTACCTTGTCATGTCCTTTGGCTTGACAAATGCTCCTGCATACTTTATGTTTTTGATGAATACAGTCTTCATGCCAGAATTGGATAAGTTCGTGGTGGTGTTCATCGATGACATTTTGGTGTACTCTGAGAACGAGAAGGATCATGAAGAGCATCTGAGAATTGTCTTGACCAGACTTAGAGATCATAAGCTATATGCTAAGTTTAGCATATGCGAATTCTGGTTGAAGAAAGTTCCTTTCCTTGGTCACATTCTGTCAGAAAATGGAGTTTCCGTCGATCCAAGTAAGGTGCAAGAGGTTATGAATTGGAAGGCATCGACCACCGTTCCTGAGATTAGAAGTTTCTTAGGACTAGCCGGTTACTACCGTCGCTTTATACCAGACTTCTCGAAGATTGCCAAACCGATGACAAGTCTGCTATAGAAGGATCACAAGTTTGTGTGGATAGAGGAGTGTGAAGCAGCTTTCCACACTTTGCGGAAACTGTTGACCACTGCTCCTGTTCTCGCACAACCAGACATTGAGAAACCATTTGATGTGTTTTGCGACGCATCGAAAACTGGATTAGGTTGTGTTCTTATGCAAGAAAGGAGAGTCATTGCTTATGCCTCATGTCAATTGAGAAAGCACGAGGTCAACTATCCAACACATGATCTTGAACTTGCTGTAGTTGTGCATGCCCTAAAAATTTGGAGACATTATCTACTTGGTAATGTGTGCAATATTTTCACAGATCACAAGAGTCTTAAGTACATCTTTACCCAACCAGAGCTGAACATGAGACAGCGTAGATGGTTGGAATTGATCAAAGATTACAACTTGAATGTGCAATATCATCCTGGAAAAGCCAATGTAGTGGCAGATGCTTTGAGCAGAAAGTCACATTACTTGAATGTGCAGCCATTACTTGAAGATGGGTTCGATCTGATACATCCTGCTGTGTTACATAGTATTCAGATTAGTTATTGTTTGGAGAGTAAGATAGTAGAAGGCCAGAAAACCGACAAGGGAATATTCCACATCAAAGAGAAAATAAAAGAAAAGCCGTCTCAGCACTTTAAAGTGGATGAACAGGGTGTGTTGTGGTTTGACGACCGTCTTGTGGTTCCCAAGGATCGAGAGCTTAGGAATAAACTCATGGATGAAGCTCACCTTTCTAAGCTATCTATCCATCCGGGAAGTAGTAAGATGTATCAAGAACTAAGACCTCATTATTGGTGGACCAAAATGAAGAAAGAAATTACAGCATATGTTGTCAGATGTGACACATGTTGTAGAGTGAAAGCCATTCATATGAAACCTACCGGTATGTTGCAACCCTTGTCAGTCCCTAGTTGGAAGTGGGATGATATAAGTATGGATTTTATCTCGGGTTTGCCCGCTACTCAAAAAGGACATGATTCGATTTGGGTGATTGTGGACCGTCTTACTAAGACCGCTCATTTCTTACCTGTCAAAACAGAATATCGACCACCTCAATATGCCGAGAAGTATATCGCAGAAATTGTGAGGTTGCATGGTATACCAAAGACTATAGTATCTGATAGAGGATCACAGTTCACGGCTCATTTTTGAGAACATTTACACAAAGGCTTAGGAACTAGTTTGATTCGTAGTACCGCTTATCATCCTTAGACAGATGGTCAGACTGAACGAGTGAATGCTATTTTGGAGGATATGTTAAGAGCCTGTATATTGTCCTCTAAGGGATCATGGGAGTCATGGTTACCATTAGCTGAGTTTTCTTATAATAATAGTTATCAAGAAAGCATCAAGATGGCTCCATTCGAAGCTTTGTATGGCAGAAAATGTAGAACACCATTGAATTGGGTCGAGCCTAGAGATAGAAGGTATTATGGCATTGACTTTGTAGAAGAAGCCGAGAAGAAAGTTCATATTATTCAGCAAAATATGAAGGCGGCCCAATCACGTTAGAAAAGTTATGCAGACAGAAGAAGGAGACCCCTTGTGTTTGAAGTTGGTGACTATGTTTATCTAAAGGTCACGCCAATGAAGAAGAAAAGGTTTGGAGTCCGAAGAAAGCTTGCCGCGAGATTCATAGGACCATACAAGATCTTGGAAAAAAGAGGTCCAGTAGCTTATAAGTTAGAGTTACCTGAGGCAATGAGTACCGTCTTCCCAGTTTTCCATGTATCACATCTCAAGAAGTGTTTGCGTATTTCGGAGGAAAGAATAGAACCTCGAGGCATCCAACTCAAATCAGATTTGGTGTATTGTGAGCAACTGGTTCGTGTGTTAGACACTAAAGAACGTGCTACTCAGAATAGTGTGGTGAAAACGTACAAAATACAGTGGAACCATCATGATGAGGGAGATGCAACTTGGGAAACAGGAGAATATCTACAAAAAGCTTATGAAGATTTTTATAACAAATGGTTCGTAACCCAAATCTCGGGACGAGATTTTTATAAGGGGGGGAGGGTTGTAACACCCTGGTGTTATGCCAGCATTTAGGCACTACAAATCATGCATATTAGGCATCATCAAGCATCCTAATCATACATGCCTAATCATGTAAATAATAACTGAAACCCTGCTTCGAAACATACGAAACATGCTCGTGAAACGTAAATGTTGCATACACTTGTTTAAAGTTGTTTTTGCCCTGATTATGCTTGCTAGGTTAGTAAAACATGTTTGGCTATCATTGTAAATCATCTAGAATTATTTAGCACAATTTTTGGAGCAAAGTTTATATTTAAATTATTGCCAAATTTTGCTTTAAAAATAATTCTCCAAAAATTAGGGTTTTGAGTTAAAATTGACTTTAAATTTATAATTCAAAATCTAGCAAGAATTGGACTTTGGACCTAAAAGCAAAGTTGTAGAGAATTAAATTCTAAGCAACTTTCATTTTTGGGACATTTTCAAAAGATGTCATTTTCTTGCTCAAAATGATATTTGAAAACTGGTATTTGAAAATTTCTTGAAAATATAATTTGAAAATTTCTTTTCTCCCTTCACGGGCCGCCGCCTCGCTTCTCGGCCCACAGCCGAAGCCGGCCCGGCCTGCAGCAGCGCCCGCCGCTCACGCGCACCGCGCTCGGCCTAGCCCAGCGCCGCGTCCGGCCTGCTCCGCGCTGCGCCGCGCCATTCACCCGCGCCGCGTCCCGACCACGTCAGAACGTGACCGCCGCGTGTCGGCCATGCGCCGGCGACGCTCACCGCGCGGCAGCCACGGCCAGCGTTCGCTCCCACGCGCCCGCCTACACCTACCGAGCAGCGCTGTGCTCTCCACTCTGCTCGCCTCCCCACTCAGCCAGCCGCAGCAGCTTCAGCTCCCGCGCGCAGCAAGCTCGCCACCGAGCGCCATCGCAACCCCACCGAGCGAATTTACCGCCGGTGCTCCACCATGGCCAGCAATCCAGCACACCCAGCTCCGCCTCACTCTTTAGCACCTGGTGCTCGCGGTTGTGATGCTTTTGAGCCAAGGTAGAGCCATTTTGCAAGCTTCGCTGCCATCGGCATGGCGCCGCCGTGCTCGGCTGCCGTGGAAGGCATCCTTCCTCTCCTCCTCCACCCTCCCTAGTTACCTGCTCGCATTCACCAACTCCTTGCGAACCCCATGCGCTCGCCCGCTTGCCCTGACCCGGCCGACAATGGCCGCCGACCCGCTGGCCGAGCCGAGCCGCCGTGACGTCTTGACGCCGGCATGGCCTTCGCCTCGGCCGAGCTGGGCCAAGTGGCTGTGGGCCGAAGCCCCGAGCCAGGCCGCCGCACTCCCCTTCACTCGGTCTGAGCAGGCCGAGTGTAGCCGTGGGCCAGCTGGTTTCCATGGGCCGGCCCAGTAGCAATAGGAAGTTTTCGTTTCAGTTTTTCTTTTTATTATTTGGAAAGAGAAATGATTTGGAAAATGTTTGGATACTCAAATTTGCTCCAAATCTATTGAAATAATTTTTTCTAGGTTCCTTGTCACCAGATCTACATGATAAAAATATTGCATGTCATTTTTAAGATACTTTTCTGTAGACCTTTATTTAATCCTTGATATTGCTGATAACTTGAAAAATGTGTAGAAAAACCTATAGGCTTCAGAAAAATATGATTTCTAAGTTTGTTAATCTTCTTATGTAATGTACTTCCTAGTAAAAATATGTGACATGCATGTGCTGTAGAAAAATTATGAGGTGTAGTTCAAGTGCCTTTAATGGCTGATTTTTGTTATTTTTACTTGAGAGCAAAGATTGTATAAAACATGCATGTGATAATTTTTGTATAATGATTGTATGCTATGAAGATCATAGAAAAAATACTAACTCTGTTGTTTGACACTTTTCACAGTACAAAGTATTTTCATGTTCATAATCATGCCATAGCTTATTATTTTTGTGTAGGCTAATTCACTCATTCAAATACCATGAAAATCTGATGGTAGACTACTTAGGGTATTACTGTGCTATGGAAATTTTCTAAGATTTTTCTAAGCAATAAAAATAGATGTTGCTATTCAAACCTATTATTAATTAGGGTTTAATTAAGTGTTGCTTTATGTGTGATTAAGAAATTAGTGAAGCTTTGGTGTATCTTTGAAGCATTTAATAAGATGTGTTGACTTAGCATATTAGTAGTAGAAGAGAATGCAGTAGATGACATGTGCTTGTAGTATATGTTCTTGGATGATGTTGACTACCTTGCATTCAAGCATATCCCTTGTATTCATCTCATCTGATGCACCAATTGCATAAGCACTTACGCACATTGCATCATACAGGATCGCAAACCGAGAACCCAGTCGTCATAATCGAGGAGCAGCTCGAGGTGCAGCCGCAGGAAGTGCCCGAAGCCGACGAGGAGGACGTTGAGGAACTTCCGGAGTGCCCTGATCACCGCCCAAACTCCTTCGAGAGAGGCAAGCCCCGGAGCATTTTCTCCCGGTTTGCAATTATTAATTAAATGCTTTACTTTAATTGATGCATTACGTTCAGGAGTTGTTTGCAACCGTTGCTGCATTATACCTTGTCTACCTTTGTTATACTATATCCTTGTTACCCTAGTATCCACAGTCGAGTCAATGCTTAGCTGGCTTAGACCGGTAGAAGTCGGGTGATTTCCTGTCACCTGCGAGCTATAGGTGGTTACCTGGATTTGCTTGGATAACTATGTAGTCATGGTATAACTAAGTGTTAAATGAAGTTGAGACCGGACGGAGACTTACAGAGTTTTGAACTGTAGTGCTTTCCGTCTGTGTCGATTAAGGACCGATCGTTGTTGGGCCTCGAGTCATGTTGAACGCATGCCTTACATATAGCTGGCCGGATAAAGTACCTTCCGATCGTGAAGCTGGGAGATTATTCGGGCCGAGTAGATTGCCCGTAGCGCATTGTGCCGGAGCAGGTGTGGTAGGACACGGGGGCGAGATGATAAGACCAAAGTGTAGTCGGTCGGCCCCCGGGTACATGTGGTTCCTAGCAAACTCGAGACTCCTGGATAGTTGACTCGGTGATCAATACCTCACTTTAGCGGGTGAGTGAGGTTTATGTAAGGAATAAATCACCAGCTGGTTAGGAATCGATTCAATCGCCATCGCTCCTGGATAGTGAGCACTTGACTTGAGTTACTTCATCGTAGTAATGTTAATGGAACACTTGGACAGTTATAATGAATATGACAAGATGGAAGTTGTTAATGATCATTGGTTATCATTATCTGCTTAATCACATATTTGCTCTAGTATAGGTGCAAATCTAGTCGACAAGTTATAAATAATTAACTTGGCAATAATGTTTTTAGAAAGGTTCTTGAAATGCTAAAATGCTTCTTTTTGCAAATGAGTCAGCTACACTACTATAAAGCCCTTCATAATCCTTGGTGTCACTTATTTTCGGTTATGTCGGGTAAGTCTAGCTGAGTACCTTCTCGTACTCAGGGTTTTATTCCCACTTGTTGCAGATGGGCAGATGTATTACGGCTACTGTATCAACTGCCTTTATCCTACGATGGGTGATGCTTAGGACCATGGGCATGGTCATTCCTTACGTCTCATCTGATGCTTTTGTTGGAGATGATCATTAGCTGGCACTGTATTTGAACTCCGTGTGAGTGTGTGTGGTTTTAAACAAATGGCTTCCGCTACTTTTATTCAAACTTGTTTTGTAATAACTATATTTTAAACTCTGATGTATCTGAGATGCGAACTTTTATGTAATATGTGATGGTGACCGCTAAACTTATTACGATCTTGGCTGGGATGTGAGTTGGTTTAAAATCCTTTGTGATTTCATAGACTACCGGGTTATACGGGCTTAAGTTTGCTAAATCGTCTGCTCAGGCGGATGATTTTCTTACTTAATTTTGTATAATTGGTCGGTTCTGTTACAGCCACCTCCTAGACGGCTTGGTGGTGGTCTCCGTCGAAGCCCGCAAGAAGCTTGTGTGGTGCTCCAGAGAAGAGCTTTGTGAGGGGCATTGTGCTCGCCATACGGGAGTCACGAAGAGCAACTCTAGTTGAGCGTGTCATTGAGCTACCCTCACTTTCGAGGTAGGTTCTTGCGGTGCCCGACGTGCGGGCTTGGCGGGTGATGCCAATTAGCCGCCGAACCACCAAGTGAACGGTCGACACAACGGGGACTAGCGTGTTGACAAACACGTGAACCTCGGGAGAAAAATCATCGTGTCAACCTTGTTCTTCCCATTGGTTTGCATCCCCGTTACACAAGCTTGCAATTACTTTCATATACATTGAGCTTGTGTTGTTGCTTTAGTAATTAGTTAGCTTGTGTATCTTGCTAATTATCTTCTTGCTTGTGTAGCATAGAAGTAGCTCCCTTGCGTGGCTAATTTGGTTTGTGTAACCTTGTTAGTCATATTGCTTAGTTTGTATAGCTAAGTATTTGCGCTCTCTAATTTGGCATTGGTTGCCTTGTTATTGAGCATTGCTAGTGAGCTTAGTTGGCTTTGTGCTTTTGCTTACTAGCATGTATAGGAGCTCCCTTGTTGCTTAAAGTACTAGTGGCATAGGTTTGTGTGACCTTACTTCTAGAATTGGTTAGGAGAGCTCTAGCTAGCCCGGCACCTTTGTTGCTTGATTAGTATCTTTGAAAGGTGCTAGAGAACATAGATAGAGGGGTGTAGTCTTAGCTAGACTAATAGTTATAATTCCACACTTATTTCGATTAGCCGACGTAATTAATTTTAGAAAAGACTATTCACCCCCCTCTAGTCCGCCATCTCGACCCTTCACCAGTCACATCGGACCGGACGCTCCCAGCGTCCGATCAATTATAGGCTGAAAACCCGAGTCTTGCTGGTTCACACCGGACGCGTCCGGTCGCTATGTCCGATCGAGTCTAGAGAGCTCCTAGAGCCACTCGACTGCGACCGAACGCATTCGGTGTGCCCGATCGGACGCGCCCCTACGTCCGGTCCTCTTTAGACCAACACCTACACCCCACGTCACCTCGATTGGACGCTAAATAGTGATTACTCACCGTCCGGTCACTGCTACGACCCAGAGTCCGATCACCTTGTCAACTCTGCCGCGCCTGGCCAGAATACCAGACATGTCCAGTATGGATATCGGACGTGTCCGGTCATGTCGAGAAGATACCAGACGCGTCCGGTCCTCACGTCGGACACGTCCGGTCACCCCGTGACCAGCGCATTCAACTTTTTTCAACTCTATCTTCTTTACCCTTGCTCAAATGTGCCAACCACCAAGTGTATCACCTTGTGCACGTGTGTTAGCATATTTTCACAAATGTTTTCAAGGGTGTTAGCACTCCGCTAGATCCTAAATGCATATGCAATAAGTTAGAGCATCTAGTGGCACTTTGATAATCATATTTCAATATGAGTTTCACCCCTCTTAATAGTACGGCTATCGATCCTAAATGTGATCACACTCGCTAAGTGTCTCGATCACTAAACCGAAAAGCTCCTATCAATTTCACCTTTGCCTTGAGCTTTTTGTTTTTCTCTTTCTCCTTTTCCAAGTCTAAGCATTTGATCATCACCATGGCATCACCATCATCATGTCATGATCTTCATTTGCTTCACCACTTGGAGTTGTGCTACCTATCTCATAATCAGTTTGATAAACTAAGTTAGCACTTATGGTTTCATTAATTCACCAAAATCAAACTATTGTTTTCACCGACACAGTGCTAGGGGCATCCCCGGCTAACGCGACCAGCACCCCGGCCACCGCTAACAACATGTAGGCGAGCTTAGCTCTGCCCCAGCCGCCGTGGGCGAGACAGGGCAGACATGGGCTCCTGCAGTTTGACGAGGCCCTTGAGCGCCGTTCTGGAAGGTGGGCGAGCTAGACGTAGGCGAGGTTGCCATTCCTTGGCGTACACCGCGGCCGCACACGACATCGTTGTCTGGGCCTAGGCATCATCTGTAGCCTGGGCCTTATCCATGGCGGCAGTGAGCTCTCCCTGCGTGGCAAGTGTGGCGCCCGCCACCTGCGTCCGTGGTGCTGCACCTGCGCAAGTGGACGCCCCACCGTGCTCTGGAAGCCACCGCGAGCACCGGTTGAGCCCATGTCTGTCCTGTCTCGCGATGCTCGGCTATAAAAGCCAGAATGCGTTCACCATGGCCACCCTCTGCATCTTTCAAAACTCACCACGAGCGAGCCTTCTCATTTCAATTCCTTGTAGCATTGTGTGATTAAGGTTGAAAGCTAGCTCCTGGAAGCAATCCCATCGAGAACGATCAAGGGTAGGTGCTGTATTGGCTGGTCCCGTCGTCGCTGTCCGCCATGACCGCAAAGCCAAGAACGTGCGTGGCTGGATTTTTCCATCCCTCTCTTGGTCATCGTCTTAGTATCCCTGACATAGGAGGCAGCTCCACCAGCGGAGGTGGCGTATGGCCGCGCCAGCCACGCCACCCGCGCGCATGGTTGCGCCCTGCCCCGTCATCCTGCACGTAGCTGCGCCCTACCCCTCCGCCCACGCCGCCCGCGCGCATGGCGTTCAGCGAGGCGCGGTGGGCCCCAAGGTGGCGCGTAGCCCGCCTCTAGGCGCAGCACAGCCGTCCTCCAGGACGCGGCGTGGCTGGCCCCCAGGCGCGGCGTGGTCGCCCCCCAGGCGTGGCGTGGCCGGACCTCAGGCGCGGCTCGCGGCCAGCTCGGGGGCGCCGTGCGGTCGTCGTCCCGCAGGGCGCGATGCGGCTCTCGGCCGGCCCCGAGAACGGTTAGCACGCGCTCGTGGTGGCACCGGAGCACTTGACGTGAGATGCAAGCAAGGCGGGCGTCCGAGGATAGGGCTCGTGCTAGCGACCAGCGCGCGGGCAGGGGTGCGCTCAGACGACGAGCGCCTTCGGTTCGGCGGCGCAAGCGAGGGCGAGGAGACGGACATGGAGACCGACCCATCGTCGGCGCCATCCCCGTCCCCATCGTCGTCCCATGCTCCTTCCGCGTCGGCTGAAGCAGCGGATGCCAGGCCTCAGCTCGCGCCACTCGTCTTGAGGAGGAAGAAGGTGTTGGAGTCGCTGACAGCTTGGCCGCACCCTGCGGAGAGAGAAAGAGGTAGAGATGAGGTTATGAGAGAAGGATATTTTAGACGTTTTTACTGGCTGGGCTCACGTGTTATGACTGGCCAACGGTAAAAATCAGACAAATGATGGACGGAATGGCTTGAAATAAATAAATAAATAAAATAAAGTGTCGGTGCGTTTTAACTTTTCAGTGCATATAGGTTTGGGGCATCTTTCCTGCTGGCACAAAGTAAAAGACTCTCTTCCCTCCGCCTGCCGCGCCGTCAAGCAACGCCACCTCCCGTCCCCATGGACACCACACCTTCCACCTCCGCCTCCGTCTCGCCGGCGGCCGCATCCGGCCCCGCCCCCTACCCGGACTCAGCTCTTGTCTCGGTTGTGGCTGACGCGCTTGTATCCGCCTCCCGCCAGCCCTCGCCGCCGCCCATGGACACCCTCCTGGCCCCGTACCTCCCGCGCCTCGCCCCCTCGCACCACCCGCAAGTGATCGCCCTGGCCGCCGCCAACCCAGCGCTCGCCTCTCCGCACACTCTCCTCGCCTACCGCAGCCTCGTCTCCCCGCCGTCCTGCCTCCCCTCCTTACTCCCGCTCCTCCCCATGCTCCCCTACCGCAGCCTCCTCTCGCTCCTCCTCGACTTCGTCCCGCTCGACCCGCTGCGCCACCTCCACCGCCACCTCCTCGCCAGCCTCCCCACGAGTGCGCTCGCAGACGCCGCGCTGTCCGCCTACGCCCGCCTACGCCTCCCCCACCTCGCCGCACAACTCCTCCACTCATTCCGCCGTCGCGGGCGCGTCCGCCCCTCCCTCCAGGCAGCCAACGCCGTGCTCTCCGCACTCGCGCGCAGTCCGTCCGCCTCGCCGCAGGCCTCTCTTGATGCCTTCCGCTCCCTCATCGCGCTGCGGCTCCACCCCAATCACTACACCTTCAACCTCCTGGTGCACACCCACTGCTCCAAGGGCACCCTCGCCGACGCCCTCTCCACGCTCTCCACAATGCAGGGTTTTGGCCTCTCCCCCGACGTCGTCACCTACAACACCCTCCTCAAGGCTCATTGTCGCAAGGGCATGCTCGGTGAGGCGCGGACGCTGCTGGCCAGGATGAAGAAGGAGGGTATTGCACCCACCAGGGCCACGTATAATACCCTCGTCTCAGCGTACGCGAGGCTTGGGTGGATCAAGCAGGCGACCAATGTCGTGGAGGCCATGACAGCATTCGGTTTCGAGCCTGACCAGTGGACATACAATGTGCTCGCCGCAGGGCTGTGCCAGGCAGGGAAGGTGGACGAGGCATTTAAGCTGAAGGATGAGATGGAGCGGCTCGGCATAGTATCGCCTGACGTAGTCACCTACAATACGCTTGTTGATGCATGCTTCAAGTGTCAGCGCTCTTCTGATGCACTGAATCTGCTCGAGGAAATGCGTGACAAAGGGGTGAAGTCAAGTTTGGTCACACATAACCTTGTTGTGAAGGGGCTCTGCAGGGAGGGGCAATTGGAAGAGGCGTTGGGGCGTCTGAAAATGATGACAGAGGAGGGATTGGCACCAGATGTGATTACATACAATACATTGATTGATGCATACTGCAAAGCCAGGAATGTTGCCAAAGCATTCGTGTTGATGGATGAGATGGTGAGGAGTGGACTCAAAATGGACACTTTCACCCTAAACACTTTGCTGTATAACCTATGCAAAGAGAAGCGTTATGAAGAGGCTGAGGAGCTCTTGCGTTCACCGCCGCAGAGGGGTTTTGTACCTGACGAAGTCAGCTATGGTACGGTGATGGCAGCCTACTTTAAGGAGAATAAACCAGAGCCTGCTCTGTGTCTGTGGGATGAAATGTTTAAGAGGAAGCTAACGCCGAGTATTTATACTTACAACACATTGATCAAAGGGCTTTGTACAATGGGGAAGTTGACAGAGGCGATTGATAAATTGAATGAGCTGATGGAGAAGGGGTTGGTACCAGACGACACCACCTACAATATCATCATTCATGCGTACTGTAAGGAAGGGGACTTGGAGAAAGGTTTCCAGTTCCACAACAAGATGCTGGAGAATTATTTTAAGCCAGATGTTGTAACCTGCAACATTTTAATGAATGGGCTTTGTCTGCATGGCAAGCTTGAGAAAGCGATGAAGCTTTTCGAGTCATGGGTAGAGAAAGGGAAGAAGGTTGATGTTATCACATATAACACCTTAATTCAAGCTTTGTGCAAAGATGGAGATGTTGATACAGCTTTGTGTTTCTTTGCTGACATGGAGGTCAGAGGCTTTCAACCTGATGCATTTACATACAACGTCGTGTTGTTTGCACTATCTGAGGCAGGGAGATCAGAGGAAGCACAGAATATGCTCCATAAATTAGATGAGAGCAGGAAATTATCTGAAAGATTTTCTTATCCTTTAATTAAATCTTCTGCGGAGGAAGTGGAGACTGGGAAGGACCCAGAGGTTAAATCTGACAGTGAATCTGGTGGGAATGCAAAAGGTGGTGATCAGGAGAGCTATAATAAATCTGTAAAGGAACTCTGCATTGGTGGGCAACTGAAAGAAGCTAAGGCTGTTTTGGATGAGATGATGCAAAAGGGCATGTCTGTTGACAGTTCAACCTATATCACTTTGATGGAAGGCCTTATCAAAAGGCAAAAGAGGCAAACACATGCAGCTGGATAGGATATGATGGGTTTTGCTGCTGTGGTATGTGACATTGCCCATGGTTTTGCCATAACTTATCAGTTGGTCATAAACTGACTAGGCATATTAGCTGGTCCTTGGATTATATTAAATGTAAGAATAATAGTAGCAACAATTCGAATTTGGAATTTTGCTAGAATTTAGCATGCTCCTCAAAATATATTCTTTAAACACTTCTCACGTGACGTTGTAACATTGAGGGCTATTTAATAAAATCTGTTCAAAGTGTGGTATGTTGTCTTTACCGGTTTTCCTTTCTGCTATTAACGCAGAGGGTGATGCTAGCCTTTCTAGCAAGAGAAATGAAGATCATTCTGAACAGGTCCAGTCGGTGTGGATAGAGCATATGAATGACAAACCATTGTGATTTGTGACCAACCAGGTAAGTTTTTTGTTATTCTCACCTCCTGTTCTTGAACTTTCATTTACCTTCATTTTGCCAAGCTCTTTTTATGAAAACTTGCTTACTAGTTGTAACCAGGGTTTCCTTTTTCGGTCGAAATTCCCGGAAATTTCTGTTCTATCAGTGGGGCCGATAAAACTAGCTATCTGCCAAATTTTCCAGGCTTTTCCTTGCTCCCACTCAGATGGCCCAAATTCAACCGCACAACGGTCCAATAGCGCCTATAGCTCCTCCCAGCCCACCAAAACCCTAGAAATCCAATTCATTTCCCAATCTTTCCCCTCTCACTGGCTACAGCCACACTCATGGCGGCGCCGCCGCCATAGCCACGAGCCCCCACCTCCAACTTCTCTGGCTTCGTTTCCTGATAGAACTCAGGTAGGTCTCTGGCGAGCATCATGGGGAGTGTCTCCGCTGCCGGTCCCAGCGTTGAGATGTTGCCCTGTAGCCCGTCGCTTGTCTGCGCCAGCCCATTCCACATTGGTGGAGCGCAACGTATGTCTCCATACTCTTCAACAGCTTCACTTTCAGCACACACGGCCAGAAGCGTATTCAGTGGATGCAGCGCGACGTACGGGTGTATGGCTTCACGCCTTCAGCAGTTCAGCACTCCAGTGTTTGGTATGTTTTCTCTTTTCTACTTAAGGAAACTTTCTTGCCAGCAATAGATGATAGATGGTAGAGAAGTGCAGTGGTGGTTTGCTAACTGAATAATTAGTGCTGAATCATTCTAGGATGTTGTTTGAGTACAAAATAGTTTCTTTTATTTGTTCAACTTGCTGGATTAGAGACTAGTAGACTTAACTGGAAGCGTGTATCAACCTGCATTTTTGTACAGAATGACTACTCTTGTATAAAATGAAATTCATTTTGGGAATTTTGATACAGCATGTTTCAATCCTAATTGGCAGACAAATCCTAGGAGAGATGGCATTCCATGGCAGTGGCAAGGGGAAAGGGAAAGCTGTAGCTGAAAGCAGCGGCGAGCCGTCCAGTGTGGCCTGTGGGTCATCTAACACATATGTGGTTACTACTGGAGGTCTGTTTGTGTAACAAAATACCTAATTTATTTTTGTTTCATGTTTCATCCATTTGAATTGTTCTGCTCTAACGATGGATCACGCTGTTTTTTTAGGGAGGCAGATACAATTGAAAGGAGCAATTGAGGATACATGGAGCCATGGGACACCGTGCGGTAAAAATGGCTTCAAGTGTGGCTACTGTTCTGTAGGCCAGCAAAGTGGAGGGTGGACCTGCCTAACGCAGCATTTGTGTGGATTACCCGGTAATGTGAAGTCATGTTCCCATGTGCCACCTAATGTTAAGAACATATTGCTGAAACAAGTAGCATTAGCGAAGCAAAAGAAGAGGGATGTTAGGGAAACTTGTCTTGAGAAGGCACTCATGGAGCATGATTACAGAACCGCTTTGGCTAGCCTTGACGAAGAGTCACAGTATGAGTCTATGAGAATGAGATGGCAGTGCAAGAGTCACTAATGGATATTGGCTTAACTCCTAATAGTAGGGCAAGTGGTAGTGGTATTTGTCAGGCAACCAGTCTAGGTGGGTCAAGTGGCAGCCCTCTGTTTCACATGGGAAGTGCCACTAGTACTGGGGTTTCAAATCTAGGCAAAGCAGCAGTGGGAGGAGTAGGTCTGCTACCTTAGGCAAGGCAAGTGGCATTGGCAGTGGGCTGCTGCCTCCAGTAGACAAAGCTCGCTTCACAGTTTCTACCAGAACCTAAGTTCATCAAAAGCTCCCTTTAATATAGACTTGGCACGTAGTAAGGCACCATCACAGCCTCGAATTGACATTATGCTTAGTTTAGATTCCAAGCTTAAGCTTGGTTGGTCTAAGTTTTTCCATGCCAATGATATTCCTGGAAGGAAAGCTGACTGCCTCTACTTTCAATCGGCAGTTAAATTGAGTCAACAACTTAGGGAAGTGCTTATCCCGAAAGGAAAAGAAATAGATGGTCCATTGGTAGAACAGAATTTTAATGACTTGAAAGCTCACATGGAGTCTTTTAGGGAAGATTGGGATCGATTTGGAGTTACCCCCATGTGTGATTCATGGACAAGCACTAGCATGATGTGTATTATTAACTTTATGATCTTTTGTGATGGCCACATGTTCTTTCACAAGACCGTGAATGCAACTGGTGAGGTCCAAAATGCAGAATTCATTTATGGTTGTATTAGTAAGGTTGTTGAGGATGAGATTGGTTCCAAGTGTATCATTCAAATTGTGATGGATAATGGTTGCAATTACAAGAGAGCATGCAAAATGCTCATTGCTAAGCATCTACATATTACATGGCAGCCATCTGCTGCACATACTATAAATTTGATGCTGAAGGACATAGGGCGATTTAATGAGGTTGAGCATGTAGTGAAGAGTGCAAAGCGCATAAGTAATTTCTTCTATAACAATAACAGATTTCATGCTATGATGAGAGAGAAGATTGGTGGAGAGCTGATCCGGTGGAATGCCACTAGATTTGGCACGGCGTTCTTGTGCTTGCAGAGTTTTTTTGATAGGCAGGATGAGTTCAAGGCATGGATGGTATGTCCTGAGTGGAAAAACAGTGAATAGAGAAATGAGCCAGACCATGAATTTGCATATGATTGCTTGACAAATAGGGTGTGGTGGGAAAAGATGGAATTGGTGTTGGACCACTTTTCTGTGTTCTCTGCTATGCTGATCAACAAAGGAATGGTACTGTATCTGGCTTCCTTCCAAAGATGATACATGCATATAATGAGAATAAGTGGTAAATTAAAAAATGGTAAACATGCTAAAGAAGATCTTCATAAGAGGGTAGCTGAAGTAATCAGTAAAAGAGTTCGATAGCTTCTCAATGAAACACTTATTCATGCAGGTAACAACCATGGACTGATCTGAAATTTTTGTTCAATTAATGTTTCTTTGCATCCATTCTAAATTTCTAATGTTGCTTTCAGTTCATATGTATCTAACATTACTGATTTCTTTGCCTTTGTAGCTGCTGCACTTGATCCTCAAGAATCATACAGGTCAAACCTTGCAAAAAAAGTCAACTTCCCAATTTGCTGTAACCATGGCAATCAAACTCAACGTCAGAAGCAGCAGCTGCGATTGATCAATTTTCTCGGTTCATTGAAAAGAGATTGTTATTTGGAGATACAGAAGCTCGGTGGTCAGCACTAAATGGCAAAACCAGCGCAGGTATTGATCTGCTGTTACTCCTGTGTGTAACAGTAGTTACTACCATGACTATATGGGACATGTAGTATTTTATTTTATTTTGAGATGGAGACATGTAGTTATTTTTACTGCCTTACTGGAGATAATTAACTCTGATAGTTTGTGAATATAGACAATGTTGCTACACGGTTGGCTCTGATAGTTTGTAGACTCAACATCAGTCTTAGATAGCTATTTTGTTATCTGAAAATCAATTTTTTCATTTGTTCTTTTTTTAGAAAGAAATAAATACTTTGCCATCTGCATTCATTTTAAATTGTGTATAGATATTGCCATTTCCGAATTTTTTATTAATGTCACTCTCCACTTATCTAAGGCCTAGCACTGTACAACTGAAAGTTTCTTTAGTAATGAGTTCCTAATTTACATGCATGATACTAAAAAGAAAAAAAAGCATTTAGCTCATTATGGACCTTTTGTTTTTCCTCTACAGTTCGCTTATTGAAACCAGGACAATGCTTTTTAGAGAAGCTTGGTGGCAAGCAGACTACTCTCTTAGCCCTGCTTCCGATGTTGCAGGATGTATGCATGACTAGTTGGCCGTTCATCGCCGATTTGGTTAGCAGCACTTTTGATACCCCTTGGGCATTGGCCCTGTATGTAACACTGCTTCCTGTAATACTGCTTTAGGTTTACATAGGTTGCTGATTCTTTGTGGTTAGAGAGTTAAATTTTTTAACTTATTGTGTTTGGTACTCACTGTAATTTCACTGTTCCCATTTTACTCACAGTTGAAATCCTCGTTTCAATCTGTGTTTGCTGCCATTTGCTGAGACATATGGAAGACGCGAAATTCTGTGTGCTTTGAAGGCAAAATTGTGACAAATCCTGCTACTATTATTTGTTATGCGTGTTCGTTCATGGGTTACTGGGCAGGCTTATTCCTGGGAGCGTACAGAGAAGCTTTAGAAGCGGGTGTCAACACCATGCTGGCGATAGCGGTGAAGCTGACGTCAAAAAAGAAGGCGAAGCAAGATCAAGCGCTGCTGAGGGATGACCAGAGCGACGATCAAGATGCTTGAAGTCTTTGCGGCGACACGAGACCAGTGTCCGATGGCTGCATGGTTGTGATGTTACCTTTTAAACTGCTTTTGTCAGTTATGGGTCTTAAGGGCGTGTGGCCCCTTCTTGCTGGTCGTAGCTGGACGTTTTTTTTCTACTTAGTTTCGCGTCTGAGGCAGGCGCCCTGGCTGGGTAGTAGCTGTTATTTTCTGTATTGATCTTGCTCTGCCCTGTAAACTCTTAAAACTGCTGTATTTCCGTTGATTTCAATGGGAATTGGGAAGGTTCCTCGCGTCAAAAAAAAAAAAAAAAAAAAAAAAAAAATCTGTGTTACCACATGGAATTTTGCACTTCAACGGGTCGTATCCACCCGCTGCCGCCTGCAATAACAATACGTACAGAATCAGTTTAGTCTCCTGGTGTTTCTCCACCTGCCAAATTTCAATCTGCAACCAGCCGTTCTGATGCTGCATATCTTGTTACTCTGTAGTATAAAATTGTCTTGTTGCAAGCATCAAAAGCGCAACCTAGCTAAAATTCCTGCAGAAAGAACAACTAGGAATTGCAACAGGAACAAGCATGTCTGGTCCAACTGTGCAAGTGCCGATACAGTACAAACGCTAGTATCGAACGAAATCAGCATACTACATTTTGATTCCTAAACAAGGATGAATAGTCTGTTTGGTAGAAAGATGCGTTTCACATTTTCATTCCTCATGGAGAAGGGAGCCAAGCATAGGACACTGCCGTCTCCATCCTGCGCCGGCGCTGGTTGCTCCTGCTCGATCCATGCAAGGGGAAGGTTCCCGCTGTAAGCTCCTGCTCGTCCCCTACTCCCCTGTACGTTCCGTTGGTTGCGCATTGCTGGCCGCTTCCCGGCTAAGTTATACTTATTATATACAACGTTCTTGTGACTTGTGAGTATTCCAATTCTGTCAGTCAATGAATCTACGGTGAGTGGCGCCTCGTTGGCGAGGTGGGGTTGCCATCATATCATCTGGATAGATGGTGACATGTTTTCCTACTTGGAAGCTATATTCTGTGTAAAAAAAGCCAGGAGCCATCCTCGAGCATCTTGAGGACTTGTGGTAGGCGGCGTCACCTCTGTTTATTCTTATGGTAAAAGGTCATCCCTGTTTATTCATATGAACTGGAAAAGATACATGTTATTTTGGACTTGAGGATGCTCTTGACTGTTGCTGAGGAAAGATTCTGTTATATATGAAGAGCATATACACTGGGCAGCATGCATGCAGGAGCCACTAACTGCCAAGCTCTGAACTTCCTAGTCTACGTTTTCGTCAGTATGACGCTCTTTCTAGAGATTGATTTGAAAATGAACAAAAAGACAAACTAAAAAAAAATAGATATTGCATAGTCACATCAAGTACTGTTTGTTTCATTTTCAAACTGAGCATCAAGTTTGGCATGTATGTTTACCCAAGCAAGGTAGGCAAAAGAGATGAAGAATATTCACCTTTTTTCACTTATTTGCCCTCCAAGGAACGGTAAGTGGCGATGGACAGGCCTCAGTCGGACCCTCATTTCTTCGCTGCACGCCTGCACTGCACTCATCAGTGTTTCATTCTTTGTCCTTTTACGGTTTACGCCCCCAGGCAGTTTGATGCCATCTATGGTCACGAGTCACGAGTCACGAGTTCTCTTGCACGAGCGAAAAGCTAGTCGTATAAGTTAAAACTGCGGGCCGATCCTGAATATGACCCCCAACATTCACATGATGATGGCGGTTCTTTCCTCCTTGGCAAATTAGAGAAGTTTTGGGCGATCGCCCGTGCACAGGTAAAGAGAAGCTTGTGGGGTTCAGCTTCGACTTTTGGTGTATACGGCCATCGCATGGTGGAGGAACCAGGATCTGTTCCGAATCACTGGTGTACCACATGTTTAATTTTTTTTTATTTTCGTACATACAAAAATATATAAAGAAATAAAAAGAAACTTACATGAACTCCTTGGGCCCTTTGAGCTGCCAGTTGCCAAAGCCGGCTCTGTTTCACATGCATGCATCCAACAATGAGCCACTGCACAGCCGGCTCCGGTAGCTAGCACAATTTTTTTTAAACATTTTTTTAAACTAATTTTAAATTTAACACTGTTTTTTTAAACTAACACTTTTGGCCGCGCCTATTGTCATGGCGCGGCGAAACGCCTGTGCCGCGCCATGCATGGTGGCGCGGCAGGAGGCTGACGTGGCGAAGACCGGGGCCGCTAACCGGTGACATGGCAGGGTCTGCCGCGCCACTGATCTTGGCGCGGCAGTGACTTGCCACGGCGCATGGTGCGGCAGGATCAGATAAATATCGCCCGCGAGCCGCCCCTGCCCCCGAGCCGCCCGCTATGCCTCCTGCCTGCCGCCCCTGCCCGCAGCGCCTGTCGCCGCCGTGCCTGCACGCCGACCACCGTGCCTGCCTGCCCGCCCGGCCGGTCGCACGCTGCGCAGAGCCCCGCTAGCCGCCCGCCCGCGCCGCACGCTCCCGCCCACTCCGGTCGCGCCACGAACGCCGACGCGTCACGGCCGCCGGCCGTCCGCTCATATCAAGGTAGGCTCTCTCGATTTCATGTTATTATGATTGTTATTTTAGTTAGGGTTAGTGATTTAGGAGAGTTAGGTTAGTGAATTTGTTAGTGATTTATAATTTGTTAGGATAGTGATTTAGAATTTGTTAGTGATTTAGGATATTTAAGGTTTGGTTAGGTAGTTAGGGTTTAGGATACTGTTAGTTAGGATTTTGGGTTTAGGTTAGGTAGTTTTGGTTAGGTAGTTAGGGTTTAGGTTACTGTTAGTTAGGAATTTAGATTTAGGGATTGATTGTCGGTACTTAGTAGTGCGTGATACGGCGATTTGGATGACTCGATGAAATTTTGTCAAATGCTTATTTTTCTAGTGAAGTTGTTTAATATGTCTGTTAATGTTACTTTGAATATATACATTTGCTTTTATATTGTGTTCGTATTGCATAACAAGTAGTTCAAATTTTACAATGCTACATAATGTTAATTTGAATATTGTTAATTTGAATACTCTAACCCTTTGTTTATCAATTTGTAACAGGATGGCCCTTCCCACGCAGCACCCGTTGTATCCCATTCTTGAGGTGGAGTACGACGACCAGCACCGAGCACATATCTTGAGTGACACCGACGCACAGGTGGTCTTGCCTACTTTGAGGCCCCGCACGCACACCGGGGCGCATCAGTGGGACGAGCGTTACACGTCGTATATACGGCGTGCTGACTTCCTCGAGCTTGTTCGTGTTGTCAACTACGGTCTTCCGCCCCGTGATCCAGCACTACTTACTGCAGCTGTAGACAGGTGCGAGTGCCTTCTTTGTACGTAAACATTCTTATAACAAATTTGAGTCAACTAACAGTCGTTCTATTCTTATAATAGGTGGAGGCCTGAGACCCACGCGTTCCACCTACCTTACGGTGAGATGACCTTGACCATGCAGGACGTGAAGGCTATCTTTGACCTTCGGTTGGAAGGACTTCCAGTAATGGGTATAGTTAACAACGATCACTGGAGGGAGCTGGTGGCTCAGTTCACTGGCTTTCTTCCACCGGACGACGAGGTTTCAAAGAAAAATAAGTGAGCAATTCAAGCATATTTAATACTTGCATTACTTTCCTGTAGCCATTGGGTCTTATTTTCTTTGGTGAATTTCAGGAAAAGTTCTGGAGTTTCGTCGTCCTGGATCACAGAGCACTTTGATTACTTGGAACCACAGGCTGAGGAGGCTCAGATCGATAGGTTCGCTAGAGTGTGGCTCTAGCACTTCCTTGGTGCTTTTCTCTTTCCAGACGTCTCGGGCAACACCATCAGCTGGATCTTCCTTAACATACTACGCCAGCCGTGGAAGAACATAGCGACGTACAACTGTGGCAGCGCAGTCCTCGTATGGACGTATCGGTAGCTATGCGTTGCCTGTTGTCGCACCTCAGGGTATGCGAACCTTGGGGGTTGCTCCTATCTACCCCAGGTTTAGTATTGGGAACGAAGACCCGTTGGGAGGCCCCTTAATACTGGTTTACCGATAATTACTTCGGTTCACTATATTCTTTAAGACAGTTACATATGATGATATTATTAATGGCTAATTTATTATCGTATTCAATGCAGCAATGGAACAGGCATGATACACTTCCTACAGCTCTGTATATCTAGACGGAAGTAGAATTAGTTAGAGGGAATATGAGGCACAAGTACAGGGAGTACACGGACGGTCTCGACGTCTTGACATAGCACCAGGTTACGCTCTCTTTACTATCATACATGTGTCTTGTTCGATGTACACTATATCACAACCTAACTCAATTACAAAATATTCAGGTGCATCGGTGTCCTTGGGATGCTCCGAAGCTCCAGTACTATCTTAGTTCTATCACTAGGGACGAGTCAGATGAGTATCACGGCAACGTCCCTCTTATTTTCTTCCACGTGGTCGAGATTCACTTGCCCATCAGGGTCTGCAGACAGTTTGGAAGAATGACAAGCTACCCACCACCGCTTTACTCCACCAACCAAACATTGTACGGGTGCATTATCGATTAATAACAAAGCTGCAATTTAGAGGTGTGTGTGGTACAACTAACATCGTTTTGTTACAGGTATGACCGCAGGAAGAGGTACAAGACCAAGGATTGTCGCGTGACACATCCACTTGTGGGAGACCAGGGAACGGCAGCCAGTCCATGCGGGTCCTCCACACGACCAACACACCTTCGAGAGTACCTGCGGTGGCTTCACAGGTCTATGAGGACACATATCAAGCCCCCGTATACTGAGGAGGCGATTGACGAGGACTCGGAGGAAGATGTGATCAAAGATGTGTACGACGTTGCCACTAGGGAGGACACACAGCTATAGCGAGCCCCGCTTCAAAGATACGTGGTAAGATACTTGAATGGTACAATTTGTTATCCTTTTGGTATTAAGTATGTGTACTAAAACTATTCAACTACGTTTCTGTACCCAGGCGACACAATTGTCAAGAATGTTCAACGAAGCAGCGTTCCGGCTTCACGAGTCTAGAGGGCAGGGGCCAGGCGTTCCCGAGGCTTTTGTGGAGGTAAACATAAACTTATCCGTTCCGAAAATATTTTTTAGTGTATATACGTTTGGAAAATGCACTACCTTTAACGTCTATTTATGTAGAAGGTGAAGAAGAGCTGCAGGAAGCTAGCTCAGAAGCTGAGCTGCATGGACACTCCTTATGTGGAACCGTCACTCCCGGCGCGGTCGGGTGGCACGTCTTCAGCCTCTTTAAGGACACCAGCCGACTCTTCTCAGCCGGTGACAGGTGCCACTTCCGCAGTGCGTACACCACCACATCATAGCGCAGGGAAGGACCCTGCAACCGAGGACGACGACCCCCCGGGCTTCCGCAGATAGCACGACTAGTGGGACGATTGGCCGCAGGACGAGATCGGCATGTCTCAGCTAGGTGGTGCCCTGTTTGGTACCAAAGGAGCCTCACATGTACTAACAAAGGTAGTTTCTTTAATTACGTAGGCTCCATGAACAAATGATCATAAAGATTATAAGTAATCGTGCATATCATATACTTACAGGGTACGAGCCGTACGCACCGGCGACGCGACCACACCGACGTTGGCTACACTCCCAATGTGTTGTCAACAAATCCGAAGAGACAGAGGTGTCTGAGGTATCCTTACATTCCTGGGTCTTAGTTTATTAGGTCGAACGAATATTGGCGTCCGAAACTTGCAGGCTTAGTTGGTTATGTTATGTCGAACTTATGTCAAACCAATGAAAATTTTATGTGGCAGCTTATCAACTTGCGCACGGACTGCATTTATTTGCTTCATATTCGTTTCAATGCGTCGCGGCAGCACTGTCGGCGAGATTAAGTAGCAACTAGTTTGGGAACCGGCAGTCCTGGCGTATCTCGACGCCGGTGGCTGTCGTCTTGCGCGAGGGGTCGAGGAAGCCAGGGTCCATGGTCGCGTCGCTGCCGATCCTACAATATGGGACAAAAAACCAAAAAAATAAGTGATTCGTTTTTAGCCCTTATAAAAAGAAAACGGATTTTTGAACCTCTTTCACGCTCATGTCCCGTCGAGGTACTGCAGAAAAAAGAACCGTAAAATCCGATCCAATTTTTCGTAATCGATTAGTTAACATGGTGGTTAACCGTATTATGAAAGACGGAAAAAAATAATTGGCTTATCAAATTCTCTATCGAGCCGTGAAAAAGATTCAACAAAAGACAGAAACAAATCTACTGTTGGTTTTACGTCAAGCAATACGTAGAGTAACTCTCACTATCGACGCGGAAAGTTTTAATTAAACCGTCCAGGTACTGTCGCGCCATGCGCCGTGGCGCGTCACTGCCGCGGCAGACCCTGCCACGTCACCTGTCAGCGGCCCCGGTCTTCGCCACGTCAGCCTCCTACCGTGCCACCATGCATGGCGCGGCATGGCAATAGGCGCGACTAAAAGTGTTAGAGTTTTGAAGAAAAAAATAGTGTTAGATTTAAAATTAGTTTAGAAAAAGTGTTAAAAATAAAAAAATCCTAGCACACAACGATTCTGCCAATTAATTCTCCGAATCTGACGTCGGTTGTTCATGCGCTGCAGATTACTGAAACCAGTATCAGTATCCCAAATGCATGGCCTCCAGAAGATACGTTACACCGAACCTGTTACTAGGAGAAGTTCAGTCGCTGAGAACCATGCATGCAATGGGATGACTCCAGGTGAAGTTCAGTCGCTGAGAACCAATGGCTCCGGCCAGGAGAAGTTCAGAATGCGTCGCCGTTTCAGTCGGTGAACCAGTGCACAGACGAGAGGACCGTTCGTGCTCGTGCGTGCCGGCCGGGTCACCTTGCTTGCATTTGCAGAGGATACCAAACACCCTCAGGTCTCGTACCGTCTGCCGAGCCACGGCCACCACAGTTGCGAATAGAATATGGCGAGGACGGACGGCGGCAAGTGTGTGTGTGTGTGCCGCGGCGAATGAAGTCAAAGCCCGGGCGGCGCACTCACTCTTTGGCTGGCCCTCGCGGGAAGCTCTCCTGTGGGCGTAGGTGACCGCGGCCGGCAAGCAACTGCCAACGTATATCCCACGGCCGCTCGCGGGGGTGTTCGCCGCCCGTCCCGCCGTCGCCTATAAATGGGGAGGCCACGCAAAGGTCATGTCATTCCGTGGTCCCGAACCGCACTCTCTTCACCTGAGCACAGGCACGCACAACAACCTCGGAGTAGCTAACAGGCCCGCTGGGTCCGCCGTCTTCTTCCTCACCCTTCTTCACCTGAGCACAACAACCACCTTGGCTTCTGAACGCAGGGTACTGCTGCACCTACACCTGCACCATTGTCCATTGCTAGAGCTCTGTTGCTCTGTACAACTACCATGCATGTCGCCGCCATTGCCTAGACAGGCGCGTTATTGATGGTTGGTTGCTTTGCTGCAGATTGAGTGCCGCTTGCCGAGACAAGATGACGACCAAAGTTAACGGTCTGATGGATAAACTGGCCTTCTGGCTCGGATGGATTGCTCTCCTGCAAGGTAAGGGTACTCCTAGAAGCCTCTGGTTCATGCCTCACTGCGCTGCCATTGCATTCTCTGAGAAACTTGGCCTGTAACTGACATTGCTGCTTGCTGGTTCGTTCTCCGTCTGTGCAGGCTGCATGGTGAAATCTCTTCCATACGATTACTCTGCAAGCATCGAGGCAAGTCCCTGCTCATGTGTGCATGTGTGATGTGTCAGTATTGCTTTCGCAGTTTCAGCTGCCCATTACCCATCTGGGTAGGACACATTCGTGGTCCAGCAGAAGCTTCACTGGCCGGCATTCTAGCTTAGTTTCGCAAAATAATATAATCATTGCCAATTGGCTGCCTTTGTCACGGGCTGCACGATAATCCACCGCACGCAATTCGTTCCTGTTGTGAGCTAACTACTACTACTTAAGATGGAATTCCCATCGTCCCTACGTACGTTATTATATGCTTTTCAGTGCCATGCACGACAGCGGCGCCGGCGCCGGCGTAGTAGCTGTGGTCCGTCGACGTCGAGTGTGTGTTTACATGTCATATAAACCACGCCAAGCTCGACAAAAAGGACAGCATTTTAGACTCCACTCTCCCAAATTTAAAAGACTAAATTAGTTTGGTCCACGTGGCATGCTGCACAAGTAAGCTACTAAACCATTGTTAGAGCGATGGATTGTCTGATAATCTCAGGTACACGCATGCGTGTTTCTTGCTATACAGCAAAGCAAAGCATCTGCCTATTGCCAAGATCAAAGGAACATGCCTTCGTTAAGGATTCCGATGGGAAACTTGCAGCTGCATCCGCCAAATTCAAATTGATCGATTAAAATTTAAAATTTAACGGGAAAAATTTATTGATGGCCGCGTGGTGCAGTGCTTGCCGGAGCCGCTGGAGCCGCAGTACGGCGGCGGCATCCTCCGTAACGCCGACTTCAGCGCGGGCCTCCGGGGCTGGTCCACCTTCGGCTACGGCAGCATCGCGGAGAGCACGTCGGCGGCGGGCAACGGGTTCGCCGTCGCGCTCAACCGGACGCGGGCGTACCAGAGCGTCAGCCAGAAGGTGTACCTGCAGGGCGACACGCACTACACCCTCTCCGGTACGATGGATCGATCGGCCTCGTCGCGTGTGCTTTGCGATTTCTTTCGACTGAGACTGATCAGCTCCGTCGTTGGTTACAGCGTGGTTGCAGGTCAGCGACGCAAGCGCCGACGTGCGGGCCGTCGTCAAGACCGTCGGTGACTTCGTCCACGCCGGCGGCGTCGTCGCCAAGGCCGGGTGCTGGTCCATGCTCAAGGGCGGTCTCACCGCCGCGTCTTCGGGTCCGGCCGAGCTCTACTTCGAGGTAGGAATCAGAACCAGTAATAAGGTTCATTAATTGGTTGTTGGCCTCGCAAATTTTACACGGTGTGAGAGCGAGTGAGACCGATCGATATGAGATTGTGCGTCCGTACGTGCAGAGCAACGCTACGGTGGACCTGTGGGTGGACAGCGTGTCGCTGAAGCCCTTCTCCAAGGACGAGTGGACGGCGCACCGCGCCCAGTCCGTGGTGGTGGCGCGCAAGAAGACGGTGAGGCTTCAGGCGACGGACTCCGCCGGGAAGCCGCTGGAGGGCGCGGCGGTGTCCCTGGACGCGGTCCGGATCAACTTCCCGCTGGGCGCGGCCGTGAGCCGGTACATCCTCACCAACTCGGCGTACCAGACGTGGTTCGCCTCCCGCTTCGCGGTGGCCACCTTCGAGAACGAGATGAAGTGGTACAGCACGGAGCCGGCGCCCGGGCGCGAGGACTACACGGTCCCAGACGCCATGATGGCGTTCGCCAAGTCCAACGGCATCGCCGTGCGTGGCCACAACGTGTTCTGGGACCAGCCCAGCCAGCAGCCCGGGTGGGTGCAGTCGCTTCCATACCCGCAGCTGCTGGCGGCGGCGTCGCGGCGGATCCGCTCCGTCGTGTCGCGCTACGCCGGGCAGGTCATCGGCTGGGACGTGGTCAACGAGAACCTGCACTTCAACTTCTACGAGGGCCGCTTCGGCTGGGACGCGTCCACCGCCTTCTACGCCGCTGCGCGCCTGCTGGACGCCGGCTCCGCGCTCATGTTCATGAACGAGTACAACACGCTGGAGCAGCCGGGCGACATGGCCGCGCTGCCGGCCAGGTACCTGCAGCGCCTGCAGCAGATCATCGCCGCCTACCCGGAGAACGGCGCCGGCATGGCCATCGGCCTCGAGGGCCACTTCACCAACCCAAACATCCCCTACATGCGCGCCGCCCTCGACACCCTCGCCCAGGCCGGCATCCCCGTCTGGCTCACCGAGGTCGACGTCGCCCCAGGCCCCTCGCAGGCGCAGCACCTGGAGGAGGTGCTGCGGGAGGCGTACGCGCACCCGGCGGTGCAGGGGATCGTCATCTGGTCGGCGTGGCGGCCGCAGGGGTGCTACGTCATGTGCCTCACCGACAACAACTTCAAGAACCTGCCGCAGGGGGACGTCGTGGACCGCCTCATCGCCGAGTGGCGCGCGACACCGGGGGCCGGCGCCACGGACGCGCAGGGCTACTTCGAGGCCGAGCTCGTCCACGGCGAGTATAAGGTCACCGTCAGCCACCCGGCGCTCAACAGCTCCATCTCCCGAAGCGTCAAGGTGGAGCTGGGCACAGGGAGTGAGCACTACTTCATTGACATGCAGGTCTAGACCAGCCGGATTATTCTTCAGTTGCTAGGTGTAATGTAAGATTTCAGTCAGGCTCTGGATCATTACCGGTTAATTACCTGCTGTCGGTCAGAACTGTGAAAGCTTAGAAGCTTAGTCATTCGTGTGTATCAGTTTTCACTTTTCACCTTGGAAAATTGCAACGGAAGGCAAAGGAAAAGAACATTTTTAATACTGCTCTCCAAGATTCCAAAGTAAAATGTTCCATGCTTCAGCTTATCATTCCTTTCCCTTTTTTTTTTCATAAAGCTTATCCCCCCTTTGGCTTTGGCTTCAGGTCAACGTTAACTGCCCCTCTCGCCATTTTGATGCTTATTTTTTCTTATATATGCGTTTCTTATATGCAACAAAACAAATCTACATCACTCTGCTATTCTACTCGACATCACGTCACAAGAATAAGTTCAAAGACGTAAACTGAAAACCACAAACAACGACATGTACGTACTCTGATAAATATGGAGCTAGGCTTTTGTCTCATTGGGTAGAACATTTTGTGCTCTATTGCAAAGATCTCCATCGGAGCAATTAATTTTTCAACCATAATTAGCTAGAATGATTAGTGACAGAACAGAAGAAAAGTAGCACCCCAATAAAAGTAAAAAGGGACAAAACTCCTAATTATCCCTAAAGAAATTCCACAGAGAGTTTATTCTTTGAGATGCCATCATCCCAATTCCCAACTCACGATTATGACCTCTGTTAGTTTTAGTAAGTCACGTAACCAACGAGTTGACGTCATCTAGAAGCCAACAAGCAGAATTATGGGCGAAGTACAGGCATAAAAAATGTCATATTTTCGTCCACAGCACATCCAAAGTCCCAAAATGAGTTGCATTATTTGCTACAAAACAAACCCATGTCACACTCTACACAGTTTAAATGATGTGAACTCTGTTATTCTACTCAACATAGCATTCGCATTACAACAGTAAGTTTGAAGATGAAAGAGAAAAAGCACAAACAGCAATAAAAGCTCTGATATACATCACTAATTAAACAGGAGATACTATGGATAAGAAAGCAACTCTTTGATCGTGACAACTTTCTTAAAGCACCAAGTCGTCACGAAGCTTCAACAAAGCCGAACTTGCCAAGCACTGCTGCTGTTTCCTTCCTTGAGCTGCAATTTTGCACTTGGTGTCAAAGATTATTTTTTCTAAGCATTGTGGTAGAAACAATTTCATGCTTCCATCGCTCAATTTGATGAGAACATTTCATTAAAGTTTTGAGGAATTGATACAACTAGTACCGCTTACCTTCCATCTCTCAATATCTTGTAAAATCCTGGTGTTATTAGATCAACAATTGTTGAACCAGCACGCCCAGAAGGAAGTACTCCACCATCAAAGACATATGAACAATGTGGCCATAAACCCTCAAAATCTTTGACACAGACACTACTAGGCTGTCCGCTTAAGTTGGCGCTTGTAAGTGCAAGTGCACTTCCAGCACCATGAGCAATGGATCGTATGAAATCCAGATCCGGCACACGAACTCCAATGCTATCCAAGCCAGGATTAAGTGATGTCTCTAATATGCTGTTTTCACCTAAATGTAAACAAATGAATAGTATGATCAATGCCTGAGCTTGCTTAAGATAGATGCTACATAAAACTAAGGAACACAGTGTGGTAACTGCACCTCGTTTTAGAACAACAGTGACAGGCCCAGGAAGTAGACTATCAAGCAAGCCATGTGGCAAGTGGTCCACTAAAGCAAACCGTGATATGTCTGAGACATCAGCAACACAAATTGCCAGAGGCCGTGTTTGTATGCGCCCTTTGATCTCATAAATACGATTAACTGCTCCCGCAGAGCTGTCATGAAGAGTGTTTTAAGAAACCAAACCAATAAAGAATAAAAAAAATGAAACACAGCCAATGAAACTCCTAAATGAAATTCTCTTCTTCAAACTTCAAAGGATGAATCAGTACTAATTTCTAGCTGGGGATGAAAGCAGAATCGAAAACTAACTAAAAGAGAAATATGAAATATTTGTGTATGTTTCCTCTCACTTATTTTTATGGGTACAGATTCCTCATTACTTGATCCTGCAATTATTACAAAAGAACCTAATATTGCTGTATAGCTGTATTGTGTCCTAATATGGGGCAAGTCATATATGCATTAAAGTTCCTATGACACTAGGGGGAAGAAAACACTAACCAGGCATCACACGCAAACCCGTATATGGTATCAGTGGGCACCGCAATCACTTCTCCTCTGTTGATTGCATCAGTTGCTTTCAAGACATGATCTTTTATTGCTGGGAAAATGTTTTCTGCTGTGGCATCTATTCTGTGAGCTGTGCTTTCTGACACCCTAACTGAGCAGGATACTTGAGACTTCGTCTCATATTGAGAGGGTAATCTGCTTACCTTAACAAAGCTGAACATAGAAATGTGTCATCATGTCATTATGCCATGTAGTAATGCCGATAAAAGAAACAAATAGTTCTCCAGTGCACAAAAAAAGAATCTCCATGAAAAACATAATTCTCAAGCAAATAATTTTCATGGAATACTTTATTCCAGTAGCAATACATGACATAATTTGGAAACTGAGGTTGAAGTTCATCATGCCCACAATTTTCTCAGTACTGTTTGTGTCTGCAGTTCACTGGCAAACCAAGAAACCTAAGATCCCAATTTTCTCGTGACTAAAGAATACACAGAATATCAATTAGCAGACCCAATCTATACTAATGATATGAAGTTGGTAGCATGGGGTAACAACAAGCTCAATCAGAACAAAGGTACTACCAGGCCCAGGTGCCCCAGCGCAACAGCAGGGGAAGCGCGGCCACTGGCCTGGGACCCAGATGACAAGGGGACCTGAGCTTGGCCAGCTAGTATTACTTATTTACATATATAAAATATACAAGCACACCAATCTTGATTGTTTTGTTTATATACACCTTTGACCATGGTGCAGCCTTTTGCGTTCCAGCACTAGCCCCCCTCATAGCTTAATGCTTATAAGCTTCCCATATCATGATTCATGATATCCGTTCATAGCTCTCTGCTGAAATTTTGTCTAGCCTAGTCTCTGTTACCACTAAAAACTCAAATGTGTACTCAAGACAGGCTCTGTTATATACTTATAACTTCAGTGTGCTCCAAAACATCAAATTCATGTGAATTTGTTCCTTGCTTTCATCTCTTATATTATTAATATGTGGTAAGTAACATGTGTATCTGGATGTGGGAAAATAAAGGAAACACACAAACGAATTAATACACATATTCTGTCAAAAAGATCCTGAATTCTAGACTTGTTAAGAATTTTCTTTCTTTCTTTTGCCTTTGGAATCTAGCACTAACAATATTTCTTGAAGAATAATGAACTGAAATTGAAAACATCTCAATGAAATATCTTTTATTTATTAAAAAATAACAAAATTTTGTTCCCTAACAATAGTTCATGTTCGTGCAATATTTGGAATCGCAATAACAAAAAAAAAATTGTCTAAGGGCCTCCACCTTTGCTTTGCCCCAGGCCACCAAAATCTCAGGGGCGGCGCTAGCTGCTACTGGTGGGCACTTTTACTTTACAAGATACAGTGATGATCGAATACAAAAGAATCACTTGCCATCACATGATTTGTATCCAGGTAGTTGGGAGGGAACACAACTGTGAAACAAAGGAGCATGAAAACATACCATAGTAATTTAACTGCTAAATAAAGTTAGGCGACCCAGTAATGATACTAACGCGCCAATTTGTGGCAGTGCCGGAGGTATATGTAATTGTCAGGGTCAACTCACCCCCACGAACTTTCCAATTTCAACTGTGAAACCATCAAATCACTCTTCTAAGCAAACAAAAAAAAAATTATATTGTGTTAGCACTGCGAAGCCCAGTGCCTGACCCCGGTGCACAATACTCTGGCTCCGGTACTGGGCAGTGGCATGCTTATGCGCACTAGCAGAACAACTCATGCTAGATGTACACTCCTACATGTCAATCCTTTGTTTCTATATATACGTATTTAAATAACTGATAATGCCTAATAAGCATATCAAAATTATGAAACGAGGGCATCGAACGATTAGGGAGCAAGCGGAGGAGAATTGACCAGAGATAGACAGAGAGAGATGATAATACCTCCGAGCGAGAGGTCGCCTGGTTGACGGAGCACAGACCAGCGGCAGCCTCTCCCCCGCCGCCTTCGCGCACGCCTTCATCTCCCCTCTCCCCTCTCCCCTCCTCTTTGCCCCCCGCAGGCCGCCGCAAGAGAGGAGAACGAGCAGCGGAGCAGGAGGTGACACGAGGTTTCGAGGCAGCGTCAAACGAGTTCGCCTTGACTAATATCCGACAGGGGTAAGGGGTCCCGTGTCTCTCTGACAGCTGGGCCCCGCGATACCCCTGGCTTCCGGCCTTCCGGGAGTTTGGCACCCGTCTCGGGCTCTTGTGTGAGCTAGGGTTTAGGCACTAAGCGGCGGCGGCGGTGAGGATGGCGGAGGCGGTCGTGAGGTGCCTCCGGGACGGACGGCTCGACGGCGAGCACGCGCCGGCGCTGGCTGTGGAGGGATCACTCCAGTGCTGCCCGCTCGCGGCTGGCGCGATGCTCCACATCGCGGCCGCATTCGCCTCCCTGGTCGCCGCAGGGAAGGCGCAGGCTAGGTTTTGCCAGTCTCTTTGCCTCCTGGTGCGTAGGCTTTGCGTAGATTTGGCTGATGATGTGAATTAGCTTGGTTGTGAATTTTTGGTGGTGCAGGGGGCTGGTGGTCGTGGCATTTGATCGGAGCCCACTGGTGTACCTGGAATTCATGCGGCGCCGCGGCCTTGACACAAATGCTTTGGACCGATGGTATGATCTCACAGAAGCATTTCTGATAAATAGAAGGTGTTTGTTGTGCACGGACCGAATTCGTAAATATTTTTCAGACATGCGGAATGTTACTCCGACATGGACATTGGTGTTGGAATTTGACTCCAATTTGGGTCTCCTATTCAGAATATATTTTTTTTCACGACAAAAGATGTTGGTGCAAAATTGGCAATTTAATAAATTTTGGAGTAATTGCAAAACAAGAGCCTCTTTTGTATCAGGGTGGTGTACTGCCAATGTAGCTCCTCTTAAGCATAGATCAAAGAAGATTCTTATATTAACTAACTTTCTGGAGTGGGAGCTTATGCATTTCCATTCATGCTTAAAATATATCAATAATTTTGATTTTCTGTTGGTCTTGGTTGGTTGAGCACAAATTTAACTATCAGTATCTCAGCGTGTGCAAAATCAAACATTGGATTCTTTGGTAACACAAATACCAGAAACATCTGTAGGGTCACTATGCAAAGAAATTTTAAATTTTAAATTCATAAATGTTCATACAATCTCCTTTCCAATTTAAAATCTGAAGTTGATATACCGAGTTGGCAGTTTGATATGCCATCTGAAGAGTTAAATGCTCAAGCTAACTGGACACTCTTTTGGCACACTATCTGTAAGGCAGAATGCATTCCTTCTGATAAAACGTACATGACAAGTTTACATGCATTCAACAGTGTTCGAATATTGGATTGCTATTCTGACCCCCTTGGATGGAAGCAGAAGATTCAAAATCAGCAGCATCAAGGGAACAGTGCAAAGCAGTTCTCAACAAACAAAGAGAACATTACTGTTTATAGAAGTGTGAAGGATGTTACAAAATTGATGTCCTCCATTACTGAACTTGGAGGAGGTATTATTTGCCATAGAGCGTTTGACCTGTTATTATTCCTTTGTTTCTGCCCTAATCCTAATTTGCTTACATTACTGATGTCAGGTTTTGAAGGAGAAGGCAAAAAGTATTTTTCTGTGGCAGTTGACTCAGTAAGAACTAACTACTTCTCTCTGACATTTTTGTGGGTGGAAACAATACCTGAGTTCGGATTATGTATAGTAACTTTGTTTCCCCCGTTGACAAAACTGGGGTTCCTACTGAGATTAATACCATTTGTTGAAGATTGTTTCATCGTCCATGTTTAATTATCTATGGAACTGATTTGACTAATGTTGTGGAAGTATGAGACATAAATAAACAGAAGATATAGTCTTATACTTCAATGGTTTTGTTATTGGAGTTCAGTTATTGTTCAATAGGTTGAAATTTTGGTGAATCATCATTAGCATATCTTTAACTAACAGCCAAAGCATTATCTCACTAACAACAGAGCAGTATGACATCAATCAAAAGTATTCCACTATTTGCTTTAGTTGGCATTGTTTACTGTTTGAAGGAAAACCCTATATTATCTCTTTATATAATCCAATATTTGAAAAGATGAAAGTCCATTGACTCATTGCTCTTATATATTCAACTTTCATTTGATACTTAACACCAAACATCCTCTATGTTATTTCAGATTAGCTCCATGTTAAGGCATGCTTCAGTGCCATCAATTTCAGGCCTTCTTACTAATCTTCGAAGCCATGGTATCCCTGCTTGTTCTATCTTCCATGCATATCATAGTGTTAGTGTAACCTTCTTGAGCAGCTGAACATAATTTCTAGCAGTGTAATAATATTTTTGGGGATGTGAATCATCTTTGTCTTTTAGTGTTAGTATAGATCTGCAACATTGTACATGCCTATTTCAAACTCTGGACTTTTAAATGCCTTCAAGTAACACTAAAGTGTATTAATATATATCTGTCCTATTGTAGAACAAGTATCATCAATCTTTTGGATGATACATTCAGACCTCCATGAGCCCAAGGTGCCCCGAGCATTTGAATGTCTTTCCACTATGGTTGCTTGTGTGGAGCCAGCGCTTGTGGATCCTGTTTGTGGAGAGAGTCCTGGAAACTTGTCTGTCCTTGAGCAAAATTATTCAAAAGCAAAATTTATTGTGCGCCTTAAAAGACGAAATGGACGGGTGAAGCACCTTGTAAGGCTCCCTGCTGCTCCAGTGTTCTTATTTTTTTCTTTGCTTCTAAATTCAATTGAGGAAAGCCTGTTGATATTTGGTACAAACCCTACCTGTGCAGTACGAGGACCTGTATATTGAGGGGAATGATATCAAATTTGATTCGGCTCCTTCTGTAAGTATAGAAGTGAACCAAAGTCTAGTGCCTAAGGTTAGTTCCTACACTCTAGATTCTAGAAGAATTAAATACTGTTGTGGGCCACTTATGTTAGTTGTTACTCCTATTTACAAATATTGGTCGTTGTTGTAAATTGTGATAAGTTGGTTCAACAGGCTCAGTTCAATCTTGAGCTGTCAGAGAAGGAGCGCAGTGACAGGGCAAATGTTGTTCTTCCTTTTGAACATCAAGGTAAATTTTATATGAAGTAAAGTTATTTCTGAGGTTGTGTTTTGATTCTGGGAGGTGCATTGCATCTGGAACTTGACTTTCCCACATTTTATCTCAGGAAATGGCGAACCAATTCGTATATATGATGGTCGCCGGTCCCTACCTGAGGCTCAACATGACCTGAGCTTAACCGCACCGGCCCTTGTGGATGAAATAAAAGCTCCCAAATCTGGAACTGCAAAGGGTGAAATACATTACTTCCGTGACTCAGATGACGAGCAACCTGACTCAGATGAAGACCCAGATGATGATTTGGACATATAAAGTGTGAGTGTAGGTGCTCTTTACTTTAGTAGGTGGTATGCGCAGATGAACTTAAAGTATAGGTTTGAATATATGTAAGTATGAGCGTTGAGAGTTGCTATCTTTTGTAGGTTAGTATTTTTTTTAGCGCTTCCATGCTTTACCTTGTCAATCGTAGTTGCACAAACCTTGAAGCGCTAAAATTAATGAATTGTATTACTTATTTTGGAGTATGTTTGCACAAATCAACCTTGCTAAGTTTTTGATTGAACTCAAAGAATTTGGTGTTTACATCTGTTTAATATATTGAATGTTTTGCTTCCCATTCTTGGCCACATTGTAGGTAGCAGAAACCTTAGCCAACACTTTTTACTTAGATGAAGTTTGATTGACTAGTTTGTCCAACAAACAAAAAAAAAATGCATAAATGACATGTAGGGGCATGGCTGACTATTTCCCCCCCTCTTTTAGGCTATGTTAAGGCTGAAGTACGCAATAACAATAATTTGGGTGCATAATTCTTTATTAATGAGTTGTTATATTTAATGATATAGGACGATTTTGTTAAAACGAAATCTTACATATGAACTTCAAATGCTCTGATCTCACTGTAACGTGGCTGGGTGAGTCTAAGAGAACTCCTCACGAAATGTAGGCCCAACTATTCGGATTTTGGATATAAACAATCACATGTATGTTGGTCCCTCGGCTGCCCTGCACAGGTAAGCTTACCAGCACACTCACTCACTATGGCTAGAAGTAAAAGAAGATATTGAGAACAGCTCACACACACACAACACAAGCCCAGCGCTGGTCGAAAGCTCTGTCTCTGGATGTGGCAAACTGAACTGATTTGTTGTATTGCCTTTGGATAGAATATATATAACTCTAGCTGTACCTCTACCAGGTACATAGTTGTTGGTGAGTACACCAACTACCTACTACCGGAGTACAAGAGTACATCAACTACCTACTCATAAGGTACAGAGTACACTAACTATCTACTCCTAAGGTACAAGGGTACACCAACTACCTACTCCTAAGGTATAAAGCTTAGCTCAGTCATCTCCACTCTACATGCCTGAAGTAAACCACTACTACTATGTTCTACTGCCTTACTGCTATAACTACAGGAGCTGGTCGGTAGAGCCGATCAGTCTCCAACTCCCAACAGGGAGTGGTCAGCCGAGCCGACCATTCTCCAACAATGGAGAAACGAGAGCAGCAGATTATGTCTTACAATTCTTCCCCTAATCCTGCTGCTAACCCGATGCCTTGATCTCATCCATGCCAATCATCTTCCTCAGCTCCATGAACCGCAGGCGTCCGAGTGACTTGGTGAGGATGTCAGCAAGCTATCTGCCGGTCTCGACGAACTCAATGACGATCTGCCCTCCATCGATACAGTCCCGGAGTAAGTAGAACTTGATGTCAATGTGCTTACTCTGACGTGGAGGACAGGGTTCTTGGTAAGGGCGATGGCGGGCTGGTTGTCCAGCATCAGAGCTGGCAGGTGAGCTTCCTCGCCGGTCAGCTCGCCCAGCAGCCGGCGCAGCCAGACAGCCTGGCACGCCGCCCTGGCCGCTGCGACGTACTCCACCTCACACGTCGACAGCGCCACGATCTTTTGCTTCAGCGACTGCCAAGCAATTGGGGCCACTCCAAAGAAGACGAGCACGCCAGAGGTGCTCCGTCGCCCATCAATGTCGCCCGCCATGTCCGCATCGCTGAAGACAGTGAGCTTCGGCTCACCTTCCTTTGCCTTGGGGGTGCCTCACTGAAGACCGTGAGCCGCAACCCACCCTTGCCGCCACTCTTGGGGAAGATGATCGCTTGATCGAGCGTCCCCTTGACGTAGCGCAACAACCTTTTCACTGTCGACCAGTGATCTTCGCGCGGGTCCCCCATGAAACGACTAACGTACCCAACCACGAACGTAATGTCCGGTCAGGTATGAGTGAGGTAGCGTAGCCCGCCGACGATGCTCTGGTAGCGCGTCGCGTCCACCTTCGCAGCAGTGCTGTGCTTGCTCAGCTTTAGCCGCTCCTCCATCGGAGTCGCGCATGGCTTGCACTCCGCAATGCCGCCGCGCTCCAACAGCTTCTCCGCGTAGGCACGCTGACCTAGGGAAATGCTCTGCTTCCCCTGCCTCACCTCGATGCCAAGGTAGTAGGAGAGCGCGCCGAGATCACTCATCTTGAAACGAACCGCCATCTCGCGCTTGAAACCGTCGATGTCCTCTACTCGCGCTTCGGTGACGATTAAGTCATCCACGTACACGTCGCCGACGAGCTCGTCCTTCCCCTGTCGCCGCGTGTAGAGCGCGTGCTCTGTAGCGCAGCGAGTGAACCCAAGCTTGCCCAAGGTGGCGTCGAGCTTGGCGTTCCACGCCCGAGGGGCCTGTCGTAGCTCGTAGAGCGCCTTGCGCAGCTTGAGCACCTTGTGCTCAGCGCCCTTGACGGCGAAGCCCGGAGCTTGCTTGACGAAGACCGTCTCCGCGAGCTCGCCGTTGAGGAACACAGACTTGACGTCGAGGTGGTGGACGCGCTAATCCTTCGCTGCTGCCATGGCCAACACGCTGGAGCAAAGACTTCCTCGAAGTCAATGCCCTCACGCTGCACGAAGCCGCGGGCGACGAGCCAAGCCTTGTACTTGACAATGGCGCCACGCTCGTCCTGCTTCACCATGTAGACCCACTTCAAGCCGATCGGCCTACAGCCCACCGGTGGATCTACCAGCTCCCATATGCCATTGTCCTCGATAGCCTTCATCTCTTCCAACATCGTTCATCGCCAATTGGCGTCGCGTTCAGCCACTGCAAACGTCGGTGGCTCCTCGGCACTAACAAGGAGCAGCTTTGGATCGTCGAGCAGCCGACTCGATAGGCCTGTGGCCCCTGCATTATCGACGATGTTGTCCAGGCTACGGAACCACACCTCCTCACCATCGTGGAAGGCATCCACGAACTCACTGATGTCGCTTGGAGGGGAGGTAAACTCGATCGGTGGTCCCCGGCCTCCCTGTTCTACCGGAGTGGTCGGCATCATTGCTGGACCGCTCGGTACCACTGTCAGAATGGTCGGATCCACTGCTGGAGCGGTCGGCGCCACTCCTAGAGTGGTCGGCTCCACTGCTGGAGCGTTCGGCACTTCTGCTGAAGTGCTCGGCACCCCCTCTGGAGTTCTCGGCATTGCTGCTGGACCACTCGGCACCACTCCTAGGGTGGTCGGCACTTCTTCTCCAGCGTCTCCACCACCGTGGATGACTAAGTGTTCGACGACGAAGGTGCTGCTCAAGCTGCCAGCTTCCCCAGTGCCCGGACCCTTTCAGTCCCAGGCTGTCATCTCATCGAACACCACATCCCTAGAGATCACAACCTTGCCTCTCTTAGGATCATAAAGGCGATAGGCCTTGCTGCCCTCCTCGTAGCCCAGGAGCACCATCGACGTGCTCCTGTCTTCCAGCTTGCCGAGGTGAGGCTTGGTGTTCTTCACATGGCCGACACAGCTGAAAGGTCCTAATGGCTAGATGGGGGGTGAATAGCCTAATAAAAATTTCTACAACAGCACTTAACAAAATGGTTAGACAATTATGAGGCGAAGCAAGTGTTGCGCTAGCCTACTCAAAATGCAAGCCACCTACCACAATTCTAGTTTAGATAGCATCTATTCACACAATAGCTATGACACTACTCTATGTTAGTGTGCTCTCAAAGACTAACTAAAGAGCCACACTAACTAAGCAAGCAAGCTCTCACAATTAGCTACACTAAAGAGCTTGTCAACTAGTTTGCAGTAAAGTAAAGAGAGTGATCAAGAAGGTTATACCGCCGTGTAGATGAAGAAACCAATCAATCACAAGGATAAATAACAATGAAGACCAATCACCTCGGAATCAATGATGAACACAATGATTTTTTTACCGAGGTTCACTTGCTTGCCGGTAAGCTAGTCCTCGTTGTGGCGATTCACTCACTTGGAGGTTCACGCGCTAATTGGCTTCACACGCCAAACCCTCAATAGGGTGCCGCACAACCAACACAAGATGATGATCACACAAGCCACGAGCAATCCACTAGAGTACCTTTTGGCGCTCCGCTGGGGAAAGGCCAAGAACCCCTCACAATCATCACGATCGGAGCTGGAGACAATCACCACCCTCCGCTCAACGATCTTCGCTACTCCAAGCCGTCTAGGTGGTGGCAACCACCAAAAGTAACAAGCGAAACCCGCAGCGAAACACGAACACCAAGTGCCTCTAGATGCAAACACTCAAGCAATGCACTTGGATTCACTCCCAATCTCACTATGATGATGAATCAATGATGGAGATGAGTGTGAGGGCTTTGACTAAGCTCATAAGGTTGCTATGTCAATCAAAATGGCCAAAGATTATGAGCTACAGCCGGCCATGGGGCTTAAATAGAAGCCCCCACGAGATAGAGCCGTTATACCCCTTCACTGGGCATAACGCGGGCTGACCGGACGCTCCGATCAGTTGACCGGACGTTGAGCCTCCAGCGTCCGGTCGCTCGTAGTCAGCCATGTGTCCCGACTTCAACGGTCATCTGCCTTGATCGGACACTGCTCTTGAGTTGACCGGACGCTGAACACCCAGCGTCCGATCGTTTACAGTAAGGTTCCAAAATCAATTTTTGCTGACCGGATGCGTCCGGTCATGCTTGACCAGACCCTGCCAGCGTCCGGTCACACTGTGACTTCTTACTGTGCTGACCGACAACACGACCGGACGCAGCCCTTTAGCGTCCGGTCGCAGAGCGACCCAGCGTCTGGTCGTTTGACCAACGCCAGCATCTTCTCTGCTACACCTGACCGGACACATCGGTCCAACCGAGGCTAACGTCCAGTCACTTCCAGTGACCTCCGTCTTTTCTGTCTAGGGCGCCGGTGGCACCGTCGGGCTGTCCGCACTCTACGGGCGGACACTCTGCTCGTGGAGTTACTTACCCTTGCACCTAAACTTCACCACCCTTGATCAAATGTGCCAACCACCAAGTGTATCACCTTGTGCACATGTGTTAGCATATTTTCATAAACATTTTCAAGGGTGTTAGCACTCCACTAGATCCTAAATGTATATGCAATGAATTAGAGCATCTAGTGGCACTTTGATAATCGCATTCCGATACGAGTTTCACCTCTCTTAATAGTACGGCTATCAAACCTAAATGTGATCACACTCTCTAAGTGTCTTGATCACTAAAACAAAATAGCTCCTATGGTTTATACCTTTGCCTTGAGCTTTTTGTTTTTCTCTTTCTTATTTCTAAGTCCAAGCTCTTGATCATCATCATGGCATCATCATCATGTTATGATCTTCATTTGCTTCACCACTTAGAGTGTGCTACCTATCTCATGATCACTTGATAAACTAGGTTAGCACTTAGGGTTTCATCAATTCACCAAAACCAAACTAGAGCTTTCAACAGCCAAATGTCCTAAGGAAGTACACATTCGGCTTGCGTCCATGCCAAGCCTCGAACGACGTCTTGCCCTTCAGGGCCTTGGTGGGCGCTCGATTGAGGATAAACACCGCCGTCGTCACCGTCTCTCCCCAGAACTCGACCGGCATCTTCTTAGCCTTCATCATGGATCGAGCCATGCTGACCATCGTCTGGTTCCGCCGCTCCACCACGCCATTCTGCTGTGGCGAGTACGGCTGAAAGGTCCTAATGGCTAGAGGGGGGTGAATAGCCTAATAAAAATTTATACAACAACACTTAACCAAATGGTTAGACAATTATGAGGCGAAGCGAGTGGTGCGCTAGCCTACTAAAAAATGCAAGCCACCTACCACAATTCTAGTTTAGATAGTGTCAATTCACACAAGAGCAATGACACTACCCTATGTTAGTATGCTCTCAAAGGCTAACTAAAGAGCCACACCAACCAAGCATGCAAGCTCTCACAACTAGCTACACTAAAGAGCTTGTCAACTAGTTTGCGGTAAAGTAAAGAGAGTGATCAAGAGGGTTATACCGCCGTGTAGATGAATGAACCAATCAATCACGAAGATGAATAACAATGATGACCAATCATCTCGGAATCAAATGATGAACACAATGATTTTTACCGAGGTTCACTTGCTTGCCGGCAAGCTAGTCCTCGTTGTGGCGATTCACTCACTTGGAGGTTCACGCGCTGATTGGCATCACTCGCCAAACCCTCAATAGGGTGCCGCACAACCAACACAAGATGAGGATCACACAAGCCACAAGCAATTTACTAGAGTACCTTTTGGCGCTCCGCCGGGGAAAGGTCAAGAACCCCTCACAATCACCACGATCGGAGTCGGAGACAATCACCTCCTCCACTCAACGATCCTTGCTGCTCCAAGCCGTCTAGGTGGCGACAACCACCAAGAGTAACAAGCGAAATCCGTAGCGAAACACGAACACCAAGTGCCTCTAGATGCAACCACTCAAGCAATGCACTTGGATCACTCCCAATCTCACTATGATGATGAATCAATGATGTAGATGAGTGGGAGTCCTTTAGCTAGGCTCACAAGGTTGCTATGTCAATGAAAATGTGTAAGAGTTGGCCCTTGAGCCGGCCATGGGGCTATAAATAGAGCCCCAATCAAATAGAGCCGTTATACCCCTTCACTGGGCAAAACGCGCTCTGACCGGACGCTCCGGTCATACTGACCGGACGCTGGCCCTCAGCGTCCGGTCGCCCGATGGACGCCACGTGTCATCGCCTTCAAACGCTGTTCGTCAGATTCCAACGGCTATGACGCTGACCGGACGCAGCAGCTTCAACTGACCGGACGCAGCAGCTTCAACTGACCGGACGCTGAACCCCTAGCGTCCGGTCGTTTCCAGTAAGGTACCGACCACGACCGGACGCGTCCGGTTAAAACTGACTGGACGCTGGAACCTCAGCGTCTGGTCGAGTACAGTAAGGGTCGAAACCTGGTTTTCCTCGACCGGACGCGTCCGGTCCACCTCGACCGGACACAGCCAGCGTCCGGTGGTAAACCCTAGCCACTGTACCGACAGTCAACGCGACCGGACGCAGGCAGTCAGCGTCTGGTGCTTCTGGATCCAGCGTCCGGTCACTGGACTGACGCTGGCATCAGCTCTGTTCTCTCGTCTATCTTCTCCACCCTTGCTCCAATGTGCCAACCACCAAGAATTTGCATCCGGCGCAACAGAAAATAGGCATTTCATTTTCCCGAAAGCGCCGAATCCCGCCGAGCTTGCCAGCGTCCGGTCGTTTCCAGTAAGCTCCTCGAGGCATGTTTTTTCGACCGGATGCGTCCGGTCCACCTTGACCGGACGCAGCCAGCGTCCGGTGCTCAACCCTAGCCACTGTGCCGTCTGACAGCTCGACCGGACACAGCCTTTCAGCGTCCGGTCGCTGAGTGACCCAGCGTCCGGTCAGTAGACCGACGCCAGCATCATTTCGATCAACTCTATTTCAACTCTTACTTCTTCATCCTTGCTCAAGTGTGCCAACCACTAAGAATTTTGCATCCGGCGCAATAGAAAATAGACATTTCATTTTCTCAAAAGCGCTGAATTTTCACAAACCCATCTCAACCCTACACACACCATGTGCACATGTGTTAGCATATTTTCACAAATATTATCAAGGGTGTTAGCACTCCACTAGATCCTAAATGCATATGCAATGAGTTAGAGCATCTAGTGGCACTTTGATAACCGCATTCCGATACGAGTTTCACCCCTCTTAATAGTTCGGCTATCAAACCTAAATGTGATCACACTCTCTAAGTGTCTTGATCACCAAAACAAAATAGCTCCTACAAGTTATACCTTTGCCTTGAGCTTTTTGTTTTTCTCTTTCTTCTCTTCAAGTTTAAGCCCTTGATCATCTCCATGCTATCACCATTGTCATGTTATGATCTTCATTTGCTTCTCTACTTGAAGTGTGCTACCTATCTCATGATCACTTGATGAACTAGGTTAGCACTTAGGGTTTCATCAATTCACCAAAACCAAACTAGAGCTTTCAACGGCGCGGTGTGGTGTCGCACCACGCCCTGATCCGTACAGTACGCAACGAACTCCACCAAAGTGAATTCGCCACTGCGATCAGTTCGCCGCACGCGCAACTTCTTGCCGCTCTCTGCCTCCGCGCGTGCCTTGAACTTCTTGACCGCTTCCACCGCCTCGGTCTTGCTTGTCAGAAGCTGCAGCCATATGTACCGACTGCAGTCATCCACCAGCAAGATGAAGTACATGCGCCCATCGGACGTCACCGGCGTGATCGGCCCACATAGGTCACCATGGACCAGCTCGAGGGCCTCTGCCGCGCGATACTTCGCCGTCTTCGGGAACGACAGCCTTTTTTGCTTCCCGGCCAGGCAGCTGTCACAAAGCTCGCCTGCGTGCTCGATGTGAGGCAACCCAGTCACCATCCTCTCTAGCCGACCAAGAACGTCGAAGCTAAGATGTCCATACCGGGCATGCCACAGCCATGGCTCCTCCGTGCGTCGTGTAGCCAAGCAGATGGGCTGCTCCACTTCAAGTCGAGCAGGTACAGCCGGTTCTGGGACCTCTTCACCTTGGTAAGAAGCCGCTGCTCCTGGTCCCTGATCCTGAGGACGCTCTCCTTAATCAGTACCTCGCTGCCGTGCTTATCCAGCTGGTCAATGCTGATGATGCTTGAACGCAGCTGCGGGATGTAATATACATCCGTCAACGCGCGGTGCTCGCCGTTCTGGCACCTGAAGATGATGGTGCCACGTCCTCGGATCGTCACCCTTGAGCTGTCACCGAACTTCAGCGTGCCGGTCACGTTGCCGTCGAGCTCGAAGAAGGTTTCCTTGGAGCCCGTCATGTGGTTGCTGGTGCCGGAGTCTAGGTACCACCGCTGCTCCATCTCACCACCCACGTCCGAGGTGGACTTGGGCGCGCGGTTCGTCGAGGTGGACAGCCTTCAGAGCCTTGCCGTGCCCTTCCACCGCCATCACCTCTCCCTTCTCCTTCGCCTTAACGTCGTGCAATGCACAAAACGTCACCATCAGGAGAGTGGCCTCATCATCCTCATCAGCCTGCGTTAAATGAGCCTTAGCCTTCTTCTCCTGCTTACGATTTGGGCACTCCTTTGCCTAATGGCCCATCTTCCCGCAGCGTCGGCAGGCGTTGGGGCCGACCTTCTTCTTCTTCTTCTTCTCCGAAGAAGCCTTACCACGGCGCTTGCCATCGCCACCGCGGCCGGAGGAGGTTTCCCCGGACTTCTTCTCCTTCATCTGGGCAACCCACTCATCCTCTGTCAGCAGCAGCTTGCTGCTGTCCGTTGATACTGTGGTCTGCTCCATGCGCTCGTCCACCACCCGTAGACGGCCTGTCACATTCTCAATAGTGAGGGTGGACAAGTCTAGCATCGTCTCCATGGAGAGAGCAATCTAGATGTAGTTCGCCGGCACGTAGTGGAGGTACTCGGAGACCGCCTCTTCTTCATCGATGGTGACACCGTGGCTCCTCAACTTGCTGAAGAGCGTTTGCAGGCGGAGGAAGAAGTCCTCCAGCGACTCACCATCCTTGAACTTGAGGTTAGTGTACTCCTGCTTCAGCAGCTAGGCTGTCGCCTTCTTTGCGCGGTCGGAACCGACGCGCATCGCCGCAATAGCCTCTCACGTCTCCTTAGCAAAGCTCTTCGCCCCCAACGGCTCCCTATACTCCGCTGGCATAGCAGCGATGATGGCTTCCAATGCTGACATGTCGTCTTCTTCGTTGTCGTTGCCCTTGTTAATGGCATTCTAGAGCTGTCAGGCTCTGAGCTTGACATTTATGGTCACTGCCCACTCGCCATAGTTGGTGCGAGTCAGCGTTGGCCAACTGGTGCCGTTGACCTTCTGCACCGGCGACGACGCTTGTACGGCTTCGATACCACTTGTTGGTCCCTCGGCTGTCCTGCACAGGTAAGCAGTAAGCTTTTTCAGCACACTTATTCACTATGGCTAGAGGTAGAAGAAGATATTGAGAACAACTGACACACACAACACAAGCCCAGTGCTGGCTAAAAGTTATGCCTTTGGATGTGGCAAACTGAACTGATTTGCTGTATTGACTTTGGATAGAATATATACAACTCTAGTTGTACCTCTACCAGGTACATAGTTGTTGGTGAGTACACCAACTACCTACTATCGAAGTACAAGAGTACACCAACTATCTACTCCTAAGGTATAGAGTACATCAACTATCTACTCCTAAGGTACAAGAGTACATCAACTATCTACTCCTAAGATATAAAGCTTAGCTCAGCCATCTCCACTCTACATGGCTAAAGTAAACCACCACTACTTGTCCTGTTCGTTTGGCTGATAAGCCATGGCTGAAAGTATTGTTGGCTGATTTGTTGTGAGAGAAAAATATTGTTCGTTGACTGAAAAAAGTATGGCTTATAAGCCAAGCGAACAGGACGACTATGGCCTAGTGCCTTCCTGCTACAGCCACAAGAGCTGGTCGACAGAGCCGATCAGTCTTCAACTCCCAACAGGGAGTGGTCGGCCGAGTCGACCATTCTCCAACAATAGAGAAACGGGAGCAGCAGATTATGTCTTTCAATGTATATATATGGAAAAACAAATTGGAATGTTACAGTTAGCGACAACGGCATACAAATTGGAATGTTACAGTTAGCGACACGGGCATGTTGTGTGGTACTCTTAACCAGTTAGCTAGGCCTTAATGGCGGCCTCTGATTTGGAGTCGAGGTCCACCGTCTGCACGATGGGCTCCTTGAGCGACGCGTGCTTGACGGTGACCTGGTACTCTCCGTGGAAGAGCTCGGCCTCGAACACACCCTTGCTGTCCGTCTTGGGCTTCTCGGGCACTTTCCTCCACTCGTCCAGGAGCTTGTCGACGACGTCCCCCTGCGGCAGGTTCTTGAAGTTGTTGTCGGTGAGGCACATGACGTAGCAGCCCTTGGCGTGCCAGGCCGCCCACAGGACGATGCCCTTGACGCCCGGGTGGCCGAACCCCTCCCTCATCACCTCCTCCAGGAACTCCACCTGCTTGGGCCCCTTGGTGACGTCCACCTCGGTGAGCCAGATAGGCACCTTGGCCGCCGCGAGCGTGTCCAGGGAGCCCCTCATGTAGGGGATGTTGGGCTTCTCGAAGTGGCTCTCCAGGCCGATGCCGTACTTGAGGTCCTCGTTGCCCGGGTACGACTGGATCTGCTTCAGCTTGGCCAGGTACTTGGTTGGCAGCGGCGCCAGGTCGCAGGGCTGCTCGATGGTGTTGAACTCGTTCATGAACAGGATTGGCTTGCTGTCCAGCTTGGCCACCTCCTTGAAGATCTCCCCGGACGCGTCCTTGCCGAGCTTGTCCTCGAAGAAGCTGAAGTGGAGGTTCTCGTTCACCACGTCCCAGTGGATGACCTTGCCGGCGTAGCGGGAGACGACGCTCTTGAGGTGCTTGGCCACGGCGGCCTTGAACTTGTCGGTGCTGAGCTTGCTCACCCACGGCATCTGGTGGCTCTGGTCGTCCCAGAACACGTTGTGGCCACGCACCTTGATGTTGTGTTTCTCCGCCAGCTCCAACATCTTGTCCGCCACCTCGAACCCTTCCTGCCCCTCGTTGTACTCCGTGCTGTACCACTTCATCTCGTTCTCCATCGTCGCCCACTTGAACCGCTTCGTGAACCACTCCTCGTACTTGGGCATGTCCAGGATCTCCTTGGTCATGGCGTTGCCCAGGGGGAAGCCCTTGGCCACCCACTCCACAGACAGCTCCGCGTCCGGCAGTGGCTTGCCGCCGCACTCCACCGTGATCTTCACCTTCTTCTTGCGTTCCTGCATTCGAATTCAGTATATATATTTCAACGGTTCATTGAGACCGATGATTCCACTAGCATTCCATTCTGGGTCTGCATTGAGTGGGAAACCTTGGCGACGACTTCATCGCGGTGAGCGTTCCATTCTTCAAAGCTGAAGCCCTGCAGCGCTATGCTCTCCGCCATGATCTCCGCGGTTGAGTTGCTCTGCACGCATTGTTAGCTTCCATATATCAGTTCTTCTTTCATCCACGTCTCGTTGGACTGATTAACTCCCTTTCATAATTTGCAAAGATTGTCCTGCCACCGATTACATTACCTGGAAGAAGAGATCGCCCTTGCCTTCGGCGAAGGAGGTGGCTCCACCCTTGAGCAAGGTCCAGCAGCCGGACTGGGCCACGATCGCGCCGGCGGTGTTGAACTTGCCATCGGGCGTCACGATTATGGCAGTGATGTCGCCGGTGCCCTTGGAAAACTTGAGCCAAACTGGGAGCACACGCACAAAACGTCTGTCCGTTTAGCTGCATCATCTTCGACGCCTGGTGGTCGACTGATAAATGAATTGGACAATTATATGAGTGCGGATTACCGGAGAGTGCGTAGTGGTGGTCCTTCTTGAGCTCGACCTTGAGGACGGAGCCCTTGACAGGGCACTTCTTGCCGCCGGAGTCGGCGGCGCTGATGATGCCGCCTCCATACAGAGGTTTCTCCGGCTCCTTGATGCACTGCAATGCAAAGCAACGGTGTCGAGCAGGGCCGGTCAGTCGCGGACCAGGGCATATAAGTGCCGATGGAAACGACTCCACAGCTCACAGGGGTGGGAAGGTTTTACTTGGGGCATGTGCTGCTTACCTCAATGTTTGCTGAGTAGTCATAGGGGACCTTTCCTGATGATTTCTTTGAGGAATCGTCGGCCTTTTCTGATGTTTCCTTGGAGGAATAGCCACCGCCCTTTTCTGATGGCTGTTCTGAAGAATGGCCCTTTTTTGAAGTGACCAAGGATCCTGCGTCGAGAGGAGAGATGGTTATGCATCACAGCATCAGAACCTTTTTTTTTTTGGAAATTTCAACATCAGAACTTTTGATCTTGCACATTTTCTGTCGACCAACTTCATCCGTTGTTTGTCTATAAGAATCCTCTAAAGTGAATTGTTATGCCCGGAGTTTGTACATAGGTTAATTAGAGATTTCTCACTAATGTAAAATTGTAAAAATCAATATGTTCTTTATGCTTATACATATTGATTGAGTCAGTAATTTTGCTATTACATTTGAAAAAGAAAATGCATAGTTAAAGCTAATTAGAAAGAACTAACCTTCAAATAGCACGATCAACAAGATGAAGACCAACTTTCCTGTGGAAACCATCATATTTCTTTTGACGCTCTACGATGGGCACCGTAGACTTTGAAAGGTTTCTGTTTATATAGTAGCTTTTAGAAGAGAGAATGACGGGGGACCAAAGAGCTATATTTGGTCTTAACTTTTGTTCAAGATTAAAATGTAATAAGGTGGGATAAAAATAGTAGGAAGGCCGTTTCACATATAGGGAGGGTAACATTACTCCTAAGTAACGCATCGCATGCCCAGCCCCACGGTTGGTCACTATCCAGGGTAATGCACGTTGTTGGGAACAATTGCATACATCAGCTTATGTGTATTGCTACAATGCTACTCCCTCCATCATAAATACTACATGTGTTTGGACAAGTTTTGTTCAAACATTTGAAACTTTAACTGTTACTTACTTTTATTTAAGATAATTAGGGCCAAGAAAGTCATATGGCGACTCCAAATAGTAATGACGTTGCAGAGCACATGTTAGTCACAATAACTTGTTGTTATTAATTACTAAAACCAAATTGAGGGCCTAGATGATTTCAAAAGTATCAATAGCGTCAGTGTGATCCTTTTATTGTTAACTTACATCAATAGTATTTATACATTTAATTCAGTAGTTAACCTAAGTAGAAAGAGTATTATCCTTTTCAACCCCGTTGCAATGGGGCTTCTTGCCCTGTTTTGAATTTTGATTTGACACGGCGCATCTCCGTTAAGCTAGCTTTAGCAAAATTAATAGCCTCGTACTAGTAGGTAATGAGATTGGTAATGTTTGTTCTTGTAAGATTGGTGTCCACAGGCACAGGGGTGAGATAGAGCTATAGAAGGATGTATATCTATATTGAAGAACAAATCGAATTCCTCCTCTGTTTTATATGAACATCACATGGATCGCCTCACCAGGAATTCTATCTCTCGGGCGCCCTATATATGTATGTGTATGTATATGACTGACTGACGACATCACAAACCACAATACCCTAGAATCTAGACCCACAATCATGCACATGCACATGTGTATGCGTATGTATATCAATCCCCTCCTAGCTTAGTAGTAGGAGTACTAGGAAGGAGGCTACTTATATAGGAGCTAAGGCAGCTAGACGTGTATGGTGTACTCGCTATCGGGGTCGGTCTCCCTGTCGACGCTCAGGCTCTGCACCACGGTGGAGTTGGCCACCGGGTGGCTGACGGTGACCTTGTAGTCCCCGTGGAACAGCTCGGCCTCGTAGTATCCGTTGGCGTCCGCCACGGCGGCGTGCGAGTGCGTCATCCACTCCGCGATGAGCTTGTCGACGACGTCGCCGGTGGGTAGGTTCCTGAAGTTGCTGTCGGTGAGGCACATGACGTAGCAGCCCTGCGGGTGGCGCGCCGTCCAGAGGATGATGCCGTGCACGGCCGGGTGCGCGTACACCTCCCTGAGTATCTGCTCCAGGTATTGCGCCTGGTTGGGCCCCGGCGCGACGTCGATCTCGGTGAGCCAGATGGGCGCGTTAGCCTCGGACATGGTGTCGAGCGCGGCGCGGATGTAGGGGATGCTGGGCACGGAGAAGTGGCCCTCCAGGCCGATGGCCATCCTGGCGTCGTTGGTGTTGCTCGGGAACTTCTTGATCTGGAACAGCTTGCCCAGGTACTTGCTGGGCCCGGCCATCGGGTCGCCGGGCCACTCCAGCGTGTTGTACTCGTTCATGGACATGAGCGCCTGCGCGTCCAGCTGGTGCGCCTTGCCGTAGAACTCCGCCGACGCGTCCCACCCGAACTTGCCCTCGAAGAAGTTGAAGTGGAGGTTCTCGTTCACCACGTCCCACGCGATCACCTGCCCGGCGTACCGCGACATCACCGACTTGATCCGCCGCGCCGTCGCCTGCTGGAGCTGCTGGTACGACAGCGACTGCACCCAGGACGGCTGCTGGCTCGGCTGGTCCCAGAACACGTTGTGGCCGCGCACCGCGATGCCGTGGCTCTTGGCGAACCTCAGCATCGCGTCGGGGACCGAGTAGTCTTCGCGCCCCTGCACTTGCTCCGTGCTGTACCACTTCATCTCGTTCTCGAACGTGGTCACCGTGAACCGCGACGTGAACCAACGCTGGTACGCCGGGCTCTGCAGGATCTCCGCGCTCATGGCCGACCCCAGCGGGAAGCCGTTCCGGACGTGCTCGATGCGCACCTGCGCGCCCGGCACGGGCTTGCCGGAGGAGTCCCTGGCGCGGAGCCGCACCGTCTTCTTGCGCGCCGACTTGATGGCCGCGTGGTGGTGCGCCGCCCACTCCTCGCGGGAGAAGGGCTGCAGCGAGACGTTGTCCACCCATATGTCCACCGTCGTCGTGTTGCTCTGCATCCAGCGGACCCATAAGTTCTTGTGAGTTGTAAGAACAGAGCATAGCCTGACAGTAACAGCTTCTCTTCTTGCAACGAACATTCATGCGAATGCGATGCGGCAGGTTTGTGCGTTTAGTTTACCTCGAAGTAGAGTTCTGCTGCTCCGGAGGCGGGGGCGGTGAGGCCGCCTTTGAGAATGGACCAGCAGCCGGACCGCGCTTCGACGCCGCCGGCGTGGATGAAGTCGCCGTTGGTCTTCACCACAGCTCTGATATCGGCGCTACCATTGCTGACCTGCAACCAAGCTGCATATACCAGAAGAAAAAACACAAAGTTAATAAGCTGATTTTTCGTTCATCGCTGCTGCGACCAATTTTTTCCCCCGGAAGCCGGAGCTCACTCACTGACCTGACAGAGTGTAGTGCGTGTCATTCTGCAGGTACACCTTCTGGCTGACGCTCTGGTACGGCCGGGTCCGGTTGCGCGCCACGCCGTAGCTGTTGCCGCTCGCTGACAAGCCTTCCTCGACGGCGCCGTACCCGAACGACGACCAGCCCTGGAGGCCGGCGCTGAAGTTGGCGTTCCGGAGGATGCCGCCGCCGTACTGAGGCTCCAGCGGCTCCGGCAAGCACTGCGCCCACACGTTTCGCAGCACGAGCGTTCAGGTCAACACAAGTTTCACCCTCCGTATAACAGTAAACTTACAAAAAAAATTGTTTGAATGGCAGTAAAGTCACCCTGGACAGTAAGGCCCCGTTTAGATGCAAGCCAAAAACAAAAAATTTTCAAGATTCTCCGTCACATCAAATCTTGCGGCACATGCATGGAGTACTAAATGTAGACGAAAAAAAACTAATTACACAGTTAGCCGAGAAATCGTGAGACAAATCTTTTAAGCCTAAATAGTCCATAATTGGACAATTTTTGCCAAATAAAAACGAAAGTGCTACAGTTGCCAAAAGCCAAAAATTTTCGGAACTAAACAGGGCCTAAGATGGGTGCAGTATAACTGTCAAAAGTGCCAGGCCTGTCAAGATCCCAGTAAAAGCCGTTGAAAAGTTTGTGTACGGTAACTAACTGTGAACTAAAGTAGACTATTATGATGCTACTACGCACATGCCAGATTTTAGTTTGGTGCACTGTCACTCATTTGCAGCCCCATATATGTAGCTATTGGTCTATTTCAACTTTTCTTTTGGATTATTTGACTACAGGTCAACTAGTACTAGAAGCACATATACATACTCCTATATCCTGTTTGACTAGCCTGCAAAAGCCCAAGTGATCGCGTATCTAACTGACGCCTAACATAGGACTAACAAACGAAACCACGTTCTACTTGGCACAAGAAACAATTGGGGTGGCTGACTGTGAAACCAAATTGTGGTGTGCAGAATAACTGAAAGCAATAAGTCACTTTTAGGCCCTTGTTTGGAAGCCCCTGACTTTCCTATCCTGCCCTGGACGGATTCACACACGAGTAGACCTCTTTTTCTTTTTTAAGGGGCCTCTTTTGAACCGAGAGGGAGTGAGCCGATTGATTGATGAAAAAAAAAATATCTTCACCAACCAAATTAACCTGAATAGGTTAAGCTGCAGGTGAGGATCAGTGATCTGTCCAATAAGCTAGCCTCAGTGGTGGCCTGCATGAGAGCATGATCCGGTGTGTGGCAGACACTGGGGTACACACGCCCTCCCCTGCTTGGCGTGCACCAGAAACGCAAGCGAAAAAGGGCCCTGGTTTTTTGACCGTGTCGACATGTCAGGAGGCACACGCCGATATACAAATATAATAAAGATGTGTTGACACACAGAAAGTCAGAACACAACAGTCAGGTAGTCAGCAAAGTTAGTTGTATGTGCGTGCACATAGGCTGATTGCGGCACACCGATCAGTGGGTTGGTTTTTGGTTGCTAACTTGCTATAAGTGGGGGGTCGGCGCTTTGCATGATTATGAGTCGGACGCATTTGGGGGCATCGGCTAACTTTTCCAAGTAATTTTTCAGAAGCTTGTGTGCGTTTTGATGATGATCTGATGACATACAGAGGTGGTTCATCGGACCGGGTCAAGAACTCAAAAACGAGATGGCATGGGCATGGCATGTGGTTAGGCACCTGGCCAACTTACTTATTCTGTCCTTGTTGGAAATATTTGGTCCTGTTCGATCGGGGAGGGAAAATTTGGCAGAATGGCTGTGAATTCTTGTTGCTCCTACTTGTTTGGTCCATCTGCACCTACCCATGATCGATGTGCGTGCATGCTGCCCGATCAAAAGGGGTACTATACTAAATTCAAATGAACCAAAAAGCTGCACACACTTGTATATATGAACGAGGTGTAAGTGTGTAACCTTCTTGTCCTGTGTTCACATGGCCGATAGACTGGGCCTAGTTAAAGAAAGTTCGCATGATGATTCTATTATCACTAATAAAACATTTAATTTGTGACCTGCGCGCGTGCCTACATACGCGACATGTCAAAATCCCGTCCCCACAGTGAGTGTTGAGTGCCTCATCAGTGGACTCCGATCGACCCGCACAAATGAGCCACGGGAGGAGGCGAAACCAGCAAGCAGCAGCAGGCTAGACAAGTATTCTTGTGTTGTGTGCGCAGCTAGTGCACGAAATGGCCCACGCACACGCATGTCACCTGTCAGTTACATGTCACCGCGCGCGCGCGCCGCCGCCGGCGACAGGCAACTAACGACGGCCGGTGTTAACCGGCAGCGCCGCCCCTGCCACTCAGGGATAGGATGCGTGACATGCGCAATGCGATGATGTGAAGCTGATGGTGGCTCTGGTGGATCCATGTAGCACGGTAACAAAGTTCGGCAGCCGGGCACGTCACAGGACAGGTATGTATGGATGAGCTAGCTACTAGCTTAGAGAGGGAGGGAAGAAGGAGAGAGGCCGGTTAGTTAGGCATGCATACCTCAGAGCTCGACGAGTAGTCGTAAGGAAGAGATTGCACCACGCGAGCAACTGCGAGGAGATGAAGAAGAAAGTCGATGTGGTTAGTTTTTCACCCATAACCAATACAGTTGTTTCCACTCAACTGAACGAGAGAAAGCTAGAGCGAATTGAAGAAGAGCCTAGCTAGCTAGCTAGCGAATGGCGGCTAGTTCGATCGAGCTTTACCACTCAGCATGGCGACCCACAGCAGCGACAGGAACAAGGTTTGGGCTCTCCCCATTTCTGGAACCCCCCTCTCTTCCATTCTCTCTCTCTCTGTGTACTGAGATGGCCGAATGAAGAGGCAGAGAGAGATGCTGGAGAGAGGGAGGATCGGAGGCTGATGAGCCGAGCTGCTGATTGCACCGTGCATGCCGCAGCATCTGCTTGGGCTATTTATAGAGGTTTGTTGGCTAGCTTGCTCCACTGCACCACCACGGTCGGCCGGTAGCTTGCGGCCTAGCGATAGCGAGGAATAGGAGTTGCTTGGTTCCCGCTTCCCGCTGCTGGTTAGTTATGTTTAGACGGCCGATGGGAGAAAAAACGTACGTAATGGTCTTGGGCCGTGTGGTGTGATTTCTTCGTTTTGCGCGCGCGCGCGCGCATGGAGTACGTCAAACCAATCGCTACGGCTCTACCGTCCGGCCGGATCCCCGCTGTGTGCGCTCTAGAGCTTCCTTTTTGACCCCGTTCCGTCACTCGTCTCCACTGACGAGGACCTCCTGCGGCGGGTCCACCGGGCCATCGGTATAACGGATTTCTGACGTCATTATTGTTTCATTTCATTCATCCAACCAAGCACAAGTAGAGAAATGACTTTTGATCAACTTCGAAATTTAGCTTTAATCCCAGTATTTTTAGCGCCCGGGACTAGAGAAACCTTTAGTCCCAGTTGGTAGCTCCAACCGAGACTAAAGGTCCCTGCCCAACAGCTACTGCGGCAGGCTTTTGCTGCAGGGGACCTTTAGTCCCGGTTGGAGCTACCAACCGGGACTAAAGGTTAACTTTTACTCACGATTGGTCCCTCCAACCGGAAGTAAAAGTCTACTCCCGGCTGGAGGCTCCGTCCAGGACTAGAAAGGGACCTTTAGTCCCGGTTGGAGCTACCAACCGGGAATAAAGGTTACCAACCGGGAGTAAAAGTCTACTCTTGGCTGGAGGCTCCGTTCGGGACTAGAAATGGACCTTTAGTCCCGGTTGTTGTCTTCAACCGGGACTAAAGGTCCCCTCGTATATACCCTTCTTCCTCCCCGAGCCCGAGCTACCTCCTCCCCACACATCTGCTCCCTTTGCGTGCGTGGATCGACTAAATCTCTCTCATTTTCGCTGATTTCTCCCTCCTCAGCTCTCGATTTACACGGCGGCGACGGCATCCTCCACGGCCTCACCGGTGGCGGCGACGCCCCATCCCTGGTTCCCCACATCGAGCAGCATGGCTCGCCTCCTGTGGACGGCACCCCACACAACGACGGAGCCTGCCTCGCTTGGGTTTGAGCGGCGGCTCCCCCACTACGACGGAGACCACGACGTCCTTCCCCACTCCGACGGCGACCGCGGCGGCTCTCCCAACCCCAACGGCCGTCACGACGGCCCTTCCCCCGTCCCGGCCGCGGCGGCTCTCCTCCACCTCAGTGGTTGCGCGGCCTCCCCTGCTCCCTTGTTGATGGATCCCACGGATCCATCGGGAGGCAGCCCTGCGGCTGTATCTCCGTCCACCCCCCGTGGCTCCTCCTTCACCAGCGGCGGCAGCTCCTCCTCCTCCCCCACCAGTGGCTACCGAGGTGAGTATAGCTGACAAAATGGCACGTGTTCATTCAACTTGGCTGCGTGCTGCTCTATTGCATTAGGAGTTCTGTTCCTCCGCTCTTCATTGAATCGCTGTAGTTCTGTTCCGTCTCCTGTACCTGAAATCGATTTCCCTCCATCTTTGTGTGCCCATAATCGGTGCCCTAAACTTGTAATTTCTGGACCATAACTTGATTTGTATTTTTGAGGATTCGGCTCACAGCACGGTCGTCTTTGTGAATCTTGATTTACCACTTGATCCATCCTGATTTTGGTAGTGTTCATGGTTTTTTCAGCTTTGTGAATCTAGCTTGGGATCAAATTACTATCACATGGTAATACAAAAAAAGAAAAAAAAAGAAAACCTTTAGTCCCGATTGGTAATACCAACCGGGACTAAAGGGCCGGCCCACGTGGCCAGGCTGGGAGGCCACTTTAGCTCCGGTTGGTATTACCAACCGGACCTTTAGTCCCGGGCGAGAAATCGGGACTAAAGGAGGGGCCCTTTAGTCTCGGATTCGTGCTCCCGGTTGGAAAACCGGGACTGAAGGGGTTTTCTAACCAGGAGTGCAGTTTGTTTCTGTACCAGTGAAGGTTCAGTATATGCTACGTGCTTTGGTCCCTCTTCGGAAGTTGTAGCTGTTCCGGAAACACTTCTCGAAGATGTATTCGAAAAAACTCAGGAAGGTGCTCTGAGGGAGTTTCTCTGATTTTAATACAAAGTGTGGTTTTTGGAGTTTTTGTCTATTTCAAGAAGAAACCCTGTTTGGAGGAGTTTTTTTTTTTTTTTTTTTTTTTGCTTTTCAAGATCTCTGAGGAAAGAAAAACTGCCAAAAGCTTCCTAAACATGACCTATTTTTATGGATGGTACAGTTATGCAAGCGGTTATCCAATTGCTAGTTCTGGATCGCCTCGTTCGTTAGTTCATTTATTATCATTTCGTTTTGGATTGACGGAAAAACCGTACCTACATCCCTACTTGTACAGATTATTATAGCAACTCTAGTAGATGCCCTAAAAGTAAGGTTCCAATTTTTTATTTGAGAGCTATGGGACATACTCATCATTTATTCCCCTCTCTCTTTCTCTACTTTTTTCCACACGACACTCTGTCCCCGTGTCTCGACTCCCCAATTCCTGTAGTTGTTGCACTCCTTGTGGTGAGGGAGGGAGAGAGTGTCGCGTCTATGATGGCCTCTCATGTCGAGAAAGAAGCAATGGAGAGGGGCGTCGCGGCACACTAGGACCATCGCCGACAATGGGATGCCCACTGCGGATGGCTGCTCGCTCTAGCGTGGTTGCTCACTGCAGAAGGAGGAGACGACAAGGAGGGGCACAGCAGGGAGGGGCTGTGATAGGGAGGGAAGAAAAGAGTGGGCACGGGATCGAGAAAAACAATCAACTGTCTGATAGGGTCCACGATCGACGCTCATGGAAATGGGGGCTGAAGGGTCAGCTTCAGGGGCCTTTCTAGTTTGGCGATTTGAATAGGGATCCTGTTAGAGTTGTGTTTTATACTCTCAAGTTTAGAGGCTTGTTTGAGGACTTTGCTGAAGTTGTTCTAATAACAGCCAGATGGTTGATTTTAATTTTACGGGCCTCTGTTTTCTTGTCCTTTAAATTATTGAGCTAAGAACGTAAGGACTTATCCGTTTATTTATTTATTTAAAAAATGAACGAATTTAGTTGACTTGTGACCGTTTTCACGGCGCCCAAGTCGATATGTGTATACGTCATCGTCACGGCCGGGGCCGGGGGTCAAACAGAAAGGCGTGAGTCCGGCGGTTAGCAAGCAAGCAGCCAAGCACTGTGGAAAACCTACGAGGCCGTTTGCTGACGACGGGCTGAGCGTTGTCAGCCAAAATTCGCACGCATCGCCCAAGCCACCCGTCCGCTCCCTCCCCGTACGCTACGCCACACCACGGGGTATGGGTGCGTGACCTCCTGGCTCTTCGTCGTCTCCCCGCGCGTGGCGTGGAGGAGTGCCGTGGGGGCAAGACCGCGGAAGCGGGCGCTGGCAAGCCAGGCAACTCAAGCGGGCCAGGCCTGCCGTTTCGACGCTTGAGTTCCAGCACGGGAGGTTGGTTACTCGGCAACGGGGTGAGCGAGATGCATGAAGAAACTTCATCTTGCTTGTGATGCTAGTTCATTGCCAATCACCAACTCTTGGTGAATGCCCGCATCAACTGCGCTGACTCGCTGAGGTTCCAGTTCCAGATTGCAGTATCTTGCAAAGCTGCGCTGCTAAAAGCTACTAAGTGCTAGTAACTGCTAGGAGTAGTACCTAGTACTAGTACTAGTACTAGTAGTATAGCAGGCTAATAACATGATAACAGCAGCTACTGGTGTGCACGTTAAGGTCCAGACTTGGGGTGCAGCAAAGCAACAGAGCCAGAGTATGCAGTGCGTGCGTGCGGCTGCTTGCCCATCTCTCTTGGTGGCCAGAGCTGAGCCGAAATCCCTGGATCAGAATCTTTCTTTAACTCACATAGCAATCCTATATCTCACCCGGTCTCAAGTGTATCGTCCAACAAGGATCAGAATCTTTCTTTAACTCACATAGCAATCCTATATCTCAGGGCCAGTTTGGATGGCGAATTTTTTTGCAAAATGGTACTGTAGCAGCTTCGTTGTTATTTGACAATTAGTGTCCAATCATGGTCTAATTAGGCTTAAAAGATTCGTCTCGTGAATTTCGTCTAAACTATGTAATTAGTTTTATTTTTTTATCTATATTTAATGCTTCATGCATGCGTCCAAAGATTCGATGTGACGGGGAATCTTGAAAAAATTTGGGAACTAAACAGGCCCTCACAAGTGACATCGCATCGTATCTTACATATATTAGTCAGGGTTAAGGTTTTGATATAAAGTGTATAAATTAGTTTATGAAAAAATGTTGTTAAATAACTTCTATATAAACTTAGATGCACAATATATAACATAAAGAAAGACGACATTTAAAATAAGTAAGGTGTTAGGATGCTCCAACTAATCATGTATAGATATAGATTGTTATTTTCAAATTTATTTGTTTATTTGTTGTATTTGGTGTGGACTCTTCAATAAAATATAGACCATTAAATCATTTAGTACTTCCTATGTCCCTAAATAAATCAATGCCTAGAGATGTCTGAAGTCAATTTTTTGAAGTTTGGCTGAATTTACACAAAAGAGCACCAAGATTTATGGCACCAAATCAGTGTCATTAGATACATCATAAACTATATTTTCATAATATGTTTATTTGGTGACACAAATATTTCTGCTTTTTTCCCTACGAGTCCAGTTAAACATAACAAAACTAGAAGATACAGCGCGTGTTGCCGCGGGGATTGCTAACGATTTTGAATGAAAATAACTAGAGATGATGTGGATAGTTTGTATTAAGATATTGAAAATTAGTGGAATGACATGATTATTAGTGTAAATGATGTGGATAGTTAGGGGTGATGTGGATGGCTTGTATGTTGTAGTGGGTATTAGCTTTATAGGAGATACAAATTTGACTTGGAACAATTCTAGAAATTAATTTATTCAGGGACGGAGGGGGTGGTTTTTAAGGTTTGAGTAAATCTTATGTTAGATGATATGTTGTTGTGAAGCGAGAGAGTAGATTGCTACCCTTTTTTATAAGTTTATGCCAAACCTATGAGGCAGATACTGGCGCGCACCATAAACGTGTAACGTAGTATAGTTGGTTGCATTTAGGATTTCAAATGCTCTAAGATAAACACGACATTATTGTTATAGGTTTTTTTTTTGGTTGACAAGCAAGTTTTGTTGTCGATTGCGTTTAAGATTGCAAATGTTCTAAGATAAACATGATCAGTATTGTCATAGGTTTTTTTGGTTGACAAGCAAGTTTTGTCGCAGTTTACATACATTCTACAAAATAGAAACATAAGAGGTGATTAGTCAGAACTCTTATTGCGTGCTTATTTATGCAAGGGAAGAGAGACTAATATGTAAAGAAAGATATATTTATAGAAGAAAAGAAAAGTTTAATTCTTTTTTTTTTGGCAAGGAAAAGAAAAGTTTAATAAATTATGTAAGGAAACTAATAATAAGCTAGAAGAGTTCAGTAAAAAATCATACGGACTTGTTTGGAACGCGGGAATTTCATAAGAATTACGCAAGGTTTTCATAGGAAAAACGCACGAACAAAAAAAATCACGTTTGTTCTAAATACTGCCTACATTGAGATCCTGAAAGGACGCACGAAAGCTAAACAAAACGCTTAGGACGTGATTGAATTGGGCGGGCCTGTCTTCTCCGGAATAGCCTACTCCGACACTTGTCCCCTGCAAATTGGCAAGCGGATCCGTGCGGGCGAGGAATTCCGGCTCCGTTGGCATCCCGTGCGGTTGCGCAACCGCGCGCCGCTGACTTCTCCCGCGCATCGCGCACGTGACGCCCGCCCGCATGACGAGTCACGACACGGCTGCGGCCGGGTCCCGGCTTGGGATTTTGGATTGGATGGACGCATCCATCCGCGGCCGTTATGTTCGGTATGCCGGCGTTGGACGGGAGCGGCGCGGGCGCCGAGCACACGGCACACGGCAGGTGGGCAGCCAGCGCCCAGCGGCGTCCTGACGAAATCTACAGGGCCGCCGACCCGTGACTTCCAACGGAACCGGCAGGTAGTGGAAAGCCTTTTCGATCGGCGCGAAGATCGGGGCGGCATGGGTCGCCGCGCGGGCAGTCGTACGCCGGCCGGCGAAGTGGCGAGGTCCAAGTCGAACCCGGCAAGCCATCCAGACCCGAGCAATAGCGTGCACGGGTTTGATTTTGATCGGTCAGGCTCAGGCAGGCTGCGAGCCACTGCCCAAAAACCCACCCTGCCAAATCTCTTGGAATTGACCGTACCTCTCCGGAGTCCGGACAGATTTCTATATGTCACAAGTCGTCACGCATCTGCTGACGCGAACCACACGCCCAGGACGGTTTACGTTAAGTATGTACGAGGACTAGTGACTGCTCAGGTTAGTGACTGGCCAGGCTAATCATCGGCCGATGAGACTGTATGCCGGTATAGCATAGCAGTACTCAGCTGAAGCCGTCACGTATCTGCTGACGCAAACCACACGCGCCCAGGACGGTTAACCATCGGATAATCACACCCTATGCCGTATGCCGTATAGCAGTATACCAGTTCTTATCGATTTTTTTTCTCCCTGTGCTGTACTGTTCAGTTGCTAGCTCGTTCCACTATCCCAGCCTAACACTTGGCGTGATTAGCGACTGGATTATTTTGATGCGTGCGAGGTGGTCAGCTCCGGCGCGTGCCTGATTTGATTTAAGCGCCGGTTAGTGCGGATCGAGCGAAAAAAGAGAGCAGAAAAAAATGAGAGAAGGGGTTCGGCACTTCGGCTAGGTGGTCAATCGATTTGATTTAACTCGTCCGTTCTGTTTTTTTTGTCCTGCTGCGACTTGGACCAAATCAAAATCGGCCCTGGGACAGTTTGGTTCGTCGCCCGATGGAGTTGAACTGGGTGAGCTCCCCGCATTGTTTACCGCCGCAACTTCTCCCGTCCTCCGTACTCCGGAGACTGTAGACAGAGTGTGACAGACGCATACACCGTCGCCTACGCCGTACATGGACATGCATGCACATGCTGCCTCAGCCCTCACTACCGTCTGACACAGGATTCAAAGGGCGGCGGAGGAAGAAGGCCGGACCGCGGACGATTCTCTCCGTCGTTTCCTTGTGCTGATGCTTGATGGAATGATGGTTAGGTAGCTTCGGCTGCACACGGACTTACTAAAAGACCGTGATGTGAATGTGAATTCTGCCCTAACCTCACCATCCACCCACCACCCAAGTTTTTCTGTGACTCGCCTTTTCTTTTCTTCCTCTCCTAGACCCTATATCTATTAGGAGAAAAGTGGTCAGAACCCAGAGCCCGGAAGTTCAGCTTCAGAGTATGTATCTCAGACTCAGACTCGAAGCCGACAGGAAGCAGCAGCCGGTCGGCGGTAGCGAGTGAGTGGGGAGCCCACTGGCCAGTGGAACGGTCTATCCAAAGCAGCACATGCAACTTGCAGCTTTTCACGTAATCATGCTGCCTAAGTCCTGTGGAAAATGTTGCAATTCGGTCCAATGGAATGCGTCGATGCTTCCAAGCTCCATCGGTCAGAACCGAGATAAGGTGCTGGTCGGCCGTATTGGCACGGGCAGCTCATGTCAGTCGTTCATTTCCAGCTGCTTTGCGGCTCCTCCAAGTATCAGTGCTGTGTTGTGTGGCTCTTTGGATGACCATGATTACAATACTAGCTCGTGATATGATCAGGATGGCTGATTGTGTGCCCATGGATGGGGGGGGGGGGGGGGGGGGGGGGGGGGGGGGGGGGGGGGGGGGCGGGGGGGGGGGAGGGAGAGACCAACAAGATCGATGAAGATATGAATATAACAGTCACTGAGAAGTACTAATCCTAAAAAAAATCAGTCACTGAGAAGTTGAGAATATATCTTCCTGTGTGCAAAAAGAAAGAAAAAGCATATAGTAAGACAAAATGGCAGCCTTTTCTGTGGAAGGGTTTGTAAACCCGTTCCTACCGACTCAGAAACTGCAACAATGAAAGAGGCAGCACAAGCCAAAAGGTCTGAACTCAATGGGAGGCGTTACAATGTTCCTTGGTTTTTATTCCAAGAGGAAACAAGTGATATACAAATTACACAATTTATTCGTATTTACTTGTAACAAATACATTGCCAACAGTGAACCCAAAGCACAGAACAACTACCCAAATTCACACAAACGGTCAACACGAGTTAACCGAATGCATCCTGAATTGCTGATGCAGATAAATCGCAGCTATGCAAGCACAATACACACGAAACAAATATCATCAACAATGAAACGAATGAATCTGTATCCGTTTCTGAACGAACCACGCCTCTGTTACTTGCTACGTGTTGATGCCTTTTATTGATGACCAACAGATCATATTGTGTCCACAAGTAATGGACACACAAGAATCACAACAATCTTCTCAAATATGTGCTAAGCTTGCAAATATCCGTTCTCTTCAAGGTAGCATAGAACTTGCTTGGCCATTGCTTTGGGTGAAGGGCATTCCCCATCTTTCATCGTAATTACTATCTGTATAAGACCGCACAAAGATCAAGCCAGCTTTTCTAAATAAATGGTTAAATTTGCATTTAAATATGGCAATAGAGGCAAAGGGTTATGGTCGACTGCTGAATGATGACCATAGCTAATTTTTTATTAAATGAAATGAGCAAGTCAAACTTAATATGGAAAACATATCTAAAATATAAGAAAATATTGCTTTTGTTTCTAAAGCTGGTAATCAGAATCCAGACGTATGTATGGCATTCCCAAATTGCATGAACTAAACTCATAGCTAACAAGGAATTAGTGTTATTGTCATCAGGCATCAGCTTTAAGTAGTCCATAGTGGAAAATACAAGCTATTGCTTAATTTTAACTTTGTTACATGCTGTTAATTCTTCACTGAATGAGGATCACTGGAGCATAGAGATAGTGATGGAAACAATAAAAAAAAATCTTATAGCTCTATTTCTCAACGTTAAGGAATAAGAGCGTAGAAAGGAAGTGCTTGTTTGTGCTAAACATCAGTAGTCACAGCATAATGACGTCCGTAAGCACTACATCAATAGTGAGGAATCTATATTTCAGAGTTACAGTTCTAGAAATTGTACTGTACGGTGTGATCATGTAGGAAGCAAGGCATGCTCTTTAGGCTCACCTCACCATTAACTGGCGGTTCGTATGGATCATCAACTCCAGTGAAACCTGTTTGTCAAATGGAAATGCTTGAAGTCACTTCTTTCACCTGGGGTGTCCCATAGAGGAAACTTGAATGTCTAGAAAAGGTTCAAAGGCTGACTGTACCTTTAATCTTTCCTGTGCGTGCAAGCTTGTACAGACCTTTAGGATCACGAGCTTCACAAATTTTTAGGGGCACATCCAAAAATACCTACAGAGCTTGCATGTAGTTAGATAGGCTATTAACACTGACAGAACTTAAAAGAATCATAAGTGAGCATACTTCAATAAAGATAGAATCTGGAAGTAGAGCACGGCATGCATCACGATCTCTCCTGTATGGAGATATCAAGCTAGCAATGCATATGATACCAGCATCGGCAAAAAGCTTTGCCACTTCACCTGCACAAAAGATTTAGCTATAGTGAAAGAATCTCTAGTGAATCGTCTTCTTTTTTCAGAACTTACCAACTCTTCGTATATTTTCTGCACGGTCTTCTGCCTTGAAGCTTAAATCTCGAGTTAGGCCATGTCTAAGGTTGTCACCATCAAGTACATATGTGAGGTGGCCTCTATAATGCAACTCGCGACTCAGTGCACATGCAAGAGTACTTTTCCCTGGCATACAAAAAAGATGGCAGGTTATTGTGATGGCTCCCTTATGCTAATATATTTATGAGTCCTGTACTTCTATAGATCTATAGATAGAGAATGGAGAAATCAGAAGCTTTGGTTCATGGTAGCCAAACACAGTGACAAGGAAGTGCTATCTTAGACCAACATGCAAATTCTCAAAAGAACGCAAATTCTGAAATAACACTCAGCCACTCAGGAGCTAACTTAGAACAGCATGCGAGGGAAAAGAAACCAGGGTCTGTGTGAACAACATTGCAAACACGGTCAACAGGTATTATGTCAACACTATCCACAATCACTTTGTAGCAGAGGGAGTACTAAAAGATTAAGAAAATTCGAATTGAAAATGAATCTAGTAGAAGCATCATCACAGTACAGAGCGCAGGACTATTTCCTGCATTGATGCCAATACACAAAGCATGCCAGATTTGGTTCTTATTGTGAAGACGTTAACTAGGCAGCAAACCAGCTCGTGAAAAATTCATTTGTCAACAGGGCAACAGTACATTCTGAGTGATTCATAGTCATCAAGATGGCAGCATTCAGCTGCCTATAGAGCAGACATAAAACTAATACAGCATTGAACTCAAGTAAGCTTATAAAAGAAGTGTTTAGATTGTATAGAAGTTCAAATCTAAAGCTTGATTTAGTTCAACATAACCAGATATCTTATCAGATGGCGAGGAAATGACTTGCATTAAAATAATTGGGAAAAACTTTAAGCCTGCATGAGTATATTGGTTGAGATTGAACACTCAAATTAAATGACTAATTGCTTCTCGCCCTTGGGCCGGCTTGCCTATTCATGTGCCACATAATGGTCGAGCCCTCTTCAAGGTGGCTGTGGAGTCTGTGGTTGGAAATGGCCGAAATACTATGTTCTGGACTGATGGATGGTTGGGTGGAAAAAAACATAGAAGAATTAGATCCTAACCTTCTCAAGACAGTTACTAAGAGGGCTATTAAGCAACACATGGTTGCGGATGCTAATGCTGGTTGTCGATGGGTTTCTGATATAAAGGGTGCTTTGTCGGTCCCTGTGCTTCGTGAGTATCTTCTTGTAACACCCTCGGTGTTACGCCCTAAACAAATTACTAAACCATGTCATGAGCATCATGTTTACGTGATAATGCATGTGATGGAATGAATAGATGAAGTATTGCAACCTAAAATGATCAATAAAAATGCCAAATGAGAAGCTATTCCAAAACTCAGGCAATTATCAAGTAGGGCTTTAAACTAATTTTTATGGAACAAAATACTATATAACATGTGTGTGACGCTTAAATAAAGTTTGAAGTACAAACTTTGTAGATGACAATGAAATACTTGCTGTGGAAAAATAACATTGCTAGCTAACATTTCTAATAGCCTAAAAATGGAACTTGAAATCAAATTCAGCTCAAGGACTTAGAAGAATTTAAGTATATATAAGCAGCAAGACAATGCAATGTTTGGCGATTTATTTTGTGAAATCGAGTTAGGATGTGGCATCGTGTTTTAGCTCGGGTTGGTAGCTTGATATGCTCTCTGGAGCATGGTGAAGATGGTTTAGGCTCAAGAGCAACCGCTTAGTTGTAATAGGCGCTTTAAATTTCGTGCGCGACACGTTCTTGGGTTGGTTGGCAGGGTGGGCGCGGTCACCACGTCCTAGGAGCGCGACGTCGCCTCACTGGCTCGCCGTGCGCGCGCACGCGCGCTTCCACGTGAGGTTGCTGTCACCGTGGCGCCATGCTGCGCTGCTGTTGCTCGCACGGCCGAGCGGCGCTGCCGCACTGCCGACCCGCCTCGTGCCGCGACGCAGCCGCTGCCATCGCATCGCCGTCGCGTCCGCGCCTGTCCGCTGTACCCTTACCCCACCGCTGGCCCGGTTAGATGCCGCGCGCACGTGGTCGAGCTCGCCGTCGCCATGCCATTTATGCACTGCGGCCGCGCGGGCCATGCCGGTCGTGGACGCGCGCACTTGTCTGTAGCATCTGCGCGCGTGTCTCCCCGATCACGCCGGCCACGTCCCGCCAAGGCGAGCCTGAGCTGAGCCCACCTGTTGCGCCCCATCAATTCAGCACGTTTGTGGCTTCACCATCAAGTTCTCCAGCTGCCCAACCCCACCCAGCCATGAAGCACGCACTGCCAAGCTCCAATTTGGCGCTTTTCCTGCCGCCGTGCCGATAAGGCCGCGTCCGGTCGCGGACGAGGGCAGCCCCCCTATCGTCCGCCCCGATCCAATTCACCTGCACCACTAGCTTCGCCTCACCTCCCTTTTCACCTTGCGCACGTCAGCGGAACCGCTACCGCCTCCCCGTCGCCGCTAACGCAACCGTGCCACCGCGGTGCGCCGCCGCACGGCTCGGTCGCACGTGGCCACCCCTCCTCCGCCATCCTCCACCCCAACCGTCACTTCGTCCTGGTCCATGGTAGCCTCCTGATGCTCACGCGCGAGTCAGTTAGGTCCGTAGCAGCCCCAGCTCACCGGAGCGGGTGTGCCGCCGCCGTGGACGACCGCGCGTCGTTGCAGATCGCTCAAGCGCGTTCCGCAGTCCCGCGTTGCTGCTTGGTGTTGGCAGTTGGACCGTAGTTGAAGGTGGTCCGACTGACGGGCCGGCGCAGCCGCGCTATGCCACCGCGCGCCGCGCCGCCGTGCGCTGAGTCACTGGGGGTGCGCGCGGGTGAAATAGTGAAATGTCGGGGGGTTAAGTGAGAAGTCTTGTGAGAAGGGGAAATAGCGTTAGGACTTAGTTGTAATTCAGAAGTAGTGTGAGGTCTATTTTGCAAAAGCGCCAACGCGCGCAGGATTCCCCCGCCGCGGGCCGTCTCGCGCGCGGGCCGGCATCGCGTGGGCCGCTTCAGCGGGCCGTTGCGCGCGCGCTGTGCAGCGCGGGCCACGCGTTGTGGGCCGCGCGGAGAGTCCGTTTTCTTTTTCCAGGGGATTAGTAAATAGTTTTCTAATTTATTTTCTGAGCTGATCTTTGGTAATTAATATAAAATCATGTAGGTGTCCAAAAATTGCGAAACAAATTTTATTAAGTTTCTAAAATTGTGATCTATCTGTTAGTGTATTTAGTTCATATATATACATGTTGATACCAGAAGCTATTAAATTGTTTGAAAGTGCTTCATATTATTAAAATTAATCATTGTAGGAATTTTTGTGGTAAATTGGTGATAGCGTTAGTCCTTAAATTTTTATAGTAGCTTCATTGTATTATTATGTGCTCACTGTAATTTTTGTAGCCTTAGAATAGACTAAGCATTAGGGTAGTTAAATGCTCTTTGTTTCAATATACATTAAATCCCTAGTACAAATAAAGATATATCCTTAATTTGCCAACCTAAGGGTTTGTTAGTTGAACCCAACACTTTGCTTGATGAAGATGGTAGTTAGCTTAGTACCTTAGTCATTAGAGCTAGCTTAGTAGCTTAGTATGCGTATTCTTATTTTAAGAGTTGTTGTTACCTAAATGCTAAGTGTTGCATCATCGCATGCATGTAGAGAACGAGTTGGTGGAGATAGTGACCACAAACGATCGCGAGTTCGAGGAGATCGTCGAGGAGTACGAGGAGATTCTCGTGCAGGAGGTGGTCCCGGAGCCACCACCGACTGACTCGGCAGACACCGCGCCTGCCCAAGGCAAGCCCCAGTGCATAACACCTTATTTTTTATAATCACTGTATATATATGTTATGTGCATTTACATTAAAGGAATTTTATGAAAACCACATGCATAAATATATCTACCTATGAGTCCTATTAGTATAGGTTCGAGTAGCTGCTATGCTTAGGTTTTTGGTAGCGTGAGGTTCGAGTAGCTGCTATGCTTAGGTTTTTGGTAGCGTGAGTAACCTGCCTTTACTCACAATAGGTGATTATTATATTTACTCTCATGATAAAATGATGAAAGAAAAATGGAGACCGAATAGGGATATGGTATGGGTTATGATGGGTGTGACGAGTTGTGTCCCGTGGCCACGGGGCTTAGCTTGGTTACACTGTTTTTCCTGTCCGTGTCGATTGAGGACTGTTCGTTGCTGTGGATGGTAGTCAGGTCACAGACTTATTATCCGGAGCACATACTTGCTTATGGGAGTGGGAAGGCTCGTTACACTCTTATCGTAGGTTTCGGCTCTTTCCGGACCGACTGATTGGAGGCGGGAAAGGTGGAGGTTTAAGCACCATATTGAGACCGGGTCTCAAGTGTGAGAGCTTGGAGTCCAAGTTTGGATGGCGACCTGAACCCCGCGACAGGAGTGAAATGGGTTGGTCTTGTTTGTGCCTAGGGTACAAACGGGGCGTGTGTTTCGGGGTACCCAGCTGGGATATATTAGTTCGCGAATCGCCGTTTCCGTGAGACGGTACGACTTGGCTATGGTCTAGCACCATAGTAAGAACTGGAAGATGAAAGATAATAAATTGGTTCTGATTGCTCAACCCTTGCTTGAAAGTAGAACAGGTGCTTTCCTAGAATGGTTAGCTAATGAAGTAATCATGACTGCTAATTAAACTTAATCTTAAGGACGTACTTCTAGTAACGCTTTACGCAAACAAAAAGAAAACAACAAACTCATATTGTCTATCATACTCCTTGGAGTCAGGAAACTATCCCCACTAGTCGGTTAAGTCTTGCGAGTACACTGTGTACTCAGGGTTTATTTTACCCTGTTGCAGGTGCAGCTGGAGTAGTAGCTCTTATGTTGAGGATTCTTCTGGTGGGCACAGACGGATCCTTGTATCACTTCTGTTAGATGTTTATTTTTACTCTGTTGTTTAATTATCGCACTCTGAACCTTGGTATTGTAATAAATAATTTTCAAGAACTCTTGTTGTATGAAATGGAATAAGTATTGTAAGCTCGTACTCATTATTGGATTCTGGAGGTAAAATGTGGATTGATTCGAGTTCTCCCGTGGGGTGTGCTCGACGGAACTGTCCGATGTAGCTAACTTTCGGGGTGCTTAGTGTCTAGTGGAAGGCGAGCACCTCCGAAAGCGTGTTATTTCGGGCGGTTCTGCCACACTTCTGATCTGGGACCTGGTAGATGACTTCCCATTACAACCAAAGGTGACTGATTAGCATCATTGGAAGCTCTCCAAATCTGGATCTTATACTAGTAAATCGGCTTACGATGCTTTCTTCCTTCGCACAATTCAGCTTGCGCCGTGGAAGAGTTCCCCCCAGCCCCTGCTGCAAATTCTTCATCTGGCTTGCTATTAAGAATCGCTGCTGGACAGCAGATCAGCTTGCCAAAAGAGGTAAAGAGGTCTCCCACACCCTGTTGCTTGCCCCCTTTGTGACCAAGAAAATGAAACTGTGCAACATTTGTTAGTCTCCTGCACCTTTACCTGCCAGGTTTGGTATATAATCCTACAGAAGCTCAGCCTGGCCTCGGTTGTTCCTCAGCCATCATCAAGTTCTCAAGCTGGTGGTGCCAAGCTCTGAAGGGTGCACCAAAAGGCTGTCGAAAAGGGATCAACAGCCTGATCATACTTGTCTCTTGGGAAATCTGGAAGCACCGAAATGACTGTCTTTAGTGGCACTAGCCCAAGCATCTCTATCTAACTGCAAACTATTACTGATGAATGCATTTTGTGGTGTGCAGCATGTACAAAAGGTCTTCAGGAGTTGCTACCTAAGGCATTTGCTGCAGGCCATTGATATGTTTTGGTTCTAAGGCTCTAGATGGGTCGTTTTGGTCTCTTGTATCGGGGTTTTAAATTTCTTGTTGCGTGTGAGTGTGTGTGTCCTCGTGTGAGTGTGAGTGTGTGTGTGTGTGTGTAGGGGGGGGGGGGGGGGGGGGGGGGGGTTGTTCCCCTTTGTTTCCTTTTATCTTCTTAATGAAATGTCTCCTGCATGTTTGAGAAAAATAAACAGCCTATTCGCTTGAGCTACTTTTCAGCCATAGAACAGTATTTTCCTCTCACAACATTTCAGCATAAGCCAAATCTTGCAATCTAGCATAAAGCAACCTACCAAACTGAACTGAAAACTTGTGGTAACAATAGCATCTGGATGCTTTTGTTTGATAAAAAGAATAGGAAATCCTTCATAGAACCTGAGTACATGACCAAGGATTTAAAAAAAAAAAGGCTGTAGCCAGCAAATAGACCAAGGCAACAATCCACTGAATACATACCTGAACCACTGAGTCCTGTTATCCACACGACACAGCCTTTTTGTCCCAGCAACTTCTGTCTATCAGATTGTCCAATCGGGCAATTATGCCATAAAATATTAGTTGATTTCCCAATGTTTGACATTACAGGCTTCTCCTTCACTGATGATGATAGACATCAGTAAATGGTTAGTGCAGTTGTATTCTTCATGTTGATAAAATCCATTTGCACAATAGTAAAAAGTAAATAAAATGGCATAGCATAACTTATATGGACATAACCGTGACGCATATTCTTAATGAATGTTTCCTTCACAGTTTCAGATTTACAAAGTCTGATATTCCCTTTTTTTTTCAGGAAACTGTGAAAAAATAAAAGTTCTTGTAAGGAAAATTATCCATGATCCTAAAGTAACACATAAATCAAAGTGGATTCTTTGTTTGTCGTACCTATTTTCAGGGGCGGAGCCAGGAAGTTGATTTTTTGAATGTTAGGGGCCAAGAGTGTTGAATTTTCAAAATAAATTTTAAATTAAAGAAAGTCAGTGGAAATTTCACTTTCATAGCCCCCCCCCCCCCCCCCCCCCCCCCCCCCCCCCCCCGCCCCCCTATCACCGCCCCTGCCTATATTATAACATTTTTGTGGCAATTGTGAACGATGGACTAACAAGTTTTCACTACCTTTTACCTTCAATTCATAAGATGTATGCCATTGAGTCCAGTGGCGAAGCTAGAGTTGAAATGAGGGGGGTGCAACACTTCAATAGTACCATTGTTCTTCTAAACGGTCAATTAGCTTGTTTAAACACTGCGTAAATGCTATATAATGATTCATTTAGCCCGTTTAATTGACCGCTCAACCCGAATACTTTTATCAATAAAGTTGGTCAAACTTTAGATTACTTGCACAAAGAGTGCACCTAGAATTGCATTCTTTTGTAGATATAGAGGTAGTACTTGGTAAAATTTGTTTTTTCTAAAGCAATAATCATATTTACAGAAACTTAAATTTAAAAATAAAGGGAGGTATGCAAAATCTATAAAGGTGTATATTGAGTTCAGAAGCTTAGATAAAAATTATTGCTAATATGTGCAGAGTTTAGGTATAGAAAATTAGATGCTATCGATTGTTTGCCATAGAATCTGATAACATTAATAACTAGCTTTAGCCGATCAAACTCCTAGCCCTTATTATTCTTGTGTACTTGGCATCCAGCCTATCTCTACCTTAATTGAAAAAAAATCTCCCAATGCTAATTGATAAATTAAGACAATCTCAGTCTGCTCAAGCTTTCACGCATCCACGTTGGCATGTGGGGGGTGCATGATCCTTGGCTGAGGGGGGTGCACACATGGTGAATGTGAGATGATTAACACTAAATTTTGTTTTTGCTGTGGGTGCAAGGGCATCCACTGTGGGATACGTAGCTTCGCCCCAGATTGAGTCATCACGTTTCAAGTTTATTTGAAACCACCACCCCTCTCATGTACTTAGCAATTAAGACTCCTCGTCACTGTCGAACGCATTGCTATTAGGTCACTGTGAACGATTAAGATGTTTTCAGGGAAACTAGGAGATCCAGAGTTACCAGAAATCCAGGATTATCTACCACCACGACATTGATGACAACCCTCCAAGCGACCAGGACCAATCACCAAAACAGAAGGTGAGATGTCATAATGGCAATACCGCAATACAAACCTTCCTACTGCCCTTCTTAAAGAGGTGGGGAAAATATACTAGAACGGTTCTTTCCAAAAAAAAAATACTAGAACAGGACTAGACACATCACTGTCAAGCGTTCAATTGACTCCAGTTCGAGATCCAGTTCCACACGTATTTACTTGCAGTTACATCAACAGCATCTCACTAAACCTGTTCTTGATCTAAATATGTCCGTGTTACCTACGTCTCTGTCATCCTTATCGGATGATCGGCAGGACCCAAAGGTTAGCAGCAGTGGCTGATGACTAGTGAAGCAGAAGCAGCAAGTGGATAACCTCACGTACAGGTACGGCCACACGGCCCCGTCCGACACATCACCCTCTAGAATTAGAAAATTCCTGACGGTAGCTTCACCCCGGCAGATGAATTACCTGGGGCGTGTGGTGCCTCCCCGTGGCGCTGCTCCATTCCGCCGCCGCCGCACCCACCGCCCAATGCCGCGGTGGCAGTGCGCACGCGCACCGCGGCCCTCCCTCTCCTCCCCCTCGCGACGCCCACCACCGCTGGCGAGGCCCGCGGGAGCGTGTGAGGAACGGGGAGTGAGGCCATGGATCACGAGCGCCGGCAGCGGCGCATCGTGGGGGGTGGGGGAGGACGGGACGCGCGCGCTATGGATTTACGGGGCCGACGGCGCGGTGGCCGCTCCCGGCGTCAGGGTCGGACCGAAGAGGGTGTTGCTGGCTGGGCAGGCCGCCGGGTTCGGTGGTTGCTGCGTGTAACCCTTTGATTTGATGAAAATGTTTTAAAATGCGTGGAGGTGCCGAGGTGGCCTGGTGGGGTGCGACCGCGCGGTTGTGGAGGTGGAGTGGAGAGGGATGGAGGCAACCGCACCGCCGGCCGGTAAGGGCCCTGCCGCGACCGCGATGCGTGGGCGGGCGGCTATAACGCAGGTGGGCCGAGGGGCTTGCAGTGTTGCATCTGCCATGCCACCCGAGGCAAATGGCAATTGAATTGCTTGTTGTGTGCCATGCCATTGCCATCCATATCCCCAACCAATAATCCATCCGACAGGTACAAATAAAATAATGTAATCCAGAGACACGTGAAAGCTACAGCCGAGATGCGCGACCCAGGATTCTTGTGGCTGGCAGTAGTAGACGTACCCCAGTAGTTCACAAATCACAATACTACACCTAGCACTTCAATTGCAAAAGCCAGCCGCCTCCGCCTCCGCCTCCTGAAGATTCGGGGTTAGTGGGTGACCTCTCTTCTCGACGTACGCCGATGAAGCACCGGACTACCGGAGCATAAAGTGCGTAGTCGGGTGGTTGCTAGCCTGTCACGCGCACTCTGTATTCTCGCCACATGACTAATCTTGCTACCTTCATCATCGATAGAGGGTAAAATGCTTTCCCACAGAGAAATAACAAACCACCAAAGCCTTTGGAGTATCTCCCTCCGATCTTGAATATACCAATTAACTCATTTCAAAATAATTAACCTATCTTGAACATCATATTTAAAATCGGAGGGGCTATGTACTAATCCTAATCTGCCACAGACGTGTCCAGTCCAGAGCTCAATCTCAAAGAGACCACATCCAGTTCCAGCTCTCAGCACGGCGACCGTACTCCGTACATTCTGTAAACAACGATCCAACCCAAGCATTTTGACACATCTGCTGATTGCTGCATCTTGCAACACGATACTCCAGTAATTACAAATTGGCAAATGAAAACGCACTCGCGCGTTGCTTAAAGATACCCGTCTAATTACCACCCTGAACTAATCGTTCAGAAAACAGGAAACCAGTCCCAAAATAGAATCAAGAGCACAGTGACAAAAATGAGCGTCAACAAAGCAACAATATATATGCATACACAGAATAAATGAGCTCCAAACAAGTGGTAAACCTTAGTGAGTGGTAAATCAAACACCGAACAAAATTAACATGCAATTCCTGCATGCAATAGATTACCGTAGCGGCTACTCAGTAACACAGTGGCAGAGAGGCCTAGGTGCTAAAGAAACAAGCACAATGTACATCTACCAACGGCCAGATGCTTTTCAACAATAAAAGCAGACAGGTAAAATTCCTGTAGACGACCCATCCGGATCCTTACCACAGTGCTCCAAACATTTGCCAGATTAACAGAAAAGGTTCATGGAACGAATTATTGGCTACAGCTTTGCAAAAACAACCAAAGAATTCAAAATTCACCAATCTGGGATGATCTGATCAGGGCTTCAGTGCAAGCGCCAAGCCAAACTTGGGGGGTCTGTCCAGGGCCTTGGTGTCGAATTCACCAGAGATTGTCAAGACTGACTTGGGTTTAAGCTCATGCTGAAGAAGCGCAGCAAGCGTTCCAGTGTTGTTGAGCCTTGCCTTCACGGCCGTCTGAGGATCAACTGTGTACAGTCCACCGACTGTGAGTGTATTCTGATTTGTTGAGAGCCTCCGGGTTAGCTCAGCCACAGCTGAGGCCTTCTGTTTCTCATCAAGGTGATAAACACCTGACACTTTAATGGTGTCACCTTTGTCCGCCCTGTAAAAGTAGGTGTGATGTATCAATATTCAATACTTGCGTGCCAACCTCAAGAGCCACTCAAATCACGGTGAAGCATGGACTTACAGAATGAATGCAGCATGGTAGTCTGGCTTGGTTACACCAATTGCAGCAGTGTACTTGGTAAATTTTCCTGTAGCAGTGTCATACCCAGCTTCTGCACCAAATGCAACTCCTTGAGCGCCTACTGTCCCAGAAAGATCAATCACAGGAGTCGGCTTCGTGCCAACAACAGTAGCAAAGGTTGCATTCTCATGGAAGTATTGCAGCTCCACCTGGTACAAAGAACACATACACTCAAGGACCTGTTCTAATTCAACAACCATAATTTGACATTAAATGGAAATACCTTTCCAGAATTGTAGTCGGGCAGCTTCACAGAAGTGACAAGCTTTGTGGATGGCAAGGCGTCCAACACAGTCAATGTAGTAGAGATCTGCCGGAATCATACAAAAGTGCTACAGGTTTATGTCTAGCTATAAGCTACAAAGAGAGAATGCATAAATTTAGGTGTTTCATGTCACTAACATTTGATTCTGTGTCCACTTTAACATCAACAGTGGTATTCTTGTACTTGTAAACTGAACTGACATCCAGAGAATAAAGACCTCCTTTCTTCACAGCTGTGGAAGTAAGGCCCTAAAAAAGGAATAGCCATGACAAGCATGTTCATAAAGAGGCAATGCATATATAAAGAAAATAAGCTCAAACAACAGAAAGTACACTACTATTGTCATCTAGCAGTTAACAACAGAATTTGTTTTTTTTTTACTAACTTTGGATGGTATTTTGATGAACATATTTCAAAATAGTGCTACAGAAGCATAAAATGAAAAGGATATATAAATATATAAGTTTACTGTTGCTGAAAGAAGCAAAATGATGATATGGCACGGCAAACAGAGTACACAAGATCATAGCTGGTACATTAAAAAATGCAAATACTCAATATAACATTATTGCTGTGGTTTCAATGACTTACAGGGCGGTGAGCACTTATTATCCACACAGTTGCATGTATGTCTAGTCTTAGCTTCCAAAATTTAATTTGAGTAAAATAATTGGTTGTATGTCTATCTCCTGATGACCAATTGACAATTTAATTCAACAATATATTATATATTACTGAATCACCAAGTTTTGCACTTTAATTTAATTAATATATCATGCTTAAGTAAAGACAGCTTTTGTGATAGTTCAGTTCAGTCAATGAATGGTATGTTGCTATAGTAAGACTGATCATAGAGCATAAAGGCAAATTGGTACAGACATATCCAATAAGGGTGCTGGAATACAACCCAGTTTTGGGTGTCTGATTCAGCAATTTACCAAATATAACTTAAGCTAATTATAAGAACATGATTATGGATTGATAATATACATATCTTTGGGCAAAATGATAGGAGACAGCTGTGACAGCACATTTTGTGAAATAAAAAAAAATAGTAAATCAAATGACACTAAACGGAATCCTTGACTGCATACGTTCAGTACAGTAACTAATGAAATCAGGTTTAAAGCAGGAAGAAAATGTAACTGCACAAATTTGAATTCCCATCATTGGATACATTAACTGGCAGGTATCAACGCTCAAAACAATAAACATGGTGACACCAGATATATGTGCTTGTGTTGATAAGATACTGACAGAGATGATAAATTTGGCAAGTGGAACTACCAAACATTTATTAAAATAAGAATGTAACACAGAGTATGTCATGTACATATGCCAACACAGTGAAAAACTGAAAACAGAAGGCAGCAACAGGAGAAATCATGATAGGTTGTGCTACAATAGAATCTTCTAAAGGATTGTATTGTACTAATGCTGAAAGTGCAACTTACCGAAACCAATTCCCGACAATGACCTTAACAACTTCTATAGAATATAAGCAGCTACACTTATTCAGTACTTACGTAATCAGAATGGCAGGCAGATACGCAGAAAGACTAATATGATGACTCAGAAATAAGGCATGAACAACAAAAGAATTTAAAACGAGCAAGCCGAGAACCAACTCATTTCTTCAGAAGCATAAACCTTGGCAACTTCACAAAACAGTATAGGCTGAGATCGTGACCACCAATGTACCAGCGGAAAGAAAGGTCGAACGCAGAATGTCAAATACACCTGCTAACTTAAATTTGGCTTGTTCGGCTTGTTTTTTCAGCCAGAACAGTGTTTTCCTCTCACAGCAATTCAGCCGGAACAGTGTTTTTCAGCCAGTTTCAGCCAAAGTTCAGACCAGCGAACGGGGCCTTATTAGTAGTTAAGTACTACTCACTTAGTAGTTAAGTACTCACTTAGTAGTTAAGTACTCAACAAGCAACTGCATAAATCTACAAGAAAATGACCAAATTACCATTTTCCATCGTTCAGCCACACAGTTAACAAGCACCAGACACATTGTGCCCTCAAATACCAACACACAGAACTACAGATACAACGACCACAGAAATCGTAGGCAAATTGGTAAGGCAGATTCAAAAGTAGTAAGGTAACAAACACCTAACGAGGCACACTTAGCGGCCAGCGTGCGTACCGCACGACGACCTCGCGACGCTGAACACAGCCACAACCAGATCAGGCATCGCGGGCACGGACAAGCGAACAGGGCGAACAGGAACCAGGCAGCATGGAAATGGAATCACACGAGTGCGATCGGATCTTACCACTCCAGAGGCGCTGGCGGTGGAGATGGTCAGCTTCTGGTCGTACGTGTAGTCCTTAGTGAGTAGATCTGCAGATCACCAAACCACAAACCGGGGAAACCCGAGCCAATTAGAGAGATGACGACGATGATAGCGAGGAAACGACTAGGAGGAAGTACCCTTGGCCTTCTTGCCGATGTCGGAGAAGAGACCGGGTCCCTTCATGGCGGCGGTGGCGGTGGCGGCGGCGGCGGCGGCGGCGTGACGGAAGTGGAGGAGGGAGGCGGCCGCCGATCGAAGGCGAGGAAAAAGGACAGGTCAGGGCGCCGCCAAGAGGAGCTGTGTGGGGCGCGACAAATGACAGGCGCTGAGAGGGGTTGCAGCCTGCACTGCACGTTTTGGCGGCTCGGTTGCGCCGTACAAAGGCTGTGTTTAGTTTCCAAAAATTTTCAAAAAAGTGTTACAGTAGTCGTCACATCGAATCTTGTGATACGTGTATGGAGCATTAAATGTAAACGAAAAAAACTAATTACACAGTTTGGTTAAAAATCGCGAGACGAACGTTTTGAGTCTAATTAGTCCATGATTGAACACTAATTGACAAATAAAAATGAAAGTGCTACAATAGTCAAATTCCTAAATTTCACAAACTAAACACAGCCAAAGTATTCGTTTTGTTTTTTATTTAATATATAAGTCGGGGATTCGACGTTATTTTTTTTTCGAAAGCGGGCATTAGCGCGTGCAAGTGGAAACTGTTACAAAGCCCGTGGCCCGTGACGGCGAGCCGCCGATCCTGCACGACGGTCCGTGCAAGAACATCTACACCATCGAGGGGCGCTTCATCGAGCAGCTCGAGCTCATGGCGCCGTCGTCAGCTTCGTCGTCGAGGCAGGGCAGCCGCCGGCGTCGGGCAGCCAGTGGCGTCCGCACGTCGGAACCCGCGCGCGCCCACGCCTTTTTTCTGCCGTTCAGCGTCTCCAAGATGGTGCAGTTCGCGTACCGCCCCAACACCTACGACAAAACCCCTCTCCGCGCCATCGTCGCCGACTACGTCCGCGTCGTCGCGTCCCGTCACCCCTACTAGAACCGCTCCGCCAGCACCGACCACTTCATGCTCGCCTGCCATGATTGGGTCAGTGTCGCAGCTAGCCCGCTAGCTACGAAATCTTGGCATCTTGCTCGATCGACGCAAACGGTTTGACGACCATTTTACTAGATCTTACTTGCGGTGGCCGCATATATGCACAGGGTCCTGCGACGTCGATGGGGCACCCGGAGCTGTACGCGAACGGCATCCGCGCGCTCTGCAATGCCAACACCTCGGAGGGCTTCCGGCCGGGGCAGGACGTGAGCGTGCCGGACATTAACCTCTACGACGGAGAGATGCCGCGGGATTCCGGGGGCTCGACTAAATTTTAGTCTTTCGCATCTAACGTAGGGGTATTGGACACAGAAGGAAAAAACTGACACGGTTAAACTAGTCAACTAACAGATGACCCATGAAAATGGACGGCAGTGCCATTTAAAAAAGAAAATTTTAACTTATGCCAAATAGGAAAGTTCAAATTTTCAAGTGCCAAATACAAAACACTGATTTGTTTCAGTGTCAAATAGATAATTCTCTCCGAGAGATAAGTAGGACAAGGGAGTCGAAGCCGCGCCTGAACGTATGTGGGAAGGCCACTCGGGTCTGCATCCACCAATCGGCCACGGTCTGAGTCATGGCGTGGCCAAGCTGCTGCGCGGCCACGGTCGAGTCATGGCGTGGCCCAAGCTGCTGCAGTCCCGCGGTCACGAGGAGGCGGACCCAGACCTCGCGCGTGAAGGAGCAAGAGGCCAGAAGATGATCGGTGGTCTTGTCGTCTTGGTCACATAGCGCGCAGTTGGCCTCTGATTGAAGGCCATGTCGTTTCCTGTGCTCGGCAGTCCACAAGCAGCCGTGGAGAGCAAGCCAAAAGAAGAACTTCACCTTTGGCGTCACAGAGGCCCTCCAGATGAACTTAGCTCCAACCAACGAAGTTATTCCACATAAGAAGGCTCTGTACGCAGAGGAGGCGGAGTAGTTACCGCTCGCCGTTCACTTCTAGATGTAGCGGTTGGCGGAGTGTGGCGACAGCTGGAATGGCTCGACCATGTTCAGACACGGACGTACTAATGGCTCTGCACGCAGAGGATTCGACGATAATGATCACTCAAAACTTCCGAGATGAAATTTTGATTTTAGGCTGAGATAAATAATTCATAATTTTGAATTTTATTTGAAATCCTGCTTAAAGTTTCCAGAAAGGTGTTTCCAAATCCAATTTCTGTCCTCCAAAGTAGTAGTAATCCACCGTTACCCTTATTTTCATACATCATTTTACATTTTACTGACCCCTAGTGCGGCCACGTCACCGTCAATTCTCGGCCGCCAGATCTACCATCTACGGGCTGCAATCACATGTGTCGTCGCTACTTCTAGATAGTTCTACAACTTGCGCACCATTTTTCATCCCCCTTCCGTCCTGTGTGTCCAAAAAAAAAAGAAACGTCCTCTCTCGACGATTCCGCCGCGCTCGGCTCGGCCACCGCCTCCGTGCTCGTCGGCCTAAGCGCTCAGCGTAGCCGCGCCCTATGCGCTCGGCTCCCACGTGCGCTCGCCTCAGACTCTGCCACCGACTCCCTACCTTTGCCTCTGCGCACGTTGTCCACGGCGCCGCACTACGTGCTTGCCGCAGACGCGCCCTAAACGCCGGTTGCGGCTGTGACCCGCGCCCGCTGAAAGGTCCTAATATGGCTAGAGGGGGGGTGAATAGCCTATTTAGAAATCTACAAATCAACTAAAGCAATTTGATTAGTATGACAAATAGCGAAATACAAACTTGCTTTAGCTCTACAAGGGTCGCAAGCCACCTATCCAACAATTCTAGTTGCAATGATTATTAGGCACACAACTTGCAATATTACTAGTCACTAAGAGCTCTCAATCTTGCTACTCTAAAGAGCTCCACTAGATGAACTTAAAATAACAAAGCAAGCTCTCAATTCTAATTACACTAAAGAGCTTGCCACACCTAGTCTGCAAGAATATAAATGAGTGAGTATGGTGATTATACTGTCGTGAAGAGGAGTGAACCAATCACAAGATGAATACTAAATCAATCACTGGGAGAATACCAAAGGGCAGTAGACAACCAATTTTTCTTCCGAGGTTCACGTGCTTGCCGACATGCTAGTCCCCATTGTGTCGACCAACACTTGGTGATTCGACGGCTAAGAGGTGTTGCACGAACCTTGTCCACACAATTGGACACCGCAAGAACCAACCCACAAGTGAGGTACCTCAATGATACGAGCAATCCACTAGAGTTACCTTTCGGCTCTCCGCTGGGGAAGGCACAAGACCCCTCACAATCACCACGATCGGAGCCGGAGACAATCACCAACCTCCGCTAAACGATCCTCGCTGCTCCAAGCTATCTAGGTGGCGGCAACCACCAAGAGTAACAAGTGAATCCGGCAGCGAAACACGAATGCCAAGTGTCTCTAGATGCAATCACTCAAGCAATGCACATGGATTCTCTCCCAATCTCACAAAGATGATGAATCAATGATGGAGATGAGTGGGAGGGCTTTGGCTAAGCTCACAAGGTTGCTATGTCAATGCAAATGGCTAAGAGAGTGAGCTTGAGCCGGCCATGGGGCTTAAATAGAAGCCTCCACGAGATAGAGCCGTTGGGCTCCTCACTGCACTGAACACGGGCTGACCGAACGCTCCGGACATATTGACCGGACGCTGGACCTCAGCGTCCAGTCGTGCGATGTGCGCCACGTGTCATCGGCTTCAAACGCGTTAGTTAGAAAATGACTGAACGCGTTAGTTAGAAAATGACCGAACGTTGGACCTCAGCGTCCGGTCATTTCTAGTAAGGTTCCAAACGCGAATTATCATGACCAGAAGCGTCCGATCATGCCCGACCGGACTCACCCAGCGTCTGGTCGCTCAATGTCTCTTCTGTACGCCCTACGTCAGCGTACGTCAGCACTGACCGGACGCACCCGCCCCACGTCCGGTCACTTTTAGCGTCAGCGTCCGATCGAAGACCGAAGCACGTGCCCTCTGCTGCCACTGACCGGACGCGCTGGTCCAACCGAGACCAGCGTCCGGTCACTTTCAATGACCTTCGCCTTTTCTATAAAGAGTGCCGGTGAAGTTTCTAACCCTTGCTCAAATATGCCAACCACCAAGTGTATCACCTTGTGCACATGTGTTAGCATATTTTCATAAACATTTTTAAGGGTGTTAGCACTCCACTAGATCCTAAATGCATATGCAATGAGTTAGAGTATCTAGTGGCACTTTGATAACCGTATTTCGATACGAGTTTCACCCCTCTTAATAGTACAGCTATCGATCCTAAATGTGATCACACTCGCTAAGTGTCTTGATCACGAAAATAAAATGGCTCCTACTATTTATACCTTTGCCTTGAGCCTTTTGTTTTTCTCTTTCTTCTTTTCTAAGTTCAAGCATTTGATCATCACCATGCCATCACCATCGTCATGATCTTCGCCATTGCTTCATCACTTGGAGTAGTGCTACCTATCTCATAATCACTTTGATAAACTAGGTTAGCACTTAGGGTTTCATCAATTAACCAAAACTAAACTAGAGCTTTCAATCTCCCCATTTTTGGTAATTGATGACAACCCTTTCTCAAAGATATGAGTTGAAATTTAATTGAATCCATGTTGCTTGCTCAAGCATATTTACAATGTGTAAAGGATATGGACAAGTTTCATGAATTCCAAATGGTAGTAATTACTCCTCCTACATATGTGCTAAGAGTTTGGATTGTAGCTTGCACATATGCTTAGATAGGAAATATAGGAGTCAATTTCTACCAAATGATGCTAAGGTATAAGAGATGGACCTTTGAAGCGTGATACCAATCGGAGTGCATCAATATACCATCCTTAGCACCATTAGTAACTAGACATACATAAAAACTAGAATACCCCATGAGATCAACATTACAAGCAAGGGTCTAGTTTCCATAGAATGAACATAAGTCTAGTTACTTTAGCCTATGCATGCTAGTTTTTCATTTCATCATCCAAGCCTATAACTAGCATACACCACACAAGCATGGATATTGAAATTTAGAACTTGTGCTATGCAAGCAAATATATGAAATGCACATAAAAATATAACATACAAGTTTATGAGCTTGCTCCCCCTACTTGTGTGCATTTTTTATTGATCCCCTTACATTGATCCCTTACAATGTCAATGTCATTTCATTTGTTTGCTCCTCCTATCTTATTATCTTTGTGAATTTCTCTCCCCCTTTGTCAACAATTAGCATAAAAGGTGAGCTGAAATTATAGATAGGTTGGGGTGAAACCATGTGAAATGAGGATCATTTTCTCAATTTGGTTCAATCTAGATTACTTTGCAAAAGATATTTAACTCGGTTTGATCCAAGGACAAGCTTTTTCACACCTCCAAATAAGGGTTATCTTGTACCATGTTGAGTTAAATACTTATAACTTATTTTCTAGATCAAACACTAGGTTTACAAGCCCACAAACATGTCATATGCTACCACTAGATCATTTCAAGCATACAAGCAATAGTGGTACCATACAAGCATCAAATTCATTCGATTTTCATGAATGAGCCTATTCAAATGTGAAATATGTCTAGATGCACTAAACATGTCCTTAGCAAGTATGTATGCCATGCCAATCAACTTTTACCTTGGATTGGTCGAAGGAGAGGCATGTCATATAAGTGGGGGGTGCATCAACACATATTGGAGAAGTCAAGTATGTTCAATTCATTCCTTAGCTTGCAAAACCTCTTCTCGTCAAGTGGCTTAGTGAAGATATAGGCAAGTTGATCTTTGGTGCCTACACTCTCAATGCAAATGTCCCCTTTTTGTTGGTGATCTCTTATGAAATGATGGCAGACATCAATATGCTTTGCTCTTGAATATTGAACCGGGTTGTTGGTGAGCTTTACGGCACTCTCATTGTCACATAGCAATGGCACTTGCTTGAATTTGATTCCAAAGTCACTCAAAGTAGCCTTCATCCAAAGTAATTGAGTACAATAACTACCGGCCAAAATGTACTCCGCTTCGGCGGTTGAAAGTGCTACACTATTTTGCTTCTTTGATGACCAAGACACAAGTGATCTTCCCAATAGTTGACATGTGCCCGATGTGCTCTTTCTCTCAACTTTGCATCCCGCATAATCAGAGTTCGAATATCCAATCAACTCAAATCTTGCTCCTTTAGGATACCACAATCCAACATTTTGTGTATGCTTCAAGTACCTCAATATTCTCTTTGTTGCCTTCAAATGACTTTCTCTTGGTGAGGCTTGAAATCTAGCACACATACATACACTAAATATCACATTCGGCCTTGATGCGGTCACATAGAGTAGGCTTCCAATCATAGACCGATACATCTTTTGATCCACCATGTTGCCACTAGCATCACTATCTAAGCTTCCACTTGTCCCCATTGGTGTACTAATAGCTTTACTATCATCCATTTCAAACTTCTTGAGCATGTCCTTGATATACTTGCCTTGACTCACAAATATGCCATTCTTTATTTGCTTGATTTGAAGACCAAGGAAGTAACTAAGCTCTCTAATCATGGACATCTCAAACTCACTTGCCATCATCTTACCAAACTCCTCACAAAAATCTTGATATGTTGACCCAAATATGATATCATCAACATAGATTTGCATTACAAACAAGTCATTTCTAAGCTTCTTGGTGAAGAGAGTGGTGTCAACCTTTCCCATCTTGAATCCCTTAGAGAGTAGGAAATCTCTCAATCTCTCATACCATGCTCTAGGTGCTTGTTTTAATTCATACAAAACCTTTCTCAACTTATAAACATGGTTGGGTTTCTTCTCATCTTCAAAACTGGGAGGTTGCTCAACATACACAAGCTCATTGATGTACCCATTGAGAAATGCACTCTTCACATCCTATTTGGTACAACTTGATGTTGTGGGCACAAGCATAGGCTAACAAGATCCTAATTACTTCCAATCTTGCAACCGGGGCATATGTTTCTCCAAAGTCAAGACCTTCAACTTGAGTGTAACCTTGAGCTACTAATCTTGCTTTGTTCCTTATTACTATCCCATCTTGATCTTGCTTGTTCCGAAAGACCCACTTGGTTCCAATCACATTATGATCCTTAGGCCTCTCAACTAACTCCCATACTTGGTTTCTTGTAAAATTGTTTAGCTCTTCATGCATAGCATTGACCCAATCAGCATCCTTCAAAGCTTCATCTATCTTCTTAGGTTCAATGAATGACACAAATGAGAAATGCTCACAAAATGAAGCCAGTCTTGATCTAGTTTGCACACCTCTTGAAATATCACCAATGATAGTGTCTAAGGGATGATCTCTTGCAACATTGGTTGGTTGAAATACTTGCACTTGATTGCTTGCATTTGATAGATCACTTGGTTGAGATGATGAACTAGCCACTTGTTGTTGATCTTGCACTTTATCATCACTAGTTCTTGCTTGAACTTGATCATGAGAACCACTAGCTTGCACATTTAAGTTAGAGAGCACTTTATTCTTGTCATCTTCAACATTAATCACCTCTCTAGGCCTTATATCACCAATATCCATGTTCTTCATTGCATTGACTAATTTAGTGCCTCTTACATCATCTAGATTCTCATCTTCCTCTTGGGAACCATTTGTTTCATCAAACTCCACATCATGAACCTCCTCAAGAGTACCACTAGCCAAATTCCAAACTCTATAAGCCTTGCTAGTAGTGGAGTAGCCAAGCAAGAAACCTTCATCACATTTCTTTTCGAACTTGCTCAATCTAGTGCCTTTCTTCAATATGTAGCATTTACAACCAAAAACCTGAAAGTATGCTATATTTGGCTTTCTTCCATTCAATAGCCCATAAGGTGTCTTCTCCATCATGGGATGACAATAGAGCCGGTTGCTATAATAGCAAGCCATGTTGATTGCTTCGGCCCAAAATGAATGACTCACATTGTACTCACTCAACATTGATCTTGCCATGTCAATGAGTGTTCTATTCTTCCTCTCAATAAGGCCATTTGATTGTGGAGTGTACTTGGCCAAGAATTGATGTCTAATTCCAAATTCATTACACAACTCATCAATCTTTGTGTTCTTGAACTCACTACCATTGTCGCTTTTAACTTTCTTGATGGTTGTTTCAAACTCATTGTGAATGCCCCTTGACAAATAATTTGAATGTTGCAAACACATCACTCTTGTCCACTAGAAAGAATACCCATGTGTATCTAGTGAAATCATCCACAATCATAAATCCATATTTGTTTTCACCAATGCTAGTGTATGTGGTTGGTCCAAACAAGTCCATGTGCATCAACTCAAATGCCTTAGATGTGCTCATCATGCTCTTCTTAGGTGTGTGTTACCAACTTGCTTTCCGGCTTGACATGCACTACATAGCTTATCCTTTTCAAATATGACATCTTTCAAGCCTCTAACTAAATCATGATTGATCAACTTGTTCAATTGTTTCATTCCAACATGACCAAGCCTTCTATGCCATAACCAACCCATGCTAGACTTAGTGATCAAACATGTTGTCAATTGAGCTTCTCTAGCATTGAAATCAACCAAGTATAGATTTTCATATCTAAATCCTTTGAATATCAAGTTAGAGCCAGTCTACACTTATAATCTCTACATCATCCACACCAAATATGCACTTGAAACCAAGATCACACAATTGAGCTACCGATAAAAGGTTAAAGTTCAAGCTCTCTACTAGTAGCACATTGGAAATGCTCAAGTCATTAGATATTGCAATCTTACCAAGCCCTTTGACCTTGCCTTTGCCATTGTCACCAAATGTGATACTGTCAATCCCATTGCTCTTGTTTTCATTGATTGAATTAAACATTCTTGGATCACCGGTCATGTGTTGTGTGCACCCACTATCAAGCACCTAATGCCTTCCTCCAGCTTTATAATTGACCTACAAAAGAAGATCAATTCATTTTAGGTACCTAAACTTACTTGGGTCCTTGAAGGTTAGTTACCAAGGTCTTTGGTACCCAAATGGCCTTCTTCTTTGGGCCCACAATTAGTGTATCAATGAACTTAGCCTTCACACCATTGGCACCCTTAAAAAGCATGTAACAAGAATCAAATTTAGGTAACTTGTTCTTGTTAGTCTTGCAATATTGCTCTATATGCCCAACTTGTTTGCATCTATTGCAAAACCGGCCATTTCCCTTCATAAAGCTAACTTTGGGAGTGACAAAGACCGCCTTACCTTTCTTGAGGGTATAGCCTAATCTCTCTTTGTTGAGAGAAAACCTTTGGCTACCCAAGCACTTTAGCAAGTGGGCATCTCCACCATAGGCATTGCCTAAGGCACGAGTGAGCTCATTCACCTCCTTCTTGGGGGTCTCATTTTCCACCATTAGTGAGGCATCACAAGAGAGACCATCACTCAAAGGTGAAGTGGAAGTGGTAGTGCTACAAGAAGAGTTAGTGGGAGCAACTACAATGGGCTTATAAAAAGATTTATCAATAAGATCACAAGTTAGTCCCACATCACATGATGCGATCACTTGCTCCTTCTTGGCTTCCTCCACTTTGACATGCTCAATGAGAGAGGAGTGAGCCTTTTCAAGCTTAGAGTGAGCTTTGCCAAGCTTCTCATAGGCTTCCATTAGCCTCTTATGAGTGGCATTGAGCTCATCAAAGGATTGCTCAAGAAATTTTACCTTCTTGTGTAATTCTTTGCTACTCCTTTCTCTTCATCTCATTGCAAGCGTACACTTGCTCACACATGTCCAAGAGTTCTTCCTTGGTGTACTCCTCATCCTCATTCCTCATCATCATCATTATCATCATTCCTACAAGTATCACTTTCACATTCATCATCATCACTCACATCATACTTTACCTTGGTAGGCTTTGCCATGAGGTATGCCGATGGAGTGTCGAAGATAGAGAGCTTGTCGTTGATGGCGATGCTTGCTAGTGCTCTCTTGATAGATTTTTTATCATCATCACTAGAGCTATCACTATCCGAAGAGCCATCACTATCACATGTGACCACATAGCCTCCACCTTTCTTCTTCTTTTAGAAGGTCATTCTCTTCTCCTTCTTTTCTTTCTTATCCTTTTTGAGCTTCTTTTTCTCATCCTCATCATTATCACTATTGTAGGGACAATTTGCTACAACGTGATCGGGGCTCTTGCAATTATAGCATCTTCTCACATATTCTTTGCTTTTGGTGTGATCTCTTCTCTTTCTTGCTCCATAGCCCTTCTTCTTCATGAATTTTCCCATCTTGCATACAAAGAGGGCCATAGCTTCATCATCAATATCACTAAGATTATCATCATCACTTGATTATTTCTTGGACTTGCCCATGTTCTTGGATGATGATGAGCTAGCCTTGAATGCTATACTCTTCTTCTTCTTCTTTTCTTCTTCTTCTTGTCATCCTTGTCATCCCCCTCCCTTTCCACACAGTATGTCTCTTGGGTCATGACATCACCTAGTACTTGGTTAGGGGTAATCTCCTTCAATCCTCCTCTTATGATAAGCAATCTCAACATCTCAAATCTAGGAGGTAAGCACATCAAGAACCGATGAGAGACATCATCATCCTTGATCTTCTCTCCCAAGGCCTTCAAGTCATTTACAATCACTTGCATCCGATGGAACATTTCCGGAATACTCTCATCTTCCTTCATCTTGAAGCTTGTCAACTTATCCTTGAGAATATACAACTTAGCACTCTTCACTGTCAGTGTGCCCTCATATATTTCCTCCAATATCCTCCACACCTTATTTGCTCTTTCACAATCCTTGATTTGCTCAAACACCTTGAAATCAATGGCATTGTATATGGTGTTAAGAGCCATTATATTGCATTGCTTCTTGGTCTTGTCTTGGTTGGTGGGGTCATCGGGATCAATGATAGCATAGTCATTCTCGGTCACTTTTCATACTTGATCATTGATTGAACCAAGATACATCCTTATCTTTCTCTTCCAATAATCATAGCATGTGTCATCAAAAAACGGTGGTTTGCCCCCCACATGGTTGAACACAACTTGAGCCATAATTTGACACTGAGGTTGTTAAGCCTTCAATCAAACGGTGACCACAGCTCTGATACCACTTGAAAGGTCCTAATATGGCTAGAGAGGGGTGAATAGCCTATTTAGAAACCTACAAATCAACTAGAGCAATTTGATTAGTATGACAAATAGCGAAATACAAACTTGCTTTAGCTCTACAAGGGTTGCAAGCCACCTATTCAACAATTCTAGTTGCAATGATTATTAGGCACACAACTTGCAATATTACTAGTCACTAAGAGCTCTCAATCTTGCTACTCTAAAGAGCTCCACTAGATGAACTTAAAATAACAAAGCAAGCTCTTAATTCTAATTACACTAAAGAGCTTGCCACAACTAGTTTGCAAGAATATAAATGAGTGAGTAGGGTGATTATACCATCGTGAAGAGGAGTAAACCAATCACAAGATGAATACTAAATCAATCACCAGAAGAATAGCAAAGGGCAATAGACAACCAATTTTTCTTCTGAGGTTCACGTGCTTGCCGACACGTTAGTCCCCGTTGTGTTGACCAACACTTGGTGGTTCGGCGGCTAAGAGGTGTTGCACGAACCTCGTACACACAATTGGACACCGCAAGAACCAACCCACAAATGAGGTAACTCAATGACATGAGCAATCCACTAGAGTTACCTTTCGGCTCTCCGCTTGGGAAGGCACAAGACCCCTCACAATCACCACGATCGAAGCTAGAGACAATCACCAACCTCCACTCAACGATCCTCGCTGCTCCAAGCCATCTAGGTGGCGGCAACCACCAAGATTAGCAAGTGAATTCCACAGCGAAACACGAATGCCAAGTGCCTCTAGATGCAATCACTCAAGCAATGCACTTGGATTCTCTCCCAATCTCACAAAGATGATGAATCAATGATGGAGATGAGTGGGAGAGCTTTGGCTAAGCTCACAAGGTTGCTATGTCAATGCAAATGGCCAAGAGAGTGAGCTTGAGCCTGCCATAGGGCTTAAATAGAAGCCCCCATGAGATAAAGCCGTTGGGCTCCTCACTGCACTGAACATAGGCCGACCAGACGCTCCGATCATATTGACCGGACGCTAGACCTCAGCGTCAGGTCGTGTGATGTGCGCCACGGGTCAATTGATGACCAAACGCGTTAGTTAGAAAATGACCGAACGCGTTAGTTAGAAAATGACCGGACGCTGGACCTCAGTGTTCGGTCGTTTCCAGTAAGGTTCCAAACATGAATTATCACGACCGGAAGCGTCCGGTCATGCCCGACTGGACTCACCCAGCGTCCGATCGCTCAACGTCTCTTCTGTATGCCCTATGTCAGCGTACGTTAGCACTGACCGGACGCACCCGCCCAGCGTCCGATCAAAGACCGAAGCATGCGCCCTCTGCTGTCACTGACCGAACGCGCTGGTCCAACCAAGACCAGCGTCCGGTCACTTTCAGTGACCTTTGTCTTTTCTGTAAAGAGCGTCGGTGGCACCGTCAGACTATCCGCACTCTACGGGCGAACACTCCGCTGGTGAAGTTTCTAACCCTTGCTCAAATGTGCCAACCACCAAGTGTATCACCTTGTGCACATGTGTTAGCATATTTTCACAAACATTTTTAAGGGTGTTAGCACTCCACTAGATCCTAAATGCATATGCAATGAGTTAGAGCATCTAGTGGCACTTTGATAACCGCATTTCGATACGAGTTTCACCCCTCTTAATAGTACGGCTATCGATCCTAAATGTGATCACACTCGCTAAGTGTCTTGATCACAGAAGCAAAATGGCTCCTACTATTTATAGCTTTGCCTTGAGCCTTTTGTTTTTCTCTTTCTTCTTTTCCTATTTCAAGCATTTGATCATCACCATGCCATCACCATCGTCATGATCTGTGCCATTGCTTCATCACTTGGAGTAGTGCTAGCTATCTCATAATCACTTTGATAAACTAGGTTAGCACTTAGGGTTTCATCAATTAACCAAAACCAAACTAGAGCTTTCACCCTGCCTCCCACGCCGCCGCTGTCGCGGCCCTTCTTTCGTGCATCCACTCCCCATCGCAACAGCCGCGACATCTCTCAGTGCCATATCCTCCTATTCCTCTTTCTATCAGGTTCGCATGGTCTTCTATTTTCTTTTGTGGTTGGGGGTTGACTACATGTTTTGCCTTCATATTTGCAATGGTTCCTTGTGTGTTAAGGTTCAGCTACTGTATTTCTCCTAAGGATCGCAATGGGGCGGGTCTAAATCCAAAACCCACGGGTTTGGACCCGGTGGGGATAGGGGCAGGTCCATTTTTTGCCCCGCGGGTTTTCGGGTTCGGCGACCCGAAATGGGGCGGGATAGGGTTTCGATTTTCCCCCGTGGGTGGCCATCGAGGACCATGAGAAATCTGGACATCAGGCCTATCCACTGCTCACCCCTCCCCATAGCCGCACCCCGCACGGGATACACGCACGAGCGCGCGGCGCTCCGCCCGCTTGTCGCTCTGCCTACTCTGCCTCTGGCCGCTCTGCCCGCGCCACCTCTCGCGTACTCCTTCCCCTGCTCATCGGTCGCGCCGTCGTACTCCCTTACCCTTCTCTCGTCCACCGCATGCGGCAACGCACCAGCACTCCAGCAGACCGGTAGCCCCGCTGACCCACACGCCCATGCCGCCATAGTAGGCCAGCACCTCCGCCCTTTGCTCTACCCCTCTCCCCCCATGGCTTCGCATCCCCCGGCAGTAAGCGCTCAGCTGTGCTCGACGTAGACGGCACCCACTCTGACGGGGGGTGAGCAGAAAGAAGGCCCCCGCTTGTTTCCTCCGTCCTCTGTAGTCCTCCACAACAAGTTAGCTGCTGTGTCGATGTAAGGGGGGTGTTTGATGCTCAACTTTAAACTTTAGTCGTTGTCCCATCAGATGTTTGATACATGCACGGAGTATTAAATATAGATTAATTATAAAACTAATTATATAGTTTACGACTAATTTGCAAGACGAAATCTTTTAAACCTAATTAGCCCATGATTTGACAATATGGTGCTACAGTAAACCTGTGCTAGTGGCCCCGTTCGCTTCGCTGAAAAACAAGCCGAAATACTATTCCGGCTGATTTGTTGTGAGAGAAAAACTACTATTCTATCTGAAAAAACAAGCTGAAAAGTATGGATTATAAGACAAGCGAACAGGGCCAATGACTGAATTAATTAGACTTAATAAATTCGTCTCGTGGATTACTGATAGATTCTGTAATTTATTTTTTTATTAGTATCCTGAACTACCCCATGCGACATCATGTGACACCTCCTAAATTTTAGTCGTCCGGATCCAAACACCCTCTAAGTCGGGTATTGATTTCATAGGGGTATTGATTTCATACACACTAGTCCATCACGTGCAGCCCTTGCGCGCGTCGGTTATCCAACCAAAGATGCAGCGTAGGATTGAACAATCATCTAATCTTTAACAACTGACATGACAAATACTCAGGGTCGTAGCATGAGGATGGTATATACATATATTTTACATAGATAGATGTGATAAGCGCGGTAATGGTCCACCTTAAATGCACAGGTCCGGTCTGTAGAGCTAACATAACAGTTGACAACACTTGCAAGCTTTATACATTAGGGTTGATGCTAGGTAGCAACGGCAGTGATGATATGATGACACATAGTTTATACACACAGTGACAGGTCCAGGTAATTAAACATTGTAGGTCAAGCACTCGGTGTTGACCTTGTCGGTGATGACCTTATTAGCATCTCGCTTCTCGGTCTCAGAGGTTACTGTCTGTGGAGACAGAAGCTTCCTAGGTGGATGAATCTGTATGCAGATTTGCTTTTGTTATCTCTCTGTGGTTTGCGAGGCATAAGATAAGGAGATTCAGTTTGAGAATTCGGAAATTTACCAGATCCTGGAGGCATGATGTGTGCATTGAGAAGGCAAGTAAAAGCAATCTAAAAACAGGTAATAACCTAACATGGTTGAAGAGGTTAACACAAGCAGAAATAAATGCCATAGATGCATGAATTGAAATGTAAAGTAAAATGTTAAAAAAAGGCTCTCGCCAAAACAACAGATCGTTTCAGAATCCTAGGTGATGACTGAATTGGTAGGAAATTACTGCTTCATCGCTACATGGCAAGGGCAAAGAAATTAGTCTCTACACTAAATAGACATGCATAATTTGGATAGTGGACAGTCCAAGTTAGCCGGCTGCATTGGCGTTCACGTTGTACATATACAGGCTGAAAAGTAAACCCAACAAGAGGGTCTAGTGCAATACAGAGCAAACACAGCTATAAGTAGGTCTATGAAGTAATAGCAGGAGAATCTAAGAAAACCCATTGCACGCACACAAAATCGAGTGCAAATGGCATGAAACCGGTAGGAACTGAATTAAATATTGCACTAAAATTCCTGCAGCAGATAAATGTCAAATCAACATGAGGATACTACTGAGCATCCATGAGGATGCTTTTGTACATCAGAAATACTACAGCTATGCGTTGGCTTCATAGCAGGTTGAATACACTTTTTAAACATATCGTTGTATTTTTGGTCTTAGAAGTTACAACAATTTTAATAGGCAAGTGAAGCTGTCAAAATAAGCAAATCATTACAAAACCATGATTCAATAATGAAAGAAAGATGGACATAAATATTCATAAGGATATATATGAGCCCACGTGTGTACCTGCAGCTAATACAAATGTAGCCAATCTAATTGTATATGTGGAGATATAAAATCACTCTGACTGTGTCAAAGGTAATGAGCAGCACATAAGAAAAGCAGAGTATAGAAATCAAAACTTTGAGTCCTTTCGGGTCCTGAAAATCACTCTTCTTTCTTGAAGAGCCGAGGAACTGGAGCCTACAACGGGACAATAAACAATTAAGGCCGCTGCATATAGCGTTTTTAACAATGCAGGTCTATTTAGCAGAGGCTAACTGGAAACAGACCCATGATCATAGCGATTGGTACGTATCTCGTAAACTTGTGGTAGCAAAATATGAAGCAAGGCTGTTGTAGTTGTACTACTGGAACAAAAAAATTACTTTCTTTGTTATAAGAAAGTTTTTGTCATGCTTGTCGTAGAAAGACAATTGAACGATGCAAATTGATTCTGCTATCATGGACGAAAACTTTCTTATAATAAAGTGCGAGCGCCCATGACGAAAACAATCAAACAACACAAATTAATTCTGCTACCAGTGGACAAAAACTTTCTTATAACAAAGTGCACGCGAACGTTGACTGAAGCAAGGGTGTCGTAGTTGGACTACTGGGACGAAAAAAATATTTTTAATTTAAACAGTTGGGCAAGCCACACACATGTCTACACTATTCTACAAAGTGCTATTCTACTCATCGATACAGTGGCTACAGACTTGTCATATAAAGATAGGTACCATGAAAGCCACAAACTGAAACTATACACAAGGGTACCATCCTATTGATTTGCATAGTAGGTAATCAGGTACAACAAATAGATTTGAGGCTTAGTAACTATGCTTAAGCGTGAGAGGTAAACTGATGTTCTTTCCTGCAAAAAAAAGCAAAACAATTCCCACTGTAAATAGATACCAACCCAGCTGCAAACCTGTAACTAAAGCAGCCTAAGCGTGTTGCAGAATAGAAATCTGCCTATAGCAGCCTACATAATATTTCCTCAATGAATCATTTAATGGGGTAGCTGATCCACAGGAACTCAATTAATGGAATAGAAATTTGCTTATAGCAGTCTATAAAAGCAAATGAACTCACCAGTTCACTTTCCAATCTAGCTAATCCACAGGACCTTAGTTCCAGTTATGTTGTTTCAGACCTGCAAGAAAGTGGATTCTGCAAGAAAGTGGACAGAGATGGATAGAAATAAATACATCATTGACTATGGGGTGTGGTTAGTAATAGAACAACCAACAAATCATGTGAACACATCACTGACAATGGACTTATGCTCAGTGACAAACGCACAAAATGTAGCGAGTAACGAAAATGAAACAACACATGCAAAAGCGAATTGGTAAGATATAATGACATTGTCATCACAAAACTAATGCAAATAACAAGGGTCATAGAAGATTGAAAGAACTAACCATCATTGCACAATTCCATTGTCTCCGTCTAAAAAAAGTTCATCATCCCACAACCCCAAAAGCTCAGTAAATAACATGGAGAATGAAACAACTAATCATCATTGTACAATTTAGGATATCAGTTCTGCATATGGTCCATGCATTTGAAAACAGTAAAGTGGCAGGAGCCGACTGGCCTCCTAGGGGTGTGGCCAAGATCCTCGCAGTGAGGAAGGAGCTTGAAAGGATCAAGATGCCCAAGAGGGAAGGGTGAATTGGGCTAATTCTAAAATTCTTTGCAATAATTAAACCCTATACTTAGTCCACTTCACCCCTTGTGCCTAGAATGTGATTCTAATGATCTATTGCACAAAAAATTAGCACCCTAAGTTCCAAGTCCTACTCTAGTATGACTAATTCTAAGAATGTAAAGACAAGAATTGAATTGCTCAAAAGAGAGAAAAAGGAACGCTGCGATATTTTGCTGAGGTATCGGAGAGTTGCCACTCCCCACTAGTCCTCAGTTGGAGCACCCACGCAAGGATGTAGCTCCCCCTTGATCAGCGCAAGGATCAAGTGCTCTCTACGGGTTGATTCTTTGACACTCCGTCGCTGGTGAATCACCGATAACCGCTCATAACTTGAGTTGGGTCATCCACAAGCTCCGTCGGATGATCACTAAACTCCCAATCACCACCAAGCCATCTAGGTGATGGCGATCACCAAGAGTAATAAGCAAGAACTCTCACTTGACCACAACAAGCCTAATGAGAAGGGTGGATGCACACTTGCTACTCTCTTTTCACTAATGAGGCCTTAATCTTGGATTCTCAAATCTCAATCACCTCACTAGGCTCTTGCTCTCCTTGGCACTCTCAAGGGTGTTTCTCAGCTGTTGAAATGGGCAAGAGTACTCCCTTGAATGAATAGAGGAAGTATTTATACCCCCTCATTCAAAACGAATCGTTATGTGCCTGAGTTAGCATTCTACGGGGTGACCGGACTGCTCCGGTCAGTTCTCCCCGCCACTGAGCCGTTAAGTTGTGACCGGACTCTGACCTGCGTCCGGTCACGAAAACTGCTCTCTGAAAGCTTACTGATGTTGACCGGACGCTGGAGCCCAGAGTCCAATCACTTCGCTGTTCAGCGTCCGGTTAGCAGTTAGCACTGACCGGATGCGTCTGATCAGGATTCTCTCTTTGGAACCTTATTAGAGTTGACCGAACTTTGGCACCCAGCGTCCGGTCACATTTCACTCAGCGTTCTGGTCGCATCCTAGACGACTTCACTTGATCAAATGAACTGACCGGACTCTACTGCCAGCGTTCGGTCAACATTTGAAGCTCCATTCACTTCCAACTCAAAATCATATGTGAATGAAGTTTTCTCTAATTGATCTAAGGGCTACTTCGGAGTTACCTAGTGCTAGATTTGACAAGTGTGCACCACACCTAACCCACTAGACTCACCTAGGTCAAGCTACTAGTCCATACAGTGGCTGCTGGAGGAAGGCAGTGGGGGAGGGTGGAGAGGTGTGGAAGGTGCTGGAAACTGCTGGTGGCATTGCCAGCCCCGGTGCCTCTGGTACTCTTCAGTGCGACCTCTACCGGTGCGCGTGCCTTTCACTCCTTGCAGCTTGGCTATTGATTTCATACACATGCCTTATTTCTTTGCTTGATTTTATTGAATTTGGATATGATGTGTCTAGGACAGAATGAACATAATGACATTTGGGTTTTGTTTGTTGCCTGTGTTGGTTGTGCTTGTGCATTGCAATTCAGCATCGTGATAATTGATCTAATGTCCATGCATGTTGCATTGCATATACTCTATCTGAAATATAGTTTAATGGAAGCATAATTTAGTAGACTTTTCTATGGAAATCGTAGTATAAATGGTATTCCGTACAAGCCATATCAATTTTTAGAAAAAAAGAAGTTTATTCCGGTCTCTGCAAGAGTTTTGCACACAACCAACTCTTCATTACGTTCTAGCCTCTTGCTGTTCTTTTAGCTCTCAAAAAGAAAAACCAAACACAGGGATGATGGAGTAAACTGCTAAGCCTTTTCAATGACGGACCATCAATGCTTGGTGAATATTTCCATAGGACCATAGCCACAGTCTTATCATGTGACATGCCCACTTCAAAATAGGCATGTCGCTCTTCTTCTGCAGGGTATTCCACTGGTAATTTGAAATAATAGTGAAGGTTTTTTTCCAACATTGTAGAACCGATTTTCATTACCAAAGCAATGGAATTACAAAGTTTGCAAGTTCGTAGACATAACTTGATGCCAACAACTTCCCCACGCCCATGCCTCTGACCACTGAGGGATCATCCGGCACTGGCCCTACCGAACACATCAAGCAAGACAATAGAACAAACAAGGTTTGCCAGCAAATACCAACACAAGTACGGCTACTTAAACTTTTCCGATACAGGCCAGGGGCACTGACATTAGCATGCAGGCTAGAAAATAGGACAGCTACAGAAGACGATCACCCAGCGCTATGAATGATGAGTTGCCGGTCATCTTGGTCGTCTTCCTCTGTGACTTTCTTGTGGAAGTAGAGCGATGTCACCTTCAGGCTCTCCGCTCCTTGCTTCATTTGCCTTTCCTTGTCTGCCTTCTGCAAGCCTACCCAATAAAAAAAAGGAGCACATCATACAGATAATCTCAGTAGGAGATTTGATTCTTTTGTCCTCAAAACAAATAGCATTACTTGTGCACCATATTGCCCAACAAAGAGCCGCCAGCCCCACTGCATATATAGGTTTACTATTCGGTAAGCTAAGCTTGATCCAAACCCAAAACCTATCAATATTACAAGGTCTGCAACTGACTCCAAGGGCACATGCAATCAGACTCCAAATGTATTTCGCCGTCGTGCATCCAGAAAAGAGATGTTCCACTGATTCTTTTTCTGTACAAAAAGGCACAGATTTGACGTCCTTTACAATTTCTTTTTGTGAGGTTATCCTTAGTAAGGATAGCGTTTTGAAGCAGAAGCCTCATAAAGATCGTGCGTGCTCGCTGTAGCTTTTCCTGGCTGTGGCTGCAGCTTCTTCAGTTCATGCTACAGTAAATCATAGTTATAGAGCTTCAGCCACAGCAAGTTCAGCCGAACACTACCAAATTTTAGGGGGATTTTGGCTTGCCAAATATGTTTAAAGTTTTGTCCCTGATCCTTTCGACATAAATGTTTATACATTGATTTAACAAGAAAGTTCTGGATTTTTCCCAATACCTTTTTGCCTTATTCTTCTCATTATTCGCATTGCATCTATATAGGATGTCATGCAATCTCCTAAAATGGTTGTGCAGAATCCTCCGAAAGCCATCTCCTAAAAGTTAGCCACCAATTTCTCATTTTTATAGTTGCAACTGAGCAAGATTGCTCTTCATTGATCTCATATAACCTTGGAAACTTGTCCTTAAGGGACACCTTCCCACACCACTTATCATGCTAGAAGCTTATGTTTTCCCATTACCCGCAAGCATGATTCTCCCTCTTAAGTAGATATGTTTTACTTTAAGCAAATCATTCCACACAGGAGAATTGTTATTGCTTTTTTTCAGCTTGAAAATACCACCTAGATTTTATTTATTTCCTTTGAACAATATCATGCCAAATACCGCTACCATTTTCCACCTTATGCCACTACTTACAAAGCAAACTAGTGTTCATTTTTCTCAGATCTTTGGTGCCCAATCCTCTCGGGATTCGTTACCTTTACCCATTTGACTAGGTGATGTTTCATTTTTCAGCCTTCCTCCTTGCCAAAGAAAACTTTTTGTAGTAGTGTCCATCTTTTTTATGGTAGAGATGGGTAGGAGATACAAAGACATGGCGTACAAAGGCATGTGTGGGGGTATGGCCCCTGGTATCCTCAAGACAAGACATGGGCCGCACCATCAGAGGTGGCCCAGCCCACAAGATCAAGGCGTGCACGGCGTTGCTCGGCGTGCACCGCAAAACATTATATAGTACCAAATAGGATACTTTCCTTGTAACCCTACCTCCTCTAGAGTATATAAGGAGATGTAGGGGTCCCCTAGCAGACAGGATACATATACGATCCATCTAGATCGATACATCTCATTAACATACAGCAATACAATCAGACGCAGGACGTAGGTATTACGCCTTCACGGCGGCCGAATCTAGATAAAACATCGTGTCTGTCTTGCGTCACCATCTCGTTCGTAGCTTGCGCACCTGTCTGCCGATAATCTACTACCTTAGGCATACCCCTAGGTAGACTGCCGATCATATTTCATCGACAGTGGCGCGCCAGGTAGGGGGTGTGCGTACTGCTCCCCAGACGAACAAGATGGTCATCGTCCCCGGTTCCATGGCTACGCCGAACGGCCTCACGTTCACCATCGGCCAGATCACCTGGACCACTAGCTCCGACAACTTCATCGCCATGACCACGGAGGAGGCACGGATCTAATCTGCGTCAACCACTGCTTCACCAGCATCAGCTATGGCTCTGACCATGTTGGATCTAGCTCCGGCCACACCAGCATCGTCTTCAGCCACGCCGACAACCCATCGTTCGCTTCCTCGCTACAAAGGGAGGCGGATTGACAACACCGACCTGCTCGACTCCATCGATCAGGTCGGCACCAAGCTTGTTGAAACCCTAGCTCTGGTAGATTCGATTCAAAATCAACCTACCGAGCAGGTAACCACTACCCACAACAGATCTACCCGACCAGCTCAGGCCAGTCGTCCTGCACGACTCGGTACGGATCTCGTGGTCACGTCTACTCCTGAAGGGCGCTCCGTTCGTTGCCGACCAGCCCCCGCAACGGGTCTCTGGCTCTCCAAGTGCGAAGCCTTGATGGAGAATTACTAGGCTCAGCCCTACTGGCCTGCGAAAACACTGCTTCCAACTACTGCGTACAATATACAACGCCGCTCGAATCTAGTGTTTTATACATCGACCTCAGCCAAAGCCATGCAACTTCGTCAACATGGTTCGGATTGAGGAGCATCAAGAAGGGTCGGTCCACACAGTTCAAGAGGGCGGTTCAAGCTCCCCGTCTAGCATCGCATCTATTGGCTTCCATCCATACTGAGCTTTAGCATCGTGACAATGAAGAAGTTGAATACAATCTGGAAAGGGGTCAAGGCCATGGATTTATCTACTCCAACGACGACTACTGAAGACAACAGCATGCATCAAGCACCCTTCGGCCATGCCTCCATCTACTCTGCCATACAGCATCGTTTCTCCAACCAGTCAATGATCTCCTCGAATCTCCTAAGGCTGATCACTAATATAAGGACGACATCGTCGGACTCCTTACTCTGACCATCTTCCACATCGCAATGATGATCGCCGTGAAGAACAGCGCCGTGACAACCTCGACCGCCGCCATGACGACAGGCTGGAAAGCTCGAGGGCCGAGCAACGCCGTCAACGCCGACCAGATAACGCCATACGTCGCCGACTAGACGCTCCATCCAAAGCTAAGTCACGCTTTAATATTCTTCTAAATATTCTCCAATCTTCGTATATCGCCATAATGTTTCTCTGAACTGTTTTCTCCATATTTACTCTCCAAACGATTTTCTGAACCCTCGAATAGTCCTGTTGATGCTCGAACGCCTCCAGAGACGGCCCTGTCTCCGGCTCCTCCCTACACATGCTACGGGCTCCGCACTCTACGTTATGGGTGGTCGGCAGTGGCTCCTTGGTCACGCCTGTTCCTCCTACATGTGCACGGGCTCCGCGCTCGACGTTATGGACTATGGGCTAGCTAGGGCCGGAGACTCAGCTACACACTAACTATTCGGGCGGTTTATATTAACATAAATATATTTTCACTGCCAACTGATAGCCGAACTGCATACTGTCGTTTCATCACCATTGCTGATTTTTCTCCAGAGTTCATTTATTTTTACATCATGTACTACCCGTTCTACATGTTTGTATTGCTAGGATCATCATCCACCTGGTGCTCGGACTTCTCCACCGATCAACTGGTCAGGACCGCTTGGTTCATGGACTCCAGTCGCTGACCAGTTGATCGAACTAATCACCAGCTACTGCTGGTTACTCCTCGGCGCACGAATACTTCATGCTCGAGGACTAAGTGGGCACACTTCACCGCACTGGACGTCGTTAAGCTACAGTCGGTGCTCGGACCTCGCCCCCTACAGCCGGGGACTCCTCAGTGCTCGGACATCGCCGCCTACGCCGGGGACTCCTCGGTGCTCGGTCATCGCTAGCAACATCGGGGACTCCTCGCTCCTCAGGTGCTCGGTCATCGCTAGCTGATGTCGGGGACTCCTCGCTCCTTGGTGCTCAGGTCATCGCCAGTGATGCCGGGGACTCCTCGCTCTTCGGTGCTCAGACATCACCATCGACGTCGAGGACTCATTGGTACTCGGACATCGCCAGCGACGCTAGGGACTCCTTGCTCCTCGGTGCTCGGACATCGCCAGCGACGCCGGAGACTCCTCGGTGCTCGGACATTGCCAGCGACGCCGGGGACTCCTCGCTCCTCGGTGCTCAGACATCGCCGCCTACACCGAGGACTCCTCGATGCTCGGACATCACCTGCGCTAGGAACTCCTCACTGCTCGGACATCGCCAGCTACGCCGGGAACTCCTCAGTGCTCGAACATCGCCAGCGACGTCGGGGACTCCTCGCTCTTCGATGCTCGGACATCGCCAGCAACGTTGGGGACTCCTCGCTCTTTGGTGCTCGGACATCGCTAGCGCGCCGGGAACTCCTCGGTGCTCGGACATCGTCAGCGACGCTGGGGACTCCTCGCTCTTTAGTGCTCAGACATCGCCAGCGACGCTGGGGACTCCTCGCTCTTCGATGCTCAAACATCGCCAGCGACGTCGGGGACTCCTCGCTCTTCGGTGCTCAGACATCACCAGCGACGCTGGGGACTCCTCGCTCTTCGGTGCTCGGACATCGCCAGCGACACTAGGGACTACTCGCTCTTTGGTGCTCGGACATCGCCAGTGACACCGGGGACTCCTCGCTCTTCGGTGCTCGAACATCACCAGCGACACCGGGGACTCCTCACTCTTTGGTGCTCGGACATCGCCAGCGACGCTGGGGACTCCTCGCTCCTCGATGCTCGGACATTGCCAGCGACGTCGAGGACTCCTCGCTCCTTGGTGCTCGGACATCGCCAGCGATGCCGGGGACTCCCTCGCTCCTCGGTGCTCGACCGACATCACCAGCGACGCTAGGGACTCCTCACTCCTCGATGCTCGGACATCGCCAGTGACACCGAGGACTCCTTGCTCTTCGGTGCTCGGACATCGCCAGCGACGCCAGGGACTCCTCGCTCTTCGGCGCTCAGACATCGCTAGCGACGCCGGGGACTCCTCGCTCTTCGACGCTCGGACATCGCTAGCGATGCCGGGGATTCCTCGGTGCTCCCTTGGTGGTCGAATCTTGCTACAGTCTCATCGGTGTGCTATCAAGCTGCTCCATGCTGTTCGGATCAGGGTGCTGATCTTGGGCAGCACGTCCTGGGGTCTTGATACTGCGTAGGTTAGACTTCTTTTTCTTTGACCCTGCTACAAGATTCATTCTTCATCTTCCAGCAGGCTCGAGGACTAAGTGGGCACACTTCACCTTACGATGAATGTGCGCTTTTCTCATCTGGTGATAAGAATCATCCCCCCCACCCCCACCCCCACACACACACAAAAAAAAAAGAAAGAAAAAAAGAAAGAAAAGGCTAGAGAGATCCCCTGCCATCCATCTAGCCTCTTTACCATCTTTTTCTCAATTGGAAGGCAGTCAACAGTATGTAAACTGGTTCCAGAGACAGGGACACAAGGTACTTGATAGCCCATTTACCAATTGCACAGTTAAACATATTAGAGAAGTCAACCATTTTGTTCATGTCTTGGCTAACCAGAATCACCTTACTTTTTGAAAAGTTATAATATTCAACCCAGACATGGCTTCATTACATGTATAAGAGCAGGTTCAAATGAGCAGCTTTTTCTTTGACATCTTGAATGCAAAGAATGGTGTCATCATCATATTGCAAAATGGCCACCCCATTATTAATATATTCAGGGACTAACCCTTTGATCAGATTATTGGTTTGTGCGAGGTTTGCCATCTTGGCTAAAGTGTCTGCAGTGATTTTATATAAAAAGGGGGATAAGAGATCCCCTTGTCTAACTCATTCCCAGTTTTAAAATAAGCCCCCTGGATGTTGTTGATTTTGATGCTAAGGGTCCCATAGGTCAGGATCAGCTGTATCCATTCACACCATTTTTTTATTAAGACGTCTCTATCTGAGACATTCAAGCAACTGTTCTGAAGTTTACTAGGCTATATTTTGAATATTTTCAAAGAGTTGAAACAAAGATTCTACAGTTGTTTTCAAATAAGCCTAAAATTTAGCTAAATTCAAACATCTCGAGTCGTATGATGCAACTTGACTCCCTAAAAATCGCTGCCAGGAATCCCTATATCTCATTCTTTGTGTTCCCTCCCCATGTTGTCAGTTGTCACCGAGATCGCCTGAAGGACATAAAAATTATTTGTGTCTATGCTTTGGCCTTCTCTTGCTTCCACAGATTCTGATTTGTCTTTAGGTGAGGATAAACAAATGACTGTTCAATTGTTCTTGCACTGGAGCAATTCCATGTTATCGCAGCTCAGTAAACAATTACATACTCCAGTTTCTGGTTCTGGATATTATCTGGCTAGCTTACTATTGGCAGTTAATGATTCTTGAATTGTAGTTTTTGAGCTTGTGAATTCTTCGAATAAATCTTGTGATGTTCTGCGTATTATTCTCTTTATTTCTTTCCTTTCTTTTACAGTTTAAGTTTTGCATGTAAAATAACTGCTAGGTCAACTGATGGATTAAAATTCAAAATGCCTTAACCTCTTAAATCACCTTCTGATGTTAACTGTTAGCTTGAAGCCTTGAACATTTTAAACGTCTATTTGTTGAGTTGATCTTTTATCTGGCTGTTATTGATTTGTTTCAACTCTTGACATGCCTTTTAGGTTACCTGCGATTCTTGTTGGAGATGGCCGTCTTGGTGGTATTTCATCCACTTTGTCTGTGTATGAAACTTTGTTGCTTAGAGGGTATGATGTGAGCGCACTTATTTTGGAAGATCGTGAGTTATCAAATGACAAATTCTTGCTTTCTTACTTGAGAAACAGGTTTCTATTCATGACCATCCGTTTAATTCTTTTATTTTATTAAATGAATAGTTCTGCTGCTCTGCTTTTGTTTATGATAGCTTTAAACTCTATTGATTTTGTTGTTTAGGGTACATGTGCTTACCTTGCCACAAGTTCCTGAAGATCCTTCAGATGACCTGACTGATTGGTTTTTTGAGTCATCCTCAGCTTTTAATTTTCTTAAAGATGCCCTGCAATCATTTCATTCCAGAAGAATAGGGAGGTTAAACAGCATGCAAAGAAAATCAAAGGATTTATTGTGGTGGCCTTTTACTCAGCACAATCTTGTTCCTCAAGATTCTGTTACAGTAATTTATTCGCGTTGTGGTGAGAATTTTTCTGTGTACAAGGTTTGTCCACTTTCTAGTTCTGCTCCTCTCTCTTCATTATTTCTTCAAAAGAAATTTGTAATGAAGTTCTGATTGTGCAACAAGGTTGGCTGATCAAGTGATCATTATATCAATTCTCTAAATCGTTGATGTAGATTAAAGAAGGGCGGGCCTAGTGCAAGCGGTAGAGTCTTACCGCATGTGACCGAAAGGTCCCGGGTTCGAGTCGTGCTCTCCTCGCATTGCACAGGTAAGGGTAAGGCTTGCCACTGACACACTTCCCCAGACCCCGCACAGAGCGGGAGCTCTCTGCATTGGGTACGCCCTTTTTTATGTAGATTAAAGACAAAATGCTCGTCCCTCAATTTGATGCATGCGCAAGTTGGTGGACTCAAGGGCCTGATTCTAACTTGCAAGTTTTCTCCTCACATCTCCGGCATATGTGATTTATTTTGCTACAAGAACTCCCTTTTACACTTTTTTATTGGTAAAGTTGTGTAGACAAGCAATTTTTGTAGCCTAAACTTGTATACTGGAACTTTTGACAGGCAATTTTTGTAGCCTAAAGCCCTAAACTTGTCTTTACTCATTAGATTGAACTTGCAAGAGATATGGGTTATGCTGCTGCAAGATATGGTCATGTGATGTTTCCATAGAATGTTCATGAGCCTGCTCTTCGTTCTGCAGAAGTTTTACTTGGAGGAGTTGGTAAAGGTTTGTCAATTTAGCTTTTCTTTCACTCAGCATTGGCTCAATTCAAACTCTATGGTACTCTATAATGAATTTGATGCCATATTAATATGAAAATTGACTTGGCGCTTGAAATATGTCTCACCTTCCTAATTCTCTCCCTTTTCTTGGATATATCTAGAGCTTATGTGCCTGATGATTTGTTATGTTTACCTCAAGAAATGAGGCGATTATAAGGATGTGTATGTGAAATGAGACATGCTTTTATGGGTCATGTCAATAGTTTAACCTTGTACAATATGATTATTTCTTCCTTTATTTCAATATTTGTGTTATTGTTTTGTTTTCTTATTTATTTCTTGCAACTCTTTCCACGTGGGTGATAGCATTATTTCTTTTCGTGTGCCTGCCATATTTGTATTGGCTTATTTGTGTCACAACTTCCCCTTTTTCTCAGGTTGGGCTTCTCGAATCTATTATTCAGACAATGGATCCACTATGATTGAAATTGCTCTGAAGGTGGCATTTCGTAAATTTTGTCTTGATCATGGAATTATGTCTGGCAGTGAAAATAGTACAAGAAATGAAAGAAACATTCAGTTGAAGGTATATTATGGCCATACTAAACATCCTTGTCTTCCTTACTTAATTATTGACTGAACTACTAAACAATTCACAATAAGAGAATGATGTTTTTTTGTTTATTCTTCACGACTATCAACCTCAGTTGATCACCATAACCCTGTGTTTATTTCAGTAATTATATTATATTTCATATATGTTTTAGTATTTACAGGGGACAACTTAATATAAATGTTGTATAAATAACTATAAATGCCCATTTTGTGCATCCTAATATATTCTTAACAATTGATTCCTCTCTAGGTACTTGCTCTAAATGGTTCCTATCATGGTGATACTCTGGGTGCTATGGAAGCTCAAGCTCCATCAGCTTATACATCTTTTCTTCAGCAACCATGGTAATGAATTTGAGCACTGTAGTTACTATACTTGATGTTTTTAGACTTCTCTACTCTTCTTGAGTTCTCTTTCGGAACTGTGCCCTTTTCTGTCACTTCACTATGCTTATTGTCTTGGCGTTTATACTCTTCGGTGTGGTCTTTTCTGTACCAGCCTTTTCTTTGATAGCCTAATAGGATTTTTCTTTTCTATTTTTTCTTAAGAATTTAGTAAGACTCGGCCACACTCCTTTTTTTACAACCTCCTACCTTCCTGTTGGTTATCGTATCAGTAAGTAAAGCTGAGATCAATTACATGAGGTTTCTTTTGTAGGTATTCAGGTTGGGGACTTTTTCTAGATCCTCCAACTGTGTATATTAAAAGTGAGGTCTACAATATTTCTTTGCCCCAATCAATGCAGCATGATCCTCAGACATATGGTGATACATGTCAGTTTCTTGTGTTTGACACATCAGATCTAATTCCTTATGGGTGTTTATTTAATTTGTTCTTTGATTCAAAATGCAGGCTTTTCTTCACAAGCTGAAGTCTTTTGCAATACCAGGGACAAAACGTTTGCTGCTTGTCGGGTACCGTAGAACGGGGTACCCCGAGCGAACATCAAAGGGGTCACTTAAGTCCCATCAAAAAACAAAGCTAGAAGGTAAGCCGTGGGCCCCTCACCCGCCACGTCCGAGCCCACCAGGCTCTCCGCCTCGCCTCGAGCCTCGCGCAGGAGGTCTCGGCGTCCTGACGCAATCTCCGCCTCACGTGAGGCTCTTCACGGAAGGCCTCGACAGGGAACGCAATCTCCGCCTCGCGCGAGGCTCTTCACGGAAGGCCTCGGCAGGGAGTATAATCTCCGCCTCGCGTGAGGCCTCATCCTCCGTCTCGCGCGAGGCCTCATTTTCCGTATCGCGCGAGGCCAGCTTATCCATAGTCCGTCGCCCCCGCCTTGGCCGATCTTCCCGACAGCACGTCATGTCCCATTAATACGTCAACCACTCCCGCAATCTTAGCCGAACGATGGCTCGACACCACAGAATGGTCGACGGGACATGAGGTCGCATCAGCCCCATATCGGCTGAGACAGGGCACGGCGGGGATTACCGGTCACTGTATCCTGATGCTGTGCCCACGATCAGCGCCCACACTGCACTGTGCCCCGCGATCCCCGCCTCGAAAACAACACGACATGGATGGCCTGGCCCGGTTCATCATCGTCTCCAAGCTAGCACCCCGGATCAGCCGCTCTCTCTGGGCCTCAGCACTATGCACCAGGGTCTCAGCTACCTTGGGATTCGTGTCTACCGAGACCCCCCCACTGCGGTGCAGCCTCGGCACCGACCGAGCCTCAGCCTCACGCGCCGCCAATCCACAGCGATCCGCGCCCTGGCCGCCGCGCTTGCTCCGAGGCAGCCCAGGGGCTCCCATGACGCACAGGATCGGACGTGACCAGCATGTCGCCCCAGTGCTCCAAGGACGGACCACTCCGACGACCACATCGCCACAGGAACAGGCCACAGGGCTCGGACACACCGCCCCTGTTGGCACGATGCCGTATAGTCAGCACATGTACTATCCTTGTTCTCCCTTCAACTATAAAAGGAGAGGACTTGGGCCACTTAGAGGAGGACGGACAGGAGAGAACACCTTGTAACACACACATACACATCCCCGCCGCTTGAGAGCAACGTCTCAAGCAGCCCACATGACCCGTCGCCGAGACCTAGGATCAGCTCCCTCTCTCACTGTGCTTGTAACCCCCTACTACTAGCACTTCGGTGCAAGGAATACAAGATTGATCTCTCAGACTAGACGTAGGGCATCGATTGCCTGAACCAGTATAAACCTTGTGTCTCTTTGCATCACCATCCGGGATTAGAGGCACGCAGTTCAAATTCACCAGTCGGTTGAGGACCCCCCGGTCCGAAACATCGACAGTTGGCGCGCCAGGTAGGGGACTCTGCTGTGTTAGTTTCGTCATCCCAGCAAGTTCCGGATGGCAGACCCCGTATGACCGTTGCGTCTCGGCACGGTGGTTTGGTTTGGGAGCCTAGAGTTCATGTCTCTAGGGCATGAGTACGACATGGTACTCCTCACTGCTCAGGCCCCACCAACCGACGATGAAGTCACGCACCGGCAGCCCAGGCGCAGGTGGCGCCCGGGCGGCCGCTCTCGCCGTGCTCGCCAGGCACAATGCGAGCAAGACCACCCCGACGCTACGCTGAATCCGGGGTGGCACGCCGCTCCCCGCAGATATCCTACGACCAGCTGTTGGCACAGGGTCCCTGGCTGGGGACCTGTCTAGCCTGAGCTTGGACAAAGGAAAATCGCCGGTGGCACACGGCGATGCCCAGTCAATCAAGCTCCGCTCCACCACTCCCTGAGGAGCCAATCCCGGCGAAGCAAAGTCCAGCGACGGCACCATCCCCATACCCCTTTGGGTTGAGAAATGCTGCCGCCTCTTATGCTTACGCTTATGCTGTTGCTCAGTGGATCCCTCAGCACGCCGCCAACTCTTCGCCCTCGACTTCAACACCACCGCGTCGACCCACGCCTACGCCGACTCCTCGGAAGAGGACGAGGCATGGGCTGGAGCGGATTTCTCCGGGTTCCATGACCCTGAAACCATGCGCCGCTTCTGGACTGCAAGCGACTACTTCTTCGGCTACTCTGACTCCAACGATGAAGGTGCTTACGACCCCACTCGCGAGTGTTTCCACGTCGGGCTCGGGATGCCGAGGGCGGGCGAGGAGGATGAGGGGGTAGGTAGCCATTCCCCGCTTTGCCTAGGTACAGGCGCCGCCACACCTCCACGCATTGTCCTGCCGGCAGCACGGAACGAGAACCTCGCTCCTGCGCGACCTCAACGCCCGGACCTGGAATAGCACCGTGAGCTCCAGGCCAAGGTCGAACAAGACCGACTTCTTCTACAGCAACTTCGAGACTCTCTCGAACAGGAACAGCGAGGTCACGGCGAAGGCGGAGGAGCCCGACAGAGGGCCCGCGATGTGCATCACCGCATCCACGATGATGAAGGGAGTGAGCAACCCCCAGTCTTCAATCGCGCTAGCCAGAACATCGTGGCTGCGGCAATGCTGGTCCATGCAATGCCCGAGCCTTCTACCACGGAGGGGCGATAGGTCTGCGGTGAGCTCTGAGATCTCCTAGAGACCGCCGCGGTACAGCAGGCCGAAAGTTCCGCCTCCCGATGGCACGGGGGCACCTTGAACTTGCCCGCGGCACCACCTCGGTAGGATAGGGAAGCCTCGGTTCGTCCTGAGCCTGCTCGAGCGCCGGTAGCCCATTGGGTCCCCCTGCTGCTTGACCGCCTCGGCAATCGACGCGAGGCGCAGGGAGACCATGAGGTAGTCAGCAGGCGACGATGCCATGACAACGAGGGGCCCGCCCGGGGCTACCACCCACACCGAGGTGGCTGCTATGACAGCGAGGAGGACCGCAATCCTTCTCCTAAACTGCCAGGCCCTCGGGTCTTCAGCAAGGCCATCCGCGCTGCTCTTTTCCCAGCCCAGTTTCGACAACCAGCCAATCTCGTGAAGTATAGCGGCGAGACCAACCCCGAACTCTGGCTTGCCGATTACCGCCTGGCCTACCAGTTAGGTGGCACGGACGATGACCTGCTCGTCATCCGCAACCTCCCTTTGCTCTTGTCAGACTCGGCGTGAGCCTGGCTCGAGCACCTTCCTCCCTCACAAATCCACGACTGGCGCGACTTGGTTAGGATCTTCATCGGGAACTTCCAGGGCACATACGTGCGCCCCGAGAACTCCTGGGATCTTAAGAGCTGTCGCCAGAAACTGGATGAGTCTCTCCAAGACTTCATCCAACGCTTCTCCAAGCAGTGCACTGAGTTGCCCAGCGTCGGCGACTCGAAGATCGTCCAGGCTTTCCTCTCCGGCACCACTTGTCGAGACTTGGTTCGAGAGTTAGGTCAGAACGTGCCGTGCTTAGCTGCCATGCTCCTCGACATCGCCACCAACTTTGCCTCGGGTGAGGAGGCTGTTGGAGCCATCTTCCTCAACAGCGATGCCAAGGGCAAGCAGAGGGATGAGGCCCCCGAGGCCTCGGCCTCCCGCCTCCCCAAGAGAAAGAAGAAGGGGCGCCTAGGGAAGCAGGAGGTCCTAGGGGCCGATCTGGTCACGGTCGCAGAATGCAAGAATCCCCGAGGACACAAAGGCCCTAGGCCTTTCGACGACATGCTTAAGAAACCCTGCCCTTACCACCAAGGCCCGGTCAAGCACGCCCTCGAGAATTGCTCCATGCTGCGGCGTTACTATGCCAGGCTCGGGCTCCCTGACGATGACGCCAAGCAGAAGGGTGCCGGTGACTGGGATGATGACAAGGACGATGGTTTCCCCGAGGTACGCAATGCCTTCATGATCTTCGGCGGACCCTCGGCGTGCCTTATGGCGCGGCAGCGCAAGAGGGAACACTGAGAAGTCTTCTCGATCAAGGTGGCCACCCCCCGGTACCTCGACTGGTCTCAGGAGGCGATCACCTTTGATCGAGACGACCACCCTGACCATGTCCCGAATCCCGGGCAGTACCCACTGGTCGTCAACCCGATCATCGGTAACACCCGACTCTCCAAGGTGTTGATGGACGGAGGCAGCGGCCTCAATATCCTCTACATCAATACCCTGGAGCTCTTGGAGATCGACCGGTCGAGGCTCCAAGGCGACATCGCACCCTTCCACGGCATCATGCTAGGGAAGCGCACGTGACCCCTCAGGCGCATCGACCTTTCCGTCTGCTTCGGCACCCCCTCCAACTACCGCAAGGAAGTCCTTACCATCGAGGTAGTCGGGTTCGGGGGAGCCTACCACGCCATCCTAGGGTGGCCGTGCTACGCCAAGTTCATGGCAGTCCCCAACTATACCTACCTCAAGCTCAAGATGCCAGGCCCCAGCGGTATCATCACGATTGAGTCCACGTACGAACATGCATACGACTAGCGACGTTGAGTGCATCGAGTACGCCGAGGCTCTTGCGGAGGCCGAGACCCTCATCGCCCACCTCGACCAACTCAGTGGCGAGGCGCCTGACTCCAAGCATCGCGTGGGGGCGTTCGAAGCCCGTGGAGGCCATCAAACTCATCCCGGTCGACCCCGCCTGCCCCAACGACCGAGCGCTGAGGATCAGCGCCACCCTTCGACATCAAATAGGAAGCCGTGCTCATCGACTTTCTCCGTGCGAATGCCGACATATTCGCATGGAGTCCCTCGGACATGCCGGGCATATCAAGGGAGGTCGCCGAGCATGCCCTGGACATCCGGGCCGGATCTAGACCGGCGAGGCAACTGCCTACGCCGCTTCGACGAGGAAAAGCATAGGGCCATCGGTGAGGAGATACAGAAACTTCTTGGCGGCCGGATTCATCAAAGAAGTGTCCCACCCAGAGTGGTTGGCTAACCCCATGTTAGTCAAGAAGAAAAATGGGAAATGGAGGATGTGCGTAGACTACACCGGTTTGAACAAAGCCTGTCCAAAAGTCCCCTTTCCATTACCCCGAATCGATCAAATCGTTGATTCCACTGCAGGGTGCGAGACCCTGTCTTTCCTTGATGCGTATTCTGGTTACCATCAAATCAAGATGAAAGAGTCAGACCAGCTCGCGACTTCTTTCATCACACCATTCGGCATGTACTGCTACGTGACTATGCCTTTCGGCCTCAGAAACGCAGGTGCCACGTACCAGCGGTGCATGACCCAGGTCTTTGGCGACAACATTGGGCGGACCGTCGAGGCCTACGTAGACGACATCGTGGTCAAGACCAGAAAAGCCGAGGATCTCGTCGACAACTTGAGGATAACCTTCAAATGCCTTAGAGAGAAGGGCATCAAGCTCAATCCCGAGAAGTGTGTGTTCGGGGTCCCCCGAGGCATGCTCTTGGGGTTCATAGTCTCGAACTAGGCATTGAAGCCAACCCTAGAGAAGGTCTCGGCCATAACCAGCATGGGACCAATCAGAGACCTCAAGGGAGTACAGAGGGTCATGGGATGCCTTGCGGCCCCTGAGCCGCTTCATCTCGCGCCTCGGCGAAAAAGGTTTGCCTCTGTACCGACTCTTGAGAAAATCCGAGCATTTTTCTTAGACCCCCGAGGCCAAAGAAGCCCTCGACAGACTCAAAACGCTAGCTCACAAATCCTCCCATCCTGGTACCCCTGACCAGGGATGAGGCCCTCTTACTCTATGTCGCCGCAACGACCCAAGTGGTCAGCGCTGCCGTAGTGGTAGAGAGGCAGGAAGAGGGGCATGCTCTACCCACCCAACGTCCTGTTTATTTCATCAGCGAGGTGCTCTCCGAGACCAAAGCACGCTACCCCCACATCCAGAAGCTGGTCTACGCCGTGGTCCTAGCCCGACGCAAATTGCGTCACTACTTCGAGTCTCACCCAGTGACTGTGGTATCATCTTTCCCCCTAGGGGAGATAGTTCATAACCGGGAGGCCTCGGGCAGGATAGCCAAGTGGGCCGTCGAGCTTATGGGGGAAACCTTGACTTTTGCGCCTCGAAAAGCGATCAAGTCTCAGGTCTTGGCCGATTTCGTGGCTGAGTGGACAGACACCCAACTGCCACCTGCTCAAATTCAGACGGAGTGCTGGACCCTGTACTTCGATGGATCCCTGATGAAGACCGGGGCAGGCGCGGGTCTGCTCTTCATCTCGCCCCTCGGAGTACACATGCGCTACATGGTGCGGCTCCACTTCACCGCCTCCAACAACGTGGCCGAGTACGAGGCCCTCATCAACGGCTTGCAAGTCGCCATCGAACTTGGGGCACGGCGTCTCGACGTCCGAGGCGACTCGTAGCTCAGTCGTGGATCAAGTGATGAAGGAGTCAAATTGCCTCGACCCCAAAATGGAGGCTTACTGCAAATTGGTACGTCGCCTAGAAGACAAGTTCGACTGGCCTCGAACTAAACCATGTCGCGCGGAAGTACAACGAGGCCACCGACGAGCTATCAAAGATGGACCTCAGCACGGGCCCTGGTCCCCCCAAACGTCTTCGCCAGAGACCTCCACAAACCTTCCATTGACTACACCTCGACGACAGAGGAGGGCCCACCTGTGGGACCCACGGCAAAGCTCGACGCCCCCTCTGCTGCCGAGACCCCCTCGACCGAGCCCGAGGTCATGGAAGTCAACACCGAGCCTCCGTAGACTGATCAGGACGCGGATTGGCGAATCCTGTTCCTCGATTGGCTTGATCGGGGGGAGCTTCCTGGCGATAGGACCGAAGCACGACTGGCTTGCGCGCCGAGCCAAGACCTACGTCCTCTACAATGACGAATTGTACAGGCAAAGTCCCTCAGGTGTCCTCCAACGATGTATCACTACCGAGACGGGTCCGAGCCCTGCTTTGGGACTTGCACGCAGGCTGCTTGCGGGCACCATGCGGCGCCTCAGACGCTCGTGGGGAACGCTTTCCGCCTAAGGGTTCTACTGGCCGACGGCGGTCGCCGACGCTACCAAGCTAGTACGCTCCTGCGAAGGATGCCTAGTACTATGCTCGGCAGACACATCTCCTGGCCCTGGCCCTGCAAACCATCCCCATCACGTGGCCGTTCGCCGTGTGGGGGCTCGACATGGTCGGGCCTCTGCAAAAGGCCCCCGGGGGCTACACCCATCTACTGGTATCAATCGACAAGTTCTCCAAATGGATCGAGGCTCGTCCGATCAATCGAATCAAATCCGAGCAGGCAGTGCTGTTCTTCACTGACATTATCCACAGATTTGGGGTCCCCAACACCATCATCACCGACAACGGGACACAGTTCACCGGCAAAAAGTTCCTGACGTTTTGCGACGACCACCACATCCGTGTGGCCTGGTCAGCCGTAGGACACCCAAGGACCAACGGCCAAGTAGAGCGTGCCAACGGCATGATCCTACAAGGCCTCAAGCCAAGGATTCACAACCGGTTGAAAAAGTTTGGCAAGAAATGGCTCGCCGAACTCCCATCGGTCATCTGGAGCCTGAGGAACACTCCAAGCCGAGCCACGGGGTTCACGCCTTTCTTCCTAGGTCTATGGGGCCGAGGCCATCCTCCCCACTGACTTGGAATATGGTTCCCCTGAGGCTACAAGCCTATAACGAACAAAGTAACCGCACCACCCGAGAGGACGCCCTCGATCAACTGGAGGAAGCCCGAGACGTCGCGCTACTACACTCGGCCAAATACCAGCAGAGCCTACGGCGCTATCAGGCCCGACGCGTCCGAGGCCGAAGACTTGAAGGTAGGCGACCTGGTATTGAGGCTAGCACAGAGCAACAAGGGCCGCCACAAGCTGACCCCGCCATGGGAAGGACCGTACATCATCGCCCAAGTACTGAAGCCCGGGACCTACAAGCTGGCCAACGAGAAGGGCGAAATCTTCACCAACGCTTGGAACATAGAACAGCTACGTCGCTTTTATCCCTAAATTTCCAAAGCATTGTATATGTTGTTTCTCGGAATACAATTAAAAAGCGTTCTTTAGTTGGTCTAATTTTTCGAGAAACCCCCCGAGCCCATCGTAGGTCTCGGCAATACAATAACACGGCAAGGGAGACTCGGCTCTGCCTCGGCAGAACCAAGCCTCCCTCGGGGGCTAGATGGGGGACTCCCCCTAGGTCCCACGCACCATTCTTCAGTCGTTTTTCGCAAAAATTCCTACGCCAAGACTCTAGCATGCTCTGACGAATCGGTTGTAAAAACCCCTCGGACCAAGGTCTGTTTCCTAAGCAAGAGGCCGGTAGAGTCGCGAGACGGCCTACGCCTCCGGGCTACGGCACTCCCTCACTACCTCTCGCCCAAGGGACGGCTTAGGCCCCAAGGGGGTGTTTTGCAAACGAAATCTGATCAGGAGCAACAGAGGGCAGAGGCTCGGAAACATGAGAAAAACAACTAAGAAACACAAATACTTCAAAAATAAAGGCCTCGACGGCCACAAGCGTTACGATACAAAAATAACTCCTACTCTATTTTTACATAGCCCCGGGGCCCAGATCAAGGCTCAGGGCCTTCAGCACCGGCAGATGGTAGGGGAGGAACCACCTCCTCTTCGAAGAGCGTCGCCAGCGCCGTGCCAGGGCCTTCCGCCGCCTCCATCAGCTTCGTGACTCGCGCAGTCGGCCTCCTCGTCATCATCAGGCAGGACATACCCATCACTGATGGCTGGGAGGTCGACGCCTGACGTAGTGAGAAGAGATGACGGCCAGCGCGCGCTTGACACCCGTGTGCAGCGCTCCTCGGAGCCGCTCGCGCATCTGGTTGCTCAGCGCGATCAAATGGCTCCCTAGGGAGCTGCCTGACTGAACCCCTTCAACCTCCAAGGCCTCAGCAGGCGGAAAGGGCGGCACGTTTCAGCGCCTCGTGCTCCTCCGATCTCGGTCTCGAGCACCGTCTGCACCGCGCTGGAAGCCTCGGCTGCCCGAGTAACCTCCGCCTCTGACTCTGCACCATGGAGAACGGAATAAGGTCGAGCGAGGGAAAAAACAACCTAAATTAGGAGCGGAAGCCCACGGAACTCACCCTTGGCCTTCAGCTCCCAGCGTCGGGTCTCGACCTGACAGGCCTCGGCTTTCTCCTTCCAGCTAGGGCCTCGGCCCGGGAAGCCTCGGCCTCCTCCTTCAAGCGCTGGGCCTCGACCCGAGAAGCCTCGGCCGCCCTGGAAGCTTCACTCCCCAGCTCTGCGTCACACAAGGGAGTTAGGGAGCGAACATAAGGAAAAGAAAACAAAATGAGGGGACTAAAACTCACCCTCGACCGTCCCCCTCCAAACCACAGCCTCGGTTCGCGAGGCCTCAGCTGCAGCAAGGGCCTCATCCAAGGCACCTTTCGTCAGCTGGTGCGCCCTCTGTTCCGCCCCCAGCTGCCCCGCGAGAGCCGCAGCCGAGGCCGTAGCTTCAACGGCTCGGCCCCTGAAGGCATCCCGATCGCTGACCGCGCTGGGTGAGCTCCTCCTCCAACTCCTTGACCCGCGCCGCCAGAGGGGCGAGCTACGTCTGGGCCGTGGCCGCCTCGACCTTCGCGTCGGCACAACGAAGGCAGAGGTCCTCTACCTCTGCGCTCCACGCCGACAGGAGCTCATTGGCGCCGGCAAGAAGGCCCTTCTGCCGCTGAAGCTGGTCCCAGATGCCCCTCTCCCGCCGGAGAAAGACCGACTTCCCAAGGGACCGGGTCTCGAGCTCCTGGGGAAGTAGAACAGGGGTCATTGATTGCAACAAAACCAGAAAAGGACAACATCACGCGAGAAAGGAAAACGCGAACCTAGGCGACTCCGGGCAGTTCGTCGGCCACCATGGATAGGGCCATCCATAGCGACCGCTCCGCCAGCTGGTGGTATTGCTCGAAGGTGCCCCAGCGCCCGCCCTCGGCTGCGTCCTCGAGGGCGAACAGAGGCTCCCCCTCAGGGTCATCCCTGGCTCCGCCATAGTACCCGCAGGTGATCCCACCCGCGAGGCTCGGGTCGCGCCCGCACGAGGGCCGAGCTTCCCTCATCCAAGATCAGCGCCGGCTGTTCCATGACACCGGCCTCCTCGGCGTCGACCACCTCCCGCGCCCGGGAAGTATCGTCGGAGGAGATCGGATAGACCTCCGCCTCCTCGGGCGCTCTCTCGCAACAACGGCGGCCCCTGAACCAAGGGCGCCACCGAGGCCTCCGCCGCCTTCATCTCCGCCTCCTGGACAGACGGCCTCGCCTGCCATCACAATGGCCTTGGTGATCTCGGGGCTCCGGCCTCCGAGATTATGGCCTCAACGGTCTCGGGGGCTCCGGCCTCCGCCATCGTGGCCTCGGTGGACGCAGAAACACCGACCGCGGCCACTACGGTCTCGGCGGTCTTGGGCGCCCTGGCCTCCGTCGCCTCAGCCTCGGAGACCCCGGGGGCCTCGGCAACCAAGGGCACGCGGCCCCATCCGACTCGTGAGCCTCGCCCTCGCGGGGCGGAAGCACTCCCTCCCTCGTCTGTGTAGGGGTCGCCTCGGCAGCCCCTCCTTGGGCGGCCGGCTCCTTCGGGTCGGCCCTCACCGACGCCACGCCGCGTTGGATAGCGGCTTGTGCCTCCGCCACCCAGTGGGCGGAGGAGCCAGGGCTCGCCTTGAGCGCCTTAAGGGGCGCTCAAGGGAAGCTCGTCCGCAGGCCGCTTCGACTAAGGAAAAATAACCTACAGGGTCAGCGCGAGACCAAAAGGCGAACGGAAGGCACTATGACCCTGCCAAAAATACACCTACCTTGAACGGGGCGGCAACCGCTTCGCCACTGGCAAACCTCGTCCGCAAAGGCGGAGGCGGCGGTAGAGGCAGTCGCCTCCAGTGTCCATCAGCGCCGGCCGGTCCTCAAAGGACCCCGGCGCCCCGTCGGTCCTCTAGCGGGGGCGGTAGCATCGCCTCCGCCGCCACTTGTTCCACCATCGCCGTCGAGCCCACCGGGCTGACGGCGCGTTTGCCCAACGCCCGCGCCTCGGGCGTGTCGGCCTCGGCCCCGGAGCGGGCAACCGCCGACCCCGGGTCCGCTTCTCCTCCTCCTCCCGGGAGTGCCGGGCTGCTTGCCAACGCCCCGGGCACCACCTCCACTACGTCAGGAAGGTGGTCTAGGGGACCATCGCCCCACCTCACCCCCGTCATCCCCGTCAAGGCCTCCGTCGACAGCGACGACGACGGGGATTCCTCCAACAGGAGACCATCCTTCCGTTGTTGACGGCGGCGCTTATCCAGCTCTTCGCGCGCGAGGATTTGCTTCGTGCGCTTCGCCGCCTTGGCGTCTTTTCGCTTCTTCTGCGCGTCGGCGGTGCGCCCGGTTGATCGCCCGCCGCCTCGTGTCCTCGGGAATAGGCGACGGAGAAGAGCGCACGTCCCTCATCCCCTGCAGGAACGACGGATGCGCATAAGGGAACAAGGGGTAAGGGGAGACTGAGGAGGCTCGGAGGCTACAGCGGCACACGACTTACCAGCGAGAGGAACCCCCGCGACGGCCAGCATCGCGATAGGGGTCAAGTTGCCGCCCCTCAGCTTCGCCTCTACCGTCTCCCCCACCCAACGAAGAATTTCCTCGTCGGAAAGGGCAGGAGGAGGACATCCGGATGCCCTCAATGGGCTCACCCGGCTTCATCTCGAACAGCCGCCGCCGCCGAGCCATCAGCGGCAGCACCCTCCGGTGGTGGAAGGCGGCCACGACCACAGCCACGGTGAGACCGTGGCCCAGCAGCCTCGCCAGCCCCTCCAGAAGCGGCTGTAGCTTGGGCTGGTCGTCCTTCGGGACGCCGTACTTCCATCTCTCCGGGCAACTCCCCACAATCCGCCCAGTGTAGGGGGGAAGTCCTCCGTCGTCGTTGCGAAGGTAGAACCAACTCGTGTACCACCGGCGATTGGATGACGCGAGTTGGGCCGGGATGTAGAGGTGCAGGCGGTCCTGGCGCACTTGGAGAGTGCAGCCGCCGGCCCTCGTCGCCTTCCTCGTACCCGACGTGCCCGTCGGCTTGGTAGTGTGCCCCGCTCGGAATAGGTGGAGCCACAACTCCCAATGGGGAGCAATCCCCAAATACCCCTCGCAGACGGCAACAAAGATAGCCGCCTGAGCGATGGAGTTGGGATTGAAGTTGTGGAGCTCCACGCCGTAGTAGTGCGGGAAGCGCCCGCATGAACCGATCCGCCGGGACTGCCGAGGCCACGCTCGTGAAAGGAGACGAAGCTCACGACAGTAGCCGTCGCGAGGCCTCGGCTCTGGCTCGCCGTACGGAGCAATCCACTCCGGCCTGGTGGGGTCTGTCACCGGGCGAAGGAGTCCACCGTCGACAAGCGACTGAAGCATCTCCTCGGTGACGTCCGACGGATCCCAGGGGTCCGCCTCGACAATGATGATGTCGCGGCCATGAGTGCGATGGAGGAATCGGATGCGGCGGTGAGTTTTTCTCTCTCTCCCACGCTCTCGCTTTTTTCTCGCTTTCTCCCTAGGCTCACTCTTCTCCCCTCTTCTTCCCGGCACCTGCTGCTCTAGCGACGGCTCGACAGGAGGCAGTGCTAATGCAGGCAAGGTAAGACGAGGAGGGGCGAGACTCTTCGGGTATTTATGCAGGGAGGAGGCGAAATGAACGGGCGACGAAATCGGGGAAGTTTCCCCCCCCCCCCGATCCGGCATAGTTAACCACGAGCCAATTTCGCCGGCCCACGCGCCCACGTCTTCCTCATTAAATGCGAGAACAGTTACGTCCCATCCACCACGTCACGCCCGGCCACTATGGCAGCAGGCGTCGTTTCGCCTCCCCAGAAAACCGCCTCAAAAGGCGCGCCACCCGTTGCGAGCCAACGGGGAAGATATTCCCCCCGGCCTATTCCTTTCATATGAAGGAACCAGGCTCTGAGCCTATTACAGTCCAGGGGTTCGAAGGCTGGGCCCCAAGGGGTTTCGACAGCCGCCCCAGGATAACAGAGTCAGGGACGACCACGGGCGAGCCTATACGGGGCCGAGACCCAAGCAAGCGAAACGCTTGGGACGCCCAAAGTCGTGTCCGAGACCGGTAGGAAGGTCTCTGAATGGGATCCCACCGTAGGGAGGCACCGAGCCACCGAGGCCCAGCGAACGGCCTCGGCACCCACTAGAGAAATCCTCTAGTACTCTTGGAGTGTGTCTCTGGACCGCTAGCCGTCCCCTAGCGAACTGGGGCATCGGGCCTCCACTCGGACTACCCGATAACAGCTCACCGGAAGTGCCACCGCTCGTGCCCACCGAGGGTAGCGAGGCACATTCCACCCCTCCTTCCGAGCGAAAAGGAAGCATGAGGGTCGTACAAAAAGTCAGGGGAACCCCCGACGGCCTTCTCGCTCTATGCAGAGGCTAAGGGGCTCTTCCTGCAACCTTGCCGAGACCCAGCGACCCCGGCTCGCACTCGAAGGGGCTCGGCAAAACAAACCCTCCTTCCGAGCGAAAAGGAAGCGTGAGGGTCATACAAAAAGACAGGGGAGCTCCTGACGGCCCTCTCGCCCTAGTGCAGAGGCTAGGGGGCTCTTCCTGCAGATACGCCGAGACCCCACGACCCGGGCTCGCGCCCAAAGGGGCCTCGGCAAACAAACCCTCACGCGCGAGGGGCGTATAAAAAGCCAGGGGAACTCCCGACGGCCCTCTCGCTCCGCGCAGAGGCTAGGGGCTCTTCCTGCAACCTTGCCGAGACCTACGGCTCCGGCTCGCACCAGAATGGGCTCGGCAAACAAACCCTCCGTCCAAACGAAAAGGATATGTGAGGGTCGGATGAAAAAGCCAGGGGACCCCTGACCGCCCTCCTGCTCCTGGTGGAGGCTCGGGGGCTCCTCCTGCACCCAAGACAAAGACAAACGGTCTAAGTCCATGCTAGAAGTTTCGTTACAAATGCGATAAAGGGCACCGAGCCCGTTACGGTCCAGGGGTTCGAAGGCTGGGCCTCCAGAGGTTTCGACAGCCGCCCCTAGGGCAACAGAGTCAGGGACGACCTTGGGGCGAGCCTACGAATGGCCGAGGCCCGAGCGAACAATCGCTCGGGGCGTCCTAAGTCGTGTCCGAGACCGGCAGGGAAGTCTCCGAATGGGATCCCACCGTAGGGAGGCACCGAGCCACCGAGGCCCAGCGAACAGCCTCGGCACCCACTAGAGAAACCCTCTGGTACTCTTGGAGTGTGTCTCTAGACCGCTAGCCATCCCCTAGCGAACGGGGTACGGGCCTCCACTCGGACTCACCCGATAACAGCTCACCGGAAGTGCCCACGCTCGTGCCCATCGAGGGTAGCCTGGCACATTCCACCCCTCCTTCCGAGCGAAAAGGAAGCGTGAGGGTCGTACCCAAAGTCAGGGGGACCCCTGACGGACCTCTCGCTCCGTGCGGAGGCTAGAGGGCTTTTCCTGCAGCCTCGCCGAGACCCCCGCAACCCGAACTTGCGCTTATGGGCTCGGCAAATGCGATAAAAACTCCTCGCTCAAACGCGAAAACTGAAAAAAGCCCCTGGAGGAGTAACTCCACTCCTCCAGGGCCTCGGGGGCTACACCCGGCGGGTGCGCTCGCGCGCACCCACCGGAAACCTCAAGAAACAAAACCCAATTCCTACGGGAGCGGGTATAAACCAAGCCTCGGCAAACCCTCAGGGAGAGTGCACGCACTCCCCCGGAGGCTCGGGGGCTACTGTCGGGTACCGTAGAACGGGGTACCCCGAGCGAACATCAAAGAGGTCACTTAAGTCCCATCAAAAAACAAAGCTAGAAGGTCAAGCCGTGGGCCCCTCACCCGCCACGTCCGAGCCCACCAGGCTCTCCGCCTTGCCTTGAGCCTCGCGCAGGAAGGGTCTCGGCGTCCTGACGCAATCTCCGCCTCGCGTGAGGCTCTTCACGGAAGGCCTCGGCAGGGAGTACCAATCTCCGCCTCGCGCGAGGCCTCTCACGGAAGGCCTCGGCAAGGAGTCCGAATCTCCGTCTCGCGCGAGGCCTCATCCTCTGTCTCGCGCGAGGCCTCATTTTCCGTATCGCGCGAGGCCAGCTTATCCATAGTCCGTCGCCCCCCCGCCTCGGCCGGTCTTCTCGACAGCACGTCATGTCCCATTAATACGTCAACCACTCCCGCAATCTCAGCCGAACGATGGCTCGACACCACAGAATGGCCGACGGGACATGAGGTCGCATCAGCCCCATACCGGCTGAGACAGGGCACGGCGGGGATTACCGGTCACTGTATCCTGACGCTGTGCCCACGATCAGCGCCCACACTGCACTGTGCCCCGCGATCCCCGCCTCGAAAACAACACGACATGGACGGCCTGGCCCGGTTCATCACCGTCTCCAAGCTAGCACCCCGGATCAACCGCTCTCTCCGGGCCTCAGCACTATGCACCAGGGTCTCGGCTACCTCGGGATTCGTGTCTACCGAGACCCCCCACTGCGGTGCAGCCTCGGCACCGACCGAGCCTCGGCCTCACGCGCCGCCAATCCACAGCGATCCGCGCCCTGGCCGCCGCGCTTGCTCCGAGGCAGCCCAGGGGCTCCCATGACGCACAGGGTCGGACGTGACCAGCACGTCGCCCCAGTGCTCCAAGGACGGACCACTCCGACGACCACGCCGCCACAGGAACAGGCCACAGGGCTCGGACACACCGCCCCTGTTGGCACGACGCCGTATAGTCAGCACATGTACTGTCCTTGTCCTCCCTTCAACTATAAAAGGAGAGGACTGGGGTCACTTAGAGGAGGACGGACAGGAGAGAACACCTTGTAACACACACATACACATCTCCGCCGCTTGAGAGCAACGTCTTAAGCAGCCTACACGACCCCTCGCCGAGACCTGGGATCAGCTCCCTCTCTCACTGTGCTTGTAACCCCCTACTACTAGCACTTCGGTGCAAGAAATACAAGATCGATCTCTCAGACTGGACGTAGGGCATCGATTGCCTGAACCAGTATAAACCTTGTGTCTCTTTGCATCACCATCCGGGATTAGGGGCACACAGTTCAAATTCACCAGTCGGTTGAGGACCCCCCGGTCCAAAACACCGACACTGCTGATTTGTATTCGTCCTATATAAAACAGAAACTACCAGAATTTTCTCTATCAAGTAGCTCTGAACATCTTGCGGCACTAATTATATAGAACCAGGTAAATAAAGTTTCACTCGTTGAGCTTCTTGGGAATATTTCCATTTTTTTGCTCTTTAGCCTTTAGTATGTCTACTATCATTTTGTACTAACAGCCGACAAAATCTCAGTACTTTTCCATGCCATTTACTGCTTCAACCTCATTAACCCATATTTGTGTAGTAATACAAGGTGCAGGTGGAATGCTCATGATAGATCCTCTTTTCCAGCGAGTACTTGTCAGTGAGTGTAGAAGTCGAAAAATACCTGTCATATTTGATGAGGTATTTACAGGATTCTGGCGTCTTGGTGTGGTGGTAATACTTGACAATACCTTTTCAGAGGATAAATAGATATTTTGTTTGTATTTCATAATCTTGGTAACTTCTCTTTCAGTCTGCTTCAGAGTTACTTGGTTGTTTACCGGGTAAAGTATACTTTAGGACCTCCAACTATCGTAGAAGTATGGATTTCAACCTCCAACTTCAAAACCGGATAACATTGGCCCTCCAACTCTCGAAAAAGTTCACTTTAGGACCCTGGCCGGTTTTCCAGGCGGTTTTGCATGGCACTGTAGCAGTGCTGACGTCAGCGATGACGTCAGCACTTCTTTTTAATTTGCAAAATTGATATCTTTTTATTCGGAGCTCCAAATATAGCAAATAATATATCAATTTTGATCGTCTCGACGAGCTCTTTGCAATGGTGTACTCCGTTTTGTTGTTTGAGATAATTTTATTTCATGAAAAAATAAATATTTCTACAAAACAAGTTATGCAATTAAGCTGACGTATGCAAGTATTTTATATACTTTGTATATTTGTATATGTACAACACCAACGTAGTCAGTATATAAAACAGGGAGTTGGACGGTCAATCAGACCTGCCACGATCGTTTAGATATTTTTGAATTAACCTTCCCTAGCTGCGGTTAACTAACTGTCAACATATGACACGATCAAACGATATGTTTACTGCTCCTAGTGTAGTTTTTTTCTGTTTTTGTGGTGAAATTAAGTAGCTAGTGGTAGTAGTAGTATTATATTTATCTTGTACCCAAATCCGATACAGTATACGATTCGTGTACACCTGTTCCTTTTTCCTTTCCTATGGCTACTATTGCAGCACACAGGAACTGGATGACCATTCGGCCGACCTGTACGTATCTGTTTCCTGGCTGGCATGGCATGAGTATGACCGCATGAAGTGGCAGTGGATAGCTAGATTGAATTGAGGGAGCAGGTAGCAGCAATAGTGAGTGGCTTACTCGTGGTCTAGAATCTTGTGCGGCATCGGTAAGTTGAGCGCGTGCCCCCGCGGGAAGGTCGTCCGGGCGAGGATCTCCGTGGCGTCGGCAGTTGCGGTGCGCCTCGTCGCCCTCGCGCCCGCCCGACGCGAGGTGGCAGCACACGAAGCAGAATCTTGTGCGGCATCGGTAACTTGTTTTGTAGAAATATTTATTTTTTCATGAAATAAAATTATCTCAAACAATAAAACGGAGTACACCATTGCAAAGAGCTCGTCGAGACGATCAAAATTGATATATTATTTACTATATTTGGAGCTCCGAATAAAAAGATATCAATTTTGCAAATTAAAAAGAAGTGCTGACGTCATCGCTGACGTCAGCACTGCTACAGTGCCATGCAAAACCGCCTGGAAAACCGGCCAGGGTCCTAAAGTGAACTTTTTCGAGAGTTGGAGGGCCAATGTTATCCGGTTTTGAAGTTGGAGGTTGAAATCCATACTTCTACGATAGTTGGAGGTCCTAAAGTATACTTTACCCTTGTTTACCTGATATCGCCTGCTATGCGAAATTGATGACTGGGGGAATTGTACCATTAGCTGCAACCTTAGCAACGGAGGAAGTTTTTGAATCCTTCGAAGGTGACTCTAAGGTAATCATCTTGAATGTAAATGCATAATTGGTCTCAACCATCTTGAAGCATGAATGCATGATCGTTGATGTTATGTCAAAAGTATCACAATGAATGCATCATTACAGTTTAGCACTGATTCTATTTTTTACCTGGTCCAGCTCACGGCACTCTTACATGGCCATTCCTACACTGCTCATGCCATGGGCTGTACTGCAGCACTAAAAGCTATGCAGTGGTACCGGGATCCATCCACCAATTCGAACCTTGATACTGACCACATGAAGCTCAAGGAGGTAATGAAATATGCTGTTTGAGTAGGTAGAACTGGTTATTTAAAGTACTCCCTCCATAATCTTTTCTTAGGCGCGTATGCAGATTTTACGTTTTTGAAGCTATGTAAGTCATGGAGGATGCACCGAGGCATCCTCCGATAGATTCAAAGCAGCATCCAACCAAGCGTCCTACAGTTACTGCTGCACTCCAAATTCCAAACATTGTTTTGCATGCATGCATCCCATCAGGTGCTTGCCTTTGGCTTTCATCAGGCTACGAAGCGTTGCATGTATGCATGCATATACATGCAGTTGGCAGAACCAATCTGCGGCAACGACGTGGCCGCGCCGAGTTCAGTGCTTCATTAATCTTTCACCTCGTATCTGAAAACCCGTGGATACGCCTTAGAAAAGATTATGGAGGGAGTAAGTCACATGAATTTTAGAATAGCTCAAACTAAGATAGACTAAAACTATGGTCTGTGATACTCCCTTTGAGTGTCCTTACCTCTTTGATATATGATATACTGCCGTTACATAAGTACACATATTTCTTTTTTTGAAGCCATGGAGTTCTTAAAGAACACTTGTATCTGAATCGTATTTTTTATACAAGTATAATATCATTTGAAGGAGAATAGGAGCATGTCCTTTCTCTTAACATTATATCTTGCCAATTCATGCATGTAATTATGCCCTTCAAAAGATAACTGATATGGTTTACTCTCAATTTGCAGTTGTGGGATGGCACACTTGTTAAGCAGTTATCGTCACTACCGAATGTGAAAAGAGTGGTCTCATTAGGAACTATGTGTGCAATTGAGCTCAAGGCTGAGGGATCTGATGCTGGGTATGTCACATATGAATGAGTCATTATATTTTTTTAAGCTTCACTGACGAATTTTAGTATTTTTCTTGGCATAAAAAACTTTTAAAAGAGGATCCAATGATGACTAGTCAGTAGTTTGGCATCTTTTGCTGCACAGAGTTCTGTTATGGTCCTATGGAGTTTAGTTTGCTCGAGAATACTTTCTTGGTATAAAGAATCTGATTATATTGAAACTGTTTTTGTGTTCCTAGTATCAAACGGTTGAGTGAGGTGTGGTGGGGGCGGGGGGTGGGGTGGCGCTCCTAAAGTGTGGCCACGCGAAGCCGCCAAAGTTAGCCCATGCCAGTGTTGGGAGTAGGCACTTAGGAACCATCTCCAACAGCGGATAGCTCCCTTCTCCTGTTTAGGATACAAACTGATGAGACCAGATGTCTAGGTCGTTACAAGGCGTTGAGATTATTCACCTGACACAACAAACGTTGCATACCGGTAGACTTGTTACGCACCTCCCATATGCTCCGAGGAGGGTCAGTAGGATGGAGTGAACAGGTCAGGTGGAGATGCAGTAGTCCTGTTGGGTGAAACAATCACACAGACACCAAGTTTGAACACAAGTGTAAAGTTATATTCATTCCATCATCGTATAGTACAATGCCAGAGGGGGTATTTATAGAGGTCCTAGTCTTCGTAAGTTGTATACAAATGACCATTTTACCCCTCTTTCTAATCAATACAACTCCTTTAAACTATAGGGGCGAAGTTGTCTTTTCATCTTCGAGAGTTCATTCTTCATGCCCTTTTGTTAATCAAGTCACTTTCTTCAAAGGTGTCTTCACGCTGTTGAACTTGAATGTTCTCGTCGTGAATCTTTTAGACTTCGCAAGTTGGGCGAAGTCTTTATTCTTCACGTTGCTTGGGCAAACTTGTCTGGCTGCAAGCGAAGCCCAAAGTCTTTTTGCTTGTTCTGAGCGAAGTTGATTTTCCTTCTTCGCTCTAAAAGTCCTGAAAACAAACTTTTGTATAGAGGTTAGTTGTTCAACTCCAAAGTTTCGGGGCTGCATTTTTTATCGAAGTCAAATCCCCAACAAGTCCAGAGCGTCTTCAGCGTCCATTTGAATGTAAATCTTGCAGTCCTGTACTCCTACTATTGCACACCACAATGTTGTGGTCCCAATATGAAAAGTATAGCTGATTAGCTGAACCTATAGTAATATGAAATTGCTTCTATTTTTTTCTCGAATACGCAGGAGAGCTGCGTATCATTATAATATTGATTGACCTGGATTGTAATGACAGCTATCATATATAGCCAACTGTCTGCCTAATGGTCCATCTCATATTCGAAAGAAGACAAGTAGCGAAGCCTCAGAACATAAGTAACTGAACATAACAGATAAGGAAGTCAAACCTGATCTTCTGTATAGGCCAACCCTACTGGTTTCTGAGCCGCAGACTCCACCTTAGCAGCTTGATTCTTCCTAATTTGGTACTCGATGCCACATATAATAGATTCATATACACAATTGTGCTAGAACCACTGCAAACAATGATGGATCTGGTCATTCCTTTGGTTGTGTAGTAACACAAACCGCAGTATTTTCTGCTGTACCCATGAGTTCATTTGACTCTTGCTTGTTTTCTTCATGGTGCATTGTGGCTTAATTTGGTGAATAGTTCTTACACTTCCAGTTTGGGCTAACTTTTGTGCTTGATTGTGATAATTTATTTAAGTATAATGGTGGAATGTTATTTTTTTTAAAGGATGCTGGAATGTTATTTACCACTGTGCTATGAGTTTCATGTTGTTCCCTCTATAGGTACGCTTCACTCTACGCAAGTTCCTTGGTGCAACAGCTCCGCAAAGAGGATGATATTTATATTAGGCCCCTGGGTAACGTGATATACCTCATGTGTGGTCCATGCACACCCCAAGATAGCTGCACTCGACAACTCCTCAAAGTACACCGCAGGCTTTGTGAGCTCAATTGACTCGATCGGCTGGGAATATGATTGAGAGCAGACTTTCGGAGTTTTGTCTTGTGACAACTTAAGTTTCAGACCATCAGTTAACCATCAGGTGATGTTTGGTTCCACAAATGGCAATGGCAAAGCAAAGGGAATAAATACCAGCGGCAGTGTGAAGGGAAGCTTTGTTTGCTTGTTTTGTTTGGTTCAGTATCATTCCATGGAGGCATGGTACGAGAGAAAATTGCATATTTGGGACTCAAATCGTCGCGCTTCGCAGTTTTGGGACTTCAATCGTCGATGGATTAGTTTTAGGGCGTTAGTGATGATGATAAAATAATAACTAAATGCTTTGCTGACGTTACATTGTTGGTACTCAGTTTTGGCTCCGTTCATCGATGCATTTTTAGGTGTAGTGCCAAAGGGTTTGTGACGTTTTTTTCAACACAACAAGTTAGTTATGTTGTACATTTTTAAAAAAGGAAATAAATATTTTTTAATAAAAAGTATATATTCACGCCTAGTGGGACTCAGGACCCACGATCCCCTGATCAGAAGTCAAAGTGACTTATAATTTGGAACTGAGGGAGTATGGTAAACATTAGTAGACACAGACTTTGCCCTTACCCCTATGAATAACACCATTAAGGTAGTGTTTGGTTTGACATTTCGTGATTATGGAGGGTTAAGAAATCTGGTAGCACACGTTTGTTCGGTGCCGTGCAATCGGTAATCAGTCAGATTGAGAGCCTCTCCGGAGTAGAGTCAGATCATTGTAATTGTAATTCTGTACAATTTTTGTATCTAATGTCGTTACATTCGGAAACAAAACAAAAGATCATAATGATTGACCCGACCTTTCCCGCCACCTTCCTATTTGATCGGCCTTCTCTGGGAGGTGTTTCTCCCTTCATTTACTAGCCGTAAAGTGCTTGGTTCGTTTTGTTGCGGATGTACACAGCCAGCCAAGATAGCTGAGGTTGTACCGTGCCTATCTGGGCGATCTCTTCTATTTAATATACCGGGCAGCTCTCCTGCTGGTTCGTTTCAAAAAAGATTAAGCCCACCTTTATACAGTGTAACCTGATTTAGTTACCATTTTGCACTACCACTGGTTGAAGCAAACATCATGTAAATCCTAGAATAAATCTAAAAAAAGACCATGCTAAGTCAAGTGAAGGATTTGAACGTGGGCGAACAGGCTTCACCATAGAAAATCTAAACAGCCAAGCTATACTCCGTTCGCCACTGTATGCTATGTTGAATAATAGAATGAAAAATATAGCAAAATGTATTAGATTTTAATCTACAATGATGAAAACTGCATCTGAGAGGAAAATGAACATTATGAGGTGGACACATCACGGCACCATCACCACCACCAACTAGACCAGATACACTAAATACAGCACCCCAAATATGGTGTACCTTCGCAAATCCAATATCCATATACATTCCATCAAGCCTCCCTGCCTCACCATTTTGCTAAATACATTACGCATCAAGAGATAAAACTCTCCGTGTCTCCGATAAAATTCTTCCTCCATTTGTCGACATCCGAACAAATCATAGAATAAAGTAGAACGATACACGGGTTGTTTTTCTTTTTAATCACACCACTTGTTGCTGCTGCTGAAGCTGTTTCCTTAGCTCCTTGCGCAATATCTTGCCCGATGGGGCCTTGGGGATCTTGTCGACGAAGGTCACTTCCCGGACCTTCTTGTAGTAGATAACCTGGAGCAGAAGGTCCCTCAGTAAAAAGGTTGGAAAAAAAGAGAGGACAAACGCATGTATTTGTTTCTTTATTTATCTTGAGTTCTATTGCTATTCCACTGCTAATGTTCAGATTCAGCATCAGAACGTGAACTCAAAAAGAAGCAAACATTTTCTAGCTCAAGAAAATAACAGTACCTCCTTGGTCACAAATTGTTTCACGTCATCTTCGGTGAGCTCGCTCCCTTTGGCGTTGGCCACAAAGGCGACTGGGATTTCCCCGATTTCTGGCTCGACTTGTTTCCCGCAATGATCGTAAACACCATGCATCTCAACTACTGAATGAAATAGGTACCAAGCATCCATTGTTGCGCAAACCACCTAGCTAGTAAACAATATTGTATTACATGAGCCAATTTGCCAATGTTGGTTCTGGTTCAGCAAGCATATCACATACAGACGTGGAAAGCGATCACCAGCGCGCACTGGAACGAGTTTCAGGAGTCCGAACAGCCCCTTTGAATCTCATCAGTCCTCACCAGTGCACCAACGCATCATCAATTCCTGGACTCAAGAATAAACTAAGAGTGTTTGGATCCTACGACCAATAGTTAGTTACTAAAAATTAGCTAGAAACATGTTTGGATCCTCAAATAAGATCAGCTAATGTCTTACCTACCACTCTGATAACAATTAGCAGCTATTAGCTGATTTCTCTCAACAATTAGCTATTAGCTGATTTTCCCCAGCTAACACAGCTAATAGTTAGCTAGGTGGATACAAAGAGGGCATAAGAACCAAACAGCACAGCTCATATGCTTCCCCTTGTCCCGCTCCTAACAATCACACATGATTTCCAGCAAATGGGTTCACACTTCACAGATAACACATGCTGCAGCAGCACCAAGCCCATGCCACTTCCACCACCACCATTACATACAACCCACCGACACGGAATCTAAAGCACAAGGAAATAAAGCATAAAACGAAGGCACAATTCCAACCCGACCAACTTACTAATGGCAATGAAACGCTGCAAATAAGAGAGGAAAAGCATCAGATATTCGTTGAGATCTGACAAGAAAGTCATCTTAGACAGACGATACCATATCATTAGCTGACCATGGCATTGTTACGATAACATTGTCCCATTTACAATACCAAGTTACCAACTGTTTCAGTGGCCACCTATCCACAAGAGCAGGAGTCTTCACCATTGTGTTTACAGCAAAATTGTGCATCCCAGAACAAAAGGGAAACACAACAATGGTCAAACTAAACATCTCCATATTTTAAAGCTTGACAGAAACTATAGCACTAGTTACCATATCATGTAGGGCTAATTAGTAAGAGGATCTGGTTTTGAGAAGATGGTAGAAGTAACAATTGGGAGAGAGGTCAGATCCGAAGGTCTTCGATGTCTGACAACAGGGTTGCTCCACCAGCTGATCTTTCATCTGGGAGGCTAACCACCAACTGGCCACAAGCACCAGCTATGTCTTGACCCATCTGCTGGCGAACAGTGGTTCTGATGTGGTAGATGCCTTTTAGGACCTTTTGGAACTTCTTCACATTTTGGTCACTGCTTGTCTTGAAATTGCTTGATGACCCAATTGGATTGAATGGTATTAGATTGACAACCTGTTGGTAGTTTAGAGAACATATTGATCACTCCATTTCCATACAAAAAGGTGAATGTACAAGTAATGCTACCTACATATGTCTTGACCATCACTTGGTATTAATAGGCTCAGTGTACAAAAATCACACTAGTAAGTTATTGCAAAAATTTTGAGACACATAAAAACAGGAGTGGGTGACAATTTCAGAAAGACCAATCAAAGATGTGAATAATAATCAATTCAAAACACCTAGAAGAAATTTGGGGTACCAGGATTACTAAACAGAAATGTCAATTGTCAAAAGCAAACAAATAGGGAAAGATGGAAAAATAAGACTAGTGGAGGCAATACAAAATGGATTGAATAATGAACATAAGAAGTTAATGACGCAAAACTGCCTCGTTAGACATCTTGTAAAAAGAAGTGACTACAAAGGAACTAGAGCAAAGTAATAATGATAAAATGAAGTAATGTAATAGTGTCTCACCGCTTTGAACGTTTCAAGCAGTTTACCAAGCTGATGAGCATGCTCCTCCTGATCGTTAACTCCATCAAGCATAATGTACTCAATAAAGATGGTCTGCTTGCTGTGATGAAACATGAAAGTGTAATCAGAAATCAAATCTCCATGCTAACATTTTGACACTGGTAAGAGATGCATTATTGTAATCTCACCTCTCATTTTGATAGGACTGCAGCGCATTCATTAACTTTACTAAAGGAAAGGCACGTGCAGCAGGCATTATCTGACAGCGTATGTCTTGGTCAGGAGCATGCAATGACACAGCTAAATTCACCTTTGGAAGATCTGCATTGAATTTGTTGATTCCATGAATGATTCCAACCTGCAGTTGCAATGTAACAGGACGATTAACACTAGAATTTATTACAACTGCAGTAATTATTAAGAAAAATCAATCTATCAGCTTCTCTAATTCAAAAGTTCAATCTTAAAACAAACTTTTAGCAAAAAATACAGTGGCAGAACACACCATGGCTTCAAAGCTAATATGGAAAAAATCGGTTTGATAAATGAGCACATATATAAATAAAATTAACAGGCATAGAAAAGTTTTTGCCACACAACATGATGGAAACAATGAATTCTATTGTAAACCTAGAAGCAGCAATAACGTAAGTGAAAAGAAAGATTTGGCATCAGAACCACATATGTTATGTAATAACTGTATTTTAAAAAACATGATAAATGTTAACGTTTAAATTCTACAAGTGCTAGGGGCAGACCCAGTGCCGGAGGCTACCACATGAGTGGGGTCTGGGGAAGGGAAAAACCGAGGCAAGCCTTCCCCCCGCAAATCTGCAGAGAGGCTGCTTCGAACCCACGACCTGGTGACTCAGTGAGACAGCTCTCACCACTGCACCAGGCCTGCCCTTCACAATTTATACAGCTGGCCAGCTACACAATTTATCAAGTTATATTTGCACAATTGAATAAACAGTTTTTGACGGATACGCCATTGTGTGGTTTATCACAGCAGAAATTCATTAGGTCATTCAGAAGTGTACCAGCAGCCACTAAACAACATATAGTTTATAAGAATATTTCACTACTAACAAAATATAGTGCTTCAACAAAAATCTCGAGAATGTGATTTCACATGCAACGGTGATTATCCAAGTATGCTTACAGTAGATACAGTAATTCTCTTAGGTGAAAGCTGGAAAGGAGATCCTGTAAACACTCCGATTGCTTCAACCAAAGCATTATAGTTGTTCATCGGCTCCCCCATTCCCTGCATATAAATAACACCTCGCTAACCTCTGGAGGACACTAATACTGTTATAACAAACATCAAATAGAATTCACTTATCATGGTTCTTCTCAATAATGACATGACACCACCCAGTTCGAAGGATGTTCACATATGTAGATAATAATTTACAATTTTGTAAACATGCACAAACATTTAGCGACCCACAAATTTTTAGCAATCAGCAAAGCAGTGTTTCTAATTTCTATATCAAAGAATCAGCAAAGCACATAATCTATAAGTGCCAGAAAACATGAACATGAAAGAATAAACCATGTTTACTATAATAATTTAGAAACTAACTCAAACAGCATACCACTAGTTTTTGAGAATGGGAAGCCCCTATTCTATTTATAGGTAAAAAGGGATAACTGTAATACCAGCAGGAATTTTTACAAGAACCATTGTCACCACTCACCAGCAAAAGAAAAGCAGATCAACATATTGCCAGCTCAATCCATAAATCAAGCAAACTAGCTAAGAAAATTCTGGCATTCATTCTATACATGTAAACTTTGCAGGAACAATTTCCCATTTCTACAGTGGTAATACTTTCAAAATGAAGCACTGTTTGTCTGTAAGTAAATTGCCCCCAATGTAAAGTATATACAAATATCAGGGTAATAATGCTCAGTATCATCACAATGATCAAGTTAGGACTACAATCTAATGTGAGGGTGACATGTGATACTTGTTGGCAAAAGAATGGAGTAATGGATGTCATTTTCCAATCTATGAATCTTACTGAGCTTATTTGTTCACAGAATCAATGACAAAACCAAGTAACAAGTTAAATCTGGTCAGCATAATCAAGATGAAAATAACGCTACAAGGGATCACAAAAGATGCGTAATCATCGCATTCAAATGCCACAATTTTTCTTTCTTAGATAGAAATTTCAGGCAATCGCTACTACTTGAGTGAAAATTACCATGAAAACAACATTTCGGATCTGAGAATAGCGGGATGCATGGACCAGCTGCTCTACAATTTCTCCAGAAGACAGATTGCTTTTGAAGCCCATTGTTCCAGTAGCACAGAATCTGCAGCCCATCTTGCACCCAACCTGTTTAGTATTGTAGAAAGAAAGTCACCAAATAACAATAAAGTAACAAGTTTACCAAGAATCATAACACACTGATGAGAATTAAGTTATGAACAGGTCTTCTGGTAAAAGGTGTTAAACCATTAGAAACAAGTTCTTCCAGACTTGAGCACCTGACATCCAATATAGAAATATATTTACCTGTGATGACACACAAAGGGTTGAGCGCACTCCACCAGGCCGAGGCTTTCCATCATACTTCCCCAGTCGTGTGTCATATCGCATGACCACTGCCTCTACAGACTCTCCATTCTACACCACGAATTTGAAGTCCAATAAGTTGTTCTTCAATGTTAAAAAATACAAAATCTGAAAAGAAAAAACTCTTACAACAAAAAAATGACAAATTTGTGGTTAAAAACTTCTTCAATGCACAGACATAAAATAATTAGATAAACAACAGCCAAGTCAAAAAAAAAAGGAGGCGGTCTGAAGTAGAATTGTAGCTTGCAAGAAATGTTGTCCACCTGTAAGGAGTTCACTATGCAGAAAAAAGGGAGTAGAATTTAAATCGCAAAGTTACAGGCTATCTAATACAGAGGATGCTACCATAAGTCATATAACATATTATAAGGAGTGAAACCATTATATCTTGATCTATTCATTTTGAAGATGACTGAAAACTACAGATATAGAGCCAAAGGGCAAAGAAACTAAAGGATACAAGTGTGAAATATAAAATCCAAACAAGGAGAATGAAATATCAAATATATATGGCTTAAGCTGTTCATTTTTGAAGATGACTCAAACCTCCTACTATCTAGCCAAATAGCAACAGAAAATAAATGCTCCTCCACAACATTTGGTAGAGTTAATGTTAGCAACAAGTCAAGCATTTAAGTTATACTTGTCTCTCTTTTTTCTTTTTTATTCGCGGAAGGAGGAGGGGCAAAAGGCCCTGCTTGTTAGTTATACTTGTCTTTGCTATAAATATTTAATAATTGGATGGTTCAGGTGCTGCAGGTTGAATCTGTAGAAGTTAGAGTACAAGATAGTGCATATCTGTATCTTGGTGCTCCCTATTTGTATTGCAGCTCTATTACATCCAAGACACCAATAATGATGAATTTCTCTTCAAAAAGAAACATAAAACTACACAGATTAGGTATTTCAAGGTATGCTATTATCTTCCACAAACATTGGAAAACCACATAAAACACGAAACAAAAGTACTGTTTTCTAATGCCTACTCTACCAGAGACAATCAGGGTGAATTCGATCCCTAAAATAGTGCCCGTGAGGCTAATCAATTATGCATGTGTCAACCATTCCAATCCCAACGGAGTAATCGAACAAGCATATGTTTCATAAGCTCACATCACCAAGAGAAAATTTCTAATGTCCACGGACAATGAACCAAATGCAAAAGTAGCTACCGAAATAACCGGGGAGACTACAGCATATTTCCAATTTCGCATAATCCCCAAACACCAGTTGATTGCATGCTTTCGCACGCCACATGCCACATTTGTGAATGCACAAATTACCTGCAGGGAGATGAGGAGCTTGGTCGTGGTGCGGTCCTTGGAGTCCGCGGCAGCGGTTAGCGTCGACGTGGTCGGCCGGAACTTCTGCCGGAGGAGCGCGTACGCGGCCGCCGGCAGCGACGGGACGCCATCCAGGTCGCTGCACCTAGGGTTCTGAAGTACGTACCTGCGCACGCAGAGAGAATCACTCCTTAGGTTAAACAGAAAAAAAAAAACTTGGGACTTGGAGAAAGGGAGCGAGACGGGCGGAATTGTGGCATGCGCCTGTGATTTGGCGTAAAGAGGTGTACTTCCAGATGAGAGGGATGAAGTGGCCGGAGATGCCGGCCGCGGAAAACTCCGAGCGGATGTAGGCGGCGTCGAAGACGGAACGGCGCGACGACGTCGCCCTCGATGACGACGCCATTGGGGCCCGAAGGAGGAAGTGTAAGGGACGCGGCGGCCGGCGGGGTTTGGAACTTCGGGTGCGAAATTGCGTTTGCGGCTCGAGTGGGGAGTACTGGAGAGAGTGGGGGCTCTCGTGTGGGGTTTTTGACAGGGCTTTGATCGAACCGTAGAAGTCTAAAAAGTCTACTCCACACCTCAATTATATAGTTCGGTCTACGTAACCCCTCAACCATACCTGGAACTTTTCAAAACCGTCCATTTTACCCCTCAGGCGGTTTTCAACGACGGTTGCTATAGTAACATAGATTTTGCTACAATAACGACGGTTTGCTACAGAGTCAGGGGTTTTGTCTTTTTTCTTATTTCTGCTAGATCTTTGAAAAATCATAGTAAATCACAAAAAAAATCATAAAATAGAAAATCTAATTTTGTTAGACTCCACATGACTAGATCTACACAGTAAACATATAATATGTACACTTTAGTATAAAACTTTTACTGTAGATTTATATTAATTAGAAAATCTAATTTTGTCTGTAATTAATTGGAATTTATCTATAACTAAGTTATACATGGTCCAATGAGTACGAAATTTTTATTATAGTTTAAGCATATAATAATTAACATACCATAAAAATTTCACCATAATTGGACCATAGAAGCTGCAGCTATGAATTATTCTAATTAATTACAGACAAAATTAGATTTTCCAATTAATCTAAAGCTACAGCAAAAACTTTGTACTAAAGCATACTATATTATATGTTCACTGTGTAAATCTACTCATGTGGAGTCCAACAAAATTAGATTTTCCATTTTATGATTTTTCTGTGATTTACTATGATTTTTCAAAGATTCAGCGGAAATAAGGAAAAGGCAAAACCCTGACACTGTAGCAAACCCGACGTTACTGTAGCAAAACCCCATGTTACTGTAGCACAACCGCCGCTGAAAACCGCCTGGGGTAAAATAGACAGTTTTGAAAAGTTCAGGAGGTAAATCAGACCGTTTCATAGTTGAGGGGGTTATGTAGACTACCCCCCATAGTTGAAGGGGTGGAGTAGACTTTTTCCAAGTCTAATCGAGCGCGCACTGATACTACAGTCTACAGTGTTTGTAGATATATTATTGTTATTTATTTACTAATATATATTATACACCAAATTCTAAGATATTTTAAGTTTCGTAGATATATTATTTTTTACTATATACCTAGACTAAGGTATATTTAAGTACTGTGCATAGGGGAAAAAACTCGACCCACGAGGATATAGCGGCCCCTGGACATTCTACTTATATAAGATAGAAGGATACCTTCTCACACAGATCGAGAAAACACTTAAACCTTTACTCTACACTAGGAGAAAACCTTCTCATAGAAAACCCCTAAACCTTTACTTCACACTCGGCCGGTCCTTTGACCTATGCTTTGCTATGCGATAGGTGAGGGGATTTTTTTTACCATGCGCAATTATTGCGAATGCAAGGTGGGAGTCGAACTCCCAACTTAGAGATTCTGTGGCAGAACCGCCTAATCTAATGCTCTATCAAGGGTACTTATCTTCCACTAGACATTAAGTACCCAAGCGATGACACAAAATTATGCAGTTCTATCGAGCACACACCGAGGAAAAACTCGAAAATCCATATTTTTCCATCAGGATCATAAAAGAGAGAATAAAGCTTACAATATTCTTAACTATTTCTTACATCACTTTATTACAACATTAGAGTACTTAAACAAGTTGAATGCGATAGCGAAATTAAAATAGTTTTACATGTAAAAGAGTTTATACATTTTATGTTTATATTTTTATCTTACAGCGGAGAACAACATATGATCAGAGTTACAGCGAAAATAAAGATTAATGGTGAATCATTAACATAGTGAACATTTATAAACCAGATATAATGCCATATCATAAAACTTTTCTTCTAAAAACTTTTAGTGAGGGTTATAAATAAATACTATGACCGTAGCGCGGAAGGAATCCTCTCTGAGCCCACCAGGAGGTTTCCACACACAAAAGTCGTCTACCATCCATCAGTCACCTGCAATAGGGGGAATAAAACCCTGAGTACTCGAATGTACTCAGCAAGACTTACCCGACAGGAAAAAAATAAAAGACTCCAAGGATATGCAAGGCTATCTGGCTTGTGGGTTATTGCATCTGCATAAAGTATTACTAAACGTGCGTTCTTATATTCAATTTTATTAGCAGTCATCATTAGTTCATTAACTAACCATTCTATGTAAGCACATATGCTACTTTTAAGCATATGGTAAACAATCAGAACCATTTTACCATATTTTATATTCCAGTTCTTACTATGGTGCTAGACCATAGCCAAGTCGATACCGTCTTAGAGAAACGACGATTCACGAATCAATGGCTCTGTTCGCTTCTCTTATAATTTATATTTTTTAGCTTGTTTTTTCAGCTGGAACAGTGTTTTTTCTCATAACAAATCAGCCCAAACAGTGTTTTGTTTTGTTTTTTCAGCGAAGCGAACGAGACCAATGTATCCCAGCTAGACACCCTGAAACACACGCTCCGCTTGTACACCAGACACAAATAGAACCAACTCATCCCACTCTTGTCAAGGGGTCTAGGTCACCGTCCAAACTTGGAGTCCAAGCCCTCACACTTGAGATCTGGTCTCAGTGTGGTGCTTAGACCTTTACATTTCCCTGCCTCCAATCAGTCGGTTAGGAAAGAGCCGGAACCCATGACAAGTGCGTAATGAGCATTCCCGCTTCCATAAGCAAGTATGTGCTCAGGATAATAAGTATATGACCTGACCACCATCCATAGCAATGGATGGTCCTCAATCGACACAGGCGGAACAAACGTAATCCGAGCCTCGCTCGAATGCCTAACCAAGTCCATATCTAAAGTACCATTACGTCCGATCTTCAATTATCCTCCATATATATTCCATGGGATAGTAATATAACAACAACAATAATATCTTTCCTATCTCTCGCGAGTGATAGATAATCACTCGACTTCTACTGGAATCTTTTAGCATAGCAATCTACACGATCTTGACATACTAGTAGGACTCATAGGGTAAGCATATATATATATATATATATATATATATATATATATATATATATATATATATATATATATATATATATATATATATATGCAAGTGGTTTTCATTCAACTCCTTAAAACTTAATGCACAAGCATAAAATAAAATGTAGAATAATAGGGGTTATGCACCAGGGCTTGCCTGAGTAAGATATAACTAAGGGTTAGCACTCCATCGTGGTGACACTATCATCAAGACACCATCTTTTCTGCTACCCCGGATGACTCCGTGATCCATCATTGTTCCTATTATGATATACATGGATGCAACGCAGAGATGTAATTAATCAATGGCAACCGCAACTCAAAGAATGCGATTACGCCTCGTAAGCTAACGAGATAGTTCTAATAAATAACGTGCTAGGCTCATTTTATTGATTAAATATATATTTGAACTAGGGCTCATTTAACTACTTTAGCAAACTAATTATTATGGAGCCACAAAAATTAGAGAGGGCACCTAATAATATGAAGATTTTACTGTTAAATTTGTAAAGCCAACACTATTACCAATTTATCACAACAATTCCTGCAAATTTATATTTTAACAATATTAAGCACATCAAATTAATTAGATCACTCTTGAAAATACTATGAAACTATATGAATAAAATATACTAGCAAATAGATCATAATTTTAGATACTGAACAAAATTAGTTTCATAATTTTTTGTTAACTATACCAATTTATATCGAATTTAAAAGCTAGTCTTAGAAACTAAATTAGAAACGCCTTAGAAAAAGAAAAAAGGCCGGTGGCCATCCAATTGGCCCAGCAGCCCGGCTTGGCCCAACGTGGGGCGTGGGTGCGTAGCAGGCCGGCTCAGCAACGGCCCAAGGCGGGGAGCCCGCACGCGACGGTGGCTTTGCAGAAAAGCCCCCAAGCTTCTAGGTAATAGTTTGACTACCATGTGCACTATTTCTACCAGCAACAACTTTGCAAACAAGCCCTCGGGTGTTTCCACTTGTACCACGAGAAGGTCCCTGGGGATCCCCACACTCGCCGGCACGGTGGCCGATGGCATAGGGCGATTACGCCAGGCAACCTAGGCGCGCTACGATGAAAGTAAGGGGCCGACCACCATCTACGGCTAAACACACAAGGATGGGTGGCTGTTAAGAACTCATAGATGTACTAGCACGAGCGGTAGCAGTGAGCAGTTATCTGCAAAAGCAGCGCGGCCGTTCCGACGACCTAGGGCACTAACGGAGAGGTAGAGACAGCGGGGAAGCACCAAAAACTCACCGAGGACCGAGCTGCGGTGACGATTGAAACTAGGAAGTGCTAAGGTGGTCTGGCCACATGCGCCCACACCACGCGGCGGTGCTCCGAGCATGGCACCAGCGCATCATCTGTAACACCTCTAGTGTTACGAGCTCGTTTAGCACCGAGATTTAGGCCTAAGAAAAATTTCCAAAACGAGTTTCTTAGATTTTTTATTTAAAACATACTTGAAGTGATAAGGGAATCATGTGTGACTCAGTTTTGTGGACTCGAATCAATGTCAAGTTAAATTACTCAATGCATAAAGATATTTAGGAATGTTCGATAACGATTCTAGCAAGTAAATGACGAGTGGCTTGTTTTGTTGGATTGAGCATGAAAACAATTTTTATAAACAAAATAAAATATAACTTGTAATTAGAACGTAAATAAAAATTGGAAGTGCAAGTTAGTAGTTAAAAGTGCAACTATTGATGTGGCGTGTGGATGTTGTTCCATGGTATGTTCGATAGCTAAAAAATCGAAATTAAAAATTTAAAAACCATCTTATCGCGTCAACGGTAAAAATCAGAAATTATATTTTAAAGCGTTGTTATGATGATTTGTTTTACGCAAAAATAATTACATAGCACCCTAATATTTTATACCATGGCTTGGTATGGAGTATGAGCTCATCAGCGGTTTTTGCGTCTCTTAAAAATTCGTGCGCATCACTACTGACCGTCGTACGGCTTAACCTACGGTCGCCATGTATACTGCCTGCCAGCCGTCTGGGTGATGTGGTGCTTCGCCTACCGCACGACCCACCTAACCACGGAGGAGCTGGCTGCCTTTACGTCCCACCAGGTTTGAGTCGTCAAGTCTATGCGCTAGTGTGACGACGGTGGTGCGTCCCCCTACTTTGAATCAGTCATCTGATTTGTTGCGACATGTCGCCGTGTCCCTACCACTTGCTGCTCGCATCATCCCGTCGCTCTACAAAGCTGTCGAAGCACGCCATCATGTCCCTATGTTAATGAAGTTGGTCGAACCCTCGCGTTGTTTTCCTCCTTCCTTTTCTATTTCTGCTTGCCTCTGTCTCTGATTGTCCTTGCCTGTCGCTGCTATCTGCCTCTATGCTGGGCCGAGCACCCGTTTTGGCGGCGCTCGTCGTCGCTGCGTCCCCTCCCGCCCGTCGTTTCCCCTTTCCCTTTGCGTGTGCACAAGCGGCTCTACCTCGCCTCCTCTCCTCCGCGCGCAGTGCCACCCCTAATTCTTCCTCCCGCATCGCGTGCTCTCACGCTGTTGGCCGTCGTGCCCACCCCGATCCGTCGTGTGACTGCCACCGCGCCCTAGAGCGTCGTCACTAGGTTTTTTCCATCGCGTGTGTGCCGAGCCACGCACCTCCCCATGCTGCTCCACCTCTGGCCACAGCACCACACTGCTCTCCTCCCACTCACTGAAGCCCGCGCGCGATTTCGCCTCGCCTCGCTCCTCCACGCCCACCATAGTCGTTTCCACCGCCGCCACCGTGCGCATGAGCGCACCAGGTCTGCCTGGAGCCTTGCAGCCGCCCTGCCAGCACGACCGCTTCCTTCGCCTACCGCCATGCACGCGAGCGCGCTTGGGCCCGTGTTGCCCCACAGCCGCCCCACCGAGCGCACAGCCTGCTTTTCGACGGTCGTTAATGGCAAACCGCACCACCACCTCACCGCTGGTGTGCTCTCACCACGGAGCCACCTGGTCCTGAGTGTCGGCGCACGTGAGCGGGGCACCATGCTTCTGCTCTTGCCGAGTCACGTCCTCCAGCAGGTGCGCCCACCATCGGGCAAGCCGTGAGGCTACCTCCCCACCGCCGTCGACGAGCGCATGGCCGGATTCGACCGCCGGCCGGTTTCCCCCTGTCGTGCTTTGGTTTGAGGAAGGAGAGAAGGTGAGAAATCAAAATAGAGAATGTTTTAGGGTTTGTTTTGCAAAAATGCTAGACTCGTAGGTTTACAAATAAGGGCGTAGTTAAATGCAGGTAAACTAAGGGGCCTCATCGCTAAAGTGTCGTTGCTGCGCCGCGCGTGGGCTGGCTTGCTGGGCCGCTTGAGTCCACACGCTGGGCCAGTCGATCACCATCGTCCTCACACTGGGTCGGCTTGTGTCGCCCGCCTGGGCCACTGTCCGCGCGCCCCGCCTAGGCCGTCGCACCCTTTACTATGCCACTGGGCCACGCTTGGCTAGCAGGCCGCGCGCGGCTGCTGGTCCATTTTATCGCCGGCCTTTCCATTTTCTAAATGCTTTTCTAATATATGTTTCTAGTTAACTTGTAAAATCAATATAAAATGGTATAGGAATCCAAAAATTGTGAAACTAATTTTCTTGGGTTCCTAAAATCAAGATCTATTTGTTAGCATAATTTGTTCACCTAGTTTTAAGATGTTTCTAGGGTTGCTCTAATTGATTTAGAATGCTTAATATTATGAAAATGTAAATGTAGGTATTTTTGTGGTAAAATGATGATAGTGTTGACTCTAAAAATTTTACAGTAAACTACTAATATTGTTAGCTGCTCATTGTAATTTTTATAGCATAATAATAATTAGTTTGCTAGGTTAACTATTGAGCCCTAGTTTGGATATATATTAATTTAATGAAATAGATAAAGAAATGCCTTGGGGTTTCATGACTAAGGCAATTGTTGGGGAGTAACGCCTTATTCGACGACATGGATACGTAGTCTAGGTATGGTCATCGTTAGAACTAGCTTGTTAACTTGAAAGACATAAATCATATTTTACGAGTCACGGTTGCAGTTGATTAATTACGTCTTTGCATTGTATCACATTGCATATCATAATAGGGACATCGATGGATTGTGGAGTCATCGGAATTTGCTGGAGAAATGGTGCTTTTGGAGATCATGTCGCCATGATGAAAAGCTAACTTTTGGTTATATCTTACCCAGGCAAGCCTCGGTGTATAACCTCTACTTTTATGCACTTTAAATTATATTTCTGCATTAAGTTTTAAGGAGTTGAATGAAACCCACTTGCATATAAATCTTTATCCTATGAGTCTTACTAGTATGACAAGATCGTGTAGATTACTATGCTACAGGACTCCGGTAGAAGTCGAGTGATTGCCTGTCACTCGCGAGAGATAGGAAATATATTACTGTATTATTATCACTTGGAAAATATAAATGGTGAAAATGAAAAATGGTGATAGGGTAGGGATACAATTTGGTATTAGTGGGTGTAAGAGGTTGTGTCTTGTGACCAACAGGGCATAACTTGGTTACACTGTTTTCCCTGTCTGTGTTGGTTAAGGACCGACCATTGCATTGGGTTCTAGGTAGGTCACAGATTTATTATCCCAAGCACTTACTTAGGTATGGGCGCAAGGAAGACTTGTTACTCTCTTGTCATGGGGGCATTGATTCATGAATTGTCGGGTGATCCGGTACGACTTGTCTATGATCCAGCACCATAGTAAGAACTGAAAGATAAAAGATGGTAAAAGAAAATCTAATTGCTTACCACCTGCTTAAAAGTAGCACTGGTGCTTACATAGAATGGTTAGTTAATGAACTAATGCACTGCTAATAAAAAACAAATATAAGGACGCACTTTTAGTAATGCTCCTACAGATGCAATAAACCCATAAGCCAGATAGCCTTACATATCCTTGGAGTCTTTTCTTTCCTCCTATCGCATAAGTCTTGCTGAGTACAATTGAGTACTTAGGGTTTTATTTCCCCCTGCTGCAGGTGACAGGTGGATGCTAGAGCTGACCCTTATGTGTGGATTCCTTCTGGTGGGCTGAGCGAGGATTCCTTTACGCTGCGATCATAGTCTTATTTATAACTCTCACTAGATGTTGTTTTATATGAAAGTTTTATAATCTGTTGTTATAGTTTATATATCAACGCTTCATCATTTCATGAATAGATATTTATTTCTGCTATAATTCTGATCACATGTTTATATTTCGCTGTTAAATTAAATTATTCATAACTCTGATAACCAGATTATATTCCGCTATTAAAATCAATAAATGTTATACTCTGATGTTGTATTAAAAGTCATATAAGAAATGGTTAATAATGATGTTGTATTAGGCGGTTCTGCCACATCACCGCACCCACGGTGGAAACCCGGGCCAACCTGACACGAGCACCAGCTAGAGGAGATCAACATGAGTCCAGAAACACCACCAATTAGGTTCTCCCCCATAGATTGGGACTTACCCCCAACCCACTGGCTGCGGCGGCGCTCATGGCCGGCGGTGGGCAAAACCTAAAATTGGCCACAGCCAGACCACTGCTGGACCCGACAGGAATGGGGCGTCTAGTCAACTCCTCATGCTACTCACTAGCACAAGGAATTGGGCTAAGAAGTCTTAAGCTGGTGATTATGAAGGGGGGAGAGAGAGCGGTGCATCGCCACTGCTACATCGCATGAAGCGACCCCGACAAAGGTTACCTAGCCATGACCCGATAGGGTACGACAACGTGAGGACAGGGCCATATGAGTGAGGGCAGGAGGCGCGCCGGTTAGTGCTTGCATGGAGCCAAGAGGGGTGCCAGCGCGGGGAGCACTAAAACATAGTAGCCAGGCCGAAGCGGGGTCACCGGCGTCAGTTAGCGGGACAGAGCAAGCAGAGAGGCATCACCATCACCCTGTGGCTAGGGTCGGTTGACCCAGACGCGGCGAGCAGCGACATAGACCCACGGTAGGTGAATCATAGGGCGGGGCGACCACCATACGAGCATGGCAATGATGGCCACAGCCTCGGCTCGACCTCGTGCGTGTCTCAGCGTTCAAGGTTGCGCGTGCACGCGATGACAGTGGGGAACAAGCGACAATGGCATCACGACAACGCATCGCAGCGCGGTGACGTAGCAGCGTCACCGGTGCAGCGCGGTGGCACAGTGCTCGTGCGCACGCAAGGCCTAGGCACAACTCGACCGACTCGACAATGGTGGCTATGGCTAGCTCGGCCCGACACGTAGCACGGGGGGCAACGATAATACGACCACCGGTAAGGCCATGAGTGATGTGGTGCGTGCTTACGGTAGTGGGTGCACCAACGCGTGATGTCGCACCCTGAGTGCGGTGACCACGCACACACGGCTAGCCAGTCCAAGGCGATGTCATGCATGTCATAGAACCGTCCAATTTATAAGAGCACAAGTATAATAGCAACCACTGAGGCAGTTAAACCATCACACTTGAGCCATATAAATCCGGTAGTCTGTCGAGTATCATGAAGAATCTTGAATCAACCAACATACAAGCCAAGATCGTACATGATTCAACATACAAGCCACATGTTACAGCAAGTTCACAAATAGTTTGTCATACATTGGAGTTCTAATATAGTTATTACAACATCAGTTTTACAGTAGCGGAAGCAACATAGTTCTGAATGACATCAACAGTAGTTTAGATACATAGCTAGTTTTCATAGTCATCTCCAACAAAAGCACAAGGGTGAGATGATATATATAGAATGACCATGCCCATGGTCCTATTCCTCATCCACTGCGGGAGCAAAGCAGTGCTTACAGTAGCCGTGGTACATCACGTTATCTGCAACAATAGGGAAATAAACCCTGAGTACGAGAAGATACTGAGCTAGACTTACCCATCAGAAACAAAAATAATAGACATCCTTTCCCTATAGGCCAATTGTACCACCCCTGGTGTTACGAGCTTGTTTAGCACCGCGATTTAGGCCTAAGAGAAATTTCTGAAACGAGTTTCTCAGATTTTTAAATTAAAACATACTTAACGTGATTAGTGTGAAAGCAAGAACTGATAAGAGAGAGAGCGCAACAGCTTTGTTTATTTTTCTTGGCATACAGCGTACTCATTGCACGGCAATTATTTACCGTCTCGTTCTCGTCATGGCGCTGCATTTCTCTGCATTGCAAGCATCCCATCCAATCGCATACAAACTGGTCCACTACGCTGGGTGTCCAAAATGAGCAAATGGTTCTACCCCCTACCCACGTTGTGTCCTCTCATCTCCCTATACGCGCACTGGTGCACCGCTTGCCAGCCACGCTGCCCTATCCCATCCTGCCTCCGCGTCGGTGATCTGGCGTGTGTATGATGTGTACCTCCCTCGTGCTGCTTCCCGCTCCTTCCTTTTCTACTACCATGGAGGAGATGCCCCAGCTTCGGTCTACCCGTTCGGTTCTGCTGCTGCTTGCTCTGACCTTGCTTGCCTTGCCTAGCTCAGCTTGTCTCCTTCTGTTGCGGCTTGTCTCAGTCTGTCCTCGCTTGTCTGGACTGCCTCTCTGCTGAGCCCAGCACCCAATTGACAGCGTCCTAGTTGCCTTGGCCTACTCCCCACGCCCCTTCTTTTCTCCTCTCCATGGTCTCTACTAAGCCTTAGCAACCACAGGCGCCGCCGTGGCATACCGCTGTCGTCGCTACCGGCACCGCACGTTGCAGGCACGCCCAAGCCATGCGTGGCTCCTCGCCCTCCTCTCAGCACCGGTGCTATTTTCCCTCCTAGCCTGTCTTGCGGTGCTGCTCGCCCTCCTCGCTTGCTCTCTCTCACTTGGCTCCTCTTCGTTGTTTGACTACGCCATCCGCCATCAGCCCCTCACGTGAGTGTGTGGGCTCCCTTGGTTTCGTGCTGGAGCCATAGCACCCCACCCTTCATCCACGCCGGGTCCGACGGTGCCGGAGGGCCTACCCTCAATTGAGTCACCACGACCCCGCACGACGCTACCCTCCACTGAGCGCCAAGGCCGCCTCACCCCATTGATGCTGGCCTATCCCCACTGACGCCCCAGCGCCACCCCTTCCCCGCTCCTTAGCGAGTACTAGCACTCTCTTCTGCTTCCTTGCGCTGGACCGAAGCCCTGGCACCGCTCCCTCCCTCTGCTTGCCTCGCGCAGGCGCCCCATGAGAGTGCGCTACTCATCCATGCTCGAGCTGCATGGAATCGCATCATGCTGCCCCCGACAGCCGTAGCTCCTCACCGCCCCCGTTGGTGTACAGCGGTGGAGCCACCGATGCCCACGGTGTCCCGGAGCTAGCCGCGCCATCGAGCTTAGGAGCATCGTCGCCTTGGCCTACTACTCAACCACCATAGCACCCTTGCCGCCACTATGCCTTGCCGCCGGTGTTGAGGGACCCGCGCCCTATAGCGCCTCTATGGCCACACCATTGCCCTTGCCCTTCGTGCGTGCGTGTGAGCACGCGTGCCCCATGACCGTGCCAAACCTCCGGCTCCATAGCACTATTCCCTTCCATGCGCTTCCTCTACGGTCTCGCCTTGCCACGGCCGTGCCGGTGCTCCGCCGATGCACGCGTGTGCGCCGAGTACGCGCTGCCTCCACCTCCGGCCGCAATCCCACTGCATTGTCGCGCCTTGTCTGCCGGCGGGATGCTCCTACTACTCTGTGTGTCTGCTCTAGGACAAGCAAGGAAGGTGTGGAGGGTATGAATCCAAGTAGAGATTTTGTACAGGATCCTTGGTGCAAAATACGAGACCCTAGTGAATAGTGCTAATGTACTATGGGTGATTTGTTAGAAGATCAGGGGCCATTCACAAATATGCCTGCGCCACTTGCCACCTGGGGCTGGCCTGCATTGTCGCCTGGGCCGCTGGCGCTGCTGGCGTTGGGCTATTGGGCCGCCTGGTCGGTAAGCCGCGCACGTCTGTGAGCCGCGCCGCGCTGCCAAACCTGCGCGCGTTTATGGGCCGCTTGCGCCTACCTCGAGTTGGGCCGTGCCTGCCTCGCCTGGGCTACCATGGCCACTGGTCCAGGTGAACTAGGCCGCTTTGGGCCCAAGGGTCTTTTCTTCTTTCTTTGGTATTTTGTTAATATTAGTAATCGGCTGGATGTTTGAAAATTCATAGTAAATAGTAGAAAAATTATAAAAATGCCAAACTAGTTTTGTTAGTCTCCTAAAATCATTATCTACCTAGTAGTGTATTTTGTTCACATAGATTCGGTATGTTTTTAGGGTTACTCTAATTATTTTAAATACTTATATTGTTAAAAGGAGAACTTGTAGGAATTTCCGTGGTAAATTGATAATAGTGTTGAATCTAAAATTTCTACAGTAGGTTCCTAGCAATATTAGGTACTCACAGTAACATTTTATTGATTAAATATATATTTGAACTAGGGCTCATTTAACTACTTTAGCAAACTAATTATTATGGAGCCACAAAAATTAGAGAGGGCACCTAATAATATGAAGATTTTACTGTTAAATTTGTAAAGCCAACACTATTACTAATTTATCACAATAATTCCTACAAATTTATATTTTAACAATATTAAGCACATCAAATTAATTAGATCACTCTTGAAAATACTATGAAACTATATGAATAAAATATACTAGCAAATAGATCATAATTTTAGATACTGAACAAAATTAGTTTCATAATTTTTTGTTAACTATACCAATTTATATCGAATTTAAAAGCTAGTCTTAGAAACTAAATTAGAAACGCCTTAGAAAAAGAAAAAAGGCCGGTGGCCATCCAATTGGCCCAGCAGCCCGGCTTGGCCCAACGTGGGGCGTGGGTGCGTAGCAGGCCGGCTCAGCAACGGCCCAAGGCGGGGAGCCCGCACGCGACGGTGGCTTTGCAGAAAAGCCCCCAAGCTTCTAGGTAATAGTTTGACTACCATGTGCACTATTTCTACCAGCAACAACTTTGCAAACAAGCCCTCGGGTGTTTCCACTTGTACCACGAGAAGGTCCCTGGGGATCCCCACACTCGCCGGCACGGTGGCCGATGGCATAGGGCGATTACGCCAGGCAACCTAGGCGCGCTACGATGAAAGTAAGGGGCCGACCACCATCTACGGCTAAACACACAAGGATGGGTGGCTGTTAAGAACTCATAGATGTACTAGCACGAGCGGTAGCAGTGAGCAGTTATCTGCAAAAGCAGCGCGGCCGTTCCGACGACCTAGGGCACTAACGGAGAGGTAGAGACAGCGGGGAAGCACCAAAAACTCACCGAGGACCGAGCTGCGGTGACGATTGAAACTAGGAAGTGCTAAGGTGGTCTGGCCACATGCGCCCACACCACGCGGCGGTGCTCCGAGCATGGCACCAGCGCATCATCTGTAACACCTCTAGTGTTACGAGCTCGTTTAGCACCGAGATTTAGGCCTAAGAAAAATTTCCAAAACGAGTTTCTTAGATTTTTTATTTAAAACATACTTGAAGTGATAAGGGAATCATGTGTGACTCAGTTTTGTGGACTCGAATCAATGTCAAGTTAAATTACTCAATGCATAAAGATATTTAGGAAATGTTCGATAACGATTCTAGCAAGTAAATGACGAGTGGCTTGTTTTGTTGGATTGAGCATGAAAACAATTTTTATAAACAAAATAAAATATAACTTGTAATTAGAACGTAAATAAAAATTGGAAGTGCAAGTTAGTAGTTAAAAGTGCAACTATTGATGTGGCGTGTGGATGTTGTTCCATGGTATGTTCGATAGCTAAAAAATCGAAATTAAAATTTAAAAACCATCTTATCGCGTCAACGGTAAAAATCAGAAATTATATTTTAAAGCGTTGTTATGATGATTTGTTTTACGCAAAAATAATTACATAGCACCCTAATATTTTATACCATGGCTTGGTATGGAGTATGAGCTCATCAGCGGTTTTTGCGTCTCTTAAAAATTCGTGCGCATCACTACTGACCGTCGTACGGCTTAACCTACGGTCGCCATGTATACTGCCTGCCAGCCGTCTGGGTGATGTGGTGCTTCGCCTACCGCACGACCCACCTAACCACGGAGGAGCTGGCTGCCTTTACGTCCCACCAGGTTTGAGTCGTCAAGTCTATGCGCTAGTGTGACGACGGTGGTGCGTCCCCCTACTTTGAATCAGTCATCTGATTTGTTGCGACATGTCGCCGTGTCCCTACCACTTGCTGCTCGCATCATCCCGTCGCTCTACAAAGCTGTCGAAGCACGCCATCATGTCCCTATGTTAATGAAGTTGGTCGAACCCTCGCGTTGTTTTCCTCCTTCCTTTTCTATTTCTGCTTGCCTCTGTCTCTGATTGTCCTTGCCTGTCGCTGCTATCTGCCTCTATGCTGGGCCGAGCACCCGTTTTGGCGGCGCTCGTCGTCGCTGCGTCCCCTCCCGCCCGTCGTTTCCCCTTTCCCTTTGCGTGTGCACAAGCGGCTCTACCTCGCCTCCTCTCCTCCGCGCGCAGTGCCACCCCTAATTCTTCCTCCCGCATCGCGTGCTCTCACGCTGTTGGCCGTCGTGCCCACCCCGATCCGTCGTGTGACTGCCACCGCGCCCTAGAGCGTCGTCACTAGGTTTTTTCCATCGCGTGTGTGCCGAGCCACGCACCTCCCCATGCTGCTCCACCTCTGGCCACAGCACCACACTGCTCTCCTCCCACTCACTGAAGCCCGCGCGCGATTTCGCCTCGCCTCGCTCCTCCACGCCCACCATAGTCGTTTCCACCGCCGCCACCGTGCGCATGAGCGCACCAGGTCTGCCTGGAGCCTTGCAGCCGCCCTGCCAGCACGACCGCTTCCTTCGCCTACCGCCATGCACGCGAGCGCGCTTGGGCCCGTGTTGCCCCACAGCCGCCCCACCGAGCGCACAGCCTGCTTTTCGACGGTCGTTAATGGCAAACCGCACCACCACCTCACCGCTGGTGTGCTCTCACCACGGAGCCACCTGGTCCTGAGTGTCGGCGCACGTGAGCGGGGCACCATGCTTCTGCTCTTGCCGAGTCACGTCCTCCAGCAGGTGCGCCCACCATCGGGCAAGCCGTGAGGCTACCTCCCCACCGCCGTCGACGAGCGCATGGCCGGATTCGACCGCCGGCCGGTTTCCCCCTGTCGTGCTTTGGTTTGAGGAAGGAGAGAAGGTGAGAAATCAAAATAGAGAATGTTTTAGGGTTTGTTTTGCAAAAATGCTAGACTCGTAGGTTTACAAATAAGGGCGTAGTTAAATGCAGGTAAACTAAGGGGCCTCATCGCTAAAGTGTCGTTGCTGCGCCGCGCGTGGGCTGGCTTGCTGGGCCGCTTGAGTCCACACGCTGGGCCAGTCGATCACCATCGTCCTCACACTGGGTCGGCTTGTGTCGCCCGCCTGGGCCACTGTCCGCGCGCCCCGCCTAGGCCGTCGCACCCTTTACTATGCCACTGGGCCACGCTTGGCTAGCAGGCCGCGCGCGGCTGCTGGTCCATTTTATCGCCGGCCTTTCCATTTTCTAAATGCTTTTCTAATATATGTTTCTAGTTAACTTGTAAAATCAATATAAAATGGTATAGGAATCCAAAAATTGTGAAACTAATTTTCTTGGGTTCCTAAAATCAAGATCTATTTGTTAGCATAATTTGTTCACCTAGTTTTAAGATGTTTCTAGGGTTGCTCTAATTGATTTAGAATGCTTAATATTATGAAAATGTAAATGTAGGTATTTTTGTGGTAAAATGATGATAGTGTTGACTCTAAAAATTTTACAGTAAACTACTAATATTGTTAGCTGCTCATTGTAATTTTTATAGCATAATAATAATTAGTTTGCTAGGTTAACTATTGAGCCCTAGTTTGGATATATATTAATTTAATGAAATAGATAAAGAAATGCCTTGGGGTTTCATGACTAAGGCAATTGTTGGGGAGTAACGCCTTATTCGACGACATGGATACGTAGTCTAGGTATGGTCATCGTTAGAACTAGCTTGTTAACTTGAAAGACATAAATCATATTTTACGAGTCACGGTTGCAGTTGATTAATTACGTCTTTGCATTGTATCACATTGCATATCATAATAGGGACATCGATGGATTGTGGAGTCATCGGAATTTGCTGGAGAAATGGTGCTTTTGGAGATCATGTCGCCATGATGAAAAGCTAACTTTTGGTTATATCTTACCCAGGCAAGCCTCGGTGTATAACCTCTACTTTTATGCACTTTAAATTATATTTCTGCATTAAGTTTTAAGGAGTTGAATGAAACCCACTTGCATATAAATCTTTATCCTATGAGTCTTACTAGTATGACAAGATCGTGTAGATTACTATGCTACAGGACTCCGGTAGAAGTCGAGTGATTGCCTGTCACTCGCGAGAGATAGGAAATATATTACTGTATTATTATCACTTGGAAAATATAAATGGTGAAAATGAAAAATGGTGATAGGGTAGGGATACAATTTGGTATTAGTGGGTGTAAGAGGTTGTGTCTTGTGACCAACAGGGCATAACTTGGTTACACTGTTTTCCCTGTCTGTGTTGGTTAAGGACCGACCATTGCATTGGGTTCTAGGTAGGTCACAGATTTATTATCCCAAGCACTTACTTAGGTATGGGCGCAAGGAAGACTTGTTACTCTCTTGTCATGGGGGCATTGATTCATGAATTGTCGGGTGATCCGGTACGACTTGTCTATGATCCAGCACCATAGTAAGAACTGAAAGATAAAAGATGGTAAAAGAAAATCTAATTGCTTACCACCTGCTTAAAAGTAGCACTGGTGCTTACATAGAATGGTTAGTTAATGAACTAATGCACTGCTAATAAAAAACAAATATAAGGACGCACTTTTAGTAATGCTCCTACAGATGCAATAAACCCATAAGCCAGATAGCCTTACATATCCTTGGAGTCTTTTCTTTCCTCCTATCGCATAAGTCTTGCTGAGTACAATTGAGTACTTAGGGTTTTATTTCCCCCTGCTGCAGGTGACAGGTGGATGCTAGAGCTGACCCTTATGTGTGGATTCCTTCTGGTGGGCTGAGCGAGGATTCCTTTACGCTGCGATCATAGTCTTATTTATAACTCTCACTAGATGTTGTTTTATATGAAAGTTTTATAATCTGTTGTTATAGTTTATATATCAACGCTTTATCATTTCATGAATAGATATTTATTTCTGCTATAATTCTGATCACATGTTTATATTCCGCTGTTAAATTAAATTATTCATAACTCTGATAACCAGATTACATTCTGCTATTAAAATCAATAAATATTATACTCTGATGTTGTATTAAAAGTGATATAAGAAATGGTTAATAATGATGTTGTATTAGGCAGCTCTGCCACATCACCACACCCACGGCGGAAACCCGGGCCAACCTGACACGAGCACCAGCTAGAGGAGATCAACATGAGTCCAGAAACACCACCAATTAGGTTCTCCCCCATAGATTGGGACTTACCCCCAACCCACTGGCTGCGGCGGCGCTCATGGCCGGCGGTGGGCAAAACCTAAAATTGGCCACAGCCAGACCACTGCTGGACCCGACAGGAATGGGGCGTCTAGTCAACTCCTCATGCTACTCACTAGCACAAGGAATTGGGCTAAGAAGTCTTAAGCTGGTGATTATGAAGGGGGAGAGAGAGCGGTGCATCGCCACTGCTACATCGCATGAAGCGACCCCGACAAAGGTTACCTAGCCATGACCCGATAGGGTACGACAACGTGAGGACAGGGCCATATGAGTGAGGGCAGGAGGCGCGCCGGTTAGTGCTTGCATGGAGCCAAGAGGGGTGCCAGCGCGGGGAGCACTAAAACATAGTAGCCAGGCCGAAGCGGGGTCACCGGCGTCAGTTAGCGGGACAGAGCAAGCAGAGAGGCATCACCATCACCCTGTGGCTAGGGTCGGTTGACCCAGACGCGGCGAGCAGCGACATAGACCCACGGTAGGTGAATCATAGGGCGGGGCGACCACCATACGAGCATGGCAATGATGGCCACAGCCTCGGCTCGACCTCGTGCGTGTCTCAGCGTTCAAGGTTGCGCGTGCACGCGATGACAAGTGGGGAACAAGCGACAATGGCATCACGACAACGCATCGCAGCGCTGGTGACGTAGCAGCGTCACCGGTGCAGCGCGGTGGCACAGTGCTCGTGCGCACTGCAAGGCCTAGGCACAACTCGACCGACTCGACTAATGGTGGCTATGGCTAGCTCGGCCCGACACGTAGCACGGGGGCAACGATAATACGACCACCTGGTAAGGCCATGAGTGATGTGGTGCGTGCTTACGGTAGTGGGTGCACCAACGCGTGATGTCGCACCCTGAGTGCGGTGACCACGCACACACTGGCTAGCCAGTCCAAGGCGATGTCATGCATGTCATAGAACCGTCCAATTTATAAGAGCACAAGTATAATAGCAACCACTGAGGCAGTTAAACCATCACACTTGAGCCATATAAATCCGGTAGTCCTGTCGAGTATCATGAAGAATCTTGAATCAACCAACATACAAGCCAAGATCGTACATGATTCAACATACAAGCCACATGTTATAGCAAGTTCACAAATAGTTTGTCATACATTAGAGTTCTAATATAGTTATTACAACATCAGTTTTACAGTAGCGGAAGCAACATAGTTCTGAACGACATCAATAGTAGTTTAGATACATAGCTAGTTTTCATAGTCATCTCCAACAAAAGCACAAGGGTGAGATGATATATATAGAATGACCATGCCCATGGTCCTATTCCTCATCCACTGCGGGAGCAAAGCAGTGCTTACAGTAGCCGTGGTACATCACGTTATCTGCAACAATAGGAGAAATAAACCCTGAGTACGAGAAGATACTGAGCTAGACTTACCCATCAGAAACAAAAAATAATAGACATCCTTTCCCTATAGGCCAATTGTACCACCCCTGGTGTTACGAGCTTGTTTAGCACCGCGATTTAGGCCTAAGAGAAATTTCTGAAACGAGTTTCTCAGATTTTTAAATTAAAACATACTTAACAGTGATTAGTGTGAAAGCAAGAACTGATAAGAGAGAGAGCGCAACAGCTTTGTTTATTTTTCTTGGCATACAGCGTACTCATTGCACGGCAATTATTTACCGTCTCGTTCTCGTCATGGCGCTGCATTTCTCTGCATTGCAAAGCATCCCATCCAATCGCATACAAACTGGTCCACTACGCTGGGTGTCCAAAAATGAGCAAATGGTTCTACCCCCTACCCACGTTGTGTCCTCTCATCTCCCTATACGCGCACTGGTGCACCGCTGCCTAGCCACGCTGCCCCTATCCCATCCTGCCTCGCGTCGGTGATCTGGCGTGTGTATGATGTGTACCTCCCTCGTGCTGCTTCCCGCTCCTTCCTTTTCTACTACCATGGAGGAGATGCCCCAGCTTCGGTCTACCCGTTCGGTCTGCTTGCTGCTTGCTCTGACCTTGCTTGCCTTGCCTAGCTCAGCTTGTCTCCTTCTGTTGCGGCTTGTCTCAGTCTGTCCTCGCTTGTCTGGACTGCCTCTCTGCTGAGCCCAGCACCCAATTGACAGCGTCCTAGTTGCCTTGGCCTACTCCCCACGCCCCTTCTTTTCTCCTCTCCATGGTCTCTACTAAGCCTTAGCAACCACAGCGCCGCCGTGGCATACCGCTGTCGTCGCTACCGGCACCGCACGTGCAGGCACGCCCAAGCCATGCGTGGCTCCTCGCCCTCCTCTCACGCACCGGTGCTATTTTCCCTCCTAGCCTGTCTTGCGGTGCTGCTCGCCCTCCTCGCTTGCTCTCTCTCACTTGGCTCCTCTTCGTTGTTTGACTACGCCATCCGCCATCAGCCCCTCACGTGAGTGTGTGGGCTCCCTTGGTTTCGTGCTGGAGCCATAGCACCCCACCCTTCATCCACGCCGGGTCCGACGGTGCCGGAGGGCCTACCCTCATTGAGTCACCACTGACCCGCACGCCGCTACCTCCACTGAGCGCCAAGCCGCCTCACCCCATTGATGCTGGCCTATCCCCACTGATGCCCTAGCGCCACCCCTTCCCCGCTCCTCAGCGAGTACCAGCACTCTCTTCTGCTTCCCTATGCTGGACCGAAGCCCATGGCGCCGCTCCCTCCTCTGCTTGCCTCGTGCAGGTGCCCCGTGAGAGTGCACTACTCATCCGTGCTCGAGCTGCATGGACTCGCATCATGCTGCCCCCGATAGCCATAGCTCCTCACCACCCCCGCCGTGTACAGCGGTGGAGCCACCAATGCCCACGGTGTCCTAGAGCTAGTCGCGCCACTGAGCTTAGGAGCGTCGTCGCCTTGGCCTACTACTCGACCACCGTAGCACCTTGCCGCCACTATGCCTTGCCGCCGGTGTTGAGGACCCACGCCCTATAGCGCCTCTATGGCCACACCGTTGCCCTGCCCTTCGTGCGTGCGTGTGAGCATGCGTGCCCCACGACCACGCCAAACCTCTGGCTCCATAGCACTGTTCCCTTCCATGCGCTTCCTCTGTGATCCCCGTGCCATGACCATGCCGGTGCTCCGCCGATGCGCGCGTGTGCGCCAAGTCCGTGCTGCTCCACCTCCGGCCACAGCCCCACTGCGTTGTCGCGCCTTGTCCACCGGCAGGATGCTCCTCTACTCCATGTGTTCTACTCCTAGGATAAGGAAGGAAGGTGTGGAGAGTATGAATCCAAGTAGAGATTTTGTACAGGATCCTCGGTGCAAAATACGAGACCCTAGTGAATAGTGTTGATGTACTATGGGGTGATTTGTTAGAAGATCAGGGGACGTTTCGCAAATATGCTGCGCCACTTGCCCATCTGGGCTAGCCTGCGTTGTCGCCTAGGCCGCTGGCGCTGCTGGCGTGGGCCTATTGGGCCACCTGGTCAGTAGGCCGCGCACGTCCTATGAGCCACGCCGCGCTGCCAAACCTGCGCGCGTTTATGGGCCGCTTGCGCCTACCTCGAGTTGGGCCATGCCTGCCCCGCCTGGGCTACCGTGGTCGCTGGTCTAGGTGAACTAGGCCGCTTTGGGCCCAAGGGTCTTTTCTTCTTTCTTTGGTATTTTGTTAATATTAGTAATCGGCTGGATGTTTGAAAATTCATAGTAAATAGTAGAAAAATTATAAAAATGCCAAACTAGTTTTGTTAGTCTCCTAAAATCATTATCTACCTAGTAGTGTATTTTGTTCACATAGATTCGGTATGTTTTTAGGGTTACTCTAATTATTTTAAAATACTTAATATTGTTAAAAGGAGAACTTGTAGGAATTTCCGTGGTAAATTGATAATAGTGTTGAATCTAAAATTTCTACAGTAGGTTCCTAGCAATATTAGGTACTCACAGTAATTTTCAGTAGCTCTAGAATAATTAGTTTGCTACATAGATAATGATGTCCTATTGTGAATAAAGATTAAATTGATAGAATAGGTTAAAGAAACAACTTAGGCTTGAATACGCCTTATTCAACACCATGAATATGTAGCCTAAGTACGATCGTCATTAGAACTAGCTCGTTAACTTGAGAAGCGTAAAGCGTATTTGTATGAGTCACTGATTGTAGTCAATTAATTTTATCTTTGCATTGCATTACATTGCATATCATATAGGTACGATGATAGGTCAATGGATCAATTGAAGGATGATTGGGAATCCAAAGATGGTGTACTGGTATTCTCTCTAGGAGATGATGTATGGTCTTTCTATTCAGTTGATGGTGGATGATCTGAAGATACATATACTAACTTTTAATATATATCTTACCTAGGCAAGCCCCGGTGCATAACCCCTTACTTTTCTGCAGTTTAAATTATATTTGTGCTTTAAGTTTTAAGGAGTTGAATGAAACCCACTTGCATATATATATCTTTATCCTATGAGTCTTACTAGTATGACATGATCGAGTAGATTGCTATGCTACACGGAACCGGTAGAAGTCGAGTGATTGCCTGTCACTCACGAGATATAGGAAATATGTTACTATATTATTATCCCTTGGAAAATATAAATGGTAGAAAGGAAAAATGGTGACCGGGCAGGGATATGGTTTGGGTATTGGTGGGTGTAAGAGGTTGTGTCGCCGTGGACGTGGGGCATGGCTTGGTTACACTGCTTTCCCTATCTGTGTCGATTAAGGACCGGTCGTTGCATAAGCCATCGAGGCAAGTCACCGATTTATTATCTCGAGCACATACTTTTGTATGGGCGCTTAGAAGACTTGTTGCTCTCTTATCATGGGTTCCGGCTCTTTCTGGACCGACTGTCAGGGTTTTGTTTTGGTGGAGGAGGTCCTTGCACCGCACTGAGTCCGACACTCAGAGGCGGGGGCTTGGAGTCCTACTTTGGACAGGGACCTAGGACCCCAGGACAGGAGGGTGATGGGTTGGTCCTGCTTGTGCCTTAGGTACAAGCGGGCGTGTGTTTTGGGGTACCTAGCTAGGGGCATTGATTCACGAATCGCCGAGCGATCCGGTACGGCTTGTTTCGTGCCTAGCACCAGTAGTAAGAACTGAAGATGAAAGATGGAAGATAGAAAAATGAAATCTAATTGCTTACCACCTGCTTGAAAGTAGCATAGGTGCTTACATAGAATGGTTAGTTAATGAACCAATGCGGCTATTAATAAAAATTGAATATAAGGACGCACGCTTAGTAATGCTCCCTGTAAATGCAATAAACCCACAAGCCAGATAGCCTTGCATATCCTTAGAGTCTTTTCTTTCCTCCTGTTGGGTAAGTCTTGCTGAGTATAATTGAGTACTTAGGGTTTTATTCCCCATGTTGCAGGTGATAGGTGGATGCTAGAGCTGACCCTTGTGTGTGGATTCCTCCTGGCGGGCTTAGAGAGGATTCCTTTACGCTGTGATCGTAGTTGTTATTTTTAACTCTCACCAAATGTTTTTATAAATAAAAGTTGTATAATCTATTGTCATAGTTTACATATCAATGTTTCATCATGCCATGAATAGATAATTATTTCTGCTGTAATTCTAATCACATGTTTAAATTTCGTTGTTACATTAAATTGTTCATAACTCTAATAATATGATTAGATTCCGTTGTCATAATAATAAATGTTATACTCTGATGTACACAAAAAGTGATGTAAGAAATGGTTAAGAATGATGTAAGCTTTATTCTCTTATTTATGATCCTAGGTGGCAAAAATGTGGATTTTCAGGTTCTCCCCTGAGGTGTGCCCGACGGAACCGAGTGATTTGGTGTCCTCCTTTGAGTGCTTAGTGTCTAATGGAAGACGAAGTACTCCTAGGAGGCATTAGATTAGGTGATTCTGCCATAGGTGGTATCAGAGCATAAATAAGGAAATAAGGCTTCGAAAACCTTTTCTAAACTAAAATTTGACAACCTATTTTTTCAAAAAGTTAGGACATTTGTATACTGAAGTTATATAAGTAGCCCTATTACTATAGTTATGTATCCAGGATAGATGGCACTCTACTAACTTAGATAGGCTTAATCAAGTTTTCTATAGGTACACTAATCCCGAGCATAGTCCGATAGTATCGACTAGCTATAGGGAGAGAACGCTATGCCAAAAATCTAAGAACGGTTGCTCTATATGTTGGCAATAGTGAAAGAATGTATAGGACATGCATTTATGCATATCCTGTTTGTGTATTGTAGAGCTCGTATTACTTACAGATACGCCATACATAGGTGTCACACATGTCGTATTGTGCATGACTAACTTGTTCCTGTTTTGGAGTTTGGTCTGCACTGTGGCTTCGTGTTTCACGTCCGCCCATGGTTCACACCGATCGTGACCCATGTCTTTCCGTACCCCTTTTTCTATGCTCTTATCGGACCCTTGTCCTACAGTTGTACTAGTCAGTAATGGCATCGCACGTCACTCGCCTTGAATGCGCGGCGATTCAGTCGTAGTGATCCCACATAGGGACCCTAGTGGACTACGCCAGAACCACTGAACGCTCCGCCTTTATAAGCAGAGCCTGACTTAGCCATTGGTACCACCACTCGGCGCACTTTAGCTCGCTTAGCTTTTCCTTTGAGCTAGCTTTTCGCTCATCTTTCCTCACCACCACCGCTAGAAATGGTAGGAGCCTAGGTTAGTAGCTACTGCCTGAACATTAAGGGTTTTTTCCAGAATCCTACATGCCACCCTGCAAAAGCTCGGAGTCAAAGATCGTCTGAGTATGAGGGTCATGAGTATGAAGAGCATGGCATCGAGCGGTGTGAGGTTACCATCTACATCAGGAAGAGTGAGGAGTTCCTCGACCTCACTAAAGCCTGAAGTGTGACCACAACCAGGTTTAGCTTCATCGACACCTACCAAATTGTGGCCCGCAAAGCCTTGTTGTACCTTTGCTAGATCTATGAAGAGCCCATCACCCGTACCCCCATGAGGTTCTTCCCACCTTTGGACAAGAATCGACGGGCATGGAGGACTCGCATGGAGGCTTTGTAAGGGCGAGATGAGCAAGAGGACAGTCCGACCGTGGTGCACTTGACCACATACCTGCTTGCTCTGGATGAGCAGTATGACCGACAAGCCTTGGAATTGAGGATCTACCTCTGGCGAGCGGAGGAAGCCGAGATCTTCACCCGGATGCTCCAGGTGCAACTTGCCGAAGCACACACCAGTGCTGCAGCTGCTGAGAGCCAGGAGACTGCCATGTCATAAACCCCGAAGGAGGCTAAAGATCGACATCTCCATCAGCTGCATGAGTCCTATCTTGTCACCAGGGCCAAGTGGAGGACGTTGGCTGCTAAAAGGTAGGATGCCCCAATCTTAGAAGAGATCCTTATCCACCTGCTAGAAAGAACTAGTGTTGTAGCAGTACCAGCACCTCCACCATCGGAAGTGTCTAATGTAGAGCCCTTGATTCCTCTCACTCAGCCATCGCCATGAGAAGATGTAGATCCCTAGCCAGGGTGGTAGAAGAATCCACCGAGCTCGAGAAGGAAGATGCATGGTCCCGAGTAGATTAGTCGTCGTAGAATGCTGTACCCGTAGTAGTAGTGCTTGTTGTCGTTGTTCTCTGGTATTGTACTCTTGTCGTTGTTGTCATCCGTAGTTGTTGAGCTCGTCCGACCGTAGGTGAATGCTGATGTCGTGAATGGGAGACTGGATGCCTGTATGTTATACCCGTATAAGACCGTTAGAATATGCATTTTATTTATTTTGCTATGTTTATTGTGTCCATCTACCCTTAAGTTTCGTTAGACAGTGCTTAAAGTTTTCAAGGGCAATACTAAGTGGGTTACAAGAGAAGTTGACATTCAGATGCCAGTAGATCAGCCATGATTGGGTGATATTAGACACTATATCGACTAATTATGGATGACCCAACAGAACACTTGAATCTCTTTAAATCAAATCCGTCGTTGCATTTGAATTCCTTATCCCTTGTTGTGAAGGGAACCCTTGTTGTTTAAATCTTCCCTTACAATACTCCCCTTACTCAATGGTCTATGACCCCACCGTGTTCATGGCGTGTAAGTTGGTAATAGTTGCCTTGTTGATAGGTTATGGTGCTATGACAAAACCGAGGGCTCCCTGTGGAACAGCTACCACATGTGACGCTGCTCGCCACACACTGGTATCAAGATTGTTAACCAAGTACCTTCACCAAGTTACACTGCCATACCTTGCTACAGATAATTTTCTTAGAAATGTTCAGGTGTTTAAACGGGAAATCCACAACAGGTTGATGACATAGTGTCCTCTCAAGGTAAGCAAGAGAAGGTGGTTTTGAAAGAAGAAAGTATGACATGGTCTTGGTTTACATGAAAGATGGATGTGGTCGAGTAAAGGAAAGAGAAAGAAGAGTTGTAAGGAAAGTTAGCCTCAGGTAGTCGGGAGTGATTGTAAAGTCTGTGTGGATGTCATGTCCTAAGCCCTGTGTTTTAGTTGACCGCGCTATGCATCTTGGGTTATTTCGCTGCATGCCCTACGAACGCTGTCTATATTAGGGCCCTTAGCTCCCCATTCTCGCATGGCCGCGACATCGTGCCTCACTCGCCATCTTTATGCACTGTGCATTTCTCCTTTTCCCAGCATCCGGTCGGCTCTCGACTCTCATGCCTCGTCCCTCGTACCGGACCCCCCCTTCCTTCTCCTTTCTTTCTTCTTTTAGGGACACGACCACATGCATGCCTCCCTCATCGAGCGGACCCCTCTCCTCTCCTCTCCTTTATTTCCCTCTCTGCCGCTTGTGCAGGGAGCGCACCATGGCCGTGTTTATCCCCACAACATGAACCATCGGTGTATCCCATCCTCGCCGCATCCGCTTCCAGTGTGTTGTGCCCTACCTCCATTCGCCTCTATAAGATACCCTTGTTCCTTGTTCTTCTTCTCCATTCTCATCCCTTCGAATCCAATGCAGAGTTACGAAACCTAGTTGCCATTGCAAAGCTTGGTTCGTCAGTCTGAGGTGATGGTGTAATCTGAGAAGAAGAAGGATCTGGTTTCATCAAAGAAGTTCAAGTTCCCTTTGGTTGGTTTGGTCTTAGGGTTCACAATGTTTGAGTTCTGGGAGTCCTGTTTCTGAATCTGTTGGTGCTACGCCATGATTTGGATAATCATTATCTTATTGTTTCTCAATTGTCCTCATCTATCTCAACTTCTAGATTAAGTCTCAGGTTGTATTAGGTTGCTCTTAACCATGTATCCCTATATCCACATGTGGTTTAGTATTCAAAGCCGTGTAATCTTTCGTGTAATCCTTGATCTATGAAATGTAATCGCGTTCCCCCTCTTCTGGTTCTTTCTTTGAATCTCGGGACGAGATTCTTTTTAAGGGGGGTTGGTTGTAACACCCCTAGTATTACGAGCCTGTTTAGCACCATGATTTAGGCCTAAGAGAAATTTCCTAAAGCGAGTTTCTCAGATTTTTAAATTAAAACGTACTAGACATGATTAGTGTGAAAGCAAGAACTGACGAGAGAGAGAGAGCGCAACAGCTTCATTTATTTTTCTTGACATACAACGTACTCGTTGCACGATAATTATTTACTGTCTCGTTCTTGTCGTGGCTCTGCATTTCTCTGCATTGCAAAACATCCCATCCAATCGCATACGAACTGGTCCACTGCGCTGGGCATCTAAAAATGAGCACGAGGTTCTACCCCCGGCCCACGCTGCGTCCTCTCATGTCCCTATATGCGCGCTGGTGCACCGCTGCCGGCCACGCTGTCTTGTCCCATCCTGCCTCCACATCGGTGCTCTGGCATGTGTACGACGTGTACCTCCCTCATGTTGCTTCCCGCTCCTTCCTTTTCTACGGTCATGGAGGAGACGCCCCAACTTCGATCTGCCCGTTTGGTGTGCTGCTGCTTGCTCTAACCTTGCTTGCCTTGCCTGGCTCAGCTTGTCTCTACCTACTGTGGCTTGTCTCAGTTTGTCCTCGCTTGTCTGGACTGCCTCTCTACCGAGCCAAGCACCAGATTTACAGCGTCCCAGTCACCTTGGCCTACTCCCCACGCCCCTTCTTTTCCCCTCTCCATGGTCTCTACCGAGCCACAGCAATCGCAGCGCCACCCCGCCATCACCGCTACCAACACCGCACGTGCAGCGCGCACCCAAGCCATGTGCGGCTCCTCGCCCTCCTCTCGCGCACCGATGCTGTTTTTCCTCCTAGTTCGCCTGGCGATGCTACTCGCCCTCCTCGCTTGCTCTCTCGCTCGGCTCCTCTCCGTTGTTTGATTGCGCCATCCGTTGTTGGCCCCTCGCGTGAGCGTGCAGGCTCCCTTGGTTTCGCGCCGGAGCCGTAGCACCCCACCGTTCATCTGCGCTGGGTCCGCCGGTGCTGGAGGGCCTGCCCTCGTTGAGTCACCATGACCCGCACATCGCTACCTCCACTGAGCGCCGAGCCGCCTTACCCTGCCGGTGCTGACCCGTCTCTGCTAATGCCCTAGCGCCGCCCTCTTCCCCGCTCCTCAGCGAGTGCTGGCGCTCTCTTCTGCTTCCCTACGCTGGACCGAAGCCCATGGCATCACTCCCTCCTCTGCTTGCCTCATGTAGGTGCCCCGCGAGAGCATGCTACTCATCCACGCTTGAGCCACGTGGACTCACGCCGTGCTGCCCCCGATGGCCACATCACCTCACTGCCCCTGCCATGTATAGCGCCGGAGCCGCTGATACCCACACCGTCCCAGAGCTAGCCGCACCACCGAGCTTAGGAGCACCGTCGCCTTGGCCTGCTGCTTGGCCACCACAGCAACTTGCCGCCACTACGCCTTGCCACCGGTGCCGAGGACCCGTGCCCTGCAGCACCTCTGTGGCCACGCCGTTGCCCTGCCCTTCGTGCATGCGCGTGAGTGCGCGTGCCCTACGGCCGCGCCGGACCTCTAGCTCCATGGTGTTGTTCCCTTCCATGTGCTTCCTCCGTGGTCCCCGTGCCACGGCCATGTCGATGCTCTACCAATGCGCACGTGTGCGCCGAGTCCGCGCATCTCCTCGCGCTGCTCCACCTCCGGCCGTAGCCCCAATGCGTTGTCGTGTCGTGTTCACCAATGGGACGCTCCTCTGCTCTGTGCGTTCTTCTCCTAGGACTAGCTAGGAAGGTAGGTAAGGAGGGTATGAATCCAAGTAGAGATTTTGTACAGGATCCTCGGTGCAAAATACGTGACCCAAGTGAATAGTGCTAATATACTACGGGCTGATTTGTTAGAAGATCAGGGGCCGTTTCACAAATATGCCGCGCCACCTGCCCACCTAGGCCACTGGCGCTGCTGGCGTGGGCCTGCTAGGCTGCCTGGTCGGTAGGCCGCGCGCGTCCTATGGGCCGCGCCGCGCTGCCAGACCTGCGTGCGTTTGTGGGCCGCTCGCGCCTACGCGCGCCCACCTCGAGTTGGGCCGTGCCTGCCCCGCCTGGGCTGCCATGGCCGCTGGTCCAGGTGAGCTGGGCCGCTTTGGGCCCAAGGGTCTTTTCTTCTTTCTTTGGTATTTTGTTAATATTAGTAGTCGACTAAATGTTTAAAAATTCATAGTAAATAGTAGAAAAATCATAAAAATGATAAACTAGTTTTGTTAGTCTTCCTAAAATCATGATCTACCCTAGTAGTGTATTTTGTTCACATAGACTCGGTATGTGTTTTGGGGTTGCTCTAATTATTTTAAAATGCTTAATATTGTTAAAAGGAGAACTTGTAGGAATTTCTGTGGTAAATTGATAATAGTGTTGGATCTGAAATTTCTACAATAGGTTCCTAACAATATTAGGTACTCATGGTAATTTTTGTAGCTCTAGAATAATTAGTTTGCTACATAGATAATGATGTCCTATTGCGAATAAAGATTAAATTGATAGAATAGGTTAAAGAAACAACTTGGGTTTGAATACGCCTTATTCGACAACATGAATATGTAGCCTAAGTACGATCGTCAGTTAGAACTAGCTCGTTAACTTGAGAAGCGTAAAGCATATTTGTACAAGTCACAATTGCAGTCAATTAATTTTATCTTTGCATTGCATTACATTGCATATCATATATGTACGATGATAGGTCAACAGATCAATTGAACGATGATTGGGAATCCAAAGATAGTGTACTGGTATTCTCTCCTAGGAGATGATGCATGGGCTTTCTATTCAGTTGATGGTGGATGATCTAAAGATACAGATACCAACTTTTAATATATATCTTACATAGGCAAGCCCCGGTGCATAACCCCTACTTTTTTGTAGTTTAAATTATATTTGTGCATTAAGTTTTAAGGAGTTGAATGAAACCCACTTGCATATATATATTTTTATCCTATGAGTCTTACTAGTATGATAGGATCAAGTAGATTGCTATGCTATAGGAACTGATAGAAGTCGAGTGATTGTCTGTCACTCGCGAGATATAGAAAATATGTTACTATATTATTATCACTTGGAAAATATAAATGGTGGAAAGAAAAAATAGTGACCGGATAGGGATATGGTTTGGGTATTGGTGGGTGTAAGAGGTTATGTTATCGTGGACGCGGGGCATGGCTTGGTTACACTGCTTTCCCTATCTGTGTCGATTAAGGACCGATCGTTGCATAAGCCATCGAGGCAAGTCACAGATTTATTATCCTCGAGCACATACTTGTGTATGGGCGCTTAGAAGACTTGTTGCTCTCTTGTCGTGGGTAAGAACTGAAGATGAAAGATGGAAGATAGAAAAACGAAATCTGATTGCTTACCACCTGCTTGAAAGTAGCACAGGTGCTTATATAGAATGGTTAGTTAATGAACCAATGCGACTATTAATAAAAATCGAATATAAGGACGCACACTTAGTAATGCTTCTTGTAAATGCAATAAACCCATAAGTCAGATAGCCTTGTATATCCTTGGAGTCTTTTCTTTCCTCCTGTCGGGTAAGTCTTGCTGAGTATAATTAAGTACTCAGGGTTTTATTCCCCCTGTTGCAGGTGATAGGTGGATGCTAGAGCTGACCCTTGTGTGTAGATTTCTCCTAGTGGGCTCAGAGAGGATTCCTTTATGCTACGATCATAGTTGTTATTTATAACTCACCAAATGTTTTTATAAATGAAAGTTTTATAATCTGCTGTCATAGTTTATATATCAATGTTTCATCATGCCATGAATAGATAATTATTTCCGCTGTAATTCTGATCACATGTTTAAATTCTGTTGTTACATTAAATTGTTCATAACTCTGATAATATGATTACATTCTGTTGTCATAATAATAAATGTTATACTCTGATGTACATGAAAAGTGATGTAAGAAATGGTTAAGAATGATATAAGCTTTATTCTCTTATTTGTGATCCTGATGGCAAAAATATGGATTTTTAGGTTCTCCCCTAGGGTGTGCCCGACTGAGACCGAGTGATTTGGTGTCCTCCTTCCAGTGCTTAGTGTCTAATAGAAGACGAAGCACTCCATTATATGGTTCTGCCACACCAATATTTCTCTAGTATCTTTTAACTTTTGAATAACAAGTTTATTATTCCTGTTCCATTCTAGATTAGTATCGATCATATGCCAAACATGTTGTGAATCATTAGATCATCATAATAGTAACCATATCAAGTTGAGCATTTTCATAATCCACATAACCAACACTTTCATCAATTACTACGATAAAGGAGGCTCATGTCAAGTTCTCACTATCCGGGAGTGACGACGATTCAAATTGATTCCTACCTAGCTAGGGAATTATTCCTAACACACACCCATACTCCTCCCATTGAGGTCGCATTAGGTCACCTTTGGTACAACTCAGATCTAATTCATGGGTAAGACCGGCGTCATACTCTCAAAGATACTACCAATCTGTCAGGAAGCTCGGGACTCGAACCCGCCCTTGGACTCATGCCATTGGCTCTTTGCATATCCTTACTACCTCCAGGGTACACACTTTAACTACTCATGTGCCTGGCCTGAGTTGAGCTACTTGGCTTTATGATCGGAATGACTTATCCGACCAACTATGTGAGAGGCATGCGTTCAACATGACAAGAGGGCCTCCAACGGCCAGTCCAATTATTCAACGACCAACTATGGAATCACTATAAGTCACCACACCTAACATATAAGATTTCATTCGGTCTCCAATTATTCAACATTGCAAGATTATGTTCCACGATAGCACAATATAGCCAATCATGATCAAGTCACCACCTATAGCTCATAAGAGACAGGAAATCATCTGACTTCTACCGGTCTAAGCATGGCTAAGCATAAAGGTTGATCCTAGACCTACATAGGATTCAAGATAGATATTTCTAGACAAGAAAAGTATATGCAACAAGTGGTTCTAATCAACTCTTATAACCTACTGCATCAAACATAAAGGACTCAAGTAATATTTTGTAAACCATGGGAGACTTAGAATGCTTCAGGGCTTGCTTTTCACAAATATGTCCAACTGGTGGTTAGGGCACTCTTGGAGATGATCAACTTCAGGCTTGCCTTTGCTTGGAGCTTCTTGGTTCTAAGCTTCCTGGTTCTCCACTTGTGGATCGGCTTTGAGTTCCACCAACGTGATTTCTTCCGCTGCACCTATTGCATGTATATGCATAAAGTAAGTATCATGGATGCATAAGAAGGATTGTTAATGATATGATATGAGAACGTGAATGATTCTATGCTGATGATTATACCAAGTTACTTAGATGATAACCAAGTTGAATTCTTATTTACTAAGTAGGTGCATATCTCTTCTTTGGAAATTTCAAGAACACACACAAAGTTCATTTCAGGACCACAACATAGCAGCTATAAGTTTAGATAAAAACTAGAGTTTTACTCAACCAAATGCTGTTATCTAGGATTTTCTGAAAATCTTATAAAATTGCCTATGACTTTCATTTAATCACCAAAAGCTGATTCAACCTCTATTCTAGTCAAAATAGGTAAACTTCTCAGAGTAAGTATTTTAGGAGACCAACTTCTAATAGCCATAAATCCTAAACCATTTGGCCTATTGCCCTGAAATTTTGACACAAGATAGATAAATAAGTTATATACAACTTTGTTATTAACTATTTTTACAATAAATCTCATCTTGCCAATGCAATTCACCAAGTGACAGAATTTGTCCAAAACAACCTCTATGATGGAATTATAGAGCAATAATATTTTTACTACATATAAGCATTCAAAATTGGACATCACTAATTGTACCAATAGTTCATAGACCTCAAATTCACTCTAGAAAATATAATGGTTAAGCCCAATTTATTTATTTAAATGCCTTATTAATTTAATTAGATAATTAGGTGAAATAACAAACATATACTAAATATGTACAGTAAATTCTTAGAAAATTATAGTAGCTTCCAAGTGCTGCCAATAGGATACTATATAAATTTCATACCATTTAAACATGTATAACATCCTCTACAAAAATGATAAGCTAGCAAAGTTTATTTTGGTGAAAATAGTTACCCTTATTGAAAAGTACCAAGAAATAGATTTAATATTTTTTTTAGCTTCACCATAACACATGAACATTGTACAAAAATTTGCATGAGCCCAAGTTATGTATTTTTGTCGTATTTATTTTCACTAGAAACTAGAATTTATTTAGGATTAAATAAGAAGACCATATCCAAAGTATGACCACTGCAAATTCAGTATTTTTCCTAGCTAGAGCATATTAACACAAACCCAACAAAATTGGAATCACAATTTTTGCACCTACTAAACTCAAGTTATGTATTTTCTAAATTAGAAACTATTTAAAAGCATTTATCTAGCTACATTTTATTCTCCTAGAAAAATACCAGAAATAGTGCATCTCATATTTTTATCAAATACTACACTTCATGAGGAATCCAACAAAATTTAGTTCACCAAAATTGGACACTCCAAGTTTGAGATATGAATTTTTGAAACATGCATTCAAATCTAAAAAAATAAATTAGAAATTCAAATCATCATAGACTGATAGCTGGGGCCCACGATCATTAGGACTCGCACGTCAGACACACTGAAGCAGAGTATGGCGGTTGACCGGCGAGAGTTCACCGTCGGTGAGGTTTCTGACGGTAGCATCTACACTACTACACTCAACACGTCGAGCCACGTCGATAGGTGTGCTCGGTTTGCCCATAAGCTCACCGGAAGTAGCTTGCTGGTGGTAATGGTGGATGACGGAGGTCGCGTGGTGGTATGCTGACGTCCTCTGGCCACCATACACTTCGGTGAGGTGCTCAACAGCTTCACGGCAACCTATCGGAGCTAACCTAGGTGGCTAGGGTTCCGATGATGTGATGGCGAGCTTGATCCACATGCGTGGCCATGCGGCGATGCTCGGTGCACGGCGGTGCTCTCACCATTCCGATGAGATGGCAGTGGGAGAAAAGTCTCCATCATACCGTTAACTAGACCTAGGGTTACCCTACTGAAGACGCGAGAGGAAGGAGGGATACGGTTGACTAGCTCAACAGCGATGAGCTCGAGTGCCATGATGGCAATGGCAGCCACGCATGGAGCGGTGACCCATTCTGGCACCGACACGCGGTGGCGTCATCCCCAGATTCGGTCTAAGCTTCTAGACTCTAGCGGGGTGCTGGACCAAAGGAGATGGAGGCATGCGGGGCAGTGGAATGATCAGGCCATGGTGAGCCGTGAGCGCGGCGACGCTCTGGTGATGGCGCGGTGGTGGCGAAGTGAAATACGCCCTTACCCTAGCTCGGCAAGTGGGGCTGGCGGGTCGGGGTGGAAGAGGTGACGATGGCGGAGCTACTGGCAAGCTAGATTGGGCGATGGTGCAGTGACGGTGGCGAGAAGGCAGGTGGAGTGACGGCGATGGTGCGGTGTTCCACTTTGCTTTAGCGTGGGTGAGAGAGAGTGAACTGCGAGGGTGAAATGGAGCGAGCAGTAGAGGCGCACGCCTTACCCCTCTATGCTGGCCTGACTGACCGGGACAGCATCAACGTACGACCACCATGAGGCACGCCTGGCCTGCCCCCGATCGGCCACTGCCGCTGCCCTTAGCCAATTTAGTCCGGTGATGAAGCCGACTGACAGAGCAACTTTGATCCCCTGTATCTCCCAAACCAATTAGAGTTAGCAAAAATTCCTTGAATAGAAATTGTAGAGCTACATATTATCTACAAACTTGCTTTAAGAAGCATCCCCAAATTCTCAATGGTTAGCCAGTTACAATGCTCCCAAGTGAGGTACATTGAAACTGTAAACAACATTAAGACTCAGAAAATTTTTAGCAAGTCCCAAAACAACACTTCTTGCTACTTGTGAGCTATTTTTTGAGCATGCTAAGCACTGAATTAGACTTTGACCCAAAAATAAAAGTTATTACTCTAGTCAAGTACTACAACTTTGCTTAAGGGTGCACTGCCATGCAAACACTCTATGCTACAGTGCAACTTAGGTCAAACATGCAACTTGAAAATGATAGCTTACACTATAACCATGACTTAGAGGCCAATTGGGTCCAAGTCATGAATACCAAAGTTGTTTCATGTGACATTCTAAACATGTTAAAGGTACTCCTAGGGTCCCACAAATATTTTATACATTGTTCACATGTAAACCCTAGCATATGTAAAGCATTTAGTGATAAACACATGTGATATAAGCAATCATAAAGATAAAATTTGAGATGCTCATGCTCATGAATGATCAATGATGCTTGTGCTTATGCAATGCCAATGCCAAATGCATGCTTAACACCTAGGGTGTTATAGTGCATAGATCTTAAAGCGTGAAAATCAACCGATTAGAGCTCGGTTGAGATTAAAACAAAAGCTCAAGACTCTAGTAGACCCTAAGGGCTTCGTATCCAGGCAACAAGCGCGCTCGGAGGGTGACCAGCGAGGGAGATAGAGAGGTGCCAATGTGGGTTCATCACGCTGAGCACTGTCCCATGAACAGAGCGCCAACAACGTGGCCACAGTTCGTTCTTAGGATGTTAGGGCAATTTTTGCGACTGCCATGACAACTCCAACTCAACCGTGGACTACATCATGCGAAAATACTCACTTAGAGGCAACGAACAATACGAGAACATAAAGTTAGTGTTTAAACAATTTGGTTAGAATTTAAGTGTCAAAACGGCATTGTCTACTATCATTTCCAGACTTAGAAGAGGGCAAGGTTCGATTAGAACTAACAACCATTAGCACTTTTGTTGCAATTTTTAATATGTCTAAACCTTATTAATTTCAACCAATGAATATTTCACTCAATAGCCCATATTACATGCTAACCCATAGGAGCAAAACATTTAAGAACCTTTTAACTATTTTGCTCAATATAATTTACCAAAAATGACGTTCGTAACCTAAGTTCAATTTCTTGTCGATTCAACGGAAAGTTCTAGTTTAATTTTTGGATTTGATGTTTGAGCTCCCAAAACACTGGTTAACACTATTCTCTTTCCAAACCTAAAGTTGCATTCTCATCTACACTATTTGCTCATCATTTTTACATAAGCACTATACACAAGTTATATTTTGTTTTTGCTTATAGAAATTATTTTTCGTTGACCTTAACATAGGTGCTAAGTAAGCTCGTAACACTAGAGGTGTTACAGATTCCCACGACGAGGTCGCTACCAACTGAGCTATTAACTCGTCCGCACATAGCAAAAACTATGTATGTAGAAAAGTCAATCTTATAAATTAGAATGGAGAGTAATTGGGATAAAAGAAATGTAGGTCCAATTTGAATTGAGCTGAGCTGAGTATTGCAAAAAAATTTCTAAACCCATTTCTAATATCAACTTTTCAGTGGTTTTATTTATGTCGATCGAGATCTTGGCATTTTGACGCAGCTGTCTGCAAAAAGTGACTGGCTGGGAGTATTTAGGATGTGTTTGGTTGGTTAAATTTGTTTGGATAGGATTGGATCACTGGCGCTTGGTTGGATGAATCACTGGGACCAATAAAACCATAGATAGGGAATATACCTCCAGATGCTGGATTTTCTGGTTCGTAAAAATCTCGCGAAGCAGCTTATCCATGTCTTCTAATCTTTGTCATTAGTAAATATAAATTAAGGATGATTAGTGTGTTATATTATTACTTAGTAATTATGATGGTAGGATTAGTTTGATTAGTGCTAATAAGTTGATTAGTGCATGTTTCATGTGCTAATTAGGTTATTAGGTGTGCTAATTAACATATTTATTTTAAATTAGTGATTTTTATGGCAAAATTAGTATTAGTGCATATTTATTAGTGTCTAATTAGTTGTTATTATTTTTAAATAATAGATATAATTAGACAACTATTCTAATCTCATCCACTTTCATCCATCCAACCAAACAGAAAAACGGCTCGTCCTATCTATCCAACCAAACATGCATCATGGATATCCTTATCCCAATATCCATGGATCGCCATATCCCATCCAACTTCATCCTCCAACAAAACTCACCCTTATACTCTCATCTCATCCCATAACTCTTGCAACCTATTTCGAGCCAAACTCATTCATTGCTCCCATCTCACCTTCTCTACTCACTTTTTTTTGGCTTAGATTTGAGATTTGTGATAGTGAGTTTGAGTAAGAAAAAGGAAGTGGCTGAGCCAGGAAGTTAATTTTTTGAATGGTACGGAGGGCCAACAGTGTATTTAAAAAAAAATTAAATTCCAGTGGAGAGTTCACGTTCACAGGGCGGCTCCCCCCCCCCCCCCCCCCCCCCCCCTCCCCAACCCCCCACCCACACACACGTGCTTGTTATTCTTTGAACACTGTCAGTCATTCTGCATAAGGATTGCATGCTCAAGTATAGAACAGTGCTTGTGTACAATGGTCCAGACAGTTCGACTGCAAGTTACAGTATAAAACTATACAATATGAGGTTAACACAGTAAATAAGCAATTTAGCTCTATAAACGCAGTCGAGGAGCAAATTGTTCACTTACGAAACTCATGACTGTCTTGTACTTTTCCTTGATGGTTCTACGTTACGAAACTCATGATAGTCTAGTACAATATTGTCAGTCCAAATGGAATTACTTCATAAGGTGTCTTAATCCCCATAGATATGCAAAATATATTGAATAAAAAAGACAGCATTCAACACAACTGAAACCAAGTACATGATGATAATCTATCATCGCACAAAAATAACTCCAGACGTAGAGAAGACAGCTACAGTGCCAACAGCGCTTCAACTTTTGCAATCTGCTCTTCCTCAGTCTTTGGAGGCGGGCTCCTGTTTGTCTGATCATAGAGGTCATGCTTCCATTTTTCTTCTTGATCACCAGAAGCCTGCTCTACGTTGCTTCTCCCACCATATGGGTTGTTAAACCTGTCTCTGTCCATTCCTCCACTACCAGGAAATCTTCCCCTTGAATCATACCCATTTCTCTGGCCATCACTCCTGTGGTCAGGAAACCCCCTTCTGAAGCCTCGATCATCTGGCCTTAGGAACGGTCGATGATTTCCAAATCCTCGTGCGTTATAATTTTCTCCTTTCTTCTCTCATTGCAGAAGTTAGCCCAGGCTGATCAAGTTTCCTTGATCTAGAATCTGGTTCTGTTACAGTGGCAGCAGATTCTTGTATCTTCATCTCCTGAGATGGTGGCCTCTTCTTGGCAAGGGGTGCTGCTTCCTCCAATTGGAAAAATCCATCATGCTTCCATGTTGAATCACCATCCTTCTTTTGCTGGCCCAGCTCAACCTTTCCTTGCAAACTGTGTCCCTCGGTCTTCTGTTTATCTCTATCAGAGAGATGCTCCCTTTGCCTTCCATAGTCTTATAAACAATAAATAACTTAGCATGGATAGAGGATGGAGAATTAAATAAGTGCACAAAGCATGAACTAAGAAGGCAGCTCACCACTAGCCTGGCGGTCATAGTGCCGACCACCTTGCCCAGCACTTCCACGCTCATTGTGCTGTACATAGAAGCACAGGTAGTCTAACATTGTTACAAACAGTGGGCATTTGAATCAATGTGTCATAAAAGAAGTCCCACTACATCAGGAGGAATGTGTTATTTATGTATGACAAGTGGACGAAAAATTTCTATGATTTAGCAATGACCTAATAACATTCTTTATGCTGAAACCTACCTCCCCACTTCAGATGACTCTAAAAAAGATGCACACGAAGGTTACAGTTGTTACTTGTAACCATTAATTAAAACAAGTATAGTCCTGTTAGCTAAAGCTGGCAAACCATGTCCATGAATCTAACTAATCTGTACACACTAAAACTGCATTTCATGAAATTAAATCACTGAAATGCAACAACAGATTCACACATAATCACAAACAGAGCATAACTAATGAATATTTGAACTAAACATGGGGGGGGGGGGGGGGGGGGAGGGAATGAAGCTATGGGTACTAATTTAAGCTGATCGTCTCAAATGCCTGGTTTCTACATTCTAGATATGATAACACAAATCCATTTCAAAATGAAATTATATGTAGACAACAACAAAGCCTTTTAATCTCAAGCATGTCGGGATTGGCTAAATGAAAAGGAAACCCAACAAGAGTCGCATAGAAACTATATGACAAAACAAAATCTCCAAGTTTGAACAGTTGAGCTTCAACTATATAAACTAAATTACCTATGCAATTGCATGTACTTAAAATACAGAAACATGTAGCTGATGTATCACTCATTCAAACCAGCAAGAAATAATAGCTATCATGTCCCAAAGTCAAATTTACTAAGGCCGTCGTTTCAAATAGCGCACACCCATAAAACAACAAAGCATGCCACAATCTTAACAGGTACTCCTCCCTCCGTCCCTAAATAAGTGTCGTTAGATTTATAGAAAATGTTAGCAACCTTTGTATCTCCAAATAAGTTTATTATGAAAATAGATTTGACGATCTATCTAATGATACTAATTATGTACTATAAATATTAATATTTTCTTGTATATATTTGGTCAAAGTTAGAAGTGTTTGACTCCTCGGTAAGCGAGAACGACACCTATTTAGGGACGGAGGGAATAAAGTTTATTACAAAATCATCCTTACTCCAGAGCCCCTCAACACAAAACTCAGAAGTCCTTAACCGTAAATCTGAGTTCTGAGAATAAAATAAATATATAGAAGATATTCAGATTTTTCAGAATAACAACAACATGGAATACTTGCAATGTTTTGAGCAGACTAAATGTCTCTACTATCAAAGGGCCCTATTTGTTATTAGACAAAACTCCACACAATTGCAGTAGTGACCAGGGCTGTCATAACCGGGAGGTTTGCGCTCCAGACCACCAGCAAATATTGACCCATGAATCTGCCTAATAGCACAAATCTGCTAGGTACATTCTCCAGCACCGTTGAAGTTACCAAATGTGGAATGCTTGCTGTTCAGCTATCTAATATGACAGCTCCATAAAATACTTGCTGTTCAGCTATCCAAGATGACAGCTCCGTAACACCACAAGCACAAAATGTATCCAGGCTGTGATAGTGAAAGCACACTAATTGTAGCTATGAAACAATTTGAATTGAAACAGAGAGCAGAAGCTATTGGTGACATTCCCTTTTATAATACAGTAAACTGAGAAAAGACAAGAACCTGAAAGAAAGACCGAGGCCGCCATGCCTCTCTCGACTCAGAAAATCGTTTGGTTCCCCTAGGTGATCTCTCATGCCTTGTGGAGGGGCCATTCTTCACATCACTCGCTGGCTTCGACTCAGCATTCGGAGGATCATCGCCCTGCGCAATATCTCTGTTCCGCTTCTGATCATGGTCCGCCACCTCCGCAGACTCTTCATCTCGACTTCTGTAGTGCGACCTGTCCGATTCACGCCTCCTGTCATCTCTTCTTCTCCTTGGGCTACAAAAGAGATTCAGAAAAATTGCTATCTTGTAAGAAACTGCAGGTCCCAGAAAGAATCGATGATGCCCCCCCCCCCCCCCCCCCCCCCCCCCCCCCCTAAAACCAGCATTCTAATCCATATACCAAAACGCAATCAGATCGGAAATCCGATGGGGGTGCAGCGGATTGGTACCTGGGATCATCCCTCCGCGACCTGGACGAGGAGTGGGGGCGCCTACCGTGCGAGTCGCGCCCGTCGCGCCGGGACGCCTCGTGCGGCTCCCTCGTCGTCATCGTCTTCTCCCCTTCCGCTTCAGCCTCAAAAATTTCCTGTGCTCCGGATGGGTTAGGGTTTGTAGCTTATGCCTGTGCTCCGGATGGGTTAGGGTTTGTAGCTTCTGCCTGGAACCTGGACCTGAAATCAGGGAGACAATCGGAATTTTGCTCTTACGGAAAGTGGGCTTCGCCCAAATGCCATCAATTTTGTGGGCTTCGCTGAAATGCACTTATGAAACGAGTCCAACACGCTATAATGCCATTTTAAGTTTTAAGTCTACTTTAAAAAATTTTCAGCCAAAATTTTAGCCTTCAGTGACCATTTTGCCCCTGAGCTCGTTGAATCGGTGGGGGAAAGCGAGCAGAGAGAGAAGTACGGGCGGTGGTGCTGCTCGTCGCTGGGCACAGAGAGAGACGGTGGGAGACAGAGAGGGCTTGAGCGGTGGAGTTGCTCACCGCTGAGCAGAGCACCTAGGCGAGCAGCCGGTCGCTGGACTGGCGCTGGGAGCACGCGGCTCCGGTTGCTCGGCCTCCCACGACGAACAAGCAGGAAGAAACGAAGAACTGGAAATCTAGAACAGGAAACCGGCGGCCACAAAATCGACGAAAAACTAGACCAAATCAAAACAAATCGCGACCAAACTTTTCACAGGCCATCACAAGGGAGTTGGTGAGCATACTCTAAGAGATCATTGTCCAATTTCAACCCAAACTCCGGAAAAATTAGATCACGACCAAGAACACGAAAAACTCCCCAAAAACAAAATTCGTTCAATTTCTTCGTGCTCGACTCGATTCAATCAAATTCACTTAAAGGGTAGCATCAACTCATGTCATAGCACGAATCTGAGCAAAAAAGAACGAACTAAATCGGTCTCAAAATGAAGAATCGAAGCAAGAACGGGGGAGAGAAAAACTGAGGAAAAAGCTGCAAAAATAAAATCACAGACACAATCCCGACACACGAACTGGTGCCGTCCTTTCACAGATAAACACAGAGAAGGCAAACATTGGAACAACAGACATTCTAGGCCAAACCCTAGAACACGAATCGAAGTCATCGAATGGACGAATCAAAGAGGCAAAAGCAAAATCCCAAAATACAAGAGGAAACGGGAGCACCTGAGACTGCTCTGTGCCAAACGCGGCACCGCCGAGACCCACCGGCACCGGGCACGAGCACCATGAGCGGCCACAGCAGGAGAGAGGGAGAGGGGGAAAGATGAGGACGACTGGCCTGCAAGGCCATGCCTCTGCCCTGCCCTGCGCCTTCCCCGCTGTGGGCTTCGCTCTCCACTGCCATCGGGGCCCAGCCCCTTGCGCCTTCCCAGTGGTGGCGCGACTGGGATTGGGGGCAGCAGCGCGACCAGGGAGCCGCGGGGGCTCGGGTAGGGGGTGGCGGCGTTCCGACGTCGGGCTCCCGCCCAGAGCCTGGTCCTCGTTTTGCGATGGAGAGAGCGAGAATGAAAGAGAGTTCGTGAGGGAGAGGAGAGTGAACGAGGGGATAAGGTAAATGGACACGGAGGGGTAAAACGGTCACACCAAGTCAAATATTGGGCTGAAAAATATTAAAAGTTGGCTTAAATCACGAAATGACAATATAGCGTGAGTGACTGGTTTCATAGAGACATTTTAACGAAGCCCACAATTTTAATAGCATTTAAGCGAAACTCATCTGCCATAAGGGCAAAATTCCAATTTTCTCGAAATCAGGAGTCCAGGACCAAGAATGCTCTGGGTTGGGCCGGGGCCGGGGCCGGAGTCGAAGCCTATATTTCATCAGACGCCGTGACCGTGAGCCGGTCTGGCTAGCTATCTTTAAGATTCGTGCTTTAGACTGGTCGGACGCGGCTTTCACGGCGCGTCTTCGAGCACGGAGTGGGCGACGTTTCTCAAAAAAAAAAAAAAAAAAAAAAAAATCAAACGGGGCGAGGCAACAAGCATCGTGTCCCAAAACCCAGAACCCTAGCTTCCACTTCCGCTGTTGCGCTACGCCGTCGCCATGGAGACGGCTGCAGCGAGGAAGCGGCGGCGGAGCCATTCGCCGCCTTGCGAAGGGGAGGGTCCGAGCGAGGTCAAGCTCGGTAGACTTCGCTTCGACGGCGACGGCGGCGCCAAGGGCGCGTGGGAACACCTCGACCTCGTCCTCTCCCTCCAGAGCAAGGAGCTGTCGCTCGAAAGGTCACCCTTCTGCTTCATGTTTCGGTGAACTTTAGCTCGTGATTATGCTTCCATCGTCTGCTGGTTTAGTCGTCTCAGCTATGGAGGATTGTGTATTACTTGTTTACTGCCATAAATAATGCACGAGATGATTTGCTTAGTTCAGTGCAAATAGGATTTAATGAGATACAATTTTGTTGTTGGCAGATTTTAGCTTGGCTTCATATTTGTTGATTTTGCACAATAATCACATTGATTTATGTCGAATAGTACTTTCTCTTATTACTTTCTGGGATGTCAGAAGCAGTAAGATGGGCAAATTCGACATATTATGTCCAGGAATACCCTATGGAATCTCTCTGATTCATACAGAAGCAAACATTTTAGTGCTACTTAACTGATATACTGGAATAAATTGTTTGAATCCTGTTTAGATCAACCTTATTCTAATCTTCTCATTTGTAATCCTCACCTTCATAAAAACATGTTTATCCGTGCAGAAAGATTGAGCTAGCAGTTGAATTTCTAACCACACTGCCAAATGATTCGAGCCATGGCCATAAGGCGCACAGCATTCAGCTATTGCGTCTGGTGTCATTTATTGGAAACTGGGTGCAGTCTATCTTAAATTTTCCTGATAATAGTAAAAAGATGCTACATACTTTTGATCCAGCATTGGATAGTAGATGCTGGGCAATTTTGAGAGTTTGTGTTGAAAAGAGGCCATCCATTTCAATATCTCTGAACTTACTTAAATCACTTAGTCGTGTTGCAAGTCATGGTTTGGGCAGAGTTGAAAGCAACAGGTCACGTGCTGACAATGAATCTATTGAGCTCTTCGAACAAGTGTTTGACTGTATGTCACTTGCTTTTCTCCTCCAACACAAGAGCTTTCTTCAGTGCAGGTGTAGATTTATGGGCCTCGTGTGCTATTGAGGTTATCAATCTTGCCCAGAAGCTTTCAGCTAATGAGGACGATTTCTGCCCTGTTCTTCAGAAACATGCAAATTGCCTCCTTGGGCAATTCTCAAGCTTCCTGAGATTTTACGCAAATCCGAAGAATATTTTCCATGCTTTTGTTGATAAGGTTCTACGGCCATTGTTGGAATTGTTAGTTTTACTTAATTCACAAGCAAATTCCAGTAAGCACAAGCATTCAGGAACAATGTTGAAAGTTGTTGAAGATGTCTTGTCAAATGGACTGTTTCATCCCCAACACCTTAGTGGATATTTCGGTCTCAGCAGTTTGAATAAATCTTCTTCTGCCAAGGATATCAAAGGAAGCTACCATAGACATCTATTTCAGCGATTCAAAGGAATAAAAACAGAAAACAAGGCTGTATTGCTGGCTGGGTTTGGTTACTTACTTCAATTGTTTGTCAGGAGAGCTAGAAATCAAAGAACTGTAGCACTGAGTGGAACAACTTTGGGTCGGCTGCACAAAAGCAATGAGGGTTCTGAAGAACCACAACAACATAGAGAATCACTTTTTGAAGTGTTTATTAAGTTTATGGAGCCCATGGTGTTAGAGTGTAAATCGTATTCTCAAAAGGATTTTTCTAGGTTAGGGGTGACAAGGCTAGTAGAGGTCCATTGCATGCTGAAATCCATTAATGTGATGCTGATAACACTTATTGAAGAGAAGATCTATGTTCCTACAGAGGACACATTGGAAGGATCTTACTTCAACTTTTTGCAGGATATTTACTCTGTCTTGATCTCAATATCTGAAAAGATGTACAAGTTCTGGATGTCTGCTGTGCATCTAGAAGATGTAAGCATTAAGAAGATAGTACCTTTAATGTTCGCAGAGATTATTTCTGCAGTTGGCAGTTTTCTAGAAATCGAGTACAAAGTTCTGGGAGATGACCTTATGAAATTGTGGTTAATGATTTTTGCTTTGTCTGCAATTAATACATCTTCCAAGGACATCAAACCCTGTTTCCTGCTAGCTTCAAAGATTTCAAGCCTCGCAGCCCAAGTGATTTGCACATTCAGTGAGCTTCGTCAGGTTGGTTATGTACTTTTCAGCTGTTACTTTCAGTAATTTCTCACTTGATTGTTTGATAAGGTTGCAAACGAGCAATGTTCGTTGTTTCGGTGGACCTCTTTTTTTTGCCTCCAACACACAAGAGAGCTGTGTATCATTATATTAAGAGCTGTGTATCATTATATTAAGAAGATACGAGTCTAAGAAGATCATACAAGTGTAACAACAAGCCCAATGTTTGGGTGGACTTTGTGTGCCTTTGTACATTCTGTTTGCATGCTCTTCTTTCCCCTACCCTGGTCTGATGTTTATTTTTTCTCTTTGGTTCGTATTGTAGGTTTCCCGCTCGATTTTCAGGCTGTGTGATGCTGTGAGAGCATTCAGAGTTGATGGCCCTGATGGAGTACAAGGCTCATTTTCTGTGGCTTCTTTATCATCCCAGGAATGTTTGGAATCATTGACAACATTGTTGAGTTCTGAAACATTGATGGGTGCTATTCGTACTTCAATTAAGTCTATGCCTCAAGGGCAGTCTAGTCGATGCATAGAGGAGCTTACATCGGATCTCACAGAAACATTGAACTGGATGACAGATTGTAGTTTGGAAGATGATTTACACAAACTTGGAGAGCCGTCCATTGCCAGGAAGTCTATTTTTTGTCATAAAGCCGAGCTTCTTGGCAGGCACTTATCTGAAGTCTATGCTAGCGTTCTTGACTCAATAACTGTCACTGCTTCAAATAGTACACTGGTAGGAAAATCTGTTGAAATGTTGGTCAATGCAGTCAGACCAAATTTCAGTCACTTGGTCGGAAACGAATCAAAAAAATTAAATGGATTCATTTCCTCAATTATGGGAAAATTTACATCTAAAAAACTACGTGCCAACCGGCAGAAGATCCCAAGTTTTTCCTGGATGTTTTGCCTGTTCTTTCGCCTGTATATATCATGTAGAAGTTTGTATCAGCAATGTATTGGCCTCATGCCTCCAGATGTAGCCACAGATGCAACAAAGTTAGTGGGGAATCCATTCATTGTATGCTCAGGAAAGGTGTGGACCAATCCTGCCAATATTCTCGGGAAGGGTTATTTTGCATTGATTGTTGAAAATTCAAACTCCCTTTTGGATGTTATTGAGAGTTTATCAGAGTCTCTCTCAAGAAACTGTGCTTATTTTGCTCCACTTGTTTACATCTTTCATGTGATGGCTCTGCAGAGACTCAATGACCTTAACAGGCAGATTAAGGCACTTCAATTTTTGCTTGAAGATGATGCTTGGCAACTAGATAATAAGGATATAGGAAGCACTCAACTATTAAAGGAATCTTGCAGCCTTGAGGCTGCTAAATTGATGAGTTTTATGATGAAATATGTGAAGCTATTATCTTCAGGAGAAAATGGTCCTTTTGGGTCTTACGAAGTTAGTGGTTCCTGGAATTTGAGTCTATGTTCCTTAGATGAAGGCTCTTTTCCTATAGCCACTTGGCATCTTCTGTGTGAAAACATTGACATTTGGAACTCTCATGCCTCTAAGAAGGATTTAAAGATTTTCTTCTCTAATTTGATAAGGTTTTCTTTTACTCAAAAGAGACCTTCCATGGATAAGGAGGAGAATAATGGCACTCAATCTTCATACAGAGAAATGACTTTGCATAGTATTTCTGTGGGGGTCCTTTGTGATACATTTATTTATGACCAAAAGGTATCTATCACTGTAATCCTTCTATTCCAAGAAAAGATTGCTATGTATGTTGGTATATTGAATCTACTATTTGACTGTCAGTGTTTATTTTATATTTGATAGCTGGGGGTGTTTCACATGCTTTCCTAATGACCTGATCAAATTTGAAATGAATATTTCTAGGTAATCTTGAAGAATTTGGCATCAAGTTTTTGTCATGCTTTGAAGAAATCGTTATCTTTTGTTACCAACTCTGATGAAGATAATGCCCTTTTGGACACTTCACCTGATTTGATGGAGACAATAAGTAACCTGGAAAATGAGAAGTTGATTGGTACAGGTTCTGCTGCTACGCATGCACACTGCATAGACAAACACTGGATCTGTGAGGAACTCCTTAATTTTTTTAGTGCTGTTCCTGGATTTGATGCAAATTCCAAGGCATTCATACGGCTTATAAACTATATTCTCCATCTTGAAAGGTATGTATCAAGTATATGACTTTGCTCACTTGTGCTAGCTTTGATTCCTATGCTTTCTTCTACAGGGTCACAAAAACTTGTCGTTTACTAAAGATTCAGTCAAACCTTAAAAACTACAAACATCAATGACTATTACATTATTATTTAGTTTGGAGTTGTGTAAGTTAAATGTGTTGATTTGTAACGCAAGAATCACTTGCCAAAATCTCAAAATATATATATATTAGATTAGACTTCTAGTTAATTTTCATTTTACCTATTTGATGTATCAATCTTGTATTTTCCTATATTTAGAAACTTGAAAAGTTGACTCTCAAATCTTGGAGACTTACAATTGGGATGGAGGGAGTATGAGGATTTTAAATAAACTAGAAAAATAACGTCAAGACCACCATTAAAGTCGAAATGATTCAAGTAGTTGTCGAGCGGAGTGTGAGTTTATAAAATACCACTGTAGGGGTTGAGTAAGTTAAGTGCACTTCCCCAATCAGAAAGATTCTCGACTCGTTTCACGTTTCTTTCTTATCAGTCTCGCTCCTCAGGTTCTAAATTCCAGAGGCGAGTACGGAAAGAGTGCCTCTGTTGAATACTGATGGCAGAAATTAACTATGTGTTTTTGTTGCCATCATCAATAAACACTTGTGTGCTGAACAATACAAAAAGGAAATAGCGAACCGGTTGTTCTAAAATATTTGCCACTTTGACCAAATTAGACAATGCATGTTAACTCCAATTTCCATCATAAGACCAAAAGCGAGTCAAAGTTAAATATTTAGTTAATAAGCTGTGCATATAAAAGTAAACTAGGAGCTGAAAAGGTGTCTAGTATCTGTAAAGAAATCTTTCAGTTGAAAGAGCCTAGTATTTGAGAATGTATGGAGCATCTTTGTTTCTCGGGTGCATGTCATAAAAAAACTAACCCCGACCGTGGAACCAGTATGTATTTGTTAACATTTTTTCTACTTATTAATATAACTTCACACAGCTCTTCATCGTTTTCAACAAAAAAATAATGCATGGAGCATCACCAGCAAAACCTTTCTATCTTTGTTCTTCCCACTTTTGCGCTTGCTATAGAACACCCCACCTCGGGTACGCCCTGTATCGCTAGTAAAGATAGGTCTGCTTATTTTCCTATCTGCACTTGGAAAAGCCTCATATTGCCGCATAATATGCCCTCTAACCGAGGTAGGGTTAGATAGAAATTGTATGCTTTATTCTTTTACCTACCAGAAGGGCGGGCCTGGTGCAAGCGGTAGAGTCTTACCGCCTGTGACCGGAAGGTCCCGGGTTCGAGTCGCGGTCTCCTCGCATTGCACAAGCGAGGGTAAGGCTTGCCACTAACAACCTTCCCCAGACCCCGCACAGAGCGGGAGCTCTCTGCACTGGGTACGCCCTTTTTTTTATTCTTTTACCTACCAACTGGGTGGTGGAGTACCGCCTAGCCTAGGGGGGTAGGCGGTACCCTAGGCGGCGCTAGCCCGGCGGTGGCAGAAGGCGCGCAGATCCAGCTAAGGCAAGTGTGTGTGGGGGTGATGTAGACGTTGGGCGTCGGTGGGGGAGGAAGGGACGTCGGGCAGAGGTGGCCAGCGAGGAGTCGGGAGGGTGACGGCGCCGGGCGCGGGTGGGCGGTGGCTGGGCGTGGCTAAAGGAGACTGGGAGTGAGAGATACGGGAGAGGAACCAGCGGCGGCAGCTGAGCACAAAGGAGACCTAGGGATAAGGTGTCGGTGGGGTTCAGACTTGGGCTTTGGGCTGTTTGATGGGCCTTTCTCTTCAATGAGGTCCACTTATCTCCTATTTCCCATTTTCTTAAAATATATATGTGTGTATATGCTAACGCCTAGAAAATGCCTAGGCGCGCCTAGGATCTAGGCAGAGGGTTACTGCCTAGAGAGCGCCTAGCGCTTTTTGTAACATTGGCTGTCATTATCTCTATTGCTAGTTAAAAAGGGTGGGCTCAAGTCAAAATAGGAAGATGACTTAATGGCTACCAGTGAGAATATAAAAAATAAAGGCGCTCTTTTCGCCTAGAAAATGCCTGTGCTTATTATGAAAAACTGAACATGAATTGCTACAGATTTCTTGAATTCCTTAATTGATAGGTGATGTGGAAAGGTGGTAATAGCATTTTGATGCAATGCCTTAGGATCAACAAAGTACCATTCCTCTGCTCTGACTTGCTTTTCTATCAAGGGAAGGGCAAAAGTGAGGATTTATTTATCCCCTTGTGCATGGGGCTCTTGTTGGCACACAATATCCATGGCTTCTGTGTCATAGCCACTCCTTTCCCTCTTTCTTTTGTGTGTTGACTGCTTTCATGACATACCAAAATCCTTGTTAACACAAACATTGAGTTTGATGTTTGATTTTATTGACGATCTCTAGTTTCTACTCATCCACTGTAGTCAGTAAATCAAGCTCAACTTTTCATGTGATAAATGTTATTTGCCAAAGAATAATGGAAAATAGGTGTCAATGTGCGCGTTTAATATCTGAAATATTGACCATTTGGTTTATCTTTTGCTGCCCATTAATTGTTTCCTCTCCTTGCAGATTGCTGCTACTTAAATTGCTAGGTCTTCGTTGTGAATCCTGCAATCCCATGAAGTTACTGCGTTTGTTTATATGTTGTCGTAGGGCTCTGATAAATCTCATCATAAAATTCGGGAAAGAGTGCCCAGAGGCAAAGCAATACTTGGCCTTTTCAGAGAAAAATGGTAACTCATATTCCCTGGTTTGGTTTTTGAGATCTGTTAAGGAAATTTTTGGTTCGTCACATAAAATATTTGACGAGTGTACTGATGAGGTGAATAGGTTGATGTTCTCCTTGTTAGATAAGACATCAGAATTATTTTCTACACTAGCTAGTATGAATTCATCAGTTTACTTGTTTCATTTAAAGAAACAAATTGAATCTTCCCTGGATGGTAGCCCTATTGAAAGGGAGACTTCAGGCCATAATGATCAGACATTTGATATAGTAGAATTATCAGCCTTGGAGTGTGTCAAAAGTATGGCCGAACTGTTACAGAAGACTGCAACTGGGATACCTGTTACCATAAAGGACGGCAAGTGTGTTATCAAATTAGAAGACTGCCGTAACGCTGTATGCTGGAAAAGATTGTCATGCACCATGTCTTGCATAGGCGGATTCTTGCAGGGACTTAATTCAGCACTAGAAAGTGCATTCAACGATCATCCAATAGCAAGCTCAGAGGACAAGAAAATGACACTTCAGTATTGTTCAAGATTTAGCAGTTGTATTGCTAAGTTTGGGGCCTTTGTAGATATTTGCGTTCGTGTCTTGTTTATGGATAACAAGGATTCTGCCTCTAGAGGTTTAGTTTCTGTTCGTCTTCCACAAGAGCTGGATTGTGTGAATGGTTTTCTGAATATTGAAGCAGTCATGGATGAATTGACAAAGTGTGGAAGTCGTGGAGTCGATCTGTCGAAGATACAGTATATGGAAAATGTTCTTCTGGAAAACCTGTTGAAAGGTGAATGCCCAATCATATCATTCACTTTGAGAGAGGTATACAATATATCTGCTGCTATTGTTAAGCTGCACGGTTACCTATCCTTTCCAAGTGATGTTTCTAGGCAGGCTTGCAGCCCTGTCAAACAGCTTTCATTGGGTACCATGCTTGGGACAGCTTTCATCACTCTACAGAAAGTTGCAGACATGTCTAGCTGGCCACACATGTCTTGTCTTGTATGGATTGATGGGGTATTAAGATATCTTGAAGTCTTAGGAAGTGCATTTACATTGCCTGAGCTCAATATCTCAATAGAATTGTATACTCAGATAGTAAATGCCCTATTGAGGGCTATTGGAAAATGCATCTTACTTCAACGGAAGAATGCAACTCTTCCTACTCATGAGATTGGCTCAAGCACGAAAACACTGCAATTACAGAATGCATCTGGTTATGCTTTTACTAAAGATTTCATTGATATGCAGAATAGATTAAATTCATTGAAATCGAGGCTTCGACTGGTACTTGGAAAATTTGTCAATATTGCACCAAACACACATCTAAATGCAGCTCTACAAGTAATTGAAAGGGCATTGGTTGGAGTGAATCAGTGTAGTCATTCAATATACGAAGTTTACACTGGAAATCCTGATGGTGGGACAGTTTCTTCTGATGTTGCTGCTGGGATCGACTGCCTCTATCTAATTCTTGATTTTGTACCAGGTTAGTGGCCAGATTTTTCTATTGGTTATTGTCATGTGGGGCCAGAAGTACTCAAGGCGCCGGCGCGCCAGGGATGTGCGGCGAGCGGCAGAGCGCGCTGACCGCGCGTGTGCGCGGGAGAACCGGGCCGAGCCAGCCATCAGTGGCTAAGAGGAAGGATAGGATTAGTTGCTGTTTTTGATCCATAACTCTAGGAGCGCATGGCGCTAGTTTGTTTTGGGCCTGAGGCCATTAATATTGTACTCGGTGACAATCGGAGGGATTAAGCAAGAAGTTATTCCCTAAACCTATCTCTCTCTCTACTCAATTAAGCCTGCGGCGGAGGGGAAAAACCTCGCCGGAGAAGACGGATCGCGGCTACGAATTACGTAGTCGAGGTCCAGCTACCCAAGGGTTTGAGGCCCTTGACAACCTGGTATCAGATTCCAGAAGATCCTCACTAGAAGCATACTCCACGCGTTGCTGCGGGTCTTAAAAACAAAATCACTGCATGTATTAGTTATTAGACCTAAACGTTCTTGCATCAATTCTTATCAAAATTGGGTGTGACAATGAAAGAATTTAATAAAAAAACTAAAATAATTAGATCGAATTATAAGATGATGGAATGGCAAAACAAATACCAATATATGAATGCCTTGTATATTTTTTATATATGGAAAATAGTAATTGCACTTAGTGGACGTGATGTGGATGGCTTGCATTGATAGGTCCAAAGTTAGTGGACTGACGTGGCATTAGTGGGAGATGATGTGGATAGTAAATGAGAAATGATGTGGATGGCTTGCATGTTGAGATAGAACTTATAGTGGAGTTTGAAAATATAAGATATATAGATAGATATAGATATAGATATAGATATAGATATAGATATAGATATAGATTTCTACATCAACTTTTGTTTCTGTTACCAAAGGTGGTTTCAATCCATTGCTTGTGGATAGTGAGATTGATGTCAAATCAGCTTCCTAGGAGGATTCAGTAATGTACCAAGTATATACTAACATCATATGTGAGAACTAGATTAGTTGCCCTTGCCCAACAATACTAAAGATTGTATCCTACAGGTCAGTAATTCTTAGCAGTTGATTCTTGCTTCACAGCTATATGTTCCTAAAGCTGTCTAGTGCTCCCCTTGCAAATACATGTTAGCCTAAAATTTGTGCCAGTCAAACTTTAGGTTTGAGCAACGGCATTAAAAATGGATTCAGATTGTATGGACGAAATTGTATATGTCCTCTAATCAACATCAAGTTTTCATATACATGAATATGTCGTAGTGCTGTGGAAAAATGTTTGATCCACACTTCCATTTATATTTTGGTACTTGCTTGATATTCTAGTGCCTAATGCTGGTGCCTGTCAATAATCAGTACCAGACGTTCCACAGTTCACTGCTTTTCTAACTGACCTATGCAGATTTTAGCATATCAATACATGAACTAGTTGATGCTGTTTAGGAACCTTGATCTAAACTTCTAAAATTCTTATACGATGACGAATAGTGTGTGAAGCAGCAAACATTTATTGTCTGTTGCTTCTATGTCTGTGGGGTTTACATGATTACATCTGTGCTATGAAGAGTATCCATATGGAAAGCCCGGTTTGAGAAAAGGTGAATTTTGACTATTTTTCAACCCATATTGCAGGAAATAAGCGTGTTTTTAAGAGAACTGTCCCTGGCCTAGTTGGCGCTTTATTCAACATTGTACTACACCTTCAGAGTCTACATATTTTCTACACTCAGAAGCTGCCGCCTCATTGTAGTGTGTTCCATCCAGATGCTGGAGCCGCTGTTCTAATGTGTGTGGAGGTTATCACTTCATTTGTGGGAAGGCATTCTTTTCAAATTGATGCATCCCATGTTTCCCAGTGCCTGCATGTTCCTGTGACACTCTTCAAAGGGTTTAAACATCTTCTAGCAAAGTACTGCAACCAAAGTGTAGGTCACCATGCAGATCATGTTGAATATATTCTTGATAGACAATTTTCAGTTGATATCTATGCTGCATGTTGCAAATTGTTATGCACTACTCTTCGGCACCACCAACGGTAGAGATTTTGACTCTCTTGTTCTCTGTGATTTTGTGTTCTTTGCATTTGGTCTTCATATCATAACACCCCCAACCCTCTTTCCCTGTAGTGAGATTGGGCAATGTGTGGCACTCCTGGAGGATTCAGTAAGCATACTGCTCGGTTGTTTGGAGTCCACTGATTCAAAGATGGTTAACATGGCTGGATATTTTGCTTGGAATATGGAGGAGGCACTAAAATGTGCTTCCTTTTTCAGAAGGATCTATGAAGAGGTTAGTGATGTTTATGTTTTTGTTTTTTTATTTGAAATGATACAAATATTACTTTGATAGTGTGACGTGTCTGGCCTTAAGGTTGGGCTGTGTGTTTCCATGTGGTCTGCTGTATCCTGTTTCTGCTGAAGTATTTGGCATCGTTAAGCTATCTTCACAGAAGATAATGCTAATAATAGGCTTTTTTTAACTGAAAACCGTGGAGCAAAGCTAATAGTAGGCTTTGTACTGACTACTGAGATATTTGCTGTGACAAGAGTTTGGCTAAGTGAAAATTAATGACACAACAAAGAAATGCCAATGCAACTGAGGCATGCATATTTTTGTTTCATGTACCTACAAAAACTAATATACTTTTCTCCTATTGTGTGGGCAATGCAGATGCGCCAGCAGAGAGAAACCCTAGGAAAACATGCCATGCACTTTCTTGCTGGTTATATTTCCATGTTTTCTGGACAGGGTCCTTTTCAGACAGGGATAACACGGTATGTTCTACTTTAGACTCAAGTCAAGCTGTTCATTATGTGCTTTTGTTTCAGCAGACTTGCTCTTCTGACATGGCAGAGAAATTGACGAGGCCCTGAGACCTGGTGTATATTCCCTGATTGATATATGCGAGGAAAGTGATTTTCAACAGCTCCACACGTACCTGGGTGGTCCGTAGCCCTTATTAACCTGCTCGACGATTTTTACTTCTGAACACACAGATAACCTCTTAGATAACTCTTCCTGTTGTTTCTTTTTTTTCTTCCTTTGTCTTTCCAGAGGGCCCATGCCGAACCACTCTTGCTGATCTGGTGCGTGACTATAAATTACACTTCCAGTATCAGGGCAAGATCTAAGCCAGCCTGTTCTTTAATTTTCAACAACTGGCGTTTATCCCATCATGGCTGGGTAGAAAATTTATGGAGTACCATATTCTGGGACGATCTTGTGTTTTGGGTGGACTAATTTTGGCTTAATGGCTGCCCACTGACTTTTGATCAAGGAGACATGGTGGCTAGTAAGGGTTTTTTTATCAAACTTTATAGATTAGAATGTGAATCCAAGCCAAACAAACTAATTGATTCTGTTTTCTCTACTCACAGATTTAAGGCTTGTGAAATCAACTTCCCATGTGGAAGGACCAAGGCAGTCCATAAGATGTATAGATGCCCAGTGCTGTTCTGCAAATCGACCTGGTAATATCAAGCAGATGTTGACATTTAATTTCAGGGGAATGTATGACGTGCATGCTTACCCTTGACTAAGTGATATTGAAGCTGGATCACCACAATATAATTCTTTTTCCTGGTACTTAACAACAGTAAAGATAATAGGAAGGTTATGATCTAGTGGTGTTTGGCTACCTTATAAGATTTACTGATTAAAACATTGTAATGCCAAAACATGTATAGATCATAACTGACAAAAGAGAATTACCTAGTGTCCTGGTGAAGTTCTGTTGGTTCGACCTGCTTCTAATGCAATCCAGAATGATATTTATCACTCAGAAGTCAGAATCGAGCCCCCTACTTCTGTTTTGCCTGTTTTCCTTTTGCAGTTTCCTTTCACAGTTTCGCACACCCACAAAAGTTTTTTACTCTCTCCGTCCCAAAGAGAATGTAAATCTCAATTTTCGAGTTAGAGGAGTCAAACGATTTTAAATTTGACCAATTATATACAAAAGTACTAATATTTATGATGCGTGATAAGTATTAATGTATGATTAGATTGTGGAATTTTTTTTTCGTAATAAAGCTATTTGGAGAGACAAATGTTGATACTATTTTTAGAAACCTAGTCAAACTTGAGAATGTTTGACTTATCGAAAATTGAGATTTATATTTTTTTTGGGATGGAGGGAGTAGAATGGAATGTGCATTCATGCGTTTGGAACATGCTCTAGTTGAATTTTTATTGCCGTGGCTAGGCAATTTGCATTTGCTGGCTCATGCTGCAGCAGTGACCGGCGGGCATGCAGCTAGTCTGCATTTTCTTCTAAAAGATGGTCCATAGGATTTGGGAGCACTGCGTATATCAGGGATTTGTCAAGAGCTAGTAGACGAATTAGTGATGATCTTGTATGGTTACTAAGCCATATCTGAAAACAGAATTGATAATAATCTGTAAGTTATTAACACCACAGTTCCAGCCAAAGCTGCCGACTTGAGTCGCGCTTAATCGATGCTCCTATACGAAGTCGTGGTCGGTGTCAATTCACGGCCACAAGAGAATATCTGAAGTGATAGGAAGAGGGGACAAGGGAACCATGTGGTGGGCCTGCGGAGGAATTGGGGGTGTTTGGTTTTTTAATCGCTCCTAAAATTCATGTCACATCGAATATTTAGATACTAATAAGGAGTATTAAATATAGATTAATTATAAAACCAATTACATAGATGGAGGCTAATTTTCGAGACGGATTTTTTAAGTCTAATTAATCCGTCATTAGCACATGTTTACTGTATCACCACGTTGTCAAATCATGGACTAATTAAGCTTAAAAGATTTGTCTCACAATTTAGTCGCAAGTTGTACAATTAGTTTCATAATTAATCTATATTTAATACTCTATGCATATGTCAAACATTCGATGTGACAGGAATTTCACCGGATGCGGCATCAAGAATCACGCACACAGTAGCCGCTATCATTGGATAAAAAGGCTTGCTAGGCCACCAGACCAGGATGAATCAGATTCCCACGATATGTTATCCAGCTCTCTGTCCATGACTGCACGCTTCAACCTGATCCACATGGGTGTTTGGACTTGTTTGGATTATAAGTTGTATTTTTTCAGTCAACGAATAGTATTTTTCTCTCACACCAAATCAGCCAACGGTACTTTCAGTCATGGCTTATCAGCCAAACAAGCCTAAACAGGGCGAGTATACGCCCCACTGTGCTCTGCATCTGGTTATGGTAAATTCTTCTGCTAAGGTTATCTGATCGCAAACCCGTGCATATTATCCTCGTATAGTTCTGCCATCAGTTGTGGTCCTGCTCGTTCATGATTTGATTGATGTGTGTCCACGCAATGCAAGAAACGTGCATGATGCACTTTGGTTGCATTTCAAAGGTTCTGATTGCTTTTTCTGGTTGGTGGTTGCATTTCAAACTTTTTTGGTTCAAGAGTCATTCTGTGTGTACTTGAAATCTGAAAGCGTGCTGTGACCTGTAATATCAATCTCCTGTTTGCATTGTGGGCGTAGACTCGATTTCTTCACGGTTAAAAACTGGTGGTTGAGGTTTCTTATTTATACTGAATGAACGGCAATGGTTCAAGGCAAGTCGCATCAGCCTGTGTGTGTAACATGCAAGTGCATGATTTCCCACTAAAAAAAAGAGAGCAGATTTGTAGGTCAACACTAACAAACAAGTTGACCCCCAAGTATTTGTATTTCCATGCTCAACCCAATCCTATCTTTATTTCGGGATCTTTCTTCCCCAATCGTGTGCCAGACTCATTCCCCGAGTCTTTCCTTTGGCGCTATCAAGATCTGGTGCGTGATTTGTTAGTCCCAGGCTCTGTCTTGCGGCCATCATGAGGTTCAGCTCCAATCACCATCTCCTCGCACAGGATGAGGATGCAGAGAAAAAAGGCTAGGGCTTGCTGCTGACTTTTGTGCTCCTCCAACCGGCACTAGTACGTGCAAAGCTCGGCCTCCAGTTAGCATTGGGCCACGTGTGCCGACGCACTGTCAGCTCCAGCGCGAAAGGTAAAGCTGACCATATCCCGTGTTGCACGCACCACGCGATCACCACCGCTGCTGCAATGCTCTAAATTATACGCAGGCTGTTGACACCGTTTTTTGTACGTGATGATGATCGGAGTGGACTAATCGACAAGGGGAAAGTTACTGTGTACTTTGATAGCCGATGAAAGCCAGCTTGTAAAGATGGTTGCCGATAGCTGGTGATGGTCAATGGAAAGGTTGGTTTAGACTCGGGCGTTGCCGATGAGGTTGGAGGTGTTATTGCCGATGCAACAGTGAGTATGACGATGAAGGAAGGCTTGAAGACTACTGCCGATGCAGCAGTGAGTATGCCGATGAAGGCTTGAAGACTACTGCCGATGCAGCAGTGAGTATGCCGATGAAGGAAGACTTGAAGACTACTGCCGATGAAACAGGGGATATGCCGATGGGAAGGAAGATGGCGAGATTTTCATCGTAATTGAGGCGGACAGGGAAATAGATAGGAGTTGATTTCCTTTTCTATATTTGTTAGAGTATGGTTCATGTAAGAGTCACGTGTTTCCTTAGATATGGGCTTGGTGTCCTAGTTATGTTCGGTTGTGTCTCTTTAGATCAGGGTATAAATATGGAGTAAGGGGCAATGTAAAAAAAAATCAATAACAAAAACCAACTTTTACTCCTATTTGCATCTACTTACTTTTCGGCAACTTCGTCAATTTGCATATTTTTCCTTTTTACGAGTTCTCATTGATTCGGCGAGCTGCATCGTTTTAGTGCGACCTTCGGCGATTCTCGAGTTCCGCGTGAGCACCTCTTGGCCGTGACTTCCGGGCGTATCGCTGTTGTCAGGACCAAAGTACTCGTATCTTCATCCTTGTCGATTAGCAGGTCAAATCGACTGGCACGCTTTGGATATCGATTCGGGTATTAGCCCTTTGTGTTTGCATATCCACTTTTGCATCAACACATCTTTTGGCACGCTCGGTGGGACCATCAATCAATATGTTCAATCCCGAGATCGATTCAGGAAACATTATCGCAGTATCAGAAGAAGATCTCAAGGAAGAACAGAGGCAGGCTATGGAAAAGGCTGTAGAAGAATACAAGCAGCTTTGTCTGAGATCGTTTAGCTTGAACAAGAGTGGACAAGTCATCCAGAAGCAAGATTTGCCGTTGCCTCGGCAGGTTACCTTTGACTCCAATCCTGGTAAACTTCAAGAGATGGTTAATTCTGCAGTAAATCATGCTTTGATTAATCATTCCAATGTGCTGTCCAATACTGTTCATAATGCTGTGGTTCGAACTCTCAAAGAAGGACAAGCGGCACCACATTACGTTGGGCCTGCCTATCATCAACTAGAGCCGGCATCTGTCAAAACTCCATCGGTTCCCTCGGCCGTTGTGGGTACAGAAGTTACTTCCCCTCCAGTATTGGCAGGCTTACCTAATATTCAATCTACACCGATACGATCAGATCAGGTACTACCAGGAGGACGAGTTCAGCTTAATACAGATCTATCGGCATCAGCTATGTCAGGCCCTGTGTCTCAGAATAGCCAGATTCCTACTAATTGGTGGGGATATGGTATGCCTCCGGAGTCATCTGCTTTCAATCCTAGATTACCTCAAGTGTTTGATGCAGTAGGAAAAGCTCCTATACCATCGGCCGTTTCGCCGATGGCTCAAGTGCCTCAATATGCCGCAACTACTTCTGTGCAACCAACTCCAGGAGGTTTCCAGATGCCTATAGTTCAAACACTCAATTCAAGTCCATCGGCGAGCTTACTGCTGATGCAGCAGAAAGCCCCTGCTATGAGTCAAACTGGGGTTCAGTTCATGCCTCAAACCGGTTATAATTATCCAACAATATCAGCAAATTACCAGCCATCGCAAAATCAGCAGGTTGCAGGGATTCAACAAGGTCATATGCAAGCTGGTTTTCAGAATCAAGCATCGGCAGCTCAGCCGATGAATCCTTTCCAACAGGCTAATGGACCACAAGTAACAGCAAATATGCCGATTGCTGGAGATCGTGGGCCACAAAGATATGTGGAGGGATATCAGCAGGCACTTCCTGTAGAAATTCAACCAGTTCGTCAGTAGGAGGCTGATGCTTTTTGGGCCGATAAGATAGCAGAAATTATGAAGGATCAGTTTGGGATAAAGCCCAAGGTCAATACTTATTCTTATCGGACTCCATACCCTCCTGCATATGATTTAATTCCTCTCCCAAATCGATACAAGGTACCAGATTTCACTAAATTCTCTGGGCAAGATGATACATCAACAATGGAACATGTCAATCGCTTCATTATTCAATGTGGAGAGGCAGCTAACAGAGATGAATTAAGAGTTCGATTATTTTCATCATCTTTGTCTGGATCAGCATTTACATGGTTCATTTCATTACCACCAAATTCTATTATTACTTGGGTTGATCTAGAAAAACAATTTCATAAGTATTTCTTTGCTGGAATCCATGAAAAGAAGCTTACCGATTTAGTAAAATTGAGACAGCGTAATGATGAATCGGTAGAAAGCTTTGTGCAAAGGCTACGAGATGTAAAAAATAAGTGCTACAGCCTAGTGCTGGATGATCGGCAGCTTGCCGATCTGGCTTTCCAAGGGTTATTGCCACATCTTAAAGACAGATATGCTTCTCAGGAGTTCGAAAGCCTCAGTCATCTTGTGCAAAGGATCTCTGATCAAGATACTAGGGTTTTTGAATCTAAAAAGAATTGGAGTAAAAAGGTATCATTTGTTGAAGAAGTAGGAGATTCTGACTCTGATGAAGAACCAGTCATCGGCTTAGCTGAGTGGGTTAAGAATAAAAAGCCGATATCATGTCCCTTTGGTCAAAAAGAGCCAGAAAAGTTTACCTTTGATATCACCAAGGCTGATAAAATATTTGATCTTCTGCTTCAAGAGGGCCAAATTAAGCTGTCACCTAATCATGTGATCCCATCGGCAGAAGAGTTGAAGAAGATCTTGTACTGCAAATGGCACAATGCAACTTCACACAGTACAAATGAGTGCAAGGTGTTCAGGCAACAGTTACAATCGGCTATTGAATCTGGGAGAATTAAGTTTGGTACTTCCAAGGCCCAGAAGCCGATGAAAATTGATCAACACCCTTTTCCAGCAAATATGTTGGATGCCAAAGGAAAGACCAAGGTATTGACGTCAGAGGTTGCTGAGAAAAACGCGTCAGTGGACCCCCAACATCGGATAACTACCAATGATGCAAAAAGTAAGGGTTTGCTAGGAGAAAGCAGTAGTTCCAAAAATCCTCCTCGACCTGGCATTGTGATTACTCATCGAAGGCAGCAGGAGGGTTGGCGTCAACGTAATGACCGATATCGACAACATCAAGAAGTGAGACGTCAGGAAGAATGGAATCGACATAAAGATCATTGGAGGTGTCCGTTTTTCATCCATTGCTGGGAAGAAGGTATTAAATTGCCAACTGTTGAAAATTGCCCTGAGTGTAATGGTTATTACGGGGTCAATCGCTCAGAAAGGAGGTTTCAACTTGGTAATCAGGGTTTGTCTATCAATGAGCCGATCAGAGGCAGAGCATCAGTGCATGATCGGCTGGGGGGCAGACTTAGTGTACATGAGAGGCTTGGTAAATGCGCTGGATATTTTCCAAGGAATCAAGAGGAGCTTGAGGAGATGGCAAACGCAAGAGTTCCCGATGAGGAAATATTCTACAGGGACCCTAATATACGTCGTGTAGAACCAACTAGGACTTGTTATCAGCCGGTTTGGAAAACCAAGTTTCCTCGATGGTGCCCAGAGGGTCTGACAAAGACACAGAGAAGGAGGATGCAACGTGAGCGTCAGGAGGATTTATACCAAGAGGAAAATTCCTCCAATGAAAGGCCCGGTCATCAGCAGTGGCAGGTAAAACACAAAAATAAGGGTCCATCGGCAGATGTTAATATGGTATTCATGTTGCCGATGGAGTTTTTAGCACTATCTGATAATGAGGAAGAAGTTGTTCTCTCTGATCAAGTAGCTCAGTTAACACTAGATCCAATGATGGCTGTTTTTGAGAAACCTACCGATGACGAGAGACAGCATCTTAAGGCTTTATTTGTGAAGGGCAGAGTTGATGGGCAGCCTGTGTCTAAGGTACTTATTGATGGAGGGACTGCGATTAATATTATGCCTTACGTGATGTATCGGAAACTTGGTAAGGGAGATCAAGACTTGACCAAAACCGATATGATGTTGAAAGATTTTGAAGGCAATGTGTCACCGGCTAAAGGGGCAGTGTGCGTTGAATTGACCATCGGCAGCAAAACCTTGCCAACGACGTTCTTTGTTATCAACGGCAAGGGTGCATATAATCTGCTTCTAGGGAGGGATTGGATTCATGCTAATTGTTGTGTTCCTTCTACAATGCATCAATGCCTCGTACAGTGGATTGGGGATAAGATTGAGGTCGTCCCTGGTGATTCTTCTTATATCATCGCATCGGCAGAATCAGATACTTATGAGCGAACTAAATGCATATCAGGAGAAGCTTGGGAAAAAGAGTTCCTTAGAGTTGCTGATTATGAAATTCCACCGATCCAAGCAGTCGGTTCTGAAGAAGAGTTTTAATGGATAGGTTTGCCGATGATGGAAAATTAGGTCAAGGGTTCACATCGGCAGATGATTTAGTAGAAGTAGATATTGGTGATGGCGATAGGTCAAGACCTACTTTTATTAGTGCTAAGTTAGATTCCAAGTGTAAGCAGCGAATAACTGATTTGTTAAAAGAGTATAAAGATTGTTTTGCTTGGGATTATACTGAGATGCCTGGATTAGACCGATCAATAGTTGAACATCGGTTACCTATCAAATCTGGATTTCGGCCACATCAGCAGCCAGCGCGCCGATGCAACCCTAATGTACTTCCTGACATTAAGGCCGAAATAACTAAATTAATTGAAGCAAAGTTTATTCGGCAATGTCGATACGCAGAGTGGATCTCTAATGTGGTTCCTGTTTATAAGAAAAATGGAAAACTTCGTGTCTGTATTGATTTCAGGAATCTCAACAAAGCCACACCGATGGATGGCTATCCAATGCCGATTGCTGATTTGTTGATTGATGCTGCGGCTGGACATCAAATTATCAGCTTCATGGATGGTAATGTAGGTTACAATCAAATATTCATGGCTAAAGAAGATATTCCCAAGACTGCTTTCAGATGTCCAGGTCATGTGGGGTTGTTTGAGTGGATAGTCATGACGTTTGGTTTGAAAAATGCCGGTGCTACTTATCAAAGAGCTATGAACTTTATTTTTCATGAGTACATCGGCACATTAGTGGAGATCTACATTGATGATGTGGTAATTAAGTCTGGAGATATCACAACACATTTAGCCGATCTGCGAAAGATATTGGAGTGCACAAGGAAGCATGGATTGAAGATGAATCCTAATAAATGTGCATTTGGTGTATCGGCAGGACAATTCTTGGGTTTTATGGTGCATCAGCGGGGCATTGAAATCAGTAGGAAGTCTATTGATGCAATTAACAAGGTGATTGCTCCTGCCAATAAGACTGAATTGCAATCTTTGATCGGTAAGATTAATTTCATTAGAAGATTCATATCTAATCTGTCGGGTAAGATCAAGGCTTTCAGCCCACTACTTAAATTGAAAGCTGATCAGGAATTTGTATGGGGAGCTGAACAGCAATTAGCCCTTGATGAAATTAAGAAATATTTATCAAATCCTTCAGTGCTAGTTCCACCTCAACATGGGAAGCCTTTCAGGTTATATTTGTCAACTGATGATACAGTTATCGGTTCAGCTCTTATTCAAGAATTTGAAGGGAAAGAACGTGTTATTTATTATTTGAGCAGAAGATTAGTGGATGCTGAGACGAGGTATTCGGCCATCGAAAAATTGTGTCTGTGTTTATACTTTTCTTGTGTCAAATTAAGGCATTATTTGTTATCTGCCGAATGTACGGTCATATGCAAAGACGATGTGGTCAAGTATATGCTGTCGATGCCGATATTAAGTGGTAGAATCGGCAAATGGATTTTGGCATTATCAGAATTTGAACTACGTTACAAATCAACTAAGGCAGTTAAAGGGCAAGTGATGGCTGACTTTGTCACTCAGCATTGTAATACAGTGGACTCTCTGGAGGTTGCTCCCTGGACACTTTTCTTCGATGGGTCCACATGTGGTGAAGGAGCAGGTATCGGCATTGTGTTAATTTCACCTCAAGGAAGGAAGTATGAGTTTTCATTGCCGATTGTTGCTACAGCGACAAACAATCAAGCTGAATACCAAGCCTTGATAAAAGGGTTAGAATTACTGAAGGAGATACGTGCCGATGTTGTTGAAATCTTTGGTGATTCTATGCTAGTTATAAATCAATTGGCTGGAATTTATGAATGCCGAAGTGAAGCTTTGATTTCGTATTATGAAAGATGTTTGCAATTGTTGAAAGGATTTAGAGATTTTCGTCTTGAACATATCTCTCGATTGCATAATGAGGAAGCTAATCGACTAGCTCTGCATGCTTCAGGGTATCAGCCTATTCAGGAAGTGCTAACATCGGCAGTTGATACCGATGATTGGAGGAAAGAGATTGTCGATTATTTAAAGGATCCATATAGAAAGGTTGAGAGACGTATAAGGTTCCAAGCTACCAAGTATGTGCTCCTCGATGATGAATTATATTATCGAACTATAGATGGAGTTTTACTTAGATGTGTTAGCGATGATGAATCGAAAAGCTTGATGGGTGAAATTCATGAAGGAGTATGTGGGGCGCATCAATCGGCTTTCAAGATGAAATGGATGATCAGAAGGAATGGGTACTATTGGCCGACTATTCTTGAAGATTGTTTTAAATATTTTAAAGGATGCCAGGGGTGTCAAAAGTTTGGTAATATTCAAAGAGCGCCTGCATCGGCTATGAACCCTATAATCAAACCGTGGCCGTTCCGGGGATGGGCTATTGATCTCATTGGTCAGATTTATCCGCCATCGAGTAAAGGACATAAATTTATTCTGGTTGCTACCGATTATTTTACAAAGTGGGTTGAGGCAATTCCTTTAAAAAAGGTGACATCGGTCAATATGATTGATTTTGTGAAAGAGCATATTGTTTACCGATTTGGTATTCCTCAGACTATCACTACCGATCAGGGCACTATGTTTACATCAGGAGAATTTGATGAGTTTGCTGTAGGTATGGGAATTAAAATTTTAAATTCTTCTCCATATTATGCTCAAGCTAATGGTCAAGCTGAGGCTTCTAACAAAGGGATCATCAAACTCATTAAGCGCAAAATTGAAGAAAATCCTAGGAGGTGGCATACAGTATTAAATGAAGCCTTGTGGTCATATCGGATGTCATGTCATGGTGCAACCAAAGTAACGCCTTATCAGTTAGTATATGGACACGATGCAGTATTGCCTTGGGAAATTAAAGTTGGCTCTAGACGAATACGTTCTCAAAATCAGCTGACAGCCGATGATTATAATACTCTTATGAAGGATGAGTTGGAAGATGTGGCGGGTCATCGGTTAAGGGCTTTAGTTAGTATCAAAGAAAATAAGAAAAGAATAGCCAGATGGTATGACAAGAAGGTGAAAATAAAGGAGTTTGCCGATGGAGATCTGGTCTGGAAATTGATTTTACCGATTGGGACTAAAAGTTCAAAGTTTGGAAAGTGGTCTCCTAATTGGGAAGGTCCATATTGGATAAATCAGTCTGTTCCTGGTAATGCATATATTTTAGAAACCCTCGAAGGGGTTGTGTTTCCCAGAGCGTTAAATGGAAAATATTTAAAGAAATATTACCCTAGTATCTGGATAGATGCATAAAAGTATAAGTGCCGATAACAGTACTATCGGCTAGAATTATGCAAGGATGTCAATGTCTCATAAAGTGCCGATACAATAAATAAGATTACAAGTTCAACAAGGATTGGATAGCTAATATCGCACGCAGGCGAATCTGGTCGGCTTCCTCCATTTCTTTGATATCGTCATCGGCAGTACCCTCCATAGGCTTAAGTTTTTTCTTCATGGCCAAAGCTTTGCGAGCCTGGATATCTCTTTCTTGCTGAAGGGCTTTGACGGCATTGGGTAACTGGCTTTCTTCTTGTTGAGCATGAGTCAAGGCTGCATCGACTTCTTTTAATTCAGCCAATAGAGCCATTTTCCTTGCTGATAAATCCAAGATTTTCTGCTTAAGTTCAGCACCCGAAGTCTGCAAGTTGCCGATGCCCTTGTGCTTCTCATCAGCAATTTGTTTCAGTTGTAGCATCTCTTCTTTGAGTTGAGCTTGAGCTGCTCTATCGGCAATGCGCTGAGCAGCCCGTTGATATTGCAGTTGGCGGCTTTCTAAATGAGCTGCTGGGAAGAGTACTTCTTCAACATCGGCAGGGACCTGGCCACGAATTGTTTTGAAAATTGCCTTTGCGGGGTCCGAGTCATCTACCAGTTGGGCGGTACCCTGCTGTAGCAAGTTCAGGAGGGCTTCCAACTTGAATTTAGTTTCTGCCGATATTGTTCCCAGTGCAAGGGAAGAACTTGTCTCCTCTACATCGTCGTCAGAAATGTCAATGGCAAAGGAAAATAGGCTGTTCGGGGAATCTTGTTCCTGAGAGAGAGAAAAGGAGATCAGTTAAGGGTAAGTATGAGTATTGTAGATCAGCTAGGTTGATCGGTTTACCTGTTTCAAGGCAATTTCCTGTGCTTGACTGGAGGAAGCAACCTGGAGTATGTCGTGTGGGGGATTGGCTGAGCTTACCGATGGGATATCCTCTGTGACTTCATCGGTGGTTGGCTCTTGAGGTATGATAACCAATGACATTGGGGCAGATGTAGGGATCGGCATAGACCTTTGTCGTTTTGGCTGTGCTTCAGTATCTGTTAAAGCTTTGCGCTTTGCTTGGGCATCGGCAACGATTGGCTGGGGGGCATCGACACTTGTTGGTTGTGAAGCTTGGACATCTGGTACGTTTGCCGATGTACCCAATTGTTGCTGCAAAACAAGTGTAAGATATGATATTTAACAGATAAAATGTAAAGTCAAGAAGCTACCTCTGAAGGTTCATCGAAAGAAGTGGTGCTTGATATCGGCGGAATTGCCGATGACGATCCAGTAGCAGCTCTTACCCCCTGATGATTAAGGTTAATACAGTTTGTGATCGGCATAAGTAAAAATAAACAAGGTTGTTACCTTGAATGCCTTGACCAAGGTTGTAGCAGCAGCCGATGGAGTAGCCCTGGATGTAGCCAATTTGGACTTAGAAGTGATGGTCTTGGTACGAATCTTCTGGTGGGTCAAAGCGGCTAAGGTGGGAGCGTTGTAGCCGATCGGTGATGTTGGGGAAACAGGCCGAAGATTGAAGGGTTTCCCACTTTTACTCACCGATGGTGCTGGATTGTTAACCTGTTACAAGAGAATCAATTACTGATATATGAAGGGAAAAGCAGAAGGGAGTTAAAAGAAACTTACTGCGTCGTCAGGGATGGCATATTCAGGGTCGATCATGTGCCGATATGTGTGAGCAGAAGTTGCGAACAGTTGTTCTTTCCACTCTCACCACCATTGCTTATATGACTCGGTGATGAAAGATATTGGTGTCCAGGTGGATATATCAACATCTGTAGTATCGGCATCGGGGGAGAGTTGTACTATCTTGTTCCAATCTGTTCCGCAGGTGATTGTTTCCCTGGGTTTGATCACATCGGCAAAGCAGAGTTTGATTGGCAGTTGCCCAAAAGCCAATTGGCGGGGTACTGCCGATGGGTTGTAAAATTCATACGTAATGTTGGTGTTTTTCCCGCTGCCGAATGTGTTTACTGGAATTGCCCTGGGAGTGATGATAGCCATCATGAGCTCATTATCTTGATTCAGAATGTCATCGGCAAAGTTGAAAAGAAGGGGGAATCTGTTTTCTTCGTCAATATAAGGCATCCAGGCCCTATGATCACGAGAAAGACCATTGTAGAAGCTTTGAAAGAATCTGCCGATTTGGTCTTCGTTGGCTTCTGTTCCAGGAAGGACAATTATGGCTTCACCAAAATTGAGGGGTGAGCGTGTTGCCGATTCATCATCCCCAAGCACACAGTCTTCAGCAATTTCTCGTGGGAATTGTTGAGCAAAAAAGTCCCATTGCAAACGTTTGTGCATATGGGCATTCAGCCACATGTTGATAAACCACCACGGGCCTCCCAGGTTGCCGATGGGTTCGCCAAGCAAAAGTTTCTGAGACACTTGATGAAGAAGATGATAAGTGGAGCTCAGAAGGTATCGGCCAAGAGGAAACCTTACGCCATTAGCCAAAAGTTCAGCTGCAGGGAGGAAGGCGTTGGTTGGTCCTACTGATCGACCACAGAAGATAAATTTTTCTAACCACATATTCAGGAATGTGGCATGTTCCCTCTGGTTAAGTGTCCCGGTCTTCTGGTATTCTTGAATGTATCCCGTCCAACCGCCGATGTTGCGGGTATTCACCCTATATTCAGACTTTCTACCATAGATGGAGCCTTCATCGGCAGTTGAAATGTCCAAGCCAGTAAGCATGTGGATATCGGCAAGGGTAGGAGTAGCTGGGCCATGTCCAAACATAAAAGTATTGGTCGTGTCTGACCAGAAATAAGCAGCTGCAATTATCATTGATTCATTTTTCTGCATATCGGCAATAGATAGCCTAATGCATTGGTCTAACTTTCGTTCTGCCCAGTATACTTGCATCGATCTATTAACCCTCAAGTACCAATCTTTCCACCCTTTGGTGGTTTTGGGCCAAGATCGGAATGTGTCTTTCCACAAATTCAGAGAGAAATTTTGGGCTCTAAAGGGGATTCTGTTAACCTCTGCATTGATCAGATCGGTTGGATCTGGGTTGCCCATTGGTCCAAGGCATTGGACGTGCGGCTGATCGGTTGGGATAACTAATTTGTTGCGCAGTTCCTAAGGTTATAGAATCTAGAGAACAGAAGAAAGGAAAAATCACCAACTGAATGAATTTGCAAAAAGATCAAAGTAAAAGGTAATGGAAGTGGAGCGAACCGCGGAGACGTCGAAGTTGATGGCCATTGTCTTGAGGAAGATGGAGGTACGAGCCGGGGACTTGAAGTTAGCACCGGAGAAGAGTTCTTGTTGGTTAAGGTCACGCAGTTGTTCGTCGGAGTCGCCGCCGGAGAGAGAGAATGCCAAGGATTGGAGGCTGAAGGTAGAAAATGAGGGTTCCGGAGAAATCTATTTATAAGCCGCCCGGAATAAGGGTATTTTGGACTTATCTCTATGTCGCGCGCATATAGGTCAAGGCGGTTCAGATGGATATGGTAACTGTTCGCGCGATAATCAGGGGATTGTACATATGAGTTGATGACAAGTAATCATGACTTGGAAGAGATATCGATACAGAATGTTTTAATTCTGAAAATGGCAGCATTATCATGTTAAGATCTTGCCGATGGGTTATTGTTTCGGTATCTTGACCATAATCAAGGCAAGAGTGGTTGGCGATTGTGCGATATTTACTGAAGTGCGTGAATCAAGATTAGATTTGATTGGATTTGATAACAAATCAAGTTTTGGCTTGGAGAATGAGTTACGGTAATCGGGCAAAGACAAGCGTTATCTGGAGTAAATTTCGGAGCATTAATGGTTTTATACTCCGAAATTGGGGGGCATGTGTTGACACCGTTTTTTGTACGTGATGATGATCGGAGTGGACTAATCGGCAAGGGGAAAGTTACTGTGTACTTTGATAGCCGATGAAAGCCAGCTTGTAAAGATGGTTGCCGATAGCTGGTGATGGTCAATGGAAAGGTTGGTTTAGACTCGGGCGTTGCCGATGAGGTTGGAGGTGTTATTGCCGATGCAACAGTGAGTATGACGATGAAGGAAGGCTTGAAGACTACTGCCGATGCAGCAGTGAGTATGCCGATGAAGGCTTGAAGACTACTGCCGATGCAGCAGTGAGTATGCCGATGAAGGAAGACTTGAAGACTACTGCCGATGAAACAGGGGATATGCCGATGGGAAGGAAGATGGCGAGATTTTCATCGTAATTGAGGCGGACAGGGAAATAGATAGGAGTTGATTTCCTTTTCTATATTTGTTAGAGTATGGTTCATGTAAGAGTCACGTGTTTCCTTAGATATGGGCTTGGTGTCCTAGTTGTGTTCGGTTGTGTCTCTTTAGATCAGGGTATAAATATGGAGTAAGGGGCAATGTAAAAAAAAATCAATAACAAAAACCAACTTTTACTCCTATTTGCATCTACTTACTTTTCGGCGACTTCGTCAATTTGCATATTTTTCCTTTTTACGAGTTCTCATTGATTCGGCGAGCTGCATCGTTTTAGTGCGACCTTCGGCGATTCTCGAGTTCCGCGTGAGCACCTCTTGGCCGTGACTTCCGGGCGTATCGCTGTTGTCAGGACCAAAGTACTCATATCTTCATCCTTGTCGATTAGCAGGTCAAATCGACTGGCACGCTTTGGATATCGATTCGGGTATTAGCCCTTTGTGTTTGCATATCCACTTTTGCATCAACACAGGCATACGCATCCCTTGCGTTCGCATGCCATTCCAACACACTCAAATCCTCAGCACGGAAGATTGGGAACCAATTTGATAATAATACCCAAAAAAAATAGATTGGGGGCCTACGTGACCTATTTGTTTTGGATTGCTCCTTGATCCCAGTTACGTCATGTCAATTTCATCCTCTTGAATTTGAAGTACTCCACTACTTGACATCCATATCCAGAGGGAACTAAGTACGGATGAGAACAAATAAATGTAGAAAGTCCAAATCCAGTCCCGTCATGCATGGGCAGACTTCAGTTCCAATTAACCACAGGCGAGGAATGGACCGTGTGGTGAAGCATTAGGGCACTCCCAATGCAGAAACCACTATAGTTTCTATGGACATTAATTATACTACCACCTAAGCGTTTTGCTGATGTGGCAAGGTAGTTATTGAAGAGAGAGAGCAAAAATCATAGAAACCAGGTCTAAGTTAGAAACCATGTCTACACGAGAACCAAGACATTAAGGGATGTGATTGGTAGAGAATGGAGAGAGAATGTATATGATTGGATAAAAAATTGTTCTGTAGAAACTATCCATTGGGACCATAATTTCTATATATAGTGTCTATGATAATTAATAGGTATAGAAACTATATGTAGTTTCTAGCATTGGGACTGCCCTTGGTCGCACAAATGGCGTCGCGCCATTGAGCCGATCCGCCATCTGCCGACCGGCCATCTTCCGGTGCAGTGTATTGGGCGTCGCCCGCCATCCGCGTCCCATCAATTCCTCCCGTCCTTGCACGGGCAGTTCCAATCGAACGACCTGATGGGATGGGCGATGGCAAGGACTCCACGAGATGCCGCGATTGGGGCTCGGTCCCCCTACTACGCCGAGGTAGCCTCGTCACTTTGCTCGGTGGAGGACGAGGGCACGGGGTACGGTGTGGACACGGAGCGCTGCCCGTATTTCCCAACGATTTGGCGACGGTGACGGTCCCCAAGCGGTTTAGGACTTCACAACTTTTTTGGGGACCAAATGCATCGGCACCATGGCCAGAGACGAAGCTGACTGAGGGGAGCAGGGCTCACTTAAATCTCCTAACGTGGACATAGATAGCCACTGAAATGTAAGAGCAAAAGGAAGAAGAAAATTATTTTCTTATGATGTTTTAGTGATAAGGATGTCGTTAATGATGACACCTCACCAACCAGAGCAACCAATCGGGCTTAGCACTCTTAATTTTGGGCTCTCCAATCAACGACCTAGCAGTGTAGTCTTGCTTCATTTTTTGTCACCTTTGGTGTGCCTTGAATTGTATATACCTTTGATGGTGAACTTGTGCGGACATGCATAAGCATGGGAGCAAAAAAGGGCAATTTATACTTATACCCATAGTTGATCCTTTTTAAAGAATTCTTATGGGAAAGTTACAGAATAGGAGCTATACTTATCCGCCATCTGCCATCCGCCATTCAGATCCATAGCTTTTTGCCAGGGTAAAACCTGTAAAATAGGAGCATCAACCAGGATTGTATATAGTTGTCTTTCTAATAAAGCTATAAAAATGCTTCGTAACAAAAAGTACCAGACAGAGCTTGTCCGAAACACTTTTGGTTATAGTATGATATATAAAAAAGTAAAGTCATGAGGTGTTGTGTTGTACAGACTTTTAGAAGGACCGGAGCAAATTGGAGTCTTGAAGCAGTAGCTGGTAACATCAGCTAAGAAAGAATCAAGTTAGGTGACTCCGACGGAAATGACTATCTTATCCTTAGCACACCATTCTTTGTGTTTTTCTTCTTTGTTGGCGATTGGCGTACCTTCCAGTAGCCGTTGTCTTCAATGACAGAGATGGGATAGGGCAATTATGTGGATGCAAGATTTTTATTCTGAAATTATTCTCTACCCTGATTTACATATATACTTCTTGTGAAACCTAAAATAGCTTTAAGAATTCCTTACATTTAGTCATTGCACCTGGTTTTTGCAGTTGAGATATCTTTCACCTACAGTTCTTTTGCGGGAGCGACCCTCCTTGAATGAGTGGTTTATTATACTTAGAACAGGAACGACGAAACCTTTCAGCGGAGGAGCTGGAGTTCAAGAAATTTCTCAAGGCAAAATCAATGGGCCTAGCAGTTATTCAGAAGGCAAAGGCCAGGCAACATTCTAGACTCACTTGGATTCAGAAAGGAGATTCCAACACAAGGCTGTTTCAAATTCATGCAAATGCAAGGAGAAAGAAAACGTTCATCAATGCAACAGTGAAGATGGAGTAGCAATTACACAGCAAGACAAGATGCAATTGGCAGAGCAATTTTTTAGAGTGGCGGTTGGTTCAAGTGTTACAAGAACAAAATCAATCGACTGAGCATCTCCAAGAGTTTCCTATTTTTTTCTCCTAAAAAGTTGTAGTTTGGCAACTCCTAAAAAGATATTGGGAGGGAAAAAGATAGTTATCTCCAAAAGTTTCTAATAAATGACATCTAAAAAATTAAATTAAGGCTCACATCAACTTTTTCTGGCTTTTTTTGTTTTTTTTGTCACGGGAAACATATCGGCGTGCCGTACCTTGAGCCCACGATCTCCCTACCGCTGCCGCCAAGTCCCAGCCAACGCAGCCACCACCCAGCCGGCTGCCGCCTCCTTCCAGCCAGCGACACGAGTACTACTGCTGCTTCTACACGGCAAGGTGTAGACGTCTATCCAGTCCCAGAATACCCAACCGGGGAGCAGCAAGCGTAGACGGACGTTTATCTCCCCCGCCAGCAAGCAGCGACCACGGAGCAGCAACCCAAAGCGAACACGGAGCAGCAACCGATTCCAAATCGTCACTGCTTGCTTTATCCCTTCCCAGTTCCCCCCTCTTCATCTCAGAACGCCAACATCAGGATTCTCGCCTCGGTAGAATCATGGCGTTTGGCAAATCTCTCTTGCAAAGAGAATTAGAAGATTCCTCATCAGACGACGATAATTATCTCATCATGTCAGCAACTGCAATTGTTGAAACATATTCAAATAAAAAAAAGTCATGGTGGTTCTGTTCTAGAGCATAAAGTTATTTATCGAGATAGAGAAGGCGGGCACCAAAGGATGTTTCAAGATTACTTGGCTGATGATCCGACATATGGCCCAGATTTATTCCGTAGGAGGTTTGTGCGTATTCACTTGTGATATGATCACTAGTACGCTAAGTAATTATTCTAACATTTATTTTATTTTTTAATTTCAGGTATAGGATGAGTCGGGACCTTTTCGTACACATAATGAATGCTGTAGAATCATACGATGACTACTTTGTCCAAAAAAGGAGTGCAGCCAATGTTCTTGGATTAAGTTGCTTTCAGAAAGTCACAACAGCATTTCGTATGCTAGCATATGGAGTTCTAGCTGATGCTACGGATGAGTATGTTCGCATTGGAGAAAGTACCGCAATTGAGAGCCTACGTAGGTTCGTTGCTGCAGTTGTTGATTTATTTGAAGAAGAATACCTGAGATATCCTAATGAGGCTGACACAACACGCTTACTGGCACTCGATGAGCAAAATGGTTTTCCTGGTATGTTAGGGTCCATCGATTGTATGCATTGGGCGTGGAAGAATTGTCCTGTAGAGTGGCAGGGTCAGTACAAGGGGCATATGGAGGAGCCCACTATTATTTTGGAGGTTGTTGCTTCCAGCGATCTTTGGATATGGCATGTCTTTTTTGGAATGTCTGGGTCTCATAATGACATCAATTTGCTTCACCGGTCTCCTTTATTTGCTAAGCTGGCTAAGGGCAGAGCTCCTGAGGTGAATTATATCATAAATGGTCATGATTATACGATGGGTTATTATCTAGCCGATGGTATATACCCATCATGGGCTACTTTAGTGAAGTCCATCTCTCAGCCTATGGGGAACAAGAACAAATATTTTGCCAAAGCACAGGAAGCAGCGAGGAAGGATGTCGAAAAAGCTTTTGGGGTTCTGCAATCAAGGTTCGCCATTGTTTGAGGAGCAGCTCGTTTATGGGACACGGAGACACTGGGCAACATCATGAAAGCTTGTGTCATTATGCACAATATGATTGTCGAAGATGCGGGAGTCGTTGACCCTACTGAGCGGTTCGATTACGGTGGCCAAAATGTGGAACCTTCTCATGAGAGTAATCGCACCCTCGATGAATTCATTGAAGCGCATAAAAGATCAGAGACAAGGAAATACACCACCAGTTAAAAGCAGACCTCATCGAGCACCTCTGGCAGTATTTTTCTGATAAATATTAAGTTCATAGGACTTCTATGTATTTATTAGCATAAGTACTTTTTCAGCTTCAAATTGCAATCAGTACTTTGTTTGTCCTAAGTTCGATTATAAACAATTTTTCATTCTCTCGAAATCAGATTTGTGCACTTGTGTCATATAATTTAAATTTTTTCTTCTTTCTCAAAACACCATGCAGCCGGCCAGTACCAATCAACATCAGCTACAGTGCCATGCACTTGTGTATATACGAACACATATGCAAGCAATCAGCAAAGGCTATCTGCAGACATCAGCACTACTACAGAATGGACTTGTTGTCCCGGGCGGTAACAGCCTTTAGTCCCGGTTACCGCGCCGGGACAACGATCCCGGGACTAAAGGTGGAACCTTCAGTCCCGGGTCATCGAGCCGGAATTAAAGAGGGACCTTTAGTCCCGGTTGGTAACACCAACCGGGACTAAAGGCCCTCCAGCCGAGCGAACCTGGCGCACCCTTTAGTCCCGGTTGGTATTACCAACCGGGACTAATGGTTCACCCTTTAGTCCCGGTTGGTAACCCCAACCGGGACTAAAGGTTCCTTTTTTTTCTTTTTTTTTTGTTTAATTTGTTTTCAGTTTAGTTACACGTATTTGTTTAATATATAATATGTTTTTATGTACGTATTCTACGCTGCTAATATAAATACACGCATGCGTATAATTACATCTAATTCTCATCTTGAGCATTATTATATTCGAATAAAGTATGAAACTATATATATTATAGATATATATATATATATATATATATATATATATATATATATATATATATGTATATATACAACACTTTCATAATCTTGTTCTCGAAAATAACGATATCAATAAATATTTAATTTACATCATTTATTCCTTAAGATCAAAGTAGAACTCGCCGTTGGGATTTAGCACTTTTTCTAGAAGATATCCTGCTATTGACTCTTGAACTGCTTTCAGATGGTCTTTTTGCATGACCCTTCGTTTCAACCATTCAGTCTTGCATTTGAAATAAAAGGAAAAGTATTAATACACATATATGTATATATATTCATTTAAAAATAAATAAAAATTGATATATGCGTACTCTGAGGACATCTTCAGGAGTTCTTCTTATGTGCGCAGTGATAAATTCACAAACATAGTATTCACACAAGTTATTACCTGGTTGCTGCCGCAAACACCACTGTACGAGAAGAAGATTATTCTCATCATCTCACACGTAAATTGAAGTACGATATAGTAATTAAACACGTGGGGAAGTGTATATAGTACAACTTACTGGTATTTCAACTACATTAAGTGGTGCCTTGCAATCCTTGCAATGTTGCCGAATAAACTCTTTCCAAACCCTGTGCGACCAATAATGTACGATCGTTAATAAATTATGGCAAAGTCTATTCAATAATAGTTGTGCGCGAGAGATCGAAATTACCCCTGGATAATGTCTATCATATCTTGGTATAGTGCCCGTTCTTTTCTCAACGAGTCAAAGATTAGTAACCGACTTGAGTTTAACTCAATGACAATGAGTATCCAGTGAAAACTGCATTGGTTTATACACACACGTACATGCATATAAGTTGTATTGATATTACATAAAATGTGTAGACTACATTATTATTAACACTTACTCAAAGTTGTACGGGAAAAGTATTGTTGTCTTGTCGTGCTGCTTCATGAAGAACATCATGATATTCTCCTGTGCTTCAGATACCCATCGCTCCTTGATAATAATACCGGTTTTGAATACGATATAAGGATCAATGAAGCCAACACTGGTGTCTTGTATTCTTTGGAGCTCTGACATCTGGAATCTGTATATAAATATAAGTTACATGTGAGGATAATTATATACACGTACGCATGGAAGTGAGTTTATTAAATAAAAGTAAGAATCACTTACAAACAAAAGGAGCTAATGATTGATTTGTCCAGAGCGTCCAAGTGGAATAGTTGATGCAATTCTTCGAAACTAATATGTAAGATGTCATCGCCACGGAAGTAATGATGGTCTCTAAATCTGACAAAGATCCACTGCTCACCCCTGCCACACGCCTGCATGTACCACTTGTTGAGCAAGTACATTTGCGTACCCAGTTCATTCAGAGCCACAGGGTTGTACAGACTTTTGCCATATTTATAAGTCTTCCAGGTATCAACTTCCAGGTTCTGGATTGGAGCTTTGCCCGTCAATTGATCCAAGGTTAAACCAGTATCTTTAAAAAAAGCATTAAGGGCTTGAACCGACACTTCTCCAGAGTTGTCTGGTCGATAGACTTCTATGTTGGAACCATATTCATTAGCAACAACAAGATTTTGCATTGGTTGCTTCTGTTGTCCGAGCTGTGGGACATCCTTCCCTGATGCTCTTTTCCTTTTCTTATCTGCATCATGTGACTTCACGAGGGAGCGATCATAGTCTGATAGTGGCGAAGGCTTACGAAGTTCAATCATCTTTTTCTTGTGAGCATCGACCTTCTGCCTCAGCACATCTCGTGGTATGTAAAAGTACGGCTTCTCCTTAAGCTTTGCTTGACTCTTGTTTTTGATATCTATAAAAAAATCTTTTACTTTTTTGTCTTCTTCAGCTGCTATTTGCTCATCAGTCTTTTCAGGAAGTATTTCTTGAGAAATAACTCTTTTTCTCGGGATCTTCTTTGCCGCCGGGACCTTAGACGTCTTTGTAGTGCGTCGCTGTGGAGGGGGTGGGGGCGGTGTTGGAGATCGGCGTGGAGGCGATGAGGCCGGTGTTGGTGGAGACCGGCGTGGAGATGTTGGAGATCGTTGTGGAGGCGGTGGGGCCGGTGTAGGAGTTGGAGATCGTTGTGGAGGCGATGGGGCCGGTGTAGGAGTTGGCGATCGCCGTGGGGATGAAGTCGTCTCGCCCCCCACGACGCTGTGATGAGATGGGGAATGAATGATTAGGCTAGGCTGGGGAGAGACCCTGCTATAAAAACAATTTGTGTGTCAATTATTTTTGAAGCTAATAGAAAATTAATGGAAAATAATATTTCATTCACTTTCATTCGTACCTAGGGTGAGGTAGGGGAAGCGGTGGCGCCCCAGGAATGATGATGAAGCGTTTGCGCCATTGAATAAATGTCTTCTCTGTTTCTCCTAGTGTCTTCTCCCCATCACCGCCTTCAATGTCAAGAGGAACATTGCTGTAACCTTTGAGCACTCTATCGACCGAGACGCTAGCATATCCAGGTTGAATAACTGACCCATGGATTCTTGGTGTCTTCGTTCGGTCTATTGGAGATACAACCCCGACAGCCACCATGATTGATGCATTACCATCTGGAATGTGCAGCTCACATTTTGTTAGAGGCTCGGTAATGTCATCAACAGGGAAGCGCAACCCAGCGTCGTCTTGAATAACTGGCAGCTCCGTAGAAGCACAACTGCTTTTCATCTGACCAACGGGGCTAATGGTGACTCCCGGCGTTGATTGCGATTGCATTTGACTCATTGCTAGCTGCACTTGCCTCTTGATCTCCTCCTGCATTCTTGCCTCAAGAGATTTTTCTCGTTCACGTGATTCAAGCAATGCTTGTCGTGACTCATCAACAAATTGCTCCAATGCACGAATTCGTTCTGCCTCCTCATCCTTCTTTCTCTGGCGGCTTCTGTAGGTATCCTTGTCTACTGGGAATGCGTGTAGCCACGGAACCGCCCCATAGCCTCTTGTTCGACCACCGTGTTCGGGATTCTCTAGGGCATATGTCAATTCATCCTTCTCTCTGTTGGGCTTGAAAACACCACTATCAGCTTCTTCCCTAGCACGAGCTAGTCTCTGTGTTGCTCTCTCAATTTTTTGGCCGAAAATTAGCTTGCCAGTGTCTGGGTCTAGGCTTCCACCATGAGCGTAGAACCAATTCTTTGCGCGTTGAGGCCAGTTCTTTTCTATTGTTTCAGGTATGATTCCCTTGGCAGTAATCTCTGCTTCTAGGTTCTGCCACTTGGGAATAGCACTCCTATAACCACCTGATCCCATGCGATGATGGTATTGCTTCTGTCGGGCATTCTGCCGATTCCTCATCACACGTTCCTCACTGTCTTGAGATGTCTTGTATTCTACGAAGGCATCCCAATGGGACTCCAACTTGACAAACGCCTTAGCATTGAAATTCGGCGTAGCATTCTTCAAGATAAACTTTTTATACAATGTCTTCTTCCAACTCTGGAACAATGTTGCCATCTTCTTCATTGTCCAATCCCTCACTAGCTCCTTCAAAGCATCATCTGCTTGTAATGTGAAATGCTGAGTGATATCTCTCCAAGCTAGGTTCTTATCACGATCAGATACAAAACTAACATTAGGAGCGGATATCTTCTGCTTCCATTCACGAGCACTAACTGGGATCCTATCCCTTATAATGAACCCACATTGATTGACATATGTCTGAGCATGTGGTCCCAATGGTTTGCCGGTGTCGGTGTCGAATTCTGATATTATGAAACGGCCCTCTAATGGCTTTTTTGGCCCTCGGACTTTCCTACTTTTGTCGGTGGTTGATGTAGATCCAGAGACCGGCTACATGAGTAGAAACACAACGATTAACAACAAATATACGTACGCATGCATCTATAAGAGATGATAGATAATCGAATATACCTCGCCAGTATTTTCTTGCGCGACAATTTGTTGATCTTCAACCACCGGCATATTCAGGATATCCTCATAATCAGCAAAGTACTGACTCGTGTCATCTACATCCACATTGGTGCCGGCGTTGATAATATCCGCCATTATGTCATCACTCAAGTTATCATCCGGAGCAGCCATTTGTATCTTCAAGATAACACATAGATAGAATTATTATGGTACATAACATAAGTACATGTGATAACACATATAGAATTACTAAATCCAATTAAATATAATAACACATAATATTTCATAAGGATAAACATAAGAATTACATAAGGTATAGGCTTTGGAATCGAATCAAAAACACTTTCGATCCAAAAACATGGAAATAAGTACATGTATATATATACACATAGAATGATACAATATATTTTCTCTCTCTCTCAACACATAGAAATAAGTGCATATGTCTATATCTCTAGATATGCATGTGATAACACATAGAATGTCTCTCTAGATGCAATTTTCTCTCTCTCTCAACTTATGGAAATAAGTACATGTATATATACATATAGAAATAATTAAGTACATATGTATACACATATAGAATCTCTCTCTAGATATATATATATAGAGAGAGATAGAATATATAATTACTAAATCCAATTAAATAAATCTAACATGAAATTAGATAAACTAGTAATAGATAATACATTTTAAAAATTCTAACTAACTAAAAAATTATCTAAAAAACTAACATATATCAACTAACAATCTAACTAACATATATATCAATTATCTAATAAATCTAACTAACTAAAAAATCTAAGTATAACATATATCAATTATCTAATAAATCTAACTAACTAAAAAAATCTAACTAACATATATCAAAAACTATCTAAAAAACTAACTAAACTACTAAATATTATTTATTAGTATTATCTAAAAAACAATTAAAAATCCAACATTATAATCGACGACGGCAGTGAGGCCGGGCGGGCGGGCGAGTTCGACGACGAGGCCGGGCGGGCGGGGCTCGACGACGGCAGACGAGGCCGGGCGGGCGGGGCTCGACGACGGCAGCTGAGATCACGAGGCCGGCGGGCGGGCGGGCGAGAGCTCGACGGAGGCGGGGCGGGCGGGGCTCGACGACACGGCAGACGAGGCCGGGCGTGCGGGCGAGCTCGACGGCCGCCGGGCGGGGCTCGACGACGGCAGACGAGGCCGGGATCGACGACGAGGCGGGGCTCGGCGACGACGAGGACAAGCTCGGGTGCGGCCGGCGGCGGAGATGGGATCGGAGAGACGACGCGCGAGATCGAAGATGAACAAAACAAGTCGATATATATAGGCCGGTACCCTTTAGTCCCGGCTGGTAACACCAGCCGGGACTAAAGGTCATTTAGTCCCGGCTGGTAATCTCAACCGGGACTAAAGGCCCAATCCTTTAGTCCCGGCGCGCCTTACAAGCCGGGACTAAAGGGTTTTTAGTCCCGGTTGTTGTTACTAGCCGGCACTAAAAGTATTTTGGGCGGGCACCGAAATTGCTGCCCACCCTTTAGTCCCGGTTCTTGGTCTGGGCCGGGACTGAAGGCCTGAAAATTTTGGCAACCCGCCAGCGTACTTGGAAAGACCTGGGATTTTGATTTTGTTTAATACTAGGTTAATCAATTAATTCCATAGCAACTTCAATACTTTGCAATATTTATTTTAAAAAATTCTATTGATTAACTAATTATTTATTGTAAATAGGAAAATTTTGTAACCTAAAGTTTTTAATTTCTTTTATGAATACAGACAAAATTAGATTTTCCAATTAATCTAAAGCTACAAAAAAATTTGTACTAAAACATACCGTATTATATATTCACTGTGTAGATCTACTCATGTGGAGTCCAATAAAATTAGATTTTTCATTTTACGATTTTTCTATGATTTACTATGATTTTTCAAAAATTCAACGAAAATAAACAAAAAAAAAGGAAAATTCAAAACACCGGTACTGTAGCAAACCCGCTGTCACCGTAGCAGACCCGCTGTTACTGTAGCAAAACCGCCCTGAAAAACCGCCCAGGGGGTAAATTAGACGGTTTTGGAAAGTTCAGGGGGTAAAACAGACGGTTTCATAGTTGAGGGGGTTATGTAGACCACCTTCCATAGTTGAGGGGGTGGAGTAGACTTTTTCCGATTAGAAATTGTTGGAGAGAGATTTTTTCTTATTTTCCTAAAAACAAGTATTAGGAAGGCAAATAGGCAAAGTAGGAAACTCTTGGAGATGCTCTTATACACCTCTCAACCTTGATGAACTGGACTTCACCATTCACAGAGCAGGAACTTTTTCAGACAATAAAAGAACTGCCATCAGAAAAGGCACCGGGTCCTGACGGATTCATTGGCATTTTTTACAAAAAATGTTGGGATATAATCAAGTTAGACCTCTTACAAGCACTCATGGGCTTCTATAATCACAAGACCTCAAAAAATGAATATTTTCAATGAGGCGAATATAGTGCTATTGCCAAAAAAACAGGATCCGATGTCCATTACGGATTACAGACCAATAAGCCTTATTAACAGCGTCACCAAAGTGATTACAAAAATCCTAGCTACAAGGCTGGCTACCCGCATGAATGAGTTAGTCTTACATGCTCAAAATGCGTTCATCAAAAAGAGATGCATACATGACAATTTTCTTTATGTCCAGAGAGTGATACAATTACTACATAAGAAAAGGCAGCCGGCTCTTTTTATTAAGCTAGACATCTCAAAGGCTTTCGGCTCCATAGGTTGGCAATATTTGTTGGAAGTGCTATCTGTCCTTGGTTTCAGTACAAAATGGCGAAATTGGATATCCTCAATTCTTGGATCCTCATTATCCAAAATCCTAATAAATGGTAGGCCAACCGGAAACATAAAACATGCCAGAGGCCTCACGCAAGGTGATCCGTTGTCGCCGCTTCTGTTCATCATCGCGATTGATCCACTGCAAAGAATCATAGACCGTGCAGCTGACCTTAGGCATTCTACAACCTGTCCTCCCAAAAGCTGCGAATTTGCGTTGTTCGCTTTATGCGGATGATGCAGCCCTCTTGCAAACCCAGTTGCACAGGAACTATCTAACCTGCAGAAAATCCTACAGTTCTTTGGAGAATGCTATGGACTCAGGGTGAATATGAGCAAGACTGAAATCTTCCCAATCCGGTTGCAGCCTAATTTCATCGATACCATTCTACAAACTTTCCCTGGAAAAATAAGCAGTTTCCTGGAAAGTATTTGGGCCTTCCACTCCATACCAGAAAATTGAGGAAGACTGAGGTACAACCGTTGATAGATAAGATTGGAGCGAGAGTACCCGGCTGGAAAGGAAAAATTTTATCCTCATCTGGGAGAGAGATTTTGGTTAAAATTGTGCTCTCGTCCGTGCCAATATATCACCTAACCGTATTCGAATTTTTCTTTAATTTTAACACTTTTTGAAAACTAATTTTAAATCTAACACTGCCTGTTTTTTTTAACTAACATTTTTTGCCACGCCTATTGCCCTGGCGCGGTCAAATACCTGTGCCGCGCCATGCATGGTGGCGCGGCAGAGGGCTGACGTGGCAGGGCCCGCCGCGCCACTGACCTTGGCGCGGCAGAGCCGAATAAAACCCCACAGCCAGTCCCGCCTGCCCGAGCAGCAAGCCCGCCTGGCCGCCGCGCCCGCCGCCCGCCCGGCAGTACCTGGACGGTTTAATCGAAACGCGTCGCGCCGATAGTGGGAGTTATTCTAAGTATTACTTGATGTAAAATCAATAGTGGATTTATTTATGTCTTTAGTTGAATTTTTTTCGCGGCCGAATAGAGAATTTGATAAGCCAATGATTTTTTTTCCATCTTTCATGATACGGTTAACCACCATGTTCACTAATCGATTACGAAAAATTTTATCGGATTGAAACAAATATTTTTTAAGGGAACTTATTTATTTGGCTTTTTGGCCCCATATTGTAGAATCGGCGGCGACGCGACCATGGACATCGGCTTCCTCGACCCCTCGCGCAAGACGCCGGCCACCGGCGTCGAGATACCCGGGACTACCGGTTTCCGAACTAGTTGCTACTTAATCTCGCATGCAGTGATGCCGCGATGCATTGAAACGAATATGAAGCAAATAAATGAAGTCCGTGTGTAAGTTGACAAGTTGCCACATAACATTTTCATTGATTTGACATAAGTTCGACATAACATAACCAACTAAGCCTACAAGTTTCGGACGCCGATAATAGTTCGACCTAACAAACTAAGACCCAGGAGTGTAAGGATCCCTCGGACGCATCTGTCTCTTCAGATTTGTTGGCAACACGTTAGGAGTGTAGCCATCGTCGGTGTGGTCGCGTCGCCGGTGCGTACGGCTCGTACCCTACAAGTATATGATATGCACGATTACTTAGAATTCTTTATGATCGTTAGTTCATGTAGCCTACGTATTTAAAGAAACTACTTTTGTTAGTACCTGTGAGGCTCCTTGGGTACCAAGCGAGGCACCACCTAGCTGAGACATGCCAATCTCGTCCTGCGGCCAATCGGCCCACTGGTCGTGCTGTCTACGGAAGCCCGGGGGCTCGTCGTCGTCGTCGTCATCCTCGGTTGTAGAGTCCTTCCCAGCGCTATGATGTGGTGGTGTACGCACTGCGTGAAAGGACCTAATGGCTAGAGGCGGGGTGAATAGCCTAATAAAAAAATCTACAACAACACTTAACAAAAAGATTAGACAATTATAAGGCGAAGCAAGTGTTGCGCTAGCCTACTCAAAAAGCAAGCTACCTACCACAATTCTAGTTTAGATAGTATCTATTCACACAATAGCTATGACACTATCCTATGTTAGTGTGCTCTCAAAGGCTAACTAAAGAGCCACACCAATCAAGCAAGCAAGCTCTCACAACTAGTTACACTAAAGAGCTTGTCAAATAATTTATGGTAATGTAAGGAGAGTGATCAAGGAGGTTATACCGCCGTGTAGATGAAGGAACCAATCAATCACAAGGATAAATAACAATGAAGACCAATCACCTCAGAATAAATGATGAACATAATGATTTTTACCGAGGTTTACTTGCTTGCTTGCAAGCTAGTCCTCGTTGTGGCGATTCACTCACTTGGAGATTCACGCGCTAATTGGCTTCACACGCCAAACCCTCAATAGGGTGCCGCACAACCAACACAAGATGAGGATTACACAAGCCACGAGCAATCCACTAGAGTACCTTTTGGCTCTCCGCCGGGGAAAGGTCAAGAACCCCTCACAATCACCACGATCGGAGCTAGAAACAATCACCACTCTTCGCTCAACGATCCTCGCTGCTCCAAGCCATCTAGGTGGCGGCAACCACCAAGAGTAACAAGCGAAATCCACAGCAAAACACGAACACCAAGTGCCTCTAATTGCAATCACTCAAGCAATGCACTTGGATTCTCTCCCAATCTCACAAAGATGATGAATCAATGATGGAGATAAGTGAGAGGGCTTTGGCTAAGCTCACAAGGTTGCTATGTCAATGTAAATGGCTAAAGGTGTGAGCTTTAACCGGCCATGGGGCTTAAATAGAAGCCCCCATGAAATAGAGCCGTTGTACCCCTTCACTGGGCACAACGCGGGCTGACCGGACGCTCCGGTCATGTTGACCGGACGCTGGACCTCAGCGTCCGGTCGCCCGACGACAGCCACGTGTCCTGCTCACAACGGTCACTTGAGTTGACCAGACACTGCGCACAATACTGACCGAACGCTGAGCCACCAGTGTCTGATCGTTTCCAGTAAGGTTCTAGAAACGCCTTTTGCCCACCGGACGCGTCCAGTCAAGCATGACCGGACCCTGCAAGTGTCCGGTCAGAAACCCTAGCCTCTGAGCGCTGTTCGACAATAGGACTAGACTCACCTCGCCAGTGTTCGGTCGCTGAGCGACCCAGCGTCCGGTCGTTTGACCGACGCCAGCATCTTCGCTGTAACAACTGGCTGGACACGCCGGTCTACCTGAGACCAGCATCTGGTCACCTTGTGACCAGCGAGTCTAACTCCTTTTCACTTCTAACTTCTTCACCCTTATTCAAATGTGCCAAGCACCAAGTGTATCATCTTGTGCACATGTGTTAGCATATTTTCACAAACATTTTCAAGGGTGTAAGCATTCCACTAGATCCTAAATGCATATGCAATGAGTTAGAGCATCTAGTGGCACTTTGATAACCGCATTCCGATATGAGTTTCACCCCTCTTAATAGTACGGCTATCAAACCTAAATGTGATCTCACTCTCTAAGTGTCTTGATCACCAAAACAAAATAGCTCCTATGGTTTATACCTTTGCCTTGAGCTTTTTGTTTTTCTCTTTCTTCTTTCCAAGTCCAAGCACTTGATCATCACAATGGCATCATCATTGTCATGCTATGATCTTCATTTGCTTCACCACTTGGAGTGTGCTACCTATATCATGGTCACTTGATAAACTAGGTTAGCACTTAGGGTTTCATCAATTCACCAAAACCAAACTAGAGCTTTCAATCTCCCCCTTTTTGATAATTGATGACAACCCTTATACAAAGATATGAAATAAAATTCAATTAAATCCATGTTGCTTGCCCAAGCATATTTACCATGTGTAAAAGAATCTGGACAAGTTTCATGAACCCCAAATGGTAGCTATTGCTCCCCCTACATATGTGCTAAGAGTTTGGATGGAAGCTTGCACATATGTTTGGTGAAAGGTCCTAATATGGCTAGAGGGGGGATGAATAGCCTATTTAAAATTCTACAAATCAACTAGAGCAATTTGATTAGTATGACAAATAGCGTAAAGCAAACTTGCTCTAGCTCTACAAGGGTTGCAAGCCACCTATCCAACAATTTTAGTTGCAATGATTACTTAGGCACACAAACTTGCTATGTAACTACTCACTAAGAGCTCTTAAACTTGCTACTCTAAAGAGCTCAACTAGATGAATGTAAATAATAAAGCAAGCTCTCAATTCTAATTACACTAAAGAGCTTGTATCAACTAGTTTGCAAGAATGTAAATAAGTGAGAGATGATTATACCGCCGTGTAGGGGATGAACCAATCACAAGATGAATATATATCCAATCACCGGGAGAATGCCAAAGACAAGAGACAATCGATTTTCTCCCGAGGTTCACGTGCTTGCCAACACGCTACGTCCCCGTTGTGTCGACCAACACTTGGTGGTTCGGCGGCTAAGAGGTGTTTCACAAACCTCGTCCACACGATAGGACACCACAAGAACCGACCCACAAGTGAGGTAACTCAATGACACGAGCAATTTACTAGAGTTACCTTTCGGCACTTCGCCAGGAAAGGTACACCTCCCCTTACAATCACCGGAGATGGCCACGAACAATCACCAACTCGTGCCAATCCTCCACCGCTGCTCCAACCGTCTAGGTGGTGATAACCACCAAGAGAAACAAGCGAAATCCACAGCGCAACACGAATACCAAGTGCCTCTAGATGCAATCACTCAAGCAATGCACTTAGATTCTCTCCCAATCTCACAATGATGATGGATCAATGATGGAGATGAGTGGGAGTACTTTGGCTAAGCTCACAAGGTTGCTATGTCAATGAAAATATGTAAGTCCATGAGCTTAAGCCAGCCATGGGGCTTAAATAGAAGCCCCCACAAAATAGAGCCGTTGTACCCCTTCACTAGGCACACTACGGGCTGACCGGACGCTCCAATCAGACTGATCGGACTCTAGACCCAGCGTCCGGTCAACCGATGTAAGCCACATGTCATTGTCCATTCAACAGGAACCACCCGATCGCAACGGCTAAGTAGCGATCGGACGCTCCGGCACAAGTGACCGGACGCGGGACCCCCAGTGTCCGGTCGTTTACAGTAAGGTTCCAAACCAGCTTTTCTTCGACCGGACGCGTCCGGTCCACCTCGACCGGACACACCTCAGCGTCCGGTGCAAAACCCTGGATACTGTGCTGACCCGTAAGTTTGACCGGACCCAGACTTTCGGCGTTCGGTCAATTTAGACCCAGCGTCCGGTCATAAGACCGAAACGCGCACCCTTTGCTGCCACTGACCGGACGCACCAGTCCAACTGAGGCCAGCGTCCGGTCAGTTACAGTGACCGCCAATTTTTCTATCTAGGGCGCCGGTGGCACCGTCGGACTGTCCGCACTCTACGGGCGGACACTCCACCGGTGGAGTTCCTTACTCTTGCTCCCAAACTTCACCACCCTTGATCAAATGTGCCAACCACCAAGTGTATCATCTTGTGCACATGTGTTAGCATATTTTCACAAACATTTTCAAGGGTGTTAGCACTTCACTAGATCCTAAATGCATATACAATGAGTTAGAGCATCTAGTGGCACTTTGATAACCGCATTTCGATACGAGTTTCACTCCTCTTAATAGTACGGCTATCTATCCTAAATGTGATCACACTCACTAAGTGTCTTGATCACTAAAACAAAATGGCTCCTACATTTTATACCTTTGCCTTGAGCCTTTTGTTTTTCTCTTTCTTCTTTTCTAAGTTCAAGCATTTTATCATCACCATTGTCATGATCTTCGTCATTGCTTCATCACTTGGAGTAGTGCTACCTATCTCATGATCATCTTGATAAACTAGGTTAGCACTTAGGGTTTCATCAATTAACCAAAACCAAACTAAAGCTTTCACTTGGATAGGAAATATAGGAGATAATGTCTACCAATTGATGCTAAGGTATAAAAGATGGACCTTTGAAGCATGATACCAATTGGAGTGCAACATTATACCATCCTTAGCACCATGGTTAGCTCTAAACCACTTGGAAACATACTTTGAAAAGATACCACTTGGAAATACTTGATAATGAGATCATTAGATATCCTATGCATGCTAGTTTTTCATTGTATCATTCAAACCTACAACTAGCATACACCATACAAACATGGATTTTGTAATTTAAAACTTGTGCTATGCAAGCAAACATATGAAATGCACATTCAAATGCACCATACAATGTTCATGAGCTTGCTCCCCCTACTTGTGTGCTCAAAGTTTCAATTGATCCCTTTCTTTTGTCATATCTCTTCCCCTATGTCAAACTCTCCCCCTATTACTTATATCTTTGTTTCTCTCCCCCTTTGTCATCAATGACCATAAAGGTTTAAAACTAGAGATAGTACCACTTGTAGGGTCGAGATTATCAATGTCAATCAATGGGGTGATGATCATTTTCCCAAATTTGGTCTAATCTAGATCATTTACTTAGATCTCATTTTCTAGATCAAACACTAGGTTTATAAGCCCATAAACATATCATATGCTATCGCTAGATCAAATCAAGCATAGAAGCAATAGTGATATCATATAAACATCAAATTCATTTGATTTTCATGAATGAGCCTAATAAAATAGAACCACTTGAAAGGTCCTAATAAAATTGAAAATGTGACTAGATGCACTAACCATGTCCTTAGCTAGGATATATGTCATGCCAATCAACTTTTACCTTAGATAGCTTGAAGGAGAGACATGTCATATAAGTGGGGGTGCATCAACACATATTTGAGAAATCTAATATGTTCAACTCATTCCTTAGCTTGCAAACCCTTTTCTCATCCAATGGCTTGGTGAATATGTCAACAAGTTGATCTTCGGTGCCAACACTCTCAATGCAAATGTCCCTTATTTGTTGATGATCTCTTATGAAATGGTGGCGAACATCTATATGCTTTGTTCTTGCATGTTGAACCGGATTGTTGGTTAACTTGATTGCACTATCATTGTCACATAGCAATGGCACTTTCTTGAACTTGATTTCAAAGTCACTCAAAGTGGTCTTTATCCAAAGTACTTGTGCACAACAACTACCGGTGGATATGTATTCGGCTTCGGCGGTTGATAATACAACACTATTTTGCTTCTTTGATGACCATGAGACAAGTGATCTTTCCAACAATTGACATGTGCCCGATGTGCTTTTTCTTTCAACCTTGCATCCCGCATAATCCGAGTCAGAGTAACCAACTAGCTCAAACTTTGCTCCTTTGGGATACCACAAACCAACATTTGGTGTATGCTTCAAGTACCTCAAAATTCTCTTTGTAGCCTTCAAATGACTTTCTCTTGTTGAGGCTTGAAATCTTGCACACATGCACACACTAAACATGACATCCGGCCTTGAAGCGGTCACATAGAGTAGGCTTCCAATCATAGACCGATACAACTTTTGATCCACCATGTTTCCACTTGCATCACTATCCAAGTTGTCATTGGTTTCCATTGGTGTGCTAATGAGTTTGCTATCACTCAAGCCAAACTTCTTGATCATGTCCTTGATGTACTTGCCTTGACTCACAAAAGTATCATTTTTTAATTGCTTGATTTGAAGACCAAGGAAGTAACTCAATTCTCCAATCATTGATATCTCAAACTCATTAGCCATCATCTTTCCAAACTCATCACAAAAATCTTGATTGGTTGATCCAAATATGATATCATCAACATAGATTTGCAATACAAATAGATCTTTTTCAATCTTCTTGATGAAAAGAGTGGTGTCAACCTTGCCCATTGTGAACCCTTTAGAGAGTAGGAAGTCCCTCAATCTCTCATACCATGCTCTAGGTGCTTGTTTTAACCCATACAAAGCCTTCTTCAACTTGTATACATGGTTGGGCTTCTTGTCATCTTCAAAACCAGGAGGTTGCTCAACATATACTTCTTCATTGATGTAGCCATTTAGAAATGCACTCTTAACATCCATTTGATAGAGCTTGATGTTGTGGGCACAAGCATAGGCTAGCAAGATTATAATTGCTTTCAATCTAGCAACCGGGGCATATGTTTCTCCAAAGTCAAGACCTTCAACTTGTGTATAGCCTTGTGCTACCAATCTTGTTTTGTTCCTTACTACTATCCCATCTTCATCTTGCTTGTTTCTAAAGACCCATTTGGTTCCAATCACATTGTGTCCCTTTGGTCTTTCTACTAATTCTCATACTTGATTTCTTGTGAAGTTATTCAATTCTTCATGCATAGTATTTACCCAATCAACATCCTTCAATGCTTCATCTATATTCTTTGGTTCAATGGATGACACAAATGAGAAATGCTCACAAAATGAAGCCAATCTTGATCTAGTTTGCACATCTCTTGAAATATCACCAATGATAGTGTCTAATGGATGATCCCTTGCAACATTGGATGGTTGGAGGATTGGAACTTGATTGCTTGCACTTGCTTGATCATTGGGTTGAGATGATGTACTAGCCACTTGATCTTGTTCATTATCATGAGATCCACTTGCACTAACTTGATTTGTATCATCTTGCACATTTGAGTTAGAGAGCACTTGCACTTGATCATCTTCATCATCATTCACTTGTCTAGGCCTCAATTAACCAATATCCATGTTCTTCATGCCATTTGAAAGTTGAATGCCTCTAACATCTTCCAAGTTCTCATTCTCTACTTGTGAACCCTTGGTTTCATCAAATTCAACATCATGAACTTCCTCAAGAGTACCACTATCCAAATTCCAAACTCTATATGCTTTGCTTGTAGTGGAATAGCCAAGTAGGAATACTTCATCACATTTCTTGTCAAACTTGCCCAATCTTGTGCCTTTCTTCAAGATATAGCATTTGCAACCAAAGACCCGAAAATATGCAATGTTGGGCTTTCTACCATTCAAGAGTTCATATGATGTCTTCTCTTTCAATCGATGACAATAGAGATAGTTGCTACAATAGCAAGCCGTGTTGATAGCTTCGGCCCAAAAGGATTGACTCACATTGTACTCACTAAGCATAGACCTTGCCATATCAATGAGTGTTCTATTCTTTCTCTCAACAAGGCCATTTGATTGTGGAGTGTACTTGGCCAAGAATTGATGTCTAATTCCAAATTCATCACACAACTCATCAATTCTAGTGTTCTTGAACTCACTATCATTGTCACTTCTAACTCTCTTGATGGTTGTTTCAAACTCATTGTGAATGCCTTTGACAAATGATTTGAATGTTGCAAATACATCACTTTTGTCCACTAGAAAGAATACCCATGTGTATCTAGTGGTCATCCACTATCACAAATCCATATTTGTTTCCGCCAATACTAGTATATTGTGTTGGCCCAAACAAATCCATGTGCAATAACTCAAATGCTTTGCTAGTGCTCATCATGCTTTTCTTAGGATGGGTGTTTCCAACTTGTTTACCGGCTTGACAAGAGCTACAAAGCTTATCCTATTTAAACACAACATCTTTCAAGCCTTTAACTAAGTCAAGCTTAACCAATCTATTCAATTGTTTCATTCCAACATGACCAAGCCTTCTATGCCATAACCAACCCATGCTAGACTTAGTGAACAAGCATGTAGATAATTTAGCTTCACTAGCATTGAAATCAACTAAGTATAGATTCACATATCTAAAGCCTTTGAAGATCAAGTTAGAGCCATCTACACTTATGATCTCTACATCATCTACCCCAAATATGCATTTGAATCCAAGATCACATAATTGAGCCACGGATAGCAAATTGAAATTCAAGCTCTCAACTAGCAACACATTAGAAATGCTCATGTCATTGGATATTGCAATCTTACCAAGCTCTTTGACCTTGCCTTTGCCATTATCACTAAATGTGATACTATCATAACCATCATTGCCATTGATGTTGATTGAGTTGAACATTCTTGCATCACCAGTCATGTGTTGAGTGCACCCACTATCAAGAACCCAATGTCTTCCTCCGGCTTTGTAATTGACCTACAAAAGAAGATCAATTCATTTTAGATACCCAAACTTGCTTGGGTCCTTGAAGGTTAGTCAGTAAGCTCTTTGGTACCCAAATGACTTTCTTCTTTGAGCCCATCCATGGTCTACCAATGAACTTAGCCTTCACACCATTTGTACCCTTAGTAAGCATATAGCATGAATCAACCTTAATGGAGGATACATTAGCATTTTTACTCTTGTTTTTGCATTCTTGCTCTTTATGACCCACTTGCTTGCAACTATTGCAAAACCGACCATTGTTCTTCATAAAACTAGTCTTATGAGGAGCAAAGGCCGCTTTGCCTTTCTTAGGGGTATAGCCCAATCTTTCTTTGTAGAGAGAAGCTCTTTGGCTACCTAAGCACGTAAGCAAGTGGTCCTTACCACCATAAGCTTTAGCTAAGATGTGAGTGAGCTTGTTGACCTCCTTCTTGAGGTTCTCATTCTCAACCACTAGTGAGGTGTCACAAGTGAGACCATCACTACTAGATGAGGTAGAAGTGGAAGTGCTACAAGAAGGGTTAGTGGGAGCAACAATGATAGGCATAGATAGTGATTCATCAATTATATCATAAGTTAAACCTACATTACAAGTTTCAACATGCTTCTTTTTATTTTGGTCATCAAGCAAAGATGAATGAGCATTTTCAAGCTTTTTGTGAGCTTTGCCAAGCTTCTCATGGGCTTCCTCTAGCCTCTCATGAGATACATTGAGCTCATCAAAGGCTTGCTTAAGATCTTTTAGTTCCTTATGAAAGCTTTTGCATTCCCTTCTCTTGATGTCTAAGTGTTCTCTAGCATCCTCTAGCATGTCAAATAATTCATCTTTAGTAGGTTTATCATTATCACTATCACTATCATTTTCATTTTTATGTTCATTTTCATCATCATGTTCTTCATCACTTTCATCATCACAAGATTGTACCTTAGTGGCCTTAGCCATGAAGCATGATGAAGATTCGAAGAGAGAAGGCTTCTCATTTATAGCAATGCTTGCAAGAACCTTCTTCTTGGTGGTCTTGTTATCATCACTATCATCATCATCATCATCACTTGAGGAAGCATCACTATCCCAAGTGACTATATATGAACCACCCTTCTTCTTCTTGAATGCCATCTTGTCCTTCTTCTCTTTCTTGTCCTTCTTCTTGTCCTTCTTCTTGTTCTTCTTGTTGTCATCATCATTGTCGTTGTTGTATGGGCATTGAGCAACAAGATGATATTTGCTTCCACACTTGAAGCACCTTCTTGACTCTTCTTTGTTCTTGGATGAAGGTTTCCTTCTTCTAGCACGGTAGCCCTTCTTCACCATGAACTTGCCAAATCTCTTGACAAAGAGAGCCATCTTCTCATCATCATCATCATCATCCCAAGATTCATCTTCTTCACTTGATGTCTCTTGCTTAGCTTTGCCCTTGGATGATGTGGCTTTGAATGCCATGCTCTTCTTCTTGTCATCCTTCTTCTCATCTTTCTTCTCCTTCTTTTCTTCCTTCTCATCTTCATCTCTATAAGCATCATCGGTCATAATATCTCCCAAGATTTGGTTTGGTGTCATTGTGTTCAAACCGGTCCTTACTAGCAAGGTGACCAACATGCCAAATCTTGCGGGTAAACATCTCAAAAATTTATTTGAGAAGTCCTTGTCCTCTATCTTCTCACCAAGTGCTTTGAGATCATTGACAATCACTTCCATTCGATGGAACATGTTCGGCACACTCTCATCTTCCTTCATCTTGAAGCTTGCAAACTTTTCTTTGAGAATATATGCCTTTGCACCCTTCACGGCTTGAGTGCCCTCAAATGACTCTTCCAACTTCTTCCATGCCTCATGAGCTCTCTCAATGTTCTTGATTTGCTCAAAGGTTCTCTCATCCAAAGCATCATAGATGGCACTAAGAGCAATATCATTGTTTTAGAGAAGTATTTCTTCGGCGGTGGTGGGAGCCTCTTCATCTTCTATCTCAATCTTTGTTTCTACCACTTTCCAAATCTTCCTATTGATTGATTTGATATATGTTGTCATCTTAGCCTTTGAATAAGGATAATTTGAGCCATCAAATTGGGGTGGCTTCTTGGTGTTGTTGATTTGAGCCATTTTTACACCCTATGTTAGTGTCTATTCACACAATAGCTATGACACTACCCTATGTTAGTGTGCTCTCAAAGGCTAACTAAAGAGCCACACCAATCAAGCAAGCAAGCTCTCACAACTAGTTACACTAAAGAGCTTGTCAAATAATTTACGGTAATGTAAGGAGAGTGATCAAGGAGGTTATACCGCCGTATAGATGAAGGAACCAATCAATCACAAGGATGAATAATAATGAAGACCAATCACCTCGGAATAAATGATGAACACAATGATTTTTACCGAGGTTCACTTGCTTGTCGGCAAGTTAGTTCTCGTTGTGGTGATTCACTCACTTGGAGGTTCACGCGCTAATTGGCTTCACACGCCAAACCCTCAATAGGGTGCCGCACAACCAACACAAGATGAGGATCACACAAGCCACGAGCAATCCACTAGAGTACCTTTTGGCTCTCCGCCGGGGAAAGGTCAAGAACCCCTCACAATCACCATGATTGGAGCCAGAGACAATCACCACTCTCCGCTCAATGATCCTCGCTGCTCCAAGCCGTCTAGGTGGCGGCAACCACCAAGAGTAACAAGCGAAATCCGTAGCAAAACACGAACACCAAGTGCCTCTAGATGCAATCACTCAAGCAATGCACTTGGATTCTCTCCCAATCTCACAAAGATGATGAATCAATGATGGAGATGAGTGAGAGGGCTTTGGCTAAGCTCACAAGGTTGCTATGTCAATGTAAATGGCCAAAGGTGTGAGCTTCAACCGGCCATGGAGCTTAAATAGAAACCCCCATAAAATAGAGCCGTTGTACCCCTTCACTGGGCACAACGCGGGCTGACCGGACGCTCTGGTCATGTTGACCGGACGCTGGACCTCAGCGTCCGGTCGCCCGACGACAGCCACGTGTCTCGCTCACAACGGTCACTTGAGTTGATCGGACACTGCGCACAATACTGATCGGACGCTGAGCCACCGGTGTTCGATCGTTTCTAGTAAGGTTCCATAAATGCCTTTTGCCCACTGGATGCGTCCGGTCAAAAACCCTAGCCTCTGAGCGTTGTTCGACAATAGGACTGGACTCACCTCGCCAGTGTCCGGTCGCTGAGCGACCCAGCGTCCGGTCGTTTGACCGATGCCAGCATCTTTGTTGTAACAACTGACCAGACGCGTCGGTCTACCTGAGACCAGTGTCTGGTCACCTTGTGACCAGCGAGTGTAACTCCTTTTCACTTATAACTTTTTGACCCTTGTTCAAATGTGCCAACCACCAAGTGTATCACCTTATGCATATGTGTTAGCATATTTTCACAAACATTTTCAAGGGTGTAAGCATTCTACTAGATCCTAAATGCATATGCAATGAGTTAGAGCATCTAGTGGCACTTTGATAACCGCATTCTGATACGAGTTTCACCCCTCTTAATAGTACGGCTATCAAACCTAAATGTGATCTCACTCTCTAAGTGTCTTGATCACCAAAACAAAATAGCTCCTATGGTTTATACCTTTGCCTTGAGCCTTTTGTTTCTGTTTCTTCTTTCCAAGTCCAAGCACTTGATCATCACAATGGCATCATCATTGTCATGCTATGATCTTCATTTGCTTCACCACTTGGAGTGTGCTACCTATCTCATGGTCACTTAATAAACTAGGTTAGCACTTAGGGTTTCATCAATTCACCAAAACCAAACTAGAGCTTTCACCACGGAAGTGGCACCTGTCATCGGCTGAGAAGAGCCTACTGGTGTCCTCAAAGAGGCTGAAGACGTGCCACCCGATCACGCCAGGAGTGGCGGTTCCTCATAAGGAGTGTCCATGCAGCTCATCTTTTGAGCTAGCTTCCTGCAACTCTTCTTCACCTTCTGCATAAATAGACGTTAAAGTTAGTGCATTTCCCAAATGCATATACACTAAAGAAATATTTTTGGAATGGACTAGTTTATGTTTACCTCCACAAAAGCCATGAGAACGCCTAGCCCCTGCCCTCTAGACTCGTGAAGCCGGAACGTTGCTTCGTTGGACATCCTTGACAATTGTGTCGCCTGTGTATAGAAACATGGTTGGACAGTTTTAGTACACATACTTAATACCAAAAGGATAACAAATTGTACCATTCAAGTATCTTACCACGTATCTTTGAAGTGGGGCTCTCTGTAGCTGTGTGTCCTCCCTAGTGGTAACGTCATACACATCTTCGATGACATATTCCTCTGAGTCCTCGTCAATCGCCTCCTTAGTGTACGAGGGCTTTATATGTGTCCTCGTAGACCTGTGAAGCCACCACAGGTACTCGTCGAAGGTGTGCTGGTCGTGTGGGGGACCCGCATGGACCGGCTGCCATTCCCTGGTCTCCCACAAGTGGATGTGTGCATTGTGTGTCACACATCAATCCTTGGTCTTGTACCTCTTCCTACGGTCATACCTGCAACAAAATGATGTTAGTTGTACCACACACACCTCTGAATTGTAGCTTTGTTATTAATCGATAACGCACTCGTGCAATCCTTGGTTGATGGAGTAAAGCGGTGGTGGGCAGCCTGTCATTCTTCCAAACTGTCTGCAGACCCTAACGGGCAAGTGAATCTCGACCACGTGGAAGAAAATAAGAGGGACGTTGCAGCAATACTCCTCTGACTCGTCCCTAGTGACAGGACTAAGATAGTACTGGAGCTCTGGAGCATCCCAAGGACACCAATGCACCTGAACATTTCGTAATTGAGTTAGGCTATGATATAGTGTACATTGAACAAGACACATGTATGATAGTAAAGAGAGCGTAACCTGGTGCTGTGTTAGGACATCGAGACCGCCCGTGTACTCCCTGTACTTACGCCTCGCATTCCCTCTAACTAACTCTGATTTCATCCAGATAAACAGAGCTATAGAGAGTGTATCCTGCCCGTTCCATTGCTGCATTGAACACGATAATGAATTAGCCATTAATAAACTCATCATATGTAATCATATCGAAGAATATAATGAACCGAAGTACTTACCGGTAAACCAGTATTAAGGAGCCTCCCAATGGGCCATCGTTCCCAACACCAAACCTAGAGTAGGTACGAGCAACCCCCAAGGTTCGCATACCCTAAGGTGCGACGGCAGACAACACATAGTTGTCGATACGTCAATGCCAGGACTGCATTGTCCCAGCTATATGCCACTATGTTCTCCCACGGCTGGCGTAGTATGTCAAGGAAGATCCAGCTGATGGTGTTGCCCGAGGCATCTAGGAAGAGGAAAGCACCAAGAAAGTGCTAGAGCCACACTCAAGCGAACCTGTCGATCAGAGCCTCCTCAGCCTGTGGGTCCAAGTAATCAAAGCGCTCTGTGATCTAGGACGACGAAACACCAGAACTTTTCCTGAAATTGACCAAAGAAAATGAGACCCGATGGCTGCAGGAAAATAATGCAAGTATTAAATAGGCTTGAATTTCTCACTTATTTTTCTTGGAAGCCTCGTCGCCCGGTGGAAGAAAGCCAGTAAACTGAGCCACCAGCGCCCTCCAGTGATCGTTGTCAACTATCCCTGTCACTGAAAGCCCCCCAGCCAAAGGCCAAAAATAACCTTCACGTCCTGCATGGTCAATGTCATCTCGCCACAAGGTAGGTGGAACGTGTGGGTCTTAGGCCTCCACCTGTTATAAGAATAGAACGAATGTTAGTTGCCTCGAATTTGTTACAAGAAAGTTTACGTACAAAGAATGCACTCGCACCTGTCTACAGCTGCAGTAAGTAGTGCTGGGTCAAGGGGTGGAAGACCATGGTTGACAACACGGACAAGCTCGAGGAAGCCGGCACGCCGTTGTACGGCGCGTAACGCTCGTCCCACTGGTGTGCTCTGGTGTGCATGCGGGGCCTTAAAGTAGGCAAGGCCACCTCTGCGTCGTTGTCACTCAAGATGTCTGCTCGGTGCTGGTCATTGTACTCTACCTCAAGAATGGGGTACAACGGGTGCTGTGTGGGAGGGGCCATCCTGTTACAAATTGATAAACAAAGCGTTAGAGTATTCAAATTAACATTATGTAGCATTGCAAAATTTGAACTACTTGTTATGCAATACGAACACAATATGAAAGCACATGTATATATTCAAAGTAACATTAACAGACATATCACGCACTAGTAACATAAACAACTTCACTAGAAATATAAGCATTTGATGAAACTTCATGAAGTCATCAAAATCGATGTATCACGCGCTAGTAAGTACCGACATTTGTAAACTAGCATCTATACCCAAAATCCCTAACTAAATAACTAACTATAAACTAAATAATAAATACATAATCAATCCCTAAACCCAAAATCCTAACTATACTGAACACAAAACCTCAAACCTAAAAACTACCTACGTAAATCACAAACAAATTCACTAACCTAACTATCCTAAATCACTAACTATCATAAATCAATAACAATCATAAAACCCTAACTATCCTAAATTACTAACTATCATAAATCACTAATTATCATAAATCAATAATAGTCAAAATAACATGAAATCAAGAGGGAGGTACCTTAGGAGCGGGCGGCCTTGATGCGCCGGCGTTCGTGGCGCGGCGGCGCAGGCGCTATTTGGGGAGTGGGTGGGCGGGGCGTGGGCGGGTGGGCAGGCGTGCGGGCGGGCGGGCTCACTCACGATATTTATTTGGCCCTACCGCGCCATGCGCCGTGGCGCGACACTGCCACGTCAAGAACGGTGGCGCGGCAGAGCCCTGCCACGTCAATGATCGTGATTCCGGTCGCCGCCACGTCAGCCCTCTGCTGCGCCACCATGCATGGTGTGGCACAGGCATTTGGCCGCGCCAGGGCAATAGGCATGGCCAAAAGTGTTAGTTAAAAAAAATAGGCAGTGTTAGATTTAAAATTAGTTTTCAAAAAGTGTTAAATTAAAAAAATCACCGTATTCCAAGCCCAAAAATGGTTGATCAAAGGCATAGACCGAATCCGCCGAAGCTTTTTGTGGCGAGGGGAAACCCCGGACAAGGTATGTGTCGGGGACCAATACTAGGGTACCCGAAGAGGATGAGCTAATGGTCATCAACATTAATTCATTCGAGCAGTCAAGAGCGCGACTACAGCTCCAACCAAACCCCAGGTGCGCGGGCTCTGCCTCGCCCAACCTCTGGGGAAGGTCTCCGCCTCGCCCAACCCCGAGGCCGCGGGCTCTGCCTCGCCCAACAATTGGGTTTGCGCTCTGCCTCGCCCGACCTCGAGGCCACGGGCTCCGCCTCGTCTGACCCTTGGGTTTGCGCTCCGCCTCGTTCAACCCCTTAGGCGCAGGCTCCGCCTCGCCTGACGGGTACCCATACCACAGCTAACCACTCCAGGTCCAAGCGTATAGGCCTGGGTCAAAGCTCTGACACCAGGGAAGAGACTAGCACGCCTCGATGTAACCCATGGCCATGACGGGTTATACCTGAGGGTTCACATCAAGAACAACGTCGGGCGTGCCGATGCTATTCTGCCAAACCCTCGTACGAACGATGACAGGCGTGTCAGTTCGCCACGACATCCACCGGGACAGGATGGAACGCCATGACCGGCAGATGATGCCTGCGCATGGCACCAGTGACAGATAGGGTCACGACGTGGAGCTGTCCCTGTTGACATCTACAGGATCGACGGGACCCGCATGAAGGAGAAGAAGGACCCTGCGATCCTAAAGGCCTTCTTCTCTCTCTCGTTCTTCTCTTTTCCTCTGCTGTAACCCGTGCTTTCCCTTGACCTATAAAAGAGAAAGCAGGGCGTCCCATGAGGAGGATCCGATCCAATCGAAACCAATCGACTCATCAAGATCTGATCTAGATCCACACAAGAGCACGACACAAACACACAGCTGAGCAGCAATCGAGCTCTCAGCACCCGTTTACTTCTTTCATCAGAGACTTGGGATCATTTCCCTCTCTCGTCCGCTTGTAACCCCTAGTACAAATTTTCAGTGCTAGTAATACGAGCAGCAGCGACGAACTAGACGTAGGGACTTTCTGCCCGAACCAGTATAAATCTCATGTCCTCTAAGCACATCATCCGAGCCAGACGCGTAATACTAGAAATTTACTCGTTGGTGGTAACTCGAAACACCGACAGTATAGGACATTCTCTCATCAACTGGCATATGACCTGCCATCCCAAGAACAAAGGAGGGCTAGGAGTCCTGGATTTATAGCGTTTTACGAGAGCGTTAAGACTACGATGGTTGTGGTACAAGTGGAAACAAAGAGATTGTGCATGGAACAAGTTGGATGTGCCTAGTGACAAAACGGACAGAGAGTTGTTCAATGCCTCAACAATAGTTTCAATAGGCAATGGAAAAACAACTCTCTTCTGGTCATCAAGTTGGATTAATGAAACAGCAGCCAAGACAATAGCGCCACTGCTATATCTAAAGACAAGGAGGAAAAATATTACAGTACTCTAGGCAGTCACCAATGGAAAGTGGATTGATCACATTTACCCGCCAACGTCGACTGAGGAAGTAACTCAATTTGTGAATCTGTGGGAAGCCATTAACGGAATCACGCTCAGTGACACAACGGAAGACGACATCAGGTGGAGATGGACGGCAGATGGATAGTACACCGCCAAAAGTGCATACCAGATACAATTTGTTGGAACATTTAGCAAGATCAGAATTACACCAATATATGGAGGGCAAAAGCGGAGCCAAAGTGTCATTTCTTCGCTTGGACACTAATGCATAAGAAAATTCTCACGGCAAGTAATCTGATCAAGCGTGGCTGGATGGAGGAAACTGACTCTAGGCTATGTGGGGCGGACCTGGAGACTCCGACTCACCTATGCAAGGACTGTCCTTTCACAAAACAAGTATGGGCAATCATAAAACGATGGTTCAATCTTCAAGCAACAGATTCCATAAGCGATATAGGATCCCTACATGGTTTTTGGTGGAAATGCAGGCGCAAATTCGACAAGAATGAAAGAAGAGATATTGATGGGATCTTCATATACTTTTGGTGGAACATATGGAAGGAAAGAAATAGGCGATGTTTTCAACAGAAAGTCCTCAATTCGATGCAAGTGGCCACGCTGTGCAAAGATGACATTATGCAGTTTAGAATGGCAATGGCCTCAACAGCTGATGATCATTAACCGGTTCTTAGAAAGTCTCGTAGTGTTTCTTCCTTTTCCTTCTACCGCAATTGTTGGTGGTTCCCGCCCATTCGCCTTGCTTCTGGAGTCCCTGTTCTTGGTTGTTTGGTGGCTCAGTAGGAGAGGTGGTGTTCTTATAGCAGGCATGGGGCTGGCTGTGTAAATATTTATAATATTTCTTTTTGTTTGCTTTTTTATTGTCTAATAAAAAATACAGCAAAACTTTTGCCGTCCTTTCTAAAAAATATACTTAGAAATGGGCCGTATAGTATAAACAAGTGGAGTGTAGCACCGCTTCTCTATCCATGTAGTACACATATTACATGCCATCATATTCCAAGTATTAATTAGGGGATACATATAAACATCTCTTGACATAAGCATCGTGACGTCAATTAGTGATGGCATGCAGCTAAGAAGACAGGATGCATGAGGCCATGCATTGATATGCATGGTGCCCCATCAACCACCATCCAAAGTGGCTCACACATACCATGTCCTGGCCCCTGTCTTCCAATTCATGTCGAGATGCCCTGCACCTTGCAAAGCAAGGGTTTAAAGTATAAATATGTAAATGGTGGTCACCATCAATACATGCTGATGTGTTGCTTACTAGTACTACTAGACAAAAAACAGACCTCTAATGGATAATATTGTTATAAAACATGTTGCCAGCGGTTAAGACATTTCTCTCTCCATCCCTCATGATCAACATAATAGATGAAAGTAGAACACATAGACACAAGAGATAGGGAGACTATTCTTTACTTCTCTGAATATATTGGTAATTACAACATAGAGCTCCCAAATATATATAGTCCTGCCAAGGCCTAAGAGTTTGGTAAGAGGCCACATACAAACGAACCAGGATTAGAATTGCTCCTTCTCCTTTCCTTCTAGGATAGAGTCCGCATATTTTACAACACTCCCTCTTAGACGATTACCACGATATGCACATGTCTCATTAAAAACTCTATCCGAAAATCCAGTGGAAAAGAACGGTTCTTGGAGAAAATAGTACATCGCATTTGTAATTGCATTGCACATGTTGTCTCATTAAAAACCTTGTGTGAGAAACCTTCAAGTAAAAACTCACATAGGAAAAAAGAGTACAACATTTAACCTTCTTGGTCATGTATTATTCAGGATATTTTATTCTTCATGAATAGATATTGATCTTCATGATCTATGGACAAACTTCAATGTTTTAGCAAGTATGATCTACTCAATCCTTGTAATTCTAGCGGTTTTAATTACTTTCAAGGTAGATTCAATCAAATTGCTCCCCCTCATAAAGCCATCCTTTGAACTTCATCGTTCAAACCACACTTTTCATAAATATGTGTTTAATAATGGTATGCAGTACCACAATACTATATCCTTCAAAATGTTGGCTCGCAATTCTTTTATGAATTATATGGGTATAAACAAGAACAATATGCTTCATGCATAATGACCACTTATTAGTTGTGCAAAACAAATAAATTTTATCCTTCAAGGTGATAAATCCTTTCAGAGGATTATGGGGTAAATAAGTTATGGTATTAAATATCTTCTAGATACTGCATCAAACCTCATACTAAAGTTTGAATACTCATAATTCCTTCTTAGTGAATTTTCAAATTATATATTCTATAAATCTTCGGGATTTTAATTGTACCACTAAATAATAAATCCAGTCTTACATTTGGCATTTAGGGGATAGTTCAATTGCCAAAATCACCATTATTCTTATATCTTCTATGGTATTTAGAGGATATCAACACTTTATTGCTAGTTTTATAATATACACTTTCTGAGTATTTGTATGACACCTTCATGGTGTTTAGGAATCCTCATTTTCTTTCTCTCGGGTCTATATTCACTTCAGGGATTAATGGTATTTATTCAAGAATCAACTAGTAAATCCTTCATGGATTAATTCCTTCAATGAATTATAATTCTCTTCTATGCGATATATTCTCTACTGCATGAGAGATTATTATGAGATATACACAATGATATTGTTATTCGCTATAAAGTCATTCAATGACTCTTCCTTCTAGGACATGCTCTTCTTGAGACTTTGATATTCATTCAAGAATATATTCTACCTTAGACTTCTTAATACTTAGTATGAGATTTAATGTCCATATGTTGTGATTTCTATTCTTTAGGAAATATATGGATTTTCATAATCCACTTACTAACTGCATATTTCATATTCATTTGCCAGAGATATAGCAGAACATTTATTTCTTCTTAGTAGGAGATTCAACCTCAATTGCTTTCTTCATTGACCCGATATAATCGCTACAGGAGACTTTGTCATTGACTTTGTTTTCCGGATCCGGGTTCTCATAAGAGAAACATTTGTAATTATAGAGGTAGCGTTGTCGACAACTATTATTTTCTCCCAATACTCTCACAATATGAGATTATTCTATCTCTTTGTTATTTCCCAAATAAGAGATAATTTATTGTTCTGCGTACCCAACACTATGATGCACGCGCTTAGTGTGTTGGATTTCATCTTCATGATGATCCTCTTCATAAGGTATTCATGAGGTGTTCTCTTCATGAGAATGGAGGATTTTCATTTTATTTCTATTCAACAAGTATACACTAAACTAGAATCCACAGGCATCTCTATAGATTTTAGCTTGATAGTATACAACATTTAGTTTACTACTAGTAAACACAACTTCTGGTTTATAACTTCAAGTTACTCCTTTCATTTTCAAAAATATCTGGCATATGCTCCGCTTCATGCTTCATAAGAGCATTAGTCAAACTATTATTTGATTTAGTGTGTGATACTATTCTTGCTTTAAGCTTCAAGGAATATTTTCACTTAAGATCATTTTTCTTCTATGGAAATAATATTTGACATTCAACATAGGCTTTCTCTCCCCCTAATGCCAATATTAGATCTTTAATAGCATACTTCAAAAGATATCCTCTAAGATGGGCTTAAAATAATTCAAATTTATGTATCTCCAACTACAAGTGGAGTCCCATTCATGTATGCTATGATAGAGATTTATGGAAAATATTAACGCACATATTTAAACATTGGGGTTATTATTCATTAATATAGCGAGCTAGAATACATAAAGTGCACTTAAAAATGTTCAGCATTCCTACAAACTCAGGGATGTTCTTCCCCTGATTTGCACATATCATAGTTTAGAAAACTATTTCATTGTCTAGCTTCTTTATTGTTGAGTCAAAATAATTGATCCAAGTACTCATACATAAAAAAAAATGGACATATACTTAAAAAAATATAGAATACGCAACATTCAAACTCACGTGGAATTTCTTTTAGAAATTCCTAATTGCCATTAATACAAAATTCCCCAAATACCTTTTCTTCATATAAATCCCAAATCATCTAACTGTGTTATCCACCATCTTAATTCCATAATTTTTCATCCCATCAATAGGGTCACTTCTTCATTTAGGTAATTTCAAATTAACTAACTCCCCTGATCTTAGGTTACTTGGCCATAGACCAATATATTGCTTATGCATGCAACACATTGAAAGCAAAATAGACAGTGTGCTAGCTAGCCAATTTAATTATGAGAAGAAAAGGTAATAGCTACAAGCTATGAATATAGCTTCTATGATAATATTCATGAAGGAGTGGAAATAGTTGTAACTCAACAAGAGCACAACATAGTGATACACATTCATGTGTAATGTGGAATGTTGATATTCAATCCAACGTAATAGATAACAACAAAATGCAAAGCTACAAGCTTGCAATTAGTGCAATGTAGAGAAATTTAACTCGACCGGAAGGGACGCGGCTAGGACTTTAAGTCCTGATACACGCACTTAAAGATAGATTTAGGAAGGCTATGCCTATTAAATACATATTACCCACATTTTCTTATGCCTTTACCCAAAATTCCTCTCCTTTTCATGCCATAACTTCAAGTAGTAATATGCTTCATGCATCATCTATAAATAATCATTTCTAATGTTCCATACAATCCAACCATACTTCTAGTATTCATTGGTTATGGCATGAAATTCATATATCAAGTATATTATTCAGTGTATAGATTTAGGGTAGGACATAAACTTATAATTTCTGGGTTGAAGTATTAAATACTTAGTTTATGGATTATACTAAGATCAGTTCATATGCCAGTATAGTCTAATTATTCATGTGCTTCTAGGAAATTCAATTTTCCTTCTACCTACATGGTAGTAGTGCACAAAGAACTATAACCTTCATGGTTAATTTAGGCTTCTTTGTGGATAAAATTAATGCAAAATTTATTTAGATAGGTAATAAGCAATTGTTTATATGTAAAACTAATTCATTCCATGCAAGATTAACATATATTACTGCATATAAAAATTGCAACTAAGAATATTAAATGCTTCATATTAGTCTTCAAGCTAATAAAGTAACCATTAACTCTTCTACGATTTTACATAAACCACTTAATTCAACGGGAATTAAAACTTAAAGCATTGCTACCACTAATGCTTTAGGATAGTAATTTTAAAGACAAAACAAGTCAGTAAACACATGATTTAAGTTCTTCTTCAAGAAAACCTTAAATATTCTAATTTGTATCCATTCTTACGTGCCTTAGCTTCTATGTTTGACATTTAGCAGCTTTATACATGCTCTACTTTATAGTTGTGATATGTAATCATGATCCTTCTAGGAGTGTAACATATGCAAGTCATATATCCTGGTTCATAGAGCTGTCTAAAAATTCTAACTCAACTTCTATTTGAGTAATTTGTGATGATAAATTCAAATACTTCTTGTATTACATTGCTCTTTGATATTATATACACATGAGACATTTCTTCGAGAATATATATTGATAAAATCTTATTTACCATCTTGTCTTCTAGACATTCAATACAAAGCTTCAAGCTATTGTTTATTTATAGATCAGCATTATACCTCAGTCTATGGCATACAAGCTTGAAAATTCGACTTTCAATGCAATATGATATTCTTCTATAATCATAATTTAGAATTTTTCTCATGCAGTGAGTCCCACAATATATTTGTTATTTCTCTCGGCCATATACTGATTCTAGAGAATAATCAGAAAATATATATCTTGAATTCACTACACTTCAATAGTAGCAAAACATCCTACATGGATTTAATAATGGTAATAACAATAATTCTACTATTCAAAGTAATTCCAGGATATTTCTTCTTCATGAAGGTATGCATATACAATATATCATTATAACCTGAATCATCATGTGCTTATAGGTTTACTGCATGTAAACAAGTAGCAAGGTGCAGCAAGATAGTGGATGGTTATACAAAATATTCTTAAAAGCATCCTAGCATTTTCCGGGATTATGGTATATGTAAATTTTCAGAATTAATACCAAACATTCGTGCATCCAAAAAATTCATTATGCTAGAAAAAATATGAGCCTCTCAAAGATGATAAGTCTAAGGTCTGCAAGATTTAGAGAGCCCATATACCTTATACCATGTTTCATCTTGTGTAATCATTCAAGATTTTATTTTTGCAATTACATGGTATATATAATTCATAATGTGTGATAAATAGATGCATTCAAAAGAGCATAAAAATATCACATGGCACATATAGATCAACAGAAAATAAACATGTAAATGTATTCAAACAGAAGTATTTTACTGAAAATGCCTATACATAATTTTCTTCCAGAAATTCAAGATAACTTGTGGTAACTGTAGCTGCAAGCCTGCTGATTAGCCATGGTGACGAGCTGCATGCTAGCATCAAGTTAACAATCCATCATACATGTTGAAATTACAGGTTGCAAAAATTTTCAAGCCGAACGAAGACCTAGATTGGCATATTGGAACTACATGTTCCTGTTCGCCTGATCTAACAACTGTATGATCAACGGGATCAAATTCAAAGACAATATCGGTACAGCTTCATGCCGTATTTTGCTTTCTGTAATGCAAAGTTCTTCTGAGTTGTTATCCACATATATTTCTACATAGACGAGTAAGCGGCATTCAGGCCGGATTATACAATCGCGTGTGAGGCAAGGATATGCTCAGCGACGTGCAGGTCGCGGAGGACACGATGCCGACGCTCGTGCGAGGTCGACTGGGCTACACCAAGCGCAAAATCACTACCGGAGACCAACACTTTGCCGAGTGCCAGAAGCTTTGCCGAGTGTGTTTTATCGAACACTCGGTAAAGACGGTCTTTGCCGAGTGCCAAATAAAATACACTCGGCAAAAAAAAAAAAACACTCGACGAAGATGGCTTTACCGAATGTTTTTTCGGTACTCGACAAAGATGTATTTTACCGAGTGCTATTTTTCGGCACTCGGCAAAATACGTCTTTGCCGAGTGCCTTTGTTTTGGCACTCGGCAAAAAGGCATTTTACCGTGTGCATATTTTTTTCCCTCGACAAATCATTTTTTCAAAGCAATTTTTGAGGTCCTAAATGAATTCAAATGAAAAACTTTTCAACTACAAAGTTGTATAACTTCTTAAGATCTACAAAGTTTATTTTGGTTATTTCTTCATTTGACAAAGCGACAATAACGTTGTTCATAAAATCTACATCTCTCTCATATTTCTCATATTAGTTTCATGAAAGTAGAAGAGAGATATATAAGATTTGTGAACACTGTTACTACCAATATGTCGGACGAACAAATGACCAAAATAAACTTTATAGATCTTGAGAAGTTATGAAATTTTGTAGTTGGCAACATTTTGATTTGAAATCATCTTGTCACACAAAAACGACGTTTGAATTTGGAAATTTTAAATTTTGAATATTTCAAAAGACCTCGGATGGAAAAACTTTCTAAATGAAAATTGTAGATCTCCAAAAGTTATGAAACTATGTAGTTGACAACTTTTTGATTTGAAATCATCTTATCATGCAAAACTACGTTTGAATCTCTCAAATTTGAAATTCGAATTTTTCAAACGATCTCGGATGGAAAAACTTCCTAAATAAAAATTGTAGATCTCGAAAAGTTATGAAGCTTTGTAGTTGACCACTTTTTGATTTGAATTTGTTTAGGGCTTCAAACAAGCAATTTACTCTCTGTTTAGTATAATATATGATGATAGATAACGGAATCTAGACACAAGTGATAGTATAGTGCAGTGGTAGAGCAGCAGACACACGAGGGAGATGTCGAGTTTGAATCCCGCCGGCTGCGTTAGCCACGAATTTTGCGCAAAAAATGCAACGACTTCGTTGGAGACGGACGGGCGCTGGCCGGTGGCGGCCTCCCCGAAAAAAAATTTGCTATTATTTTTTAGTTTTTTCGCATTTTCATTTTGCCGAGTATAAATCTTTGCCGAGTGCTTTTCCGACACTCGGTGAAGGTTTTGTCGAGTACCCGATAAAAAGCACTCGGTAAAGACTTCTTTACCGATTAATTTTTGCCAAGTGTATTTTGAGCTTTGCCGAACGCCAAGTGCCGGTTTCCGGTGGCCAATACAGTTCGGCCATCGCGATGGCGTCCTTCTTCGAGAGGACGCGCGCAAGGTGTGGAGCTGGACGCTTCAGGCGACACACGGTGCGGCGGCGTCCGGCTACAGGCGACGTGGCTTCGGCTTAGCTTCGGGTGGCACACACCATGAATGAACTGTATTAGATGCTGCAGGCTTGTGGATGCTAGATATGTCCTTGCTGATTCTAGCTTGTCTTGTTGACTTTATTAGATGGATTCAGATGTGCATGCATATATACTTCTAGTATACGGCCGGCCTCCCTTCTTCTGCCACAAAGACAAATCCATACATACTCTTGTTTTGCCTTTTTTTTAGGCTATAATACTGGTGACGTGCAAGTCAACGTATACAGATATACTTATATTTATTCTCGCATGTATACGTTCTTCGGGACGATTGCGGCAACGACTTGCTGGTCGGTGATAGCCACGGGAACGCCGGCAGCTTAAGAGCCAACAACTGCGGCGTACTTCTGTTCTAGCATGTTTTAGTACAAGTTCATCTTATACGTGCAAGTATACAGAGTATATAGCTGCTGGCTCTGTGTAGGATATACTCTCTCTCTCTCTCTCTCTCTCTCTCTCTCTCTTATATATATATATATATATATATATATATATATATATATATATATATATATATATATATATATATATATATATATATATATATATATATATATATATATTCGTAACAGAATCGTTGATAGCGTGCGAAACGAATCGTCGCTCGCCCTCGCTTCCCTTCGTGCGAAACAAAGACCACCGAGCCTAGTCTTCCGCCCCGCCCTCGCGGCCTTGCTCGCGCGCGTTATGGTAAATATCCTCATGTGTTATAGTAACCTAACTATCGTAAATATGTATTGACATTATCGTAAATTAGTATATAAAATTATCGTAAATGGATGTGGCTATAGAATAACTTATTTTGTAGCTGGCTAATGAATATACTATATATATATAGTTTCCGCGCAGATAATTAGGGCAAAACATTAGCCCCGCTCGGTGGTCGGGACTACAAACGCAATCTACACAATGCGATTATCTCATACCTTATAGAGGATGCCGATTTGATCTACCTCGCATGCCGCGTAGAGCCATGGTTAGTAGATACATATCGCGTAGGGCGTTTGGCATTATCGCAGACCTGCCTGCTTGACAACGACGATGCATGTCGATGCAGTGCAGATTAGTTGCAGATAGAGGTAGCAGATCCGTTCCACTAACAACGTCGGGATATTGTCGTCGAAGTAGTCGCGGCAGGGACGCCGGCATGAGCGGCAGCGGTGGCTGCTGCTTAACGGCGATGTATAAATGTGTGCTTAATAATGGTATGCAGTAATATAATACCAGAATGTTGGCTTACCATTATTCAATGAATTATAATATGAGTAAACAAGAGCAATATGCTTCATGCATAAATAACCACTTATTAGTTGTGCAAAACAAATAAAATTTATCCTTCAGGGTAAAAAAAATCCTTTCAAAGAATTATGGGGTAAATAAGTTACAATATTCAATATCTTTTAAATAGTATCAAACTTATACTAGAGTTTGAATACTTATAATTCTTTCTTAGTGGATTTTCAAATTATATGTTCTAACGTGTTATAAAACATGTTGCCAGCGATTAGGATCTTTCCCTCTCCGTCCCTCTTGATCAACATAATAGATGAAAGTAGAACACATAGACACAAGAGATATGGAGATTATTCTTTATTTCTCTGAATATATTGATAATTACAACGTAGCTCCCATATATATATAGTTCTGTCAAGGCCTAAGAGTTTGGTAAGAGCTCATATACAAACGGACCAGGATTATGATTGCTTCTTCTCCTTTTCTTCTAGGATAGAGTCCGCATATTTTACAACAAATGTATTGTTCCTAACTAGGAGTATATATGTAGTATTATATTGGAATTCATTCTTTCAAAAATCTTTTCATCAATATATATCTACGAATAGCTTTCAGCAGGTATATATAAATAGATAGATAGATAGAAAGCTTGTAGGATTGTAGGCCCAGGAGTATATCATGCATGTGGTGTACGATACGATCATTCATTATATATACAGGGCCGTTGCGGTATCTGTCTTTCTTTGTTCGGATTCGGTCGGCGCCGAGGGGTGTGGCCGGAGGTGTAAATCCGCTTAAAGCTCGCATGCACTAGCTAGTGAAACGGCATATAGTATCTCGCTCCGCAAGTCCAATCCATGGAAAGAGTCAAATTCCGGTGGCGACATATACAATCTTGTGCAGATACGTACTGCACGCAGGTGCAGAACTACCATATATTTGCAGTACGGGGTACGTACTCGTACGCGATGGATCGGATAGATGCCTGTGTTCAGACAGGCTATTAAGGAGTACTTATTATTATTTCGGCTGATGATGTGTGCTCAGACGACCACAGGCCCGGGTGAGATAGGGATGAATATGGACAAGCTCGAACACAACACGACGCATGCGATCCAGAAATATTTTGGAGGATTATAATGTTATTATGATCGAGTAGGATCCCACGGTGACAGTGGCCAAGTTTGGCCCGCAGCGTGGAGCAAGCGTCTGCTCGTCGCGTTTTTGGGGGTGATCGATTGGCCTTGGCCCAGCGGACCCGGAGAGCGTCAGCAAAACTTGCTGCTAGCGAGGCTGATCGAGCTACACACACACGGCTCGCAGAAGCACGAAGTATTTGTGTGGATCGGTGGTGGGTGGAGCCGTGGAGGCCGCTCGCTCGGCTGTTGTTGCCATAGGACGCCACTCGATCGGAAGCCAAGCCCCGTCGACGGACGACGACGTGGGCTTGGCTTCACGTGGCTCGCGACGACGACGCATTTCTTATCCACTGGAGTGTCGTTGGCGACCTTTCTCACCCCACGACAAGACCAATCCGATTGGCCCGAGCTCTCGTCCAATGGGTCGCGGCGCCATGGGATTCACGCATCCTGCTCCTGTCGCCGGGGCGTGCCGTGCGTGCGTCCGTGGGCCAAAACCAGCTCAGTTAATTGGGTAAAACCGGGCGCTTTTCCGTTTTGTGGGCGCCTTGGCTTGACTCCATTCTTCCATCACCGCAACTTGCCAGTAAACAACACAAAGGTCTGTTCATGCCCGTGTTATCTGCTGCTACACAATCCCAGCTCGATCGGCACGAGCCGTTTATACTAGACCGGGTTTCTACACTTGCGTAGGGAGTACGTACTCCAGTTGTGTCTTGCCCAGCCAGGGATTCAGACTCACTGGGCTGTTCGCGCTGGCAGGGTTAGCCACGGCAACATACAAAACCAGCTCTTTTGTTAGGAAAAATCACAAAGCATCTCCTTTTTACCACTGTTTGCTGCTGTGGTCTGGATAATTGGGCATCCAAACAAAAGGCTCTTGTTGCTCCTCGCTGGCACAACCAAAAACTTCTCGTCATCCAATCGGTAACTCCCTCCCGCACCAAACCCAGGAGGAGGAGAGAGATGGAGGAATAAAGCAGAGTGCACGCGGAGAGGGAGAGCCAGCCGGAGATCAAAATTCAAAAGGGAGGAGGGAAAGCTTGCTCTGCTCTGCTCCGAGAGAGGGAGAGGGAGAGAGGAGAGAAGCAAGCCAACCCCTGTCCCCATGGCCTCTGCTCCAGCTGCTATATAAGACCGCCCCAGACGCCCCTGCTTCCCAGTAGTCCGTCCCCCACCCGTCCTGGTCTTACTCATGCTTCGGTCCACGCACCCACCCAGCCCCACCAGCGGCAGCAGCTCAGCGGCAGCCGGCGTCGTCCAGCTCCGACGACGCGATGGCCGGGGGCGGCGGCGCGGCGGCGGCGGGGGCGGGCAGCGGCGGCGGCACGAGCGGCGCCAAGCTGCTGCAGATCCTTAACGTGCGGGTCGTGGGCAACGGCGACCGCGTCGTGGTGCTGTCCCACGGCTTCGGGACGGACCAGTCGGCGTGGAGCCGCGTGCTCCCCTACCTCACCCGCGACCAACGCGTGGTGCTCTACGATCTCGTCTGTGCCGGCAGCGTCAACCCGGAGCACTTCGACTTCCGCCGCTACGACACGCTCGACTCGTACGTCGACGACCTCCTCGCCATCCTCGACGCGCTCCGCATCCCGCGCTGCGCTTTCGTCGGACACTCCGTCTCCGCCATGATCGGGATACTCGCGTCCATCCGCCGCCCCGAGCTCTTCGCCAAGCTCGTCCTCATCGGCGCATCGCCCAGGTACCGTATATATGCATCTATCTACAAACATGCCGTGATGCCGATCGAATTCATTCATTCGATTTCATCAATCAACCCAACCTCTGGAGTTCAATTTGAGGCGGGAAGGAGAGAAGAAAAGCCGCCATCCATCCCTCTTTTGTTTAAGATAAGATACGAGTGATGATTGATTGATGAATTCATTCCGGCCCGGGCGGCGCCAGGTTCCTGAACGACAACGACTACCACGGCGGGTTCGAGCTGCCGGAGATCCAGCAGGTGTTCGACGCGATGAAGGCCAACTACTCGGCGTGGGCGGTCGGGTACGCCCCGCTGGCGGTGGGCGCGGACGTGCCCGCGGCGGTGCAGGAGTTCAGCCGCACCCTCTTCAACATGCGGCCGGACATCTCCCTCCACGTCGGCCGCACCGTGTTCAACACCGACCTCCGCGGCGTGCTGGGCATGGTGCGCTCCCCCTGCGTGGTGGTGCAGACCACCCGCGACGTCTCCGTCCCGGCCTCCGTCGCCGCCTACCTCCAGGCCCACCTCGGCGGCCGCACCACCGTGGAGTTCCTCCAGACCGAGGGCCACCTCCCGCACCTCAGCGCCCCAGGCCTCCTCGCCCAGGTGCTCCGCCGCGCGCTCGCCCGGTACTAGCGCCCGGCCAGGCGGTGTAGCTCGCCTACCGCCTGCCTACCTCATGGTGATCGGTATTTTTACCGCCTCGATTTACCCCCGCCGATGCAGAGAATCAAAAAATGGCGCGACTCGCGCCGTTTGCTGTGCGCGCCATGACTGTAGTACAACTTGTTCTGGTACCCGATTTCTTTTTTACTTTTTACTACTGGAGCCGAGCTGTAGTACTGGTACTCCGCATCTTGCCTTCCACCCAAGGACAGATAAGTGGGCCTTCTCGCGACACGTGGCGAGTGGCGAGTGCTCGAGGCGGTGCACGAGCTCGTTCCGTCTTCGCCTTGTCCCATCTGCAACTGCAACAGGACTAGAGGAGGCTGTAACTTTTTTATTACTGCTGCTAGTTTACTGCTATGATATGAGAATGAGATAGGGATCAGCCGGCGCCCCGGCGGATCTTCTGACTTTGATTAAGCGGCTAATGTTCTGGATTGGTTTGGTTGGCATCATTATGTTACGTGCATAATTGGGTTTTGGATAAGTCCTGGCCTCCTTGGGGAAGGGCAAACCGAGAAAAAGCCGTGGCGGAGGGTAGCCCACGCCATGCGTGGCAGTGGCGGATCCAGGATTTATAGTCGGGGCCGGCCGTTAGAAATTATACTTAGGGGATTGGCTTGGTCTTTTTCATTGTGATAATTTTATTATCTAGTTGTGTTTTGTATGATTATATTATCTAGAAGATATTAATAGATATATATGACAAGAATTTTATATAATCTTCGTCTTAATATGAATAAAAAATATTAAATCATACTACTAATTTTTTTTTGTCAAACATGGGGGGGGGGCCATGGCCCCTGCCAGCCCCCCTTGGCTCCGCCAGTGGCGTGGCCCATCTTTCCTGTCGTCGCACATATTTATCGCTGATAATGAAGTTGACTGTGCCACCGAACTGCATCCTAACAGGCCTACGGAGGCTAGAAATGGCTTCGGTGTAGCAAGCACTGTGCCAAGCTATGCATTTCTTTTTTTTAAAAAAAAAAGACTTGACTTTCAGTACGTGTACTCTACATCAAGTTGGGCCCAGTTTAGATGACAAAAATTTTGGCAAAGTGACACCGTAGCATTTTCGTTGTTATTTGGTAATTAGTGTCCAATCATAGTCTAATTAGGTTTAAAAGATTCGTCTCGTGGATTTCGTCTAAACTGTGTAATTAGTTTTATTTTTTATTTACATTTAATGCTTCATGCATGCTTCCAAAGATTCGATGTGATGAAAAATCTTGAAAAATTTAGCGTTTTGGAGGAGAACTAAACAAGCCCTTGTGCTGATGTCTTAGGTTCATGCATGCATTCTTCGCAGAGCGATGATGCCAGTGTAGTGTCTTCAGGATGCTTAGCGTTAGGATATGGATATAGTAGAAGTATGTGCGTCAGTGCGTTGCAAGAGTGGGTGCGTGGGGCCGCGGGGAGTCCACCGTGAGCTAACGTGCTGATCTCCGTGATGCTTACTAGCTTTTGATATGGTTGGTATATCGTCGCTGTTAAGCATTTGTCGCCACTAACCAGCGACGGGGGAGAAAAATATACGGCCCGTTTGCGGGTTGATTTCTGGGTTGATAAATTCGGCTGGTGCTGATTTATTGTGAGAGGAAAACACTGTTGTCTGGTTAATAAGCCCTGGCTCAAGCGAAACAGGCTGATAATCACCCTACTGTAAGCATTGGCTCCCTGCGATCAACTTGCATATTCTTATCCACACCGAGGAGCGTGAGTGCTGGAGTTAGACTGGTCTAATCTAATCTCTCCAGGTGCCGGCCGCCGTCACCGATTCGAGTCGGCATGTCCTCCACAACCACAACTCGTTGCCACCACCTCAGTTCTCAGCTAACAGCCAAACGACGCCATCTTGTCCGAGTGCGCTAGTGCAGAGAATCGTGAGCGCGCGCGTGAGGTCGTGAACGAAACGTCCCCTCCCCGGGTCCCCCGCACCAGTGTCCAGTGGCCCACGGACGACGAGGACGCTGGGACACGGGCTCGAGATTTTGTCCCCGGCGCGCGCCCACGTGAACAAGAAAACGAAGCCCTTGGACGGTTGTTTGGTGGCGGACGGCACCGCCGCGGGCGCACGGAGCCAGGCAGCCCAGCCGAGACCGCGAGGCAAGTCGCGCGACGGAACAGGGAGAAGAAAGAGGAGGATTCCGTTGCGTGCGTGGAGCGCGAGGGATTTGGGCGGGCGATTTGGTGCCGAGACGGGCGATCATGTTCTCGATCCCCGGCCGTGGTCCCCCGGCTCGGAGGTGAAGGAATCCGCGGCGCGATAAGATGGGGCCCGGCCCGCCCGGCCTTATCCCTGTGCCGCTGGACGGCTGGGCCCGGAGGCCGGAGGGAAGGAAAGGAACACCCTGCCTGGCCGACGTGTCAGCTGCAGCCTGTCGAGTGTCGCGGTCGCGCTACAGCAGCGGCTGTTGGCGCTCGGTGATGGACAGGAACCACACACAGGCGAGGTACCAGCGTGCTATTGCGCTCCGGCCCGGCCCGGCGGTCCCTACTGTCCACCTACAGATCGAGACGTCGAGTTGCCACATAATACGGAGTACTCCTAAACAGCGGCGGCTCTCGCATCTTGGACTTTTCTTCGCGGGCTGCCTCACTGTCAAATCAGCAGCTAGCTGAAGGTAGGAGTACGGCCGGCCGGCCGGCCGCGGAGAAGCTGCCAGCCAGTCAGAACGTGATGCTGGCCAGCGGCCAGCGCGGACCAGGAAAACGCCTCCGCCTCCTCGCTCACGGTCACGGACGATTGGTAATATGACCTTGCAATTGGGTTTACCGTGTGAAAGAAGTCTAAACAGAGCGGCTCTTTCGGCTGCAAATCGTTCCCACCAATTTCCCGAGGTCAATGCTTCTGGTCGTCCTATAAGTACTTCTGTGGGTGCAACAAAGTCCTCAAGCAAAGGCTCCGTTCGCTTAGAGAAATTCTAGGAATCTGTATGAATTTGAAGGAATTTGTGAGAGAAAAACATTATTCCGGATAAAAAAAGAAACAGATCAAGTCAGGTTTAAGGGCACGCGAACGGGCCAAAGTTTCTTTGAGGAAACAATAATACTAGCGTCTGAACGTCCAGATATAGACAATTGATTCGGACGGTTTGGCTCTGAAAGAATCTGGGCCTCTAGTTGGGTTTCGATGATTAATGACAATGCGTGATTACTATGACTAACGTGTGTTTTGCAGAAGCAATTAAGTTAGGTCATAGTAATGGAGATCGATTGGGCTATCATGGTGGTCATGCCCCTACGATGAAAATCGTTTCGGTTTTCAAAGGATGGCCGACAAGGTTAAGGATGGACTAATTCTAAGTGTCGATTGGAGTTGAAGAGACACTTATAATAGGTTAGGACTTTGTTTTTCATTTGTCCGTACTATTAAGGGGGGTATGGATGTGTAGCTTGACCTAGGTGAGTCTAGTGGGTTAGGTGTGGTGCACACTTGCTAAACCTAACACTAGGTAGCTCCTAAAAAGCCTTTAGATCCATTGAAGCAAACTTCATTCACGTATGATCGAAAGTTGGAAGTGAATGGAGGGTCAAATACTGACCGGACGCTGGCTTCGGTGTGACCGGACGCTGGCGCAGAGTCCGGTCAGTTCATTTGATCAAGGTGAAGTCGTTTAGAAGTGACCGGACGCTGAGAGGTAAAGTGACCGGACGCTTGCCAGCGTCTGGTAGACTCCAGTAAGGTTCCAGAGAGGAAAAATCACGACCGGACGCGTCCGGTCACACTTTAAACACTAGAGTTCGGTGTGAACTGACCGGCGCGTCCGATCAACATGACCGGAGCGTCCGGTCACCCCGTAGAGGCACACAACGGTTCGTTTTCAGCCCATGTTATAAATACTTCCTCAATTCGTGTGTAGGGGTACTTTTGCTCATTTCATCAGCTGATAAACACCTTTGAGAGTACCAAGAAGAGTAAGGTCCTAGTGAGGTGATTGAGATTTGAGAATCCCAAAGAGAGCCCTCATTAGTGAGATCAAAAGTAGCAAAGTGTGCATCCACCCTTCTCATTAGGCTTGTCGTGGTCAAGTGAGAGATCGTGCTTGTTACTCTTGGTGATCGCCATCACCTACACGGCTTGGTGGTGATTGGGAGCTTGGTGATCATCCGGCGGAGCTTGTGGATGACCCAACTCAAGTTGTGAGCGGTTGTGGGTGATTCACCACGACGGAGTGTCAAAGAATCAACCCATAGAGATCACTTGATCCTTGCGCGGATCAAGAGGGGCTACACCCTTACGTGTGTGCTCCAACAAGGACTAGTGGGGAGTGGTGACTCTCCGATACCTCGGCAAAACATCACCACGTTCATCCTTCTCTCTTTACTTTGAGCATTTACGTTGAGCAATTCAATACTTGTCTTTACATTCATAGAATTATCATGCTAGAGTAGGATTGAAACTTAGGTTGCAAGACTTTTTATGCGAAAGAACATTAGAAATATTTTCTAGGTACAAGGGGTTAATTGGGTTAACAATATGTTTTAATTATTGTAAAGAAATTTAGAATTAGCCCAATTCATCCCATCTTGGACATCTTGATCCTTTCAATTGGTATTAGAGCCTTGTGCTCACGTATTTAGGCTTAACCGCCTAGAGAAAGATGTCTCACGGGGATGGACCTCCTCCTATCTTTGAGGGGGATGATTTTCCATATTGAAAAATTCGCATGGAGACATACTTAGAAGCTCTAGATGTTGAAATACTTAGAGCCGCCTCACAAGGCTTCCCAAAACCTCGGGATGCTACTAACCTATAAGGCGATGAGGTGAATTACGAGAAATAGAATGCAAAGGCTTGAAACATCATCTTTAGAGGCATTTGCAAAGATGTGTTTAACCAGGTGAGGAACCACAAAGACGTCCATGCACTATGGTTGGATATTTGTACGCTCCATGAAGGAACCAAGAGTGAGCGTGAGGAACGCTATCATCTTGTCATGAAAAATCTTAACTCTTTTGAGATGCTTCCTAAATAATGTGTTAATGAAATATATTCACGCTTGAATGTTCTTGTAGAGGAGGTCAATGGGCTTGGAGTCACTCAAATACAACCATCCGATGTTGTAAGAAAGATCTTGAGTGTCCTCCCCATTGACAAATATGGGCATATTGTGACCGTGCTTCATTAAGGTGATCTTTCCACCGCTACACCGACACAAATCTTGGGAAAGATCAATGCTCATGAGATGTACATGCACATCACACCTCAAGATGGCTCATCCTCTATAAAGAAGAAAGAAAAGGACTTAGCATTCAAAGCTAGCCAAGAGAAGGGCAAAGCAAGAATTGAGTATGAGAGCTCAAGTGATGATGAAGTTGATGATGCAAATCTTGATCTCATGATGAGAAGAACCGCCAAGATGCTAAAAAAGCTCAACAAGAGTGGCATCAAGTTCGATGGCAAGAAGAAGTTCTTCACTACCTCTAGAAGAAAGCCAATCTCCAAGATGGATTGCTACAATTGTGGAGAACTTGGTCATCTAGCACACCAATGCACCAAGCTCAAGAAAGATAAGTTCAAGAACAAGTACAAGGGCAATAAAGATGACTCAAGTAATGAAGAAGAAGATGAGAAGAAGAAAAATAAGCCATACAGGAAGAGAGATGGCAAAAAGAAAGACTTCCACAAGAAGAAGAAGAGTGGAAAGACATACATCATCGGTGATTGGCTCACGGACATTGATTCTTCTAGTGGCTCATCCGATGATGATAGTGACAACGAGAAGGTGGCCGCAATTGTTATTAACTCTTCATCATCTTCATCGCCACCACCACCATCATTCTCTACACACCTATGCCTCATGGCCAAGGGTGAACGCAAGATATCAAATGATGATGATAGTAGTGGTGATGAACATGCTAGTAATGATGATAGTGATAGTGATGATGATGAATATAAATAACCTTCTTATGATGATCTTGCTAGATTGCTAAAACAATACACTAAGATCATTATAAAGACTAGAGCTAAGAATAAAAAGCTAGAAGCTAAGAATGATTCACTTTTAGCAAAATGTGATATGGTCGAAAAGGCCGGTATTGAGCTTAGAGAAGCAAATGATGCTATATCATCCAAACTCAAGGAGCTCAAATCTTCTAAGAAAGAGCTTAGAGATAAACATGATAAACTTGAGAGGATACACAATGAGCTCATCATTAGCCATAACAAGCTAAAAGAAGAATATACAACTCTAAAGATCAATCATGATAATCTTGTTATTGCTCAAGAATTCTTATCCAATGAGCCACATGATGCTACTAATAATGTTGTTAAGATTGATATAGCTACATCATGTGATGATTTGATCATTGAGAGTATTGAGCAAAATTCTAGTAGCAAGGGCAAGCAAGTAGTGGAGGTCGATGATTATGATGAGTTTGTCAAGCTCAAGAATGACAATGAAAAGCTCAAGAAAGATCTTGAAGAACTCAAAACCACCAAATCTATAGTGCTAGAAACTCTTGTTCATGATGATGGTTTGATCCTTGAGAATGAAAAGCTCAAAGAAGAGAACAAGAAGCTCAAGGAAGAGAAAAATAATGATGCTCTCAAAGAAGAAAACAAGAAGCTCAAATTAGAGAAAGAGCATCTCAAGATTGGATTGAGCAAGTTCACAAGAGGCAAGTATCTACAAAGTGAGCTACTTATGAACACCATCTTGAAGATGGATAGAAGTAACATTGGGTATTTAGCAAGCCAAGAAAAGAAGGCTCAAGTTCAACAACAACACAAGTCAAAGCCAAAGTCAAAGAGATGCTTCGAGTGTGGACAAGAAGGTCACTTTGCCCATGAGTACCAAACTCCACCACCACAACCTTTGTCCAAGCATGCTAGACCTTTTGCCTTCAATGCTGACTACATGCTTAGAAAGAATTCTAGTGGAAAGATAAAAGTCATGTTCTTAGGACCTCCCGACAAGAATAGGCCTAAGAAATTTTGGGTTGCAAAGTCACTTTTTGAAAAGGTGAAGGGCCCTCAACAAGTTTGGGTTCCTAAAGCTTGATCTCTTGTGTGTAGGTGAACTACAAGATCAGTGAAAGTCATTGTGTTATTAATAGTGGTTGCACACAACATATGACCGGTGATCCTCGTATGTTCACCTCATTAAATGAAGAAGTATATAGACAAGAAAGAATCGCATTTGGAGATAATTCAAAGGGCAAGGTTAAAGGATTGGGCAAAGTGGTAATATCAAATAATCATTTTATCTCAAATGTGCTATATGTTGCTTCATTGAGCTTCAACTTGCTATTCGTTAGACAATTGTGTTATCTTGGCTTCCAATGCTTGTTCACCGAGAAGGAAGTTGTTGTATCAAAGAAGGATGATGATCAAGTGATATTCAAAGGATTTAGATACAGCAACCTATATCTAGTGGATTTCACCTTCGAAGATGCAAATTTGAAGACTTTTCTATTCACCAAAACAACACTTGGGTGGCTATGGCATAGAAGACTTGCTCATGTTGGGATGAGCTCACTCAAGAAGCTAATGAAGAATGATTTGGTGAGAGGGTTGAAGGATGTGAAGTTTGAGAAGGACAAGCTTTGCAGTGCATGTCAAGCCAGCAAGCAAGTTGCAAATACTCATCCAACAAAAGCTTTCATATCAACCACAAGAGTGCTAGAACTCCTTCATATGGACTTATTAGGACCAACAACATACAAGAGTTTAGGAGGAAATCTTTATTGTCTTCTGATTGTTGATGACTATTCAAGATACACATGGGTATTCTTCCTTCATGACAAATCCAAAGTTGCATCTTGCTTCAAGAAGTTTGCTAAGAGAGCACAAAATAAATTTGAAGTGAAGCTCAGGAAGATTAGAAGTGACAACGACAAAGAATTTGACAACACAAACATAGAAGCCTATTGTGATGAAGTTGGGATCAAGCATGAGGTCTCCGCAACATATACTCCTCAACAAAATTGTGTAGTTGAGAGAAAGAACCGAACATTGATCACTCTTGCAAGAACAATGCTAGATGAGTACAACACCCTCGAAGCTCTATGGGCGGAAGCTATCAACACCGCATGCTATGCATCCAACCGCCTATTTCTTCAAAAGTTTCTTGGCAAGACACCTTATGAGTTGCTCAATGGGAAGAAGCCGGACGTCTCCTTCTTTAGGGTGTTTGGTTGCAAATGCTAAATCTACAAGAAGCGGCAACACCTAGGGAAGTTTCAAAGACATTATGATATTGATTTTCTTGTTGTTTACTCATCAAAGTCCAAAGCATATAGAGTATTTAATTATGCCACCGGCTTGGTTGAAGAAACATATGATGTGGAATTTGATGAATCTAACAGTCCCCAAGGAGCACATGAGAATCTTGATGATGTAGGTGATGAACCATTGAGGGAGGCTATGAAGAACATTTCGGTTGGAGACATCAAGCCTAAAGATGAAGAAGATGATGTACAAGTAATTGATCCACCTTGTTCATCAAATGTGCCACAAGATGGTGATAAAGATGGGAGAGTTGAAAATGAAGACACTTCTATCTCCCGTGATCAAATGGTGGTACAAGCACAAGATGTTGATGCTCCACAACCTCCTCCTCAAGTGGTCAATAGAAGAAACACACCTCTACTATAAGATCATCCACAAGAACTCATCATAGGGAGTCCATCAAAGGGTGTAACGACTTGCTCACAAAAACTTGCTTTATTTATTGCACATCACTCTTTTGTCTCTTGTTTTGAGCCTACTAAGGTAGAAGAAGCTTTTCAAGATCTAGATTGGATAAATGCCATGCATGAAGAATTGAACAACTTCACCCGCAATGAAGTTTGGACTCTTGAAGAGCGGCCAAAAGGTACAAGAGTCATTGGAACAAAGTGGGTGTTCCGCAACAAGCAAGATGATCAAGGCGTAGTTGTGAGGAACAAGGCAAGACTAGTTACAAAGGGGTTCTCTCAAGTTGAAGGTTTGGATTTTAGAGAGACCTTTGCATCGGTTGCAAAACTAGAAGCCAGTCATATCCTCCTTGTATATGCATCACATCATGACATGAAACTATATCAAATGGATGTGAAAAGTGCATTTTTAAATGGCTTTATTAATGAACTAGTCTATATTGATCAACCTCCCGGGTTTGAAGATCCTAAATATCATAATCATGTTTATAGGTTGTCCAATGCGTTATATGGGCTTAAGCAAGCCCCAAGAGCTTAGTATGAGCGTCTTTGGGACTTCCTCATTGAGAACGGCTTCACCTTTGGGAAGGTCGACACTACACTATTCACCAAGAAGCTTGATGGGCATATCTTCATTTGTCAAGTGCATGTTGTTGATATTATCTTTGGATCATCAAATGAAGATTTTTTCAAAGAGTTTGGTGAATTGATGTCAAAGGAGTTTGAGATGTCAATGATTGGAGAGCTTACATTCTTTCTTGGTTTTTAAGTCAAGCAAATGAGAGAAGGGATTTTCATCTCTCAAGAGAAATATACAAATGATCTTCTCAAGAGATTCAAGATGGATGAATGTAAGCCAATTAAGACACCAATGTCAACTAATGGACATCTCGACATAGATGAGGGAGATAACACGGTTGATCAAACTCTCTACCGCTCTATGATTAGTAGCTTGTTATATTTAACTGCATCTAGGCCCGATATTATGTTTAGTGTGTGTATGTGTGCTAGATTTCAAGCTAATCCTAAGGAAACTTATTTAATTGCCATTAAAAAAATCCTTAGGTATCTTAAGTACACACCAAGCATTGGCCTTTGGTATCTCAAAGGAGCTATATTTGAATTAGTTGGCTATTCTAATTCGGATTATGCCGGTTACAAAGTGGATAGAAAAAGCACATCCGGAGGGTGCCATTTGCTTGGTAGATTACTTGTGTCTTGGTCCTCCAAGAAACAAAATAGTGTGGCTTTGTCCACCGCCGAAGCGGAATACATTGCCGCGGGTGCTTGTTGTTGTAGAACCGACCAATTTATAAGAGTACAAGTACAATGGCAGCCCGCAAACGGTCGCACTATCATACTTAAACCCATATAAACCTGGTAGTCCATCGAGTACCACGATGGGTCTCGATAAATGATTTATAACAACCAAGATCGTACATGATTCAACATACATGTCACATATTACATAAAGTTCACAGATACATTTCCATCATCAGAGTATGAAACAAAGTTATTATAAACCAAGTTTAATGGATAAAAGCGGAAGCAAATTAGGTTTGAAAGTAGCATTTACCAACATAGTTTGATACAGTGCCAACATACGATCATAGTCCATAAAAGCATGTAGAGGGATTAATAAAGAAGCCTACCCAAGGCTTACTCCTCATCCACAGCGGGATAGAAGCGACTCTTGCAATAACCATGATACACAGTGCCATCTGCAACAATAGGAAATAAAACCCTGAGTACGAGAAGGTACTCAGCTAGACTTACCCGTCATAAACTGGAAATAAAATGACTCCAAGAATCATGCAAGGCTGTATAAGTGGAGATAGCTTGACAACATTTTGCATAAAAAGCAATTAAATCAATTATACAATTATAATTCTGTTATCAAGTTAATTGTGACTATCCATCTCTAAATCAGCAACTATCCTGTGCCAAACATGTGGTATATCATTTTAAGAGCATACAATAGTAACCATAGCCGGTATTGTAATTCCATGTTCATGCGAACCATCATATTGCATAATACAATTACAACGATGTTGGTACTAGCCAAGTTTCTCACTATCCGGGAGAGATGGCGATTTGAATCGATTTCAATCAGCTGGGAATTTATTCCTAACACAAACCTAGGTAGACCAGATCAACGGCCACCTTAGGTCACATTTGGTACAACTCAAGTACACATTTCGCGGATTCGCCCAGTGTCGCACAATTAGGAACAACCAAATGCCAGGACATTCAGGCCCAGCCTGCCCTTAGGCTTAGTCTGGCTCCCCGCACATCCTTACTACCATCCATAGTGCGCACTCTTATAGAGTGGGGCCCGGCCTGAGTTGAGCTACTCGGCTTCACGGTCGAAACGAGTTATTCGGCCAGCTAAGTGATAGGCATGCGTTCAATCTTGTCAAACAGCGCCAACAACGATATGGTCCTTAATCGACATAGACGGAATCACATGAGTCAACCTACGCATAGACTCTGCTCAGCCTTGATTTTCTTTTACCCCATGGTTCTTTTCCACGATAGCAAATATAGCCAACCGTGCTTTGGTATCCACCTATATCTCGTAGGTGATATAAAATCATCCGACTTCTACTGGTCTAAGCATGGCTAAGCATATATTCGATCCTGGGCCTATATAGGGTTAAAGGTAATATTTCTAGACAAGGAATTTATATGCATCAAGTGGTTCCAATCAACTCTTATAACCTAATGCATCAATCATAAGGACTTGAGTAATATTTTATAAAATACTGGGAGACTTAGAATGCTCCAGGGCTTACCTTTCAGAAAGGAAGTGGGGCGGTGATCAGGGCACTCCAGAAGCTCTTCTAGGTTCTGCTCCTCTTCTTCGGGAACTGTGGCTTAAGGAATCTCCTACTGGTCCCCTTCCTCTCCTTCGTTGAACTCCAGCAACGTTATCTCCTCTGTCGATCCTAGATGCATGAGTATGGCATAAGATATTGCGAATGCATACATGCTGACAAGTATAATATGATGATACATGATGAATGCATTCTTGTAAGTATTCTTAACAGTATGGTGCTAAAGTAATAACAAGTGCATTATGTTCTACTGAGTATGTGCATATCTCTTCTTGATTATTAAATCAACTACTTCAACAATTCATTGACTATATCACAAAATATCAGCTACTTGTTTTACTCATAACTGAAGTTCTACTTATCCAAATGTGGTGATCTTGGACTTTCTGGAAAGATTATAACATTACCTACAACATTCTTTTAATACTCTCACTGTGATTCAAGAGTTATATTGGGCAAACAAATCATTCAATCAAATCTACCCAGAAAGTAAACCCTTCGGACAGCAAACTTGTAACAGCTAGAACTCAAAAACCCTAAGTCCTATGGCTGTGAACATTTAACCCAAGGTAGATTAGTAAATTATCTACAACTTTGTTATTAACAAGTTTTACAGTAGAGACCATTATCCATATGAAATCATCCAAACAATCAAAACTATACATGCTGTCTTATATTTGAATGATAAAACGATAATTAGTTATTTATATACAATCAATGGCTTCTAAGCCTTACCATTGACATCATCAGTTACTATGCATCATAAGAACCATAGAAAACATTATGCTTAATCACAATCTAATTATTTAATTGCCTTTCTTAATTTAATTAAATAATTAGGGTAAATAATAAACATATACCAAAGGTGCATCATAAATTCTTAAAAATTTATAGTGGCTTACTAGTGCTACCAATAGACTACTGGAAAATTTTTATGCCATTTTACCAAGTAAAACATCCTATGCAAAAATGACAAGGCATAGAGGCTTAAAATAGCATAAATAGAAAACCCTAGTGAAAAGTGTCAAGCAACAGATTTTATATTTTTATTAGCATCCACATGGTACTAGGATAGCCTCCAATAAATTTCATGAATATTGGGTTCATAAATAATTTATAACAATTTACACAAGGATCACCTAATTAAACAAGGAAAAATCTATAACTAAAAATCTATTCATGCACTAACCCTCAAATTTTTACCAGAGCTTATACTTATCAAGAAAAGCTCACCATATAAATTTCATAAATTTTGGAGCACAGAAACTCTAGATATAAATTAAACAAGTTTGTATACATTTAAAAACACATTTCAAGTTTCAATTTAACTCTTCCAGAAATTCTACTACACATGCTAATATTGTATTTTTCCTAAATACTACACTTCCTAAGGAACACAACAAAATTTGGTTCACAAGATTTGGACATCTACAACACCACTTATCATTTTTTCAAGTTAGCATGAAAAACTAAAATAACTGAGCTATCCTATAACTTCATAGTCACTGACAACCTAGACCCGCTGGTCAGGCGGCCCCACAAGTCAGCGAGACAAAAACAGAGCCCGACGCTGAATCAACGCGGGTCAGCCGCAACTCGCCGCCAGCGAGCTTTCCGGCGAAGCCAAGGGCACCAACATGATCTACTAACCAACCCGCGTCGGATGGTCTAGGTGGTGGCAGTGCAGATGCGGCAGAGCGGGCTCATCGCCAGCCATGGCGGCACGGCGGCGCTGCTCTACGGTGTACCGGCCATCACCGGCCATGGTGAAGCCAGACGAGTCGCGCTACGGAACCACGGCTACCATGCGACTATGTCTAGGTGACCTAGGTGGCTAGAGGCGCTCCGACGAAGCATGGCCACGGCAGCGGCCATGGTGGAGCTCCGACGAAGGCGTACCCACGATGGCGCAAAGCGAAAAGTGGCTTACCAAAGACGCGACTGTGGGTGCTGCAAGGTGGGAAAGGTGGAGAAGGGTGAGGCAGAGCTATGAGTGCAGCCGATTGGAGAATGGGGCGACGGTGAGCGCGGGCAAGCTCGGCGGAGCGGATGCAATGGCAATGGCGACGGCGGCTGCTGTGGTGGCTGCACTGAGGCAAAGGAGGAGGCAGAAAAATAGAAATGCGAGTGCGGGGATGGAGCGGGCGAGCGTTGGGGTGATAAAGGCGCTCACTGGCCTAGCGTGGCCGCGCTGGGCAGGGCACCAGCGATGCGTGGATTCGCTTCTGGCTCCACGCAGTGGCCCAAGCCTGCTGGCGGTCGGCCACTAAAGGCCGACTGATTCAGTCATCAGTGTTGCGAACCAAGCCTAACAGCGTGTTTTCAAGACGACCTAACTACTAAACCGTAGCTCCATATTGCAAATGACCTAAATGGAATTTGTAGACTTATGTACCGGCTCCATTTTCTCTTAAAGAATTGTGTGCTAACTCGCAACCAAAATCGAGTTATATCCTCTCAAAGTCGACGCGACCAAACTGTCAGTTAACTCGACTTAGAAATTTTCTCTAAGTGCTGAAAATAGTGAATTGTGGGATCTTGTGAGCCTATTTCAAGCATGTTAGGAGCTAAACTAGTCTATGACCCAAAAATAAAAGTTGTTCCTCTTGCCAAATACTACAACTTTGCTTTAGTGACCACCTCCATGCAAAGTCTGTAGCATTTAGTTCAAACTTGGTCAAACATGCTACATTCAAAAGATGGCTTATTCATGAACTATGACTTAGTGACCACTTTAGCCCTAACCATAAATACCAAAGTTGTTCCTAATGATCTTCTAAACATGTTTAAGCTATTTGTAAGGTCACACAATCATTTCATGAATTGGTTACACATAGAGCTTCTCAGTTCAACACACATAGCATCACTTAGGTACTTGATTAGACAATATGATCTTCATGAACATTGTTCCACTAGTCATCATAAGTGTAGCTAATATGTTTTAGTGACTCACATCCATCACTTATATGTATTCACTCATGATCATATGCATATATATAGGGAAACATGAAATAACAAAATTGGGAAAATGATCCTCATTTCACATGGTTTTACCCCAACCTATCTATAATTTGAGGTCACCTTTTGTGCTAATCGTTGACATTGATAATCCTACCCTATCTATATTTTAAGCCTCCGTGGTCATTGATGACAAAGGGGGAGAAATAGTGTACAAAGATAGTGAAAAGACAACAAAGGAACAAAGGGGGAGATATAAAACAAAGGGGGAGATAAAATATGACAAAGGAAGGGGATCAATTAAAATTTTGAGCATACAAATAGGGGGAGCAAGCTCATGAACTTGTATGGTGAATTTGAATGTGCATTACATATGTTTGCTTGCATGGCATACATTTTAATTTTCAATATCCATGCTTGTGTGGTATATGTTAGTTGTAGGTTTGAATGTTGAAATGAAAAACTAGCATGCATAGGCTAAAGTAACTAGACCTATGTTCATCCTATGGAAACTAAACCCTTGCTTGTAATATTGATCTCATGAGGTATTCTAGTTTTTTTTGTGTATATCTAGTTACTAATGATGCTAAGGATGGTATATTGGTGCACTCCGATTGGTATCATGCTTTAAAGGTCCATCTCTTATACCTTAGCATCATTTGGTAGAAATTGTCTCCTATATTTCCTATCTAATCATATGTGCAAAGCTTCAATCCAAACTCTTAGCACATATGTAGGGGGAGCAATTGCTATCATATGGAGTTCATGAAACTTGTCCATATCCTTTACACATGGTAAATATGCTTGGGCAAGCAACATGGATTCAAATGAACTTTAATTCATATCTTTGTATAAGGGTTGTCATCAATTACCAAAAAGGGGGAGATTGAAAGCTCTAGTTTGGTTTTGGTGAATTGATGAAACCCTAAGTGCTAACCTAGTTTATCAAGTGATCATGGGATAGGTAGCACTACTCCAAGTGATGAAGCAATGATGAAGATCATGACATGGTGATGATCAAATGCTTGAACTTGGAAAAGAAGAAAGAGAAAAACAAAAGGCTCAAGGCAAATGTATAAAATGTAGGAGCCATTTTGTTTCGGTGATCAAGACACTTAGCGAGTGTGATCACATTTAGGATAGATAACCATACTATTAAGAGGAGTGGAACTCGTATCGAAATACGGTTATCAAAGTGCCACTAGATGCTCTAATTCATTGCATATGCATTTAGGATCTAGTGAAGTACTAACACCCTTGTAAACATTTATGAAAGTATGCTAACACATGTGCACATGATGATACACTTGGTGGTTAGCACATTTAAGCAAGGGTGAAGAAGATAGAGTTGAAATAGAGTTGGTCGCAATGATGTTGGCATCGGTCAACTGACCGGACGCTGGATCACCTAGCGACCGGACGCTGAAGGGCTGCGTCCGGTCATGTTGTTGGATGTGACTGTGACTAGGGTTAAGCACTGGACACTGGTCTGTGTCCAGTCAAGCATGACCGGACGCGTCCAGTCGGCAAAAGACGGTTTTGGCAGCTTACTGGAAATGACCGGACACTAGGGTCTGAGTGTCCGGTCACTTGTGCTAGAGCGTCCGGTCAGTTAATAGCCGTTGAGATCTGGTGGCCCAGGTTTAACTCAGAATGACACGTGGCTTGCATCGGGTGACCGGACGCTGGTTCCAGCGTCCGGTCAACTGGACCGGAGCGTCTGGTCACCCCGATCAGTACCTAGTGAAGGGGTACAATAGCTTTATTTCATGGGGGGCTTCTATTTAAGCCCTATGGCTAGCTCAAGCTCACACTCTTGCACATTTTCATTGACATAGCAACCTTGTGAGCTTAGCAAAAGCCCTCCCACTCATCTCCATCATTGATCCATCATCTTTGTGAGATTAGGAGAGGATCCAAGTGCATTGCTTGAGTGATTGCATCTAGAGGCACTTGGTATTCATGTTGCGCTGCGTATTTTGCTTGTTACTCTTGGTGGTTGCCACCACCTAGATGGTTGGAGCAGTGGTGGAGGTTTGGCATGAGTTGGTGATTGTTCGTGGCCATCTCCGGTGATTGTAAGGAGAGTTGTACCTTCCCCGGCGGAGTGCCGAAAGGTAACTCTAGTAAATTGCTCGTATCATTGAGTTACCTCACTTGAGTGTAGGTTCTTGCGGTGTCCAATCGTGTGGACGAGGTTTGTGAAACACCTCTTAGCCACCGAACCACCAAGTGTTGATCGACACAACGGGGACTAGCGTGTTGGCAATCACGTGAACCTCGAGAGAAAAATCGGTTGTCTCTTGTCATTTGCATTCTCCCAGTCATTGGCTTAATCTTCATCTTGTGATTGGTTCATCTCCTACACGGTAGTATAATCACCCTACTCACTTATTTACATTCTTGCAAACTAGTTGATACAAGCTCTTTAGTGTAATTAGAATTGAGAGCTTGCTTTATTATTTACATTCATATAGTTGAGCTCTTTAGAGTAGCAAGATTGAGAGCTCTTAGTGAGTAGTTACATAGCAAGTTTGGGTGCCTAAGTAATCATTGTAACTAGAATTGTTAGATAGATGACTTGCAACCCTTGTAGAGCAAGATCAAGTTTGCATTATGCTATTTGTCATACTAATCAAATTGCTCTAGTTGATTTGTAGATTTTTAAATAGGCTATTCACCCCTCCTCTAGCCATATTAGGACCTTTCACCCCTAGATGCCCTCATGGTGGTATGGTGCCCTCTACAGATCTAGTCCGCCACTGCTTCACAGAGCCATTCAGCGAGGGGTCTAGCAGGACACCCAGTGATCTCACTCCCACTGCTAGAGTGCTTGATGCCATTATGAGGAGGACACTGCTTCTAAGGATGGGGTATTGCGAGGGCTTGACTCGCATACAGTTGTGGTTACTAAACTATCTGATGCAGCAGACAGTGTTGGATATTTGGGATCTTCTTCTATCAGAGATGGAATATACTATTACAGAGGGGTTCAGGGGTCACAAGCAGCTATCGTATGCTCACTGGATCACATTTCTTATTCATAGGGCAGTTACAGTGAGGCCGCCTGAGATGCTAGTTGAGTACAGCGGTGTTACTATAGAGTTTCCTGCATATAACCTGACTCAGATGATCTACCATAGTACACCAAGTGCACCTAGCCAGCCGTGTCGTCGTCTAGAGGTGCCAGAGACTATAGCCTAGTAGGATGATACTATCAGAGGCATAGCAGCTATAGAGGAGGAGCAGCTTGACGCTCAGTAGGAGGGGATGGTCGAGAGCGACCCCTGCGATAGCTCAGATGAGGACTACCGCGATATCCCTCAGATGCCTCCTCAATGACATGATCGTGAGGCTGGTAGCTCTAGTTCAGCTCCATCTGCACCACAGACAGACCCCGCTCTACTTGCCATACTTGAGCGAATGAGGCAAGATCAGGCTCGCCAGGCTTAGGAGACTGTCGCTACTTTTGCACAGTTCCAGACTCGACAAGATGAGTTTTAGCGGTAGCAGCAGGCCATATAGCAGCAGCAGTAGGCCATGCATTAGCAGTAGCTCCTCATGCAGCAGCAGCTCCTTGGATTTATGCAGCATATAGTGATAGCTATTGGGGTTCCACCGCTACAGCCTTCAGCCCGGCTTAGTCAGACTGCCACCACTTCTATGACTCTAGCATTATAGCCTAGTGGGCTTCAGAGTTAGGGACAACCACCAGCATAGTTTGCTTCACCTATAGAGCAGGTGTCCCAGTGGTTTGCTTCGCCTATGTTAGCCCCACAGTTTACACCTCTCTAGACGGGTTTCACACCGGCTCAAACTTCCTCGCTACTAGTGTCAGATACTTCAGTCTCTAGGAGTTCTGGAGTGACCTTCAGTGAGTTGATAGGGTAGCCTACTCTGCCATATTTGCATGTCCCAGGTCCTTCTATAGTTGCACCTATTACCGAGACTACAGAGATGCTCTCTTCCTTAGTGGCATCATTAGAGCCGATTCCAGTCATACCTGCATAGTCTACAGCAGCTCCAGTTATTGATATGACCTAGACCGCTTCAGCGTCGGTTCTAGCTATAGAGGGTCAGACAGCTTAGAGCTCTGGGTCAGATGATGATGACACTCAGTTCTAGCTTGCTTCTCGTACTTCAGCACCTGACTCATCCGCTGCAGCCCCGCCGACCGACCCTTAGGTTTTGGTGTTTGATGTCAAAGGGGGAGAGGGATCGAGTATGTTAGTCTTAGGGGGAGCGACATATCTAGGGGGAGCTTAGTTTACTTAGACTATCTATTATATTTGGTTTTTATGTGTGATATACTATTATGCATTTGTGTGTTTATGCATCAAACTATATTTATGTGATAGTGATATCTATGTAATCGTGATATATGACATGTGTGCTCTCTACTTTCAATTATTTATATGTCATATCACTTGTGCTATGCTCATTTGTTTTTCTTCCATGTTTTACTCCGCTTATTTCATATCTTTTGAGTACATCATGTTGGCTTGGGTCATATAAGCTTGCCTAACTTTTTTGTTCTTATTGTCAAAAGCTTATATGAACCAAGCATGTTAAAAACCTCAACTCTTTCACATACTCGAGGTAGTATTGTCGTCAATCACCAAAAAGGGCGAGATTGAAAGCATCTAGGCCCCTAGTTGGGTTTCAGTGATTAATGACAATGCGTGATTACTATGACTAACATGTGTTTTGCAGAAGCAATTAAGTTAGGTCATGGTAATGGAGATCGATTGGGCTATCATGGTGGTCATGCCCCTACGATGGAAATCGTTTTAGTTTTCAAAGGATGGACGACAAGGTTAAGGATGGACTAGTTCTAAATGTCGATTGGAGTTAAAGAGACACTTAGAATAATTTAGGACTTTGTTTTTCCTTTGGCCATACTATTAAGGGGGGTATGGACGGGTAGCTTGACCTAGGTGTGTCTAGTGGGTTAGGTGTGGTGCACACTTGCTAAACCTAGCACTAGGTAGCTCCTAAAAATCCCTTAGATCCATTAGAGCAAACTTCATTCACGTATGATTGAAAGTTGGAAGTGAATGAAGGGTCAACTACTGACCGGACGCTGGCTTTGGTGTGACCGGACGCTGACGCAGAGTCTGGTCAGTTCATTTGATCAAGGTGAAGTCGTCTAGAAGTGACCGGACGCTGAGAGGTAAAGTGACCGGAGCCGAGGGCCAGCGTCCGGTCGACTCCAGTAAGGTTCCAGAGAGGGAAAATCACGACCGGATGCGTCCGGTCACACTTTAAACACTAGAGTTCGGGGTGAACTGACCGTCGCGTCTGGTCAACATGACCAGAGCGTCCGGTCACCCTGTAGAGGCACATAACGGTTCGTTTTTCAGCCCATGTTATAAATACTTTCTCCATTCGTGTGTGGGGGTACTTTTGCTTATTTCATCAGCTGAGAAACACCTTTGAGAGTGCCAAGAAGAGCAAGGTCCTAGTGAGAGATTTGAGAATCCCAAAGAGAGCCCTCATTAGTGAGATCAAGAGTAGCAAAGTGTGCATCCAGCCTTCTCATTAGGCTTGTCGTGGTCAAGTGAGAGTTCGTGCTTGTTACTCTTGGTGATCGCCATCACCTAGACGGCTTGGTGGTGATTGGGAGCTTGTGGATGACCCAACTCAAGTTGTGAGTGGTTGTGGGTGATTCACCACGACGGAGTGTCGAAGAATCAACCCGTAGAGAGCACTTGATCCTTACGCGGATCAAGGGGGAGCTACACCCTTGCGCGAGTGCTCCAATGAGGACTAGTGGGGAGTGGCGACTCTCCGATACCTCAGCAAAACATCGCCGCGTTCCTCCTTCTCTCTTTACTTTGAGCATTTACTTTGAGCAATTCAATACTTGTCTTTACATTCATAGAATTGCCATGCTAGAGTAGGATTGGAATTTAGGTTGCAAGACTTTTTGTGCGAAAGAACATTAGAAACATTTTCTAGGCACAAGGGGTTAATTGGGCTAACAATAGGTTTTAATTATTGCAAAGAAATTTAGAATTAGCTCAATTCACCCCCTCTCTTGGGCATCTTGATCCTTTCTAGCTCTACCTGTTTGCTCCTCCCCTTTCGGATCCAGACGCTTTCGCTCTATCCGTCCCACCCCATCGCTCCTCTCCTTCCGGCTCTCTCTTCTCTCCTGTGATACAATCACCCTGTTTGCTTGTTGGTTTTAGCCAGGGCTTATTAGTCAGCCAACAATATTTTCATCTCACAATAAACCAGCACCAGCAGGACTTATCAGCCCAGAAATCAACCAGCGAACAAGCTGAATAGTGAAACCCTAGCAATTATGGTTATGCTTGCTATAGCTACTTGCTGCAACTGTTTTGGCTGTTTCTACAATAACTTGTGAGAGCAAGTTGCAGCAGCTGCAGCCAACATCAATTGCAGCCGAGCAGGCTGTATAGTTGTGCTTCCTATAGCACCCAAAAACCGCACCTTGAGGGGGAGAGATGCAAAGACAGACAAATGGATCAGATGTTAATCATTGCTTGCAACATTAAGAGCGTGGTTTGCAACGTTAAAGAAAATAGTGTATGCGACATTGAAAATAAACTTATGCAACATTGTCCATGTTCGGCTTACCCCATATTCGGCTTGTTTGACTTCTTTTTTCAGCCGAAACAGTGTTTTTCTCTCACAACAATTCAGCCGGAACAGTGTTTTCAGCCAGTTTCAGCCAAAATTCTGCCAGCCGAACGGGGCCAATTAAAGCTAGAACATCACATGTACGCACGTAGCTGCTTCGAGTACCGCAACATTGCCTTTTGCTTCGCGTTCAAACCACAACATCTCAAGATCAAACCATGTGACATAACAATAATTAGCTGATGCAACACGTTGAAACATCTCAAATCGACTGTTGCAACATCACAAAATCAACTATTGCAAAATCCAAAATTGATTGTTGCAACATCCAAAATCAGCTATGTAACATAAAAAACTTGTCGCAACATCTCAAACCAACTGTTGCAACATGGCAAAATCCAATTCTGTACTAAGTGCCATAAAACTTGTAACAACCAAGATTGATTGTGGCAACTATCACATACTACACCATAACCCACTGTAGAGTACAGATTCGTCTGCCCTTGCCTGTGAAGGAGCCAAGCCAAAGAGAGACACCCCACTGTGGAGGATTTCATAGCCGAGAGACACCTCACGATAGAGATGTTCACTTAGATCCATTTTGCTACCATGGAGGCAAGACAGGAAGGCGAGTTGGTGCAGCGGCGAGGGAAGAAAGAGAACGGGCACGGGCAGGCGGGGCGTGAGGGAGGAAAGTAGGCAGCGAGGGAGCAAGGTAGTTAGCGGCGAAGGAGAAAGGCGAGCGGAGATGAGCAGCCACGTCGGGAAGACGAGCAACGACTTAGAAAAGAAAGCCTGTTAGGTGGAGACTGTTGGGCTGTTTACAGGTTGTATGGGTCGTGGTCCGTTAAAAATAGTGCCCGAAGCGAAGGAGTCCGGACGTCCATGCGCATGCTTTTTCCCATGTTTATTTTGATGTTCGATTAGGCTAGACTGGATTGGTGAGGCGCACAATGCTAATCTAGGGCCTTCAGCTCATACGCGGCCCGTCTTTCATCTGCACTCCTTCTGCCCGCTTTGATGTTCTCCCGTTTACTACTTTACCAGTATCAGTGGATCCTTTTCAGCAGTAGCAGTAGCAGATGGCATGGTGACATGTACGCCTAGCTCTCACTCAGGGACGTAGCCAGCGGTGGGGCTAGGGGGGCTTCAGCCCCCCCTACCCATCCTGAGCACGTGGAGTTTTCCTAAGTCCTGTCTTAAAATTTTATGCATACATGTATTAGGTAGGAGGGACTAAGGTTAAGAGAAGATAAAAAAACCTCTATTCTTTTGTTCAGCCCCTCCTAAATTTTTTTCTGGCTTCGTCACTGCTCTCACTGTTCCTTTGGCAAAGCATCACTACTCCCAATTGACTAACCATTATGCGCCTGATGTCTTTGTGTCATGACTCATCCATGGCTTTCAGAATTGCCTGCGGCATGACTGTAAAAGACAAAGTCTAAGATAGTTTCAATCAGTTCATTGTAACCGTTGTAATGCTATTTTTTAGCCTGTCAGTCTGGTCAATTAGCCAGCCAACATTCCCTAGATTATAGGATCGTCTGTTGTACACGATTGGCTGGCAATAGCTCTGGACATGTATATGTACCTCCTCTGATGATAATGAACGTGCGATGATTTCTCTCCTAATTCATCCCTCTTACATGGTATCAGACTTTTCTTGATCCACATCTCCACCTTCCGCTGCCCTCAGCCATGACGAGCCCCACCGGTTCGGTATCCTCCGGCACCAATCCCTTTGCTGCGCCTAACGAACCCGTCCCTCCCACGGCCTCCACCCTCGTCTTCCTCAACATCCGTAATCATGTTCCTGTCACACTGTCCATGGATGACGGCAACTTCCGGCAATGGCGCTCCATCTTCGACCTCACCTTCTAGAAGTTCGGCCTCGTCAACCACATCGACGGCACGTCGATGCGGCCGCCATGATCGATGATCCCGAGTGGCTGCAGGTGGATTCGTGCATCGTCTCGTGGTTGTACTCTACGGTGTCCAAGGACATATGGAGCGACGTCTACAAGCCATGCAGCAACGCCTACACCGCCTGGACCGCCATCACCGGTCAGTTCCTCGACAACAGTCTACAGCGCGCCATCTACGCCTAGCAAGAGTTCCACAGCCTGTTCCAGGACGACATGTCGATCGCGCGAGTACTGCGGCCGCCTCAAGCGTCTCGCCGACACCCTCTATGACTGCGGCGCCGCTGTCTCCGACTCGGCGCTCGTCATCAACACTCTTCGTGGGCTGAACAACAAATTCAGCCAAGCTATCGCCGTGCTCTCCACCATGAAGCCGCCGCCGACGTTCCTCTACACCAAGTCGTACCTGCTGCAGGAGGAGCACCGCATCAAGCACTCCCTGCAGATGGAGGCACAGACGACACTCCTTGCCGCTCACGACACGCCACCCACCACCAAGTCTGCGCCGGCTCCTCCACCGCCCAGCCCCACCGTCTCTGGCGCCACTGGCGGTGACCGTCGCAAGAAGCGCAAGGCGGAAAACCGTCAACGTCAGTCTGCGTCCGGCGGGAACAACTCCACTCCCGCCCCGCCACCGCAGTGGGCCGCCCCCTACAACCCGTGGCAAGGGGTGGTTCAGGCATGGCCGCTCAATGCCTGGCGGCCGGGCGTTCTCGCTCCCCGCCCCGGTGCCCCTCCTCCTTCGGCCATGACGGCGTTCGCCGCGCCGCCGCCACAGCACGACGCGGGCACTCTGCCGCCCGGTCTCTACTCCGCGCTCAACAACATGTCGCTGAACGCATCTGCTGGCAGCTCCAACGATTGGTTCCTCGACACAGGCGCATCATCACACATGGCTTCCCATCCTGGTATCCTTACTGCTTGCTCCTCTTCTATTCCTCGTCAAATTATTGTCGGCAACGGTGGTTTTCTCTCTTCAACGTCCACTGGCCGCACCTCTTTTTCTACTGGTTCTCAACCCTTACAATTGAACAATGTTCTCATTGCTCCTCAGCTTGTCAAGAACCTTATATCTGTTCGCGCTCTAACCCGAGATAACTCTGTCTCTGTTGAATTTGATCCTTGGGGTTTTACCATCAAGGATCTTCGCACCAGGATGGCACTCCTCCGATGTGATTCCTCTGGCGAGCTATACCCCCTGCGTCTTGATCGTGGTGCTGCACATCGGCAACCAGCGCAGATAGTTTCAGTCAGTTCATTGTAACTGTTGTAATGCTATTTTTTAGCCTGTCAGTCCGGTCAATTAGCCAGCCAACGTTCCCTAGATTATAGGATCGTCTGTTGTACACGATTGGCTGGCAATAGCTCTGGACATGTATATGTACCTCCTCAGATGATAATGAACGTGCGGTGATTTCTCTCCTAATTCATCCCTCTTACAATGACCATGGGACCCATTGGGTAAAACCGTAAAAGTTAGCCGTGAGCGAGCTTGCGAGGACCATATTTGGTAGCACCGTGCGCCCTTGATAATTGAGTAGAGACGCTCGCCAACAAAAGAGATACCAAACAGTCTTACTGATGACGGGAGCAAAAGAGAGAGCTTGAGCTTCTCGTTTGAGAGCGGCAGGCCCAAGTAAGTTTTGGGAAACCCCTCCTACCAGCATCCAAGGATCTTGGCACATCTGTTGAGAGTCTGTCTGTATGCGCATCCACATCCACATCTACGTATCTAGACATAATGTATATCTAGCAAAAGCTATGCATCTAGAAAAGACAGAACGACTTAAAATTTGGAACGGAGGAAGCACTAATAATGCAATGATCTTGGATATGAAATGTAATGCTTCTGAATATGCAATGTTCCCTGGAATGGATTGTTCAGTATTGGCAATATAATGTTCTGCAATGAAATGCAATGCCCTTTGAATATGCAATTTTCAGTAATTTTCAGGGACCCATAGCTGATGATATTTTTACTAGGTTTTGATGAAATACTTTTGGTTTTGGGGAATCTGTGCTCTTAGTCGAGTGAGAGCAACTGGGAACACTTGGTCATTCTGTAATGTTCAGTCCTCGAGCATTTTGCCACGCTGAATTTTGCCATCTGCATATATTAAAGTCTCAATGTAGTGCATATATTCTATAGCGAGTAACGACAACAACAACATTCAGTCTCTCACTCCCTTTGTCTACGTGACATGGATGTGACCTCAATTCCTCAAACTTAATCTGTTTATCTGGATGTTATTTGGAACTGAAGTAGTTGCATATGCACTCAGTTTTCGTTGTTGGTCATGATATAAGCTTAAGAAGCTGCATGTGCATTTCTGTTTTTGTTTCAGTAATTGCCAAGTCAATGATGCAATTTCATCATGGAAATGAAGCACACGTCCATTTCATAGCCATTTCAGAAACCACACATCCATTTCAGAAAGAACAAAGGTACAAGTATATCCTGAACTTCTCAGAACAGCACTGCAAATCCGGAACACAACACTCAAATCCGGCTATCGATTAGTTTTGGCCAGCATGACAATGCAATCGCCTGCCTCCAAATCCATGAAAATCACCAAACCTGAAAACTCCTGAACTTCTCAGAAAAAAATACACTGACAAAACTGAACTGTAAGTATCTCAGGAATGCAGAATTCGGACTTTGCTCCATGCAGCAACATCTGCCGATCCTAATATTCCGTGTTAATTGTTTTTTTGAACGCATATTCAGTGTTAATAATTGTCCAGGCAACAATAGCAAATTTCAATCTTCGAATTTGTTAGAGTAAATAGGAATAGTACCACATTGTGTACCCACATGAGGTGTTAGTCCTGTATACCCTATATAATCAGCCCATGAGGCCCAATGCAATACAACACAATCTCCACCAATTATATTCTCCTTCATGGTATCATTCGTCTAGATTTAGATCCTAACCCTAGCCGCCGCCGCTTCCGCACCGCGCGCCCCCGGGGAGAAATTGATCTCCGCCGGGGGCAGCGCCACCTCTTTAGGCGCCGGATCCTATTGATCCCGCGCCCTCTTCGTCGTCGTCAAGCGGCAGATCGGGTCTTCTCGCGGCGCCGCGCTACCTCGCCGCCCTCTCCGCGCTCGCCGTGGAGGATGCTGGGCGTCGCCCCATCCCGCGCCACCGTGGTGGTGGCCCGGGCAGATCGACCCCAACACCGAGCCGCCATGGTGGTGGCCGGCCAATCTGCGTCATCCTCGTGCGACCTCGCGTGACCGCGACCCGCCGTGCGCCCCGCCCCGTCCGACTCCGGCAGCTCGTGCCGCGAGCCGGGACGAGCCGTGCTGAGGTGCACTGTTGCCGGGGTAGACCTGATCTGTTGCTGCTGTATCTTTTTGGTTTGCTCGATCACTGATCGGGATTGAGTCGCCCATCGCCAGTCGACCTCGCGCATACCTACTCCGGCATCGGCATCGACTACACTGACATCTACATCTTCGACTGTGCGGCCTGGCCGGGGAAGGCGATGCCGAGGGGACGCCTTCCTGCGTCGCTTCTCGGTCATTCAGTCCGCATGTCTACATCGTCGGTTCGTCGTCACCACCACAGATCGGGACGCCTCCACCGGCTTCTTCCATCATCGCTCCACCTCGCGCGTACTCGGTCCGTACAACCGATTATGCACGATCCACCCGGCTCCCGTGACGTCCATCGTCGAGTACTACGCGCATCTTCTCCGAGCAACAGGGCTGCTGGCTTGCTGCCGTGTCGCCTCGTCGGGCTGCAGCACCGCCGCCCGTGTGTCCGCTTCGCCGTTGCATCTACATCACCGTCCCCTGTGCATCGACGACTGTACTGCGCACTCTTTGCTGCGCCATCCGTCTGCACAAGGTCGCCCGTGTGTCCGCTTCGCTGTTGAATCTACATCACCGTCCCCTGTGCATCGACGACTGTACTGCGCACTCTTTGCTGCGCCATCCGTCTGCACAAGGTCTTCGTCCTGCTGATTGGGTCTTCGTCATCGAGCTGCCGCTACCCGCACCGTCGCTGAGCCATGCTCGCCGGTCACACCCCTCGCATCGTCGCTGAGCCCTGCTCGTCGATGCGTCTGCTCTCGCATTGTTTCTTCTTCGTCCAGCACAACCACGTCGACAACATCACCGTGGTTGGAGCCCTCTACCTTGTACGCCCGGTATTGGCAACACCGATGCGTGCTTTCGTCCCCGATGCGTTGCTGGGACTGGCAAACCCAGCCCACGCCTCGGCACACAGGTGGCTTGACTGCATCGACTTCGGCATCGACCCTCCCGTTCCTACCCGTCTGCCTCGACTGCGTCGTCGCCTTTCTTCTACGTCTACGACGGCCTTGACTGCGTTGACTTCGGCATCGCCCCCTTCCACGACGACTGCCTCGACGCGTCTCCGTCATCATCATGGCGCCCCTCGCGCGCCTGCAGCTCCATCGACATGGCAACCCGACCACAACTACGTCGACCTCGACCATCTTCAGCACGGCTTCTTCGACCACAGCTATTGCGCCCTCACGCTCGGCTACCTCGACATCGGCACAAAAGGCTACCGCCTTGCATGAGGACTCATCGGCTTCTTCTCCAGCCACCGCATACGCGACGCATCAACTGTTATGACTGCGGGGGAACGCCAGCTTTGTCAGCTTCTTCTCCAGTCTCACCGTTTGTAGCGCTCCCGCTGTGACTGCGGGGGATGTTAGAGTAAATAGGAATAGTACCACATTGTGTACCCACGTGAGGTGTTAGTCCTGTATACCCTATATAATCAGCCCATGAGGCCAAATGCAATACAACACAATCTCCACCAATTATATTCTCCTTCAGAATTTTCAAGCTGACACAACAATCGTAGCCTCAAATTTACAAAGGCGTTCAATCATCACACTCAAAATCGAGCCACAATCTCCATGAATTTACCGTCTCAATTCAATACTGACTCAAAAACTTGTCTGCTTCTATTCTGAAGGCGGCGGCGAACCGCCGACCGTGTGAGTCCCACTGGCCTACCCGTCTACGATGCAGCTGCAGTCGCAGGTCCAGCTTCGTCCTTCCCACGGTCTCACGTCTCAGGCCTTTCCCTACCGGCTACCGCGTAGAAGACGCGTCGCAAGTTCCTCTTCGTCCTCGGTCTTTGAAGAGGGAAAAAACAACGCGCGCGAGCGCGTGCACACACACAAGCCACCTGCCCTCGCGTCCCATGACTTGACCTCGAAATTTGAACGTCTTGTGTTGGCGTCTTGCCACCGTCTTGCACTCGCTGCGCCCATGGCCCCGCCCGTCTCCGCCCCGATTATAATGGACCGCACCTCGCAGGAACTATCTTCTTCACCACCTAGAATACACGTACGGTATTTTCCTATGCAGTGACTTGGTAGCACGTCGTTCAGTCGTTGTTGGACCACACCACCGTGCCGTGACCCTCAAAACGCGGCGCCTATCGAGGCCTGAGATCTGAAGGCTGAAGCAACTTCATCTCCATTTGTCGCTTGCTCTGTTGCTAATTGGCATTCCGCAGGACGCGCTTCGAAATGTTCGAGTTCACCAATCAATCAATCGACCTCGTCCTCTTGTCATCCTGGTTATGTCAACCACAACCACACCACATATGTTAACCACTCTCGAAATCTCGAATGATAAAGTCATCCTGGTTACTTAAAGCATTTTCTGTGACGAAACTACTTTTTTTTTGACGATTCTGTGACGAAATTACTTGAAAACTGAGTTGGACTTTCGCCAAAAGGGTGGCGTCGTTCTCGGCCCGGCCCAGCATGCACAAAAATGCCCAGAAGCGCAGCGTTTACGGCGAGGACTCGGCGTGTACAACCACGGGGGTCACTCGCTCGCTGGCAGGTCGGGGAAAGCAGAAAGCACCCTCCTGCTACTTCCTCTCCGTCTCTCCATCCTCTCTCCTCGCGTCCTCCTGTCGAGTCGGATCCGAGCAAACCACCGCGCGGCGCACCTTCCCTTCCCTTCCCCCGCAGCGCGCGCGACGCAACTTCCGGCAATGCGCTTGCCCACGCCAGAAGTCGCCGTCACGTCCTTACGCGTCAACGGCACGGCCCCACGCCCACGCGGTTGAGCTGAGAGAGGAGAGCGCCCCCCCACGCGCCCGCGTGAAATATATACGCACGCGGCCCCGGCAGGCTGGGTTGGTGGGAGAGGGAATTCGAATCCGGTAGCCGAGCGAGATGGAGAGCTACCTCAAGGAGAACTTCGGGGGCGTCCAGCCCAAGCACTCGTCGGACGAGGCGCTGCGACGATGGCGCAAGGTCGTCGGCGTCGTCAAGAACCCCAAGCGCCGCTTCCGCTTCACGGCCAACCTCGACAAGCGCAACGAGGCCACCGCCATGAAGCGAAAGAACCATGTACGTGCCAGCCTTTTCTCCCCTCCTCCCCTGATCTCTGCTCCCTGCGCTTCCCCTGCTTCAGCAGCGCCGGTTCCTGCTCCTGCTCTGCAGGCCGCCGCTGCAATTTGAATGTTCATGCCAATGTTAGCGCTTTCTTAGCTAAAATTCCATCGTATCTTATCCTTCTGATGCCTAAGATTTAGCTGATGCCAGTGGGTAATGGGATTGTTTATAGTCTCGAAAAAAAATAAATGTTGCGAAATTAGATACAGAGTCGGTCAACACGAGTTAGGTTGATTTGTTCAAAGAGGTGTGCGCCGCAGGATTTCAGTCAAAAAGGAAACATGGAGCGTGCCAATAACCACTACTAAGAATGAGTCTGACTTCAGAAACAACCCAGTGGGTAGATCTTTTCCGCGTTTTTTTGCAAGTGGTATAAGAGCATCTCCGAGAGTACCTTAAAATTTCTTTCTAAAACTACTGAGTTTCCCAAGTCCTAAAAAAATATTGGAAGTATTAAAGATGTGTTTCTCCAACAGTTTCTAAAAACCCACTCTAAAAAAATAAAACACATCGTATCTTTCCTCGAGTGTTTGATTCGTTTGCGATCGAGGACGACGGGCATGCATGGCGACAACGGCAGCAGCCACCGGCACGGTGGAGCTGGTAGACGCGTCGCTGGCTCCGTACGAGCACCCTAACCTCCGGTGGCTGGTCCGGAAGCATGTCCTGCCCGTCCTCCAGGACTTCCCCACCCTGTCGCCGTCCGTCGACACCTACACCAGCGACAGCGGCGCGTCTACCGTGCTGCTCAACGCGCGGGGCCTCCTCACCGTCTCCTCCGCCCTGCCGCCGGTGCTCCTCACGCTATGGCTTCCCCGGGAGTACCCGTACCTGCCGCTGCTCGCCTACGTCTTCCCTGCCGCGCCGTCGTCGGCTTCGCTTTCGCTGGACGGCGAGCGATGGAGGACCGAATATGCGTCCTCGATGAAGGATACGGCGATACGCGCGATGGAGGAGTCGCACAAAGTTACGCGCAACGGGGTGGGATTTACCAAGTGCCTAAATTTTAGGAGGAAGGATTATGAGTTGTTGGAGATGATTTTTTTCTCATCTTTCTAAAAACCAAGGATTAGGAGGGGATTTAGGGAACTCTTGGAGATGCTCTAAGACTAGTACTGCTCACGGTTTCAAAGGAAGATTAGTCGATGCAATTGCTAGGATAATAAGTTCAGATAGGAAGGACATCGCAGTATTTTTTTATATACTTTTTCGAAATTTCTGCAGCAATTTCTTTATCTTTCCCCTAAAGTTCTGCAGCATATTTTTAATGCTGCACACAGTTTGTTGGTGATCATAACCTTACTTTAATTACCATATGACATTATGAAACACAAGACCACAATATTATAATACGTCTGGGTTACACAAGGAAAGTGTAGACAACAACACATCCAAAGCCAAATATATAAGAATATGAAACGTCACGTTCTCCCAGACTCTGAAAGCGACCTCTAAACTGCACCTGCAATTGACTAATAGAAGCGTGGATCAGGTTCTCAACCACTTTGTTTTCCAGCGAACATGAAACTGCCCTGATTGCTGGAATATGTAATATGTTATATGCAAAGTACTGATCATGAACAGAAACCAAACGTGTTTGTCTTCTATTTTATTTTTTATTATTAAACTCCGGGATACTATGTGGAAAAGAATCTTGCTGTGTGTTAGTCTTTTTTTATTTCTGCAGGTTGCAATATTCCCTAGAGAGCATCCAATCAAGCATTTTAGGCCATATTTGGAATCTATAGAGATTTGTGTCTGTTTTTTGTAGAATTATTTTGATGTTCGTGTGTTTCAGATATGCACCTAATTGTTTACTGCCAGTATAGGTGACACTATGAATTTTAGTCGCATAAAAAATATTGGTGGATTGTTCATAAAAAGTTATTTCACAATGGTATACTTATCCTTTCTCTTTCTTTTTTCCTGCTAAGAAGATTATGGTTCACCATGGATGTTACTTTGTAACAGTTCAGTGTTGCAACTTTAAATTTATTTATTTTACTAAGGGGGTGTTTGGATCCCGCTACTAAAATTTAGGAGGTGTGTCGGGAGGATGTTGCATGGGGTGTTTGGATACTAATAAAAAGACAAATTACATAATCCGTCAGTACTCCACGAGACGAAATTTTTAAGCCTAATTAATCTGTCATTAGCATATGTTTACTGTAGCAAACATTGTCAAATCATGGGCTAATTAGGCTTAAAAGATTCATTTCGCAAATTAGTCGCAAACTATGCAATTGGTCTATATTTAATACTCCATGCATATGTCCAAACATTCGATGAGACAGCGACTAAAATTTAGGAGGGGCAACCAAACACCCCCTAAATTAACCTGTATCTATCTTTAAACTTATCAAAATTTTGCTGAGAAACAAAAATATTGTAGGGTTTTGAGTAAGCTGCGTATCAATCTCAAGAAGAACTTACAATCAATGAATATTTTTACCTATCTCAGGAGAAGCTGCGTGTTGCCGTGCTTGTTTCAAAGGCTGCACTTCAGTTCATCCACAGTAAGATACCACCCCACCTGAGTCCGGACTCCGGAGTTCAAACTTCTATCGTTTTCTTCAATCATCAATCTTACTATCGCTTCATTTCACAGGCATTGCTCCGTCGAGTGAGTACAAGGTGCCCGCAGATGTCAAGGCAGCTGGTTTTGGCATCTGCGCTGAGGAGCTGAGCTCTATTGTCGAGGGCCATGACGTGAAGAAGCTGAAATCTCATGGTGGCGTCCAGGGCCTCGCGTCCAAGCTATCCACTTCGGAGTCTGACGGCCTCGCCACGTCCGCGGACGAGCTAGCGACCCGGCGGGATGTCTTTGGCGTCAACAAGTTCGCGGAGGCAGAGTCCCGTGGTTTCTTGGTCTTCGTCTGGGAGGCGCTGCAGGACATGACACTCATGATCCTTGCCGCGTGCGCGTTTGTCTCACTCATTGTCGGCATCGCCACGGAGGGATGGCCCAAGGGCGCGCACGACGGGCTCGGCATTGTGGCCAGCATCCTGCTGGTCGTGTTCGTCACAGCATCAAGCGACTACCGCCAGTCCCTGCAGTTCAAGGACCTCGACAAGGAGAAGAAGAAGATCACGGTGCAAGTCACCCGGAGCGGGTACAGGCAGAAGCTCTCAATATATGAACTTCTCGCCGGCGACATCGTTCACCTCTCCATTGGTGATCAGGTGCCTGCTGACGGGCTGTTCATGTCAGGCTTCTCGCTTCTGATCAACGAGTCGAGCTTGACCGGAGAGAGCGAGCCAGTTGCCGTCAATGCTGAGAACCCATTCCTTCTGTCAGGGACGAAGGTGCAGGACGGTTCTTGCAAGATGCTCGTCACGACAATCGGCATGAGGACTCAGTGGGGGAAGCTGATGGCCACTCTCAGCGAAGGTGGTGATGATGAGACGCCATTGCAGGTCAAGTTGAACGGTGTGGCCACCATCATCGGTAAGATAGGACTTATCTTTGCTGTCGTCACATTCGCGGTGCTCACCGAAAGCCTGTTCCGGCGCAAGATCATTGATGGTACATACTTGAGCTGGACTGGAGATGACGCATTGGAGTTGCTTGAGTTCTTCGCCATTGCTGTTACCATCGTCGTTGTGGCAGTACCTGAAGGGCTACCGCTCGCCGTGACACTGAGCCTTGCATTTGCAATGAAAAAGATGATGAATGACAAGGCACTCATCCGGCACCTTGCAGCCTGTGAGACCATGGGCTCAGCGACCTCCATTTGCAGTGACAAGACTGGCACTCTCACGACAAACCACATGACTGTTGTCAAAGCCTGCATCTGTGGTAAGATCAAAGAAGTGGATGGTGCTTCAGATGCCAAGAGCCTGTTCTCCGAACTCCCAGACTCTGTCATGACAATTATCTCCCAGTCCATATTCAACAACACTGGGGGCGACGTTGTCTTGAACCAGGATGGCAAACGTGAAATACTGGGGACACCAACTGAGACAGCTATTCTGGAGTTTGGGCTGTCACTCGGTGGAGACTTTTTGGCGGTGCGCAAAGCAAGCACCCTTGTAAAGGTGGAGCCATTCAACTCTGCCAAGAAGAGAATGGGAGTGGTAATCCAGCTCCCAGAGGGTGCACTGCGAGCACATTGCAAAGGTGCATCAGAGATCATACTGGCATCTTGCAGCAAGTACCTGAATGAGGAAGGCAATGTCGTCCCCCTGGATGAAGGAACCATTGATCACTTGAAGGCCACAATCGATAGCTTCGCAAACGAGGCACTTCGCACTCTCTGTCTTGCTTACATGGAAGTTCAGGATGGGTTCTCAGTCAATGATCAGATCCCGAAAGATGGGTACACCTGCATTGGCATTGTGGGGATCAAAGACCCAGTCCGGCCCGGAGTGAAGGAATCGGTTGCCATCTGCAGGTCAGCAGGTATTACCGTAAGGATGGTCACAGGTGACAACATCAACACGGCAAAGGCAATTGCCCGGGAATGCGGCATTTTAACTGAAGGTGGCATTGCCATAGAAGGCCCAGATTTCAGAACCAAGAGTGAAGAAGAGCTTACTCAACTGATACCAAAGATACAGGTAAGTTCATGAGTTCTAGTACCCATCTTTGTGCGCTTTTGCGAAATCTAGTAGCTCATTGACCACTTTGCTTTGCTATGGATGCACCAGGTGATGGCAAGATCTTCACCACTGGATAAGCATACCCTTGTCAAGCATCTTCGAACTAAACTCGACGAAGTTGTGGCTGTGACTGGTGACGGGACAAATGATGCGCCTGCGCTTCATGAGGCTGATATTGGGCTTGCAATGGGCATTGCCGGAACCGAGGTAATTTCGAGATTTCCCTTACATTGCTAAAAATAACTAGCCATGTCCTTCAATAACCAAACTATTACTGATATCTTGTAGTAATCACTGATACCAAATATCTTGGAAAGTAATTTTTAGCAATATTTAATAGTGTAGTTTTTGCTCTTTGATTCTTCTATATGGCTGCGACATCTTTGAGATCTTGATATCCATGACCATGAGTAACACCATCAATTACATGATATCTCAAGTTAATTCACTATTTACTCCCATTTTGATTTTGACTCTTCTTAACATATTCTTGAAGGTGGCCAAAGAGAGTGCTGATGTCATCATTCTTGATGACAACTTCTCCACTATTGTTACCGTTGCAAAATGGGGTCGATCAGTGTACATCAACATTCAGAAGTTTGTGCAATTTCAGCTCACTGTCAACGTGGTTGCTCTGGTGGTAAACTTCTCCTCAGCTTGCCTGACAGGTACACTTGTCATCCTGTATTAGTTCATGGTTTGGAAATCCTTGTACTGCTTGAGCGTATTCTGAATGTCCTTTTGTTTATTTCATAAATCAACATCTCATTGTTTGTATTCATGCTGATTCAGGGAGTGCCCCTCTTACTGCTGTGCAATTGCTCTGGGTCAACATGATCATGGATACACTGGGTGCACTGGCATTGGCTACAGAACCCCCAAACAATGAACTGATGAAGAGAACACCTGTTGGAAGGAAAGGAAACTTCATCAGTAACATTATGTGGAGAAACATCCTGGGACAGGCCTTCTACCAGTTCCTTGTAATTTGGTACCTACAAACAGAGGGGAAGTGGTTGTTGGGAATCAAGGGCGATAACTCCGATCTAGTCTTGAACACACTGATCTTCAATTGCTTCGTATTCTGCCAGGTAAACTAGCTAAGTGCTGATGAATTGGTCTGTCTGCATTTGTGCTCGGTTTAAATTTATTGCACTAACGATGCGATTATTTGTGAACTTAACCTTTAACTTTGCTGTGCAGGTATTCAATGAGGTGAGCTCGAGAGAAATGGAGAGGATAAATGTGTTTGAAGGCATTCTAAACAACAACGTGTTCATTGCTGTCCTCGGCAGCACCGTCATCTTCCAGTTCATCATAATACAGTTCCTTGGCGATTTCGCAAACACTACCGCCCTTACGCTCAACCAGTGGATAGCATGTATTTTTATCGGTTTCATAGGCATGCCTATCGCAGCTATTGTGAAGATGATACCAGTTGGGTCTTCGTAGGAAACTAGAGCTAATTTCAGCCGGAAACCGAAGTTGGGCATGGCAGTGAGCCTGATTTCTTCATTAGACCACGGTTATTTAGCTTCAAATCATCATTAATCTCTAGTCCTAGCTCTAAATCTTCATTATTTAGCTCCCCTTGTTTCCATCCTGCATCCGCCACTGGCTACAGTTTGATCATGGCAATGAAGTTTTCTGCATTGCCATTTGTGTACAAGATATATCTCTGCTGTCTGGTAATGCTTCTGTTAAGATATATCTCTGCTGTCTGGTAATGCTTCTGTTTTAGGGCTCGTTCGGTTGGGGCATTAGGACGCCAGGAATTAATCCGGCCAGTGAAAGTTTCTGTGAATTGAGTAAAGATACCGGGCTCATTCCCGGTCAAACAACAGGGCCTTAGTGAATCTTCGCCCTTTTTATCCTGTATGTAGTATTTGATCTTAGAGCATCATCCGAGCGTCAGCCATGGTTGTGGGCTTGATTCTTAGAAAATGCCTCGGACTCCTGTAGCTGTTCTTTGCTTTATTTTTTTTCCCTGGTGCTTTTCCTTGGAACATTTGGAGGCTGGAGTTGTATATGGCAATCTTGTTGTTCACCCGGATGTGCTTGTTTTGACACTTACGTGCGTACGGAGTATCATTTTGCTTCACCTACTAAGAAGGTGTTTAAATTCAGGGAGTAAAGTTTAGGGACGTCACATGAGAATGTTTGGGTAGTAATAATAAAATAAATTACATAAGTCCCTAGTAATCCGCGGGACGAATTTATTAAGCTTAATTAAGCCGCCATTAGCATATGTTTACTGTAGCACCACATTGTCAAATCATGGAATAATTAAGCTTAAAAAATTCATCTCGTAAATTAGTCGTAATCTGTGCAATAGTTATTTTTTAGTCTATATTTAATAATCTATTCATGTGCCAAAACGTCCGATGTTATAGAGAGTAAACTTTAAGAACGTACCCAGAAATGGGTGGGGTTTTAATGTTTCTGATTTGCCAAGAAATGTCCCCCGTAGCTTCCAAGATCTGATAAGACCATCATGATGCAGGAGCCTTGTGAATCTTCTGCTTCTTTATGCTCGTATAAAATCCAGCAAGATTCCTGCTTCTTTCTGATACAGCTTAAGTTTGACAGGAATCTGGGTGTGTTTAGTTGGCGAAATGAAATTTTTTGATGTCACATCGGAAGATGTCGGAAGGGATTTTCGGATACTAATAAAAAAAACTAATTACATAGCTCGTCTGAAAACTGCGAGACGAATTTATTAAGCCTAATTAATCCATCATTAGCGCATGGTAGTTACTGTAGCACTTATGGCTAATCATGGACTAATTAGTCTTAAAACATTCGTATCGCAATTTCCAACCAAACTTTGTAATTAGTTTTTTTTGTTTATATTTAATACTCTATATATGTGCCGCAAGATTCGATGTGATAGTTTATGATGAAAATTTTTAAGAACTAAACCAGGCTTCTGTTGCAATCCAAATGCCAGCGTCAGAAGATACTACTACTACACCAAAGAACTGTGATGTACTGCTAGCACTGCACAGGCCTGCCAGTTGAGTCTCCAGCCTTGTTCCGGCATCCCAGGCTTATCTTGACATCACAAATTGACACCATCACCAAGCTGGCAGCTGGCTTCCATCGCTACCGTCAGCAGTGCCATCGATGCCAAGACGTTTTTGACCAGTCAAGCACTGGCCTGAGCATGTTACTCCTCTCCTACGGAGTACGAGACAAGACCTCCTGAGCACGAAGCAACCACTGGGAATAAAATTCCAACAGTGCCAGCCAGTAGTCCTGCCACGTTTAGGGTCTGTACGGTTTCTACAGGCCTCCTAAAATTTTCATCCCATCGAATATTTAGACACATACATAAAGTATTAAATATAGACTAATTACGAAACTAATTATACAACTTATGACTAATTTGTGAGACGAATCTTTTAAGCCTAATTAGTCCATGATTTGACAACGTGATGCTACAGTAAACATATGCTAATAATGAATTCATTAGGCTTAAAAAATTCGTCTCGTAAATTAGCCTCCATCTCTGTAATTGGTTTTGTAATTAATCTATATTTAATATTATTTATTAATATCTAAACATTCGACATGGCATGCGCAAATGTTTTCTTTTAGCCGGCTGCCAGTGCCAGGCGCACGGCACGACAGCCCAGCATCGCCAGTACATCGAGTTTTTACCAGGTCATGTCCCTCTCACCTCGTGCCTGCCTGTCCCTCTGCTTTTGACCGCATGGGCCATGAGTGACCTAAAGAAGCGCAGGAGCAGTTTGCAAATGGCAATGCACATTGCAAGGCCACTCTCGATCTTCTTGTGTTCACAAGAATCCCTTATTTCAGTTATTTGAGACTGAGAGGAGGCTGAACTGCTGAGGTGAGGAGGGCCTCAGGCCTCTCCGGCTCTCCCTTACTGTCCCATTTCACCTGCCTAGCTGCCCTACCGCTGCAGCTGCAACCATTTGCAGTGCATGAGACGCGACGCAGTGAGTTATGAAGGGGTGCAGTGTATGCGGTGCATGAGAGATTGAGAGGAAAAGAGACGCACGAACAGTGCCAGCCATCTCCCAACAACAGCGGGGGGCCATGGCCATGGATGGACCATGGTTGCGAGCAGCAAGCAAAGCGAGCAGGCGACTTGATGACACGGCACAAAAGAAGGCAGCAGCAGCAGCAGCACCACAGCGAACGAGCGTCTCTTTCACGATCCGCGCGATAAAACATTAAACTACTCCCAGCTGCCTGCTGTGCACGGCAATTGCACGCATACCAACGAACAAGCAGCAGGGCCTCGTCATCAATCAGTCACAGGTGAAATGGAGCAAAAGCACTAGCGAGTAGAGGGTGAAGCAACAAGCAAGATAACCAAGTGAAACAATAATATATGGTTAACTATTGTCACTGATGCAGTGACAGGCTATTAATAATTAATTTAATAATTAATTAATAAACAGAGAAAGATAGAGGACAGACAGACGGACTAGCTGGTACAGTACAGAAGGTATTCACACAAAAAACAATTGACTCCGACTCGTTGACTTCACTTTCACCACGGTAGGTACCCCTGTGAGGTCAGGTCTGTCCGAGGCCTTCACGCTTTGAGCAAGAGCTTTGCTCTGTTTCAGCTTTGGTCCTACACTGCCGCCCCCTTTGATCCCGGGAAAGATCTCCTCAAAACAAAAGATCTTTCCAGCACTAAATCACAAAATCACCCTGCTGACACCGCACTAATCCGAAGAATCAAATCTCGCACCCGCTTGGATTCGGGCATTTTGGCCACCCCTCCCTGAACGAAGAAACAATCAGCAGCAAAAGAAAATGGTGAGCTGAAAAAATGCAGCTGGACTGCACTGCCGTCACTGCCCAGCAGCTCCTACTGTCGCTGAGGTGAGCGCAACCGTCTCCGCTTGTTGTTGTGGTTGTCCGGCGTGGCGGTGCCAGCGGCATTATTGGCGCCCACGGACACGGAGGCGCCCGGCCCGGGGCTCCCGCTCCCGTCGTGCGCGGCGACAGAGACGCCTGAGGACGCCAACCCCGTCGACGTCGAGCGCGTCGGCGACTTGTCGTCCTCCTGAACCATCGCGCTGTAGCAGGAGTACACATGCCCCTGCCAGACACCAACAGCGGCCGCATTTGTTACTCATCATTGCGCTTTCCGCCAACAGCCTCCCGAAAGAGACTCGAGAAGACGACGGACAGACACGGTGGGCGGCACGGCTGGAGGGGCTTACGGTGTCTAGATGCGGACATGATGAGCCGAGGATCGCCTTGAGCGCGTCCAGATTGCCGGCGGGCGTCTCCTCCTTGCCGCGCGCGATGAGGATGGATGCCACGGCGATGGTCGACGGCCGGTACTCCACCGAGCTCATTGCTGCAAATGAAGATCAGCTGCGGCCGCGATCCTACTCCGTGGAACGGAAGGAAATGCATGGGAGGGGCAAAAAGGAGCAACCTTTGATCGCCGCGAAGACACACTCCACGGCGCGCACGAGGATCGCCCGGCGCTCGTCCTCCCGGAACCGCGCCGCGAAGCAGCTGATGTAGGAGAAAGGGGTGACGGCGGTCATCCGCCACTCGAGGGTGGACAGGACGAGGAGCTCCATCCGCTGGATGGACGCGCTGTCGAACTCGTACGCGTCCACCCGGAACTCCGACAGCCGCGGCGCGTGCTGCTCCTCCATCTTGATCGCCAGCGACAAGCACGCAAACGAAAGTAGCTGCAAAGCCCACTCCTGCCCCCTCTGAAGCCCATCATCACCAGAGACAGCCGCAGTGCACAGGCAGTCAGTACATCATCCAAACACGCGAGGACTGAAGGAGAGACCAGCAATGGCGACGGCAATGGGAAATGCAGGGTTATTGATCGGTAGTTACATTGACTCGCCGTTGCGTCAGGAAGCGATCGAGGTAAGTGACCGCGACGTAGGCGGTCTTCCCGCCGCACCGGAACGTCGCCGTGGTCTGCGAGCAGCAAAACAAGAGATGAACATTGGCAAAAACCGAATCTGGGGGACGAAGAAGGAGGAAGAGCTCCCGCGCGAACGACCTTGATGATCCAGCTGACGCATCCGGAGCGCGCGGCCTTCATCCACTCCTCCATTTCCTCCGCCGGGGTGCCGCCGCCGCCTGACACGCTCTCCTCGGACAGGAGCAGCGCGACGTACTCCTCGTCCGGGTCCACGACCAGCAGACGTTCGTCGCGGGCGACGACAAGGTCAGCGCCGTCGCCATCGTCGGCGTCGGCGAGAAGGTCGCTGCCGTCCTCCCGGCAGATGAGGATGGAGGTGGGCGTGTCGGGAGCGGACGTGGAGGCAGCTGCGGCGGCGGCGTCCCCCATGCCGTCAATCAGAGTCCGTGCATGCGCGGGGAAAAGGGAGAGAAAAGTAAAGGAAAAGATTTCGGTCGTCCAGTGGGAGGGAGCAGCAGCCAGCAGCAGGGCGGAGGAAAAGGCGGCGTGCGGAGTGCGGGTGGGTCGAGCACGGCGCGGAACACTGGAACAGAAAGGGGATTCCCTCCCTCCTCGCCACCACACTCGCGCGCGTTCACAGGGGAGGAGAAATGAGCAGTTGGAGAGGGAGAGAAATGGGAGGTGGAGCTGTGCGTGTCTGCGTGGAGTGCGGGAGGTGGCGTGCCAGCGTGGGAAGGGAGAAGAAACTGAAGGCCGCGGCCCGCGGGTTTAGTAGACGACAAGTGTCGTGACGGGCGCCAAGCTGATGAGGACCACAGTCCACACCATGATTTGTACGTTCTGTACGTGTTAGCTCGGAAGCTGTACATACATAACATGACCCAGACGTCTTATTTTGCTGGTGTAGTCGTAATGTTCATGAGGGTTACCGGTTGCCGCTTGATCTTTGCTGGCGAAATGTGCTGTAATTAGATTTGTGACTCCGATGCCTCTGATCTTGCACTGCTATACTACTCCGGAGCAATCATTTTTTTTTAATCTTCTCTTGTAAATTCATAGTTGTCTTTTTTACCCTAATAAACCATTATTGATTATCATAATCATGCTCATGTCTCCTCAACCCACTTCTACCTCAAGCGCCCCGTCTGTGAGTATGCGGATGGCATCTCTAGGGATTGCCAGAGTTAATTTACTTGAGCTGAGTTAATCAGAGGATGACACTGGATTTAGGTACGTTAGTTTAATTTGGCCTATCCTCACAAAATGGATAACCTATATCTGAATTGAAGTATTTCCTCTAAATTGTAAGTCGTTCTAGATTTTTTAGATAAATAGCCTTCTGTATATATTATGTAATATATATTTAGGAGCATAGTAAATAGCCTTTTGTATATATTATGTAATAAATATTTAGGGGCATAGTAAAATTTATGTATCTAGAAAAGCCACAATAACTTACAATTTAAAATGGAAGGTCCAAGTGTTCAATGTTCGACACCATGTTCAAATCAGGATACTAAAAATTGGGCCCCATGTCAGATTTGAATAGTTGGATCCACAAGCATAGTGTTGAAAAAAGGGTTTGAAATTAACAAAAAGTGGAAAGTTAAGATTCTAAAAAATCAAAAATTAACGTCACTAAATATTCTAAAAATACAAAAGACATCTAGAAAAGAAAATCTAACATATTAAATTCGCTAAATATTCTAATAAATTTAAATTAAATCTAATGCACCATATTCGAAATTTTAATTCCATCACATCTCATAAATATGTACATAAATAATAAACGACCAAATACTTACATTAGTCCATATTTTTATATAAAAACCCTTGAGGATTTATCATACATTTCCAATTCTACCAAACACAGCTTCATGAGTGTGTGTGTGTGTCTATATATATATATATATATATATATATATATATTCAAGAATCGAAGTACATCTGTTACCGTATAGACTAGCAGCCGTCTATTGTCAGTTTAAAAGTTGCTGTTTTCTTTTCTTTTAAAAAAGTTAGATGGCTTCCTGCTCAATAATGAACTGGTTTTTGTGGTGTAGTTGCTTTAGGGCATGTTCGTTTGGTAGGAAACATCCCCTGGATCTATTTCTACCCGAAATACTTTACTAATCTATACTAGTTTTGATTAGCGGAAGGGTTTCAGGTTGGATTTCACCCAACCGAACGAGCCCTTAGTATGTCTCGTTTGGGCTAGTGGTTTCTGTAGTCGATCTTGTTTCTCTGAAATAGAGGATTGTGATCATCTACTTTGGGCTCGTCCACAGCTTCTTCTTCTTCTTTTATTTTGCTTTTTTCTACTTCTGCTTACCGAACTACTACTGTGTTTCCATTGTCTGGTAATGGAATTATGGAAATGGGAAATGCCTCAGGTCAAAAAAGAAAACCCTAAAGCCTGCAGATCGGCAAGTTATATGCATCTCGTGACGAGGTACATCCACCAATCACTATGGACGGCGTTGTGTTGCACGCTCTATCGAACACACACTCTCCGTAGAAAATCATGCAATCCGAGTAAATTCATTCGAAATTTAAATAAATCTGTATAAGAAATGTATCAGTATTTATAACCTCAAATAAGTAGCACATTATCATGTCATAACACACCTATTTAATGTAACAAATATTATTTTTTCATAAATATAATAAAACTTTAGATACTTTGTCTTGAAAAAGAACTAGAATTATACCTTCTCGAGGTCGGAGGTTGCAGTAATAATAATCTCTTCAGAACCTGCACGGGATCGATGAGTAGTGATGCAGCCAACAAGGATGTCCTCTCGATCGAACCTGTGCGAAGGTTTGGTTGGTCGTTGGATCTCGCAGTACAGAAGGTAAGCACGGCGTTAACCCCTTGATGATTGGCTGCTGCATTTGACTCGACCGATCCATTTCACGTGACGGAACATCTCGTTCGATCTTGCTGCAGCCGCTCACAGTATTACAGCGGGTGCGCTGTCAGTCAGGGTCCGAAACGCGCTAGCACCACCACAGTCCACAGCGACCACGGCGAAGGAAACGGCTTGTGCAGGCCGCATGCAGCACACCAGCGTGTTAGGTCACTGCGGGTGGGGCGCGAGGTCCCCGGCTGCCCAACGAAGGACGAACCCACCAGAGGGCCGGAGACAAACGCAAAAACCACCACCTTCCTCCCACGGGCGGAAGCTCACACGAGTCACAAGCCGGGCTGCGCGGATGTACCGGCTTGTAGCCTCTGTACCCGGGCCAACAGAATCGATCGCCATCCGCCCCCGCGCTGATTATTAGTTCTAGCTGTATATTATTGTATTGTATCATAGCTGCATTTGCCGTGGCAAGCACATCGATCCACCGGGGCAGCAGGCAGATATGCAATACGGCCAAGGCGACGGCTGGCCAAGCTTAGGCTAGGGCGCTAGGCCTCGGGTGGGAGCCGTACACGGCGTAGGCACATTTCTTCGTGTACTGGGCTACTGGCATGGCGCGCAGCGGCCAGTTGGGGCCGACCGGCCGAGCGAGCGCGCCCGGGCCGGCCGGGCGCTCCATCACGAGATCACTGGACGCACGCGGCCGAGCTCACGCGGGCAGTGCAGTCGGAACTGGCTGGCGCCTGGGGCGGGGGCCGCCCGCAGACGCAAGCCGCGCAACGCAATACGTACGTACGGTCCAGCCTGGGGCGGCTCACAGCTGGTCGTCCGATCGGCCGGCGCGGACGGCGGACTTGACACGACGCGCTCCGGACGTCCGATTTTTTTTTATTTGTTAGCCCCTTTTTAAATATTTTTCACAAATATGTACTTGAGATAAGATTTTAAAATCTGGACCCTTAGCACGAATTCACCGTTGCTGGCGCCAAGCTTACACGTCCCTCTTGGGCTCGACGAAGACGTGGCGATGACATGGTAGGTAGCTCGGCGTCGTAGATCTTGTCGCCGAGCTCGGCGCCGTGCTTACTAACGCAAAACATATCTTACGTATGGGCCCTCTTTTCCTTTCTCTCTTGCTCTCCCCCTCTCTCTCGCACCGCCAGCGCCCGCCCGAACAAGCGCACCGCCGCCCGCCCCTGTGCCCTCTCCCGCCCCCGGCCGCACGCCCTCGCCCTCGCCCGGACGCTTGCGCCTGGCCGCCCTTCCCCGCACCGTCGGCCGCGGCCATGGCGGCCACCGCGGCGGCGTGTTGCCCCGCGCCGTGCCGCCCACGCCCGCCCATCGTGCCGTGCCGTGCCGCCCGCACCCGCCTTGCCCGCGCCGCGTCGGCTCCGTGCAGTGGCCACGCCGCGCCTGCCGCGCGCCATCGTCGGCCTCGGCCTCGCCGCGCGAAGCGTCGGCCATCCCGCGCCCGCCGTGCGCCACCGCCGGCCCGGCTCGTCGGCCTCACCCACGCCTGGCGTCCGCTGTGACTCCGTCGACGTCCGCGACTCCGTCGTCGGACATGTAAAAATTGTGAATATGCAATGTACGTACTTAGTTAGCTTTGATTGTAGTGTAGTAGTTTTGACATTTGTTATTTACTAGTTAATGTGATGACTCAGGTAGTTGATTTAGTTAGTGATCTAGTGAGATAGATATGTAGATAGATAGAAACATAGATACATAGGTACATACATATAGTTAGATAGCTACTTAGATAGGTAGTTATATATTTAGTTAACTAAATAGGATCTAGCTATTTAGTGAGTACACCGTATATATACATAGTTATTATCTTATTTACTTAGTTTGTAGTTAGAAATTACTTGTTAGGTACTATCTATCGTCTAATTTGAACTAAAGGACATGTGTTTCGTTATGTGTTTGAACTAGATGGACAACCTAGTGACCATATATTATGGAGACACCGTTGAATACGATCGCTATGGATATGTTGAGTTTATTAACATGCAAAGCGTGCCTGTGCTATTCAATGATATGCCTTCATTTAGTGAGATGGTTACAAGGGCTCGAGAAAAGCTACATTACCTTCGAGATGATGATGATGGCATTGCAGTTGAGGGTGTACTGCACCTAGGTTCTCCTCCCAACATCCTGAGGTGAATGATTCCAATTGGGTGTGCGTGAAAGCATCTAGTTAGGTTTCGGTGATTAATGACAATATGAGATTACTGTGACTAACGTGTGTTTTGCAGATGCAATTAAGTTAGGTCATGGTAATGACAATTGATTGGGCAATCATGGTTGTCATACCCCTACGATGGAAATCGTTTCAGTTTTCAAAGGATGGACGACAATATTAAGGATGGACTAGTTCTAAGTGTTGTTTGGTGTTGAAGACACACTTATAGTAGCTTAGGACTTTGTTTTTCCTTTTGCCGTACTATTAAGGGAGGTATGGACGGGTAGCTTAATCTAAGTAAGTCTAGTGGGTTAGGTGTGGTGCACAATTATCAAATCTAGCACTAGGTAGCTCTAAAATAGCCCTTAGATCAATTGGAGCAAACTTCATTCACATATGATTGTGAGTTGGAAGTGAATGGAGGGTCAAATGATGACCGGATGCTGGTTTCGGTGTGACCGGAAGCTGGCGCGTAGAGTCCGGTCAGTTCATTTGATCAAGGTGAAGTCATCTGGATGCGACCATATGCTGAGAGAAAGGTGACCGAACACTGGGTGCCAGAGTCCGGTCAACTCCAGTAAGGTTCCAGAGAGGGAGAATCCTGATCGGACGCGTCCGGTCAGTGCTGACCGAACGCTGGTCAGGTTTTGGCTACTGACCGGATGCTAAGCAGCAAAGTGACCGGACGCTGGGTGCCAGAGTCTGGTCAACATCAGTAAGATTCCAGAGAGCAGTTTTTATGATCGGACGCGTCCGGTCAGTGCTGATCGAACGCTGGTCAGTGTTCGGTCATGACTTAACTGATTGGTTGTGGGGAGAACTTATCGGAGCGTCCAGTCACCCCATAGTGGCACATAACAGTTCATTTTGAATGAGAGGTTATAAATACTTCCTCTATTCACTCAAGGGATCACTTTTCCTCATTCCAACAGCTGAGAAACACCCTTGAGAGTGCCAAGAAGAGCAATGTCCTAGTGAGGTGATTGAGATTTGAGAATCCAAGAGAAATGCCTCATTAGTGAAAGCAATAGTAGCAAAGTATGCATCCACCCTTCTCATTATGCTTGTCATGGTCAAGTGAGAGTTCGTGCTTGTTACTCTTGGTGATCGCCATCACCTAGACGGCTTGGTGGTGATTGAGAGCTTGGTGGTCATCCGACGAAGCTTGTGGATGACCCAACTCAGGTTGTGAGCGGTTGTGGGTGATTCACCATGATGGAGTGTCGAAGAATCAACCCGTAGAGAGCACTTGATCCTTGCGCGGATCAAGGGAGAGCTACACCCTTGTGCGGGTGCTCCAACGAGGACTAGTGGGGAGTGGCGACTCTCCGATACCTCAGCAAAACATCGCCGTGTTCCTCCTTCTCTCTTTACTTTAAGCATTTAATTTGAGTAATTTAATTTTTGTCTTTACATTCATAGAATTGCCATGCTAGAGTAGGATCGGAACATAGGTTGCTAAACTTTTGTGCGGTAGAATAATAGGAACACTTTCTAGGCACAAGGGGTGAAGTGGGCTAACCGTAGGGTTTAATTATTGCAAAGAATTTTAGAATTAGCCCAATTCACCCCCCTCTTGGGCATCTTGATCCTTTCAATTGGTATCAGAGCCTCATGCTCATGTATTTAGGCTTAACCGCCTAGAGAAAGATGTCTCACGAGGATGGACCTCCTCCTATCTTTGAGGGGGATGATTTTCCTTATTGGAAATCCGCATGGAGACGTATTTAGAAGCTCTAGATGTTGGAATACTTAGAGCCGCATCACAAGGATTCCCAAAACCTCGGGATCCCACGCACCTTCAAGGCGACAAAGTAAACTACGAGAAATAGAATGCAAAGGCTAGAAACACCATCTTTAGATGCCTTTGCAAAGATGTGTTTAACCGGGTGAGGAACCACAAGGACGCCCATGCACTATGGTTGGACATTTGTGCGCTCCATGAGGGAACTAAGAGTCTAAGAGCGAGCATGAGGAATGCTATCATCTCGTAATGAAAAAGCTTAATTCTTTTGAGATGCTTCCTAAAAAAAGTGCTAATAAAATGTACTCACACTTGAATGTTCTTGTAGAGGAAGTCAATGGGCTTGGACTCACTCAAATGAAACCATTCGATGTTGTAAGAAAAATCTTGAGTGTCCTCCCCATTGATAAATATGGGCATATTGTGACCGTGCTTCATCAAGGTGATCTTTTCATCGCTACACCGACTCAAATCTTGGAAAAGATCAATGCTCGTGAGATGTACATGCACATCACACCATAAGATGGCTCATCCTCTTCCAAGAAGAAAGACAAAGACTTAGCATTCAAGGCTAGCCAAGAGAAGGGCAAAGCAAGAATTGAGTACGAGAGCTCAAGTGATGATGCAAGTCTTGCTCTCATGGTGAGAAGAACCGCCAAGATGCTAAAGAAGCTCAACAAGAGTGGCATCAAGTTTGATGGGAAGAAAAAAAAGTTCTTCACTAGCACAAGAAGGAAGCCAATCTCCGAGATGGATTGCTATAATTGTGGAGAACTTGGTCATCTAGCACATCAATGCACCAAGCCCAAGAAAGACAAGTACAAGAACAAGTACAAGGGCAAGAAGATGACTCAAGTAATGAAGATAAAGATAAGAAGAAGAAAAACAAGCCATATAAGAAGAAGGATGACAAGAAGAAGAACTTCCACAAGAAGAAGAAAAATGGGAAGGCATACATCATCGGTGATTGGCTCACAGACATTGATTCATCAAGTTGCTCATCCGATGATGATAGTGATAATAAGAAGGTGGCCGCCATTGTGTTTGACTCTTCATCATCTTCACCGACACCACCGCCATCATCCTCTACACACCTATGCCTTATGGCCAAGGGTGAACGAAAGGTATCAAATGATGATGATAGTAGTGGTGATGATCATGCTAACAATGATGATAGTGATAGTGATAGTGATGATGATGAATTTGAATCACCTTCATATGATGATCTTGTTAAATTGCTAAATCAATACACTAAGATTATTAGAAAGACTAGAGCTAAGAATGACAAGTTAGAAGCTAAGAATGATTCTCTTTTAGCTAAATGTGATATAGCGGAAAACCCCTAGTGTTGAGTTTAGAGAAGCAAATGATATTATGTCATCCAAACTCAAGGAGCTCAAATCTTCTAAGAAAGAGCTTAAAGAAAAACATGATAAACTTGAGAGGATACATAATGAGCTGTTGCAGAACCGCCTAATCTAATGCCTCCCAGGAGTGCTCGTCTTCAATTAGACACTAAGCACTCAAGGGAGGACACTAAATTACTCGGTTCCGTCGGGCACACCCCATGGGAGAACCCGAAAATCCACATTTTTGCCATCAGGATCACAAATGAGAGAATAAAGCTTACATCATTCTTAATCATTTCTTACATCACTTTTAATACAACACCAGAGTACAATATTTATTATTATAACAGCAGAATGTAATCATATTATCAGAGTTACGAACATTTTAATTGAACAACGGAATATAAACATGTGAACAGAGTTACAGCGAAAATAAATAGGTATTCATAGCATGATGAAGCATTGGTATATAAGCTATGACAACATATTATAAAACTTTCATTTATAAAAATATTTGGTGAGAGTTATAAATAAACACTATGATCGCAGCGTAAAGGAAATCCTCTCTGAGCCCACCAGGAGGAATCCACACACAAGAGTCAGCTCAAGCCTCCACCTATCACATACAACAGGGGGAATAAAACCCTGAGTATTCAATTATACTCAGCAAGACTTACCCGACAGGAGAAAAGAGAAGACTCCAAGGATATGCAAGGCTGTCTGGCTTGTGGGTTGATTGCATTTGCAGGAAGCATTACTAAGCGTGCATCCTTATATTTGATTTTTAATAAACTGCCACATTGGTTCATTAACTAACCATTCTATGTAAGCACCTGTGCTACTTTTCAAGCAGGTGGTAAGCAATCAGAGTTCCCTTTTCCATCTTCCATCTTCCATCTTCAGTTCTTACTACGGTGCTAGGCCGCAGACGAGCCGTACCGGATTTCCCAGCGTTTCGTGAATCAATGCCCCCAGCTGGGTACCCCGAAAACACACGCCTTGCTTGTACCCAAGGCACAAGCAGGACCAACCCATCACCCTCCTATCCCGGGTGTCTAGGTCCCCGTCCAAACTGGGACTCCAAGCCCCCGCCCCTGAGTCCCGGACTCAGGGCGGTGTAAGGACCTCCTCTACCAAAAACAAACCCTAATAGTCGGTCCGGAAAGAGCCGGATCCACGACAAGAGAGCAACAAGTCTTCTAAGCGCCCATACCCAAGTATGTGCTCAGGATAATAAGTCTGTGACTTGCCTAGAGCCTTATGCAACGACCGGTCCTTAATCGACACGGATAGGGAAAACAGTGTAACCAAGCCATGCCCCGCGTCCACGGTGACACAACCTCTTACACCCACCAATACCCAAACCATATCCCTACCCGGTCACCATTTGTTGTTTCCACCATTTATATTTTCCAAGTGATAATAATACAGTAATATATTTCCTATCTCTCACGAGTGACAGGCAATCACTCGACTTCTACCGGAGTCCTGTAGCATAGCATTCTACATGATCCTATCATACTAGTAAGACTCATAGGATAAAGATATATATGCAAGTGGGTTTCATTCAACCCCTTAAAACTTAATGCACAAATATAATTTAAACTACAGCAAAATAGGGGTTATGCACCGGGGCTTGCCTTCAGCGGGCACGGTGTTAGCAAAGTCAGTGACGAGTGGCTCCAAAACGTCCTCCTACATGAGGATCTCCTCCTCGTACTCTTCGATGACTTCGTCGTACTCCTGCTCGCCCGCAGTCATGAACTCTACCAACTCGTTATCTACATGCATGAAATGATGATGCAACGCTTAGTAATACGGCAACAATAACTCTTAAAATAAGAATACATCTACCAGGCTACTAAGCTAACTCTAATGACCATTCCATAGTCCTTGTCGTCGTCCTCGTTCTCTTGGTCCGATCGTCAGCCACTCCGCGAAGCGACACGCAAGGCAAGAGAACACTCAACACTTGAAAAGACGACAAGATGTAGGAAAATCCAATAACGCCATCGAGACAATAAGAGATACACGGCTTAGCCCTCTCGGCGGTTGTCCAATTTCCTCGGGCCAAGAATCACAAATGGTGGTTTGCTAAGCACAAGCTTAAGTCATGGCCAAGCCAGTATGGCCTTAGGATAGATGGTTTAAGCCAAAGCTTATCCATAGCACACCACGGCTCACGATCTTCCGATCCGGTGTCATTGAATCGACGGGGATTGGAAGTCGGGCCCCAAGAAGAAGAACGACGGGGTTCGGCTCTTATAGCCTTATCCCGCAAGTCACAATTGGCCACGAGTAGCAACAAGGACGATTAACACTATTATAACTTGGCTCCAACGTACTTTGGCTCGCCCGCTATGGTAGAAAGCGGTAGCGCAAAGAGATTGGACATCAACGGTTCCCCTCGATCCACACGACATAATAACGTCGGGAGCCGAGAAGAGAGTCGCTCAACACGGCAAAAGATGCGGGGTTAGCTAGGCACATCCATGTCATGTTCTCAGACACATCTTCGGGAAAGATGGTTTTAGACGGTCGATCGGGTCAACACGCACGGGTCCAAGGTACGACTTAGACCATAGCTTTGCTAACGAAAGGGAATAGTCCGGTCTTTGATCCAATCGTCATGGGCATGACGGGATCGAACAGAGCGGCTATCGGGGCAATAAGAGCAAGAACAACCAAGAGCAAGGTCTACTTCTTCTAACGCACATGCCACGACAAAGACGGGGCATCGGAAGGAGCGACACTCAAGAACACCAAGTGCGTAAGCCACTCGTAGGGTACCCGACCTGGGTGCACCGGCACTGAGATATCTCTCGGATTCGAAGCGGTGCGGTTGTCACCGCGAGAATCAGAGAAACGTGATGGTCAAATGGGGTACAAACATACAAGGGCTTGAGCACGAAGAAGCAACTAAAAGCGAAAGAGAGGCGTAGCTCCATGGTCATGGCGAGGTGAACTCGCGGCCACAAGCTATGCCAACGAGTTGGCATTCACCGTTCCACGATTGTTTACTCCCAGGTTTTCTCCCACAGAACTTGGTCTTGGAAGGCTCAAGGCGTGCGGGTGATATCCGCATCGATGTTAGTATCGACATCGAATCCATCATGACCATGTTCTAGGGCCGAAGGCAGGAGCTAACACTCGTGGTACTATGAAGTCAACTAAAAAGCGAGGGGTCGAGTTACACTCGGCATCACGGTCATGGCGAGACGGATCTCGCGATCGTAGCGTCCGAACGAGGTACGATCCCTCAGCCAGCTCGAAGGCTCGGCACACAGGCAACAACACCAACAAGCAGCGATAAGAACCAAACATGATCGAAAGACGCAACAACTCGACACGACTGCGGAGTAGCACATTCCATAGCTAGGTGATGGATAGATCCTGTAAGATAGTCATGGACAGACAGGTCGTAAGAATAGGGCCCAATGAGGTAGATATGCGTATACAGAAAGAAGCGAGATGGGGCTTTCCATGGTCTCGGTAAGACATATGACTAGGGTTCATGGTCCAGAGGGTACGGCTTGCGGTAGATGGGGTCATGGTGGTCTCGGCAAGCGAGGCCATGGTGGTCTTGGCCAACGAGGCCATGGTGGTCTCGGCGATGGTGGTCTCGGCAATAGTGGTCTCGGCAACAGTGGTCTCAGCGACGGTGGTCTCGGCCAGCAAGATGTCGGAAAGACTCCACTTGTCATCGGTACGATGCTAGGGATCACATGGTTTCTCAACGGCTCGCCCTCGTTTAACGAGGCTGTTGGAATGTCGGGAACGGACCCAATATAACGACGGCACGGTGGTAGGTCTTGCGGTGTATACCAGGGCTTTGTCCGTGAGTTGTGCAATATGACTTCCTCAACAGGCCTTTAGTGCGGGTCCCGGTAGATCTCGACGGCATGTTCTCATGACTCGAGGTAGCCGGAACAGTGGTGAAACACGGACACAGGATCCCACAGAACCGTCAGGGCAACCAAGGAAAGGAAACCTGCAGTCCATGATGCGGCGGTCAATACCACGTGGTCCAATTACGGCTTCGGGGCTCATGATGAGGTCATGGTAACTCTTCGCCGTGGCATGGCTTGGCCACGACGGGTTTTATAGGCGTTAAGTCCTTTTTGGCGTCTCCTACGCCGTGGATCTGTTTGGCTAAGTCTAGTCTCGTGCTAGTGATTGCGGGTGTGTCTAGGAGTGGTAGAGCTCCGTTGCAACGTCAGAGATGGCGATCAAGGCTTGACTCAATCGGGCGTGATTCACGGTGGACGAGACATGGCTTTAGAGAATGCTTCAATGGTGGTCGACAACCACACCGGTGTTCTTGGAATGCCGTGGTGCGCCTCCAATGTGGCGAGGCCGTGGTGAAGGCGGCGACAGCGGCTTGGAGGAAGAAGAAGAAGGGCGGCACTATTTATGCAGGCAGACTAGGGCAGCCAGGGGTCGCGGACGGCGGCGATTCTCAGGGTCCACGCTCCCCGGCCACGCGGCGCGCATCGAGCGAGGGGGCGCGGGGCTGGCGTTGCGCGCATGCGAACTCGCAGCGGGCGAGCGGCGGCGGTGGGGTCTGGGAGCAGGGTCGCGGCGCGCCTAGGGTTGGAGGGGCTTGCGGCTGCTGGCCAGGCTGGGCCATGGCTTGTTGGGCTGGCCGGCTGGCTGTGCCGGTTGGGCCAAGCAGACGACGCGCGCGTGAGCGGGCCAGAAGGGAGGAGCGGCAAGCGGGCTGGCGGGGCAGGCTGGGCCACGGCTTGGCAAGGAGAGAGGGGGCTTGGTTGGGCTCCTGCGCTGGTTGGGCTGAGGAAAGGGGTGAGCGGGCCGAATGGAGGAGTGGCGAGCTGGGCCTGCTGGCGTCGGTTGGGCTAAGGGGAGGGGTGCTCGGTTGGGCTCCTGCAGCCTGCTGGGCTGGTGCAGGAAAAGAGAAAGAAGGGGAAGGAAACGCTGGGCGGGCCAAGGCGTGAGGGGAGATAAGAGAGAAGGGAATAGATTTTCCAATTTATGTTTAAATGGTTTGAACTTGGATTTGAGAAGAATTCACCACATCTTGGGAAGGGTTTCCAAGGTGAAATATAAGGCGGTGTTCGAGGAATCTTTCGGAGGGATTCGTATAAACTCAAGATGAAATTTCCACGAGTGTTCGGATGGGAATTTTCTAGGGGATATTCGGAAAGACTCGAAGGGGGAATTTGAGGGGAAATTCGGGGGAATCTGCATGGAGTTTGAATAGGAATTTCAAGAGAGGGGTATTGATGGTACTTGAGATGTGAGCTCCAAGAGGGGGCTCGAGATGATTTCCACTAGCGGCTAGAGGAGAGGGTCTTTTCCTTTATTCTCCTACTCCTAGGTCTTATATGTGCGTACCCACATGTATTAACAACATGCTTACTCATCGTGGTGGTCTACCAGGGGTCTTAGGGTTTAGGGACTCCGGTCCAAAGGTCGGCACAAATATAAATGGCAAGTCCAGGTTCTAGTGGGGTTCGGGATTATAAAGAGAGATTCATGGAAGACTTGAGATAATCCCACGAGGATCACAAGGAGGTTGTATGGGTTGTGCTCTCCAACCATAATCAAGAGTCAAACACAGGACAGCTCGAAAACTCTGGAAATCACCTACAAAATCATCTACATGTATGCAACGTCTTGTTAGCGAGTTGGACTCGTGTTTGACCTAGCAACTACATGTTTCACTCATTGCAGGAAAAATTTTAAAAAGTTCGTATTTTTGGCTTTACCAAAAACCCGGGTTGTTACAGTCCACCCTCCTTACAGGAATCTCGTCCCCGAGATTAAGGTGTTAATCAATCGGCGAAGAGGCAGGGTGTTGCTTCTTGATCAGGGTAGTTGTTCTGTAGAACCTTGCAAAAGGAATTGTTGTCCTTTTGTTTTCTTCGATAACTCAATCCAAATTTGTACAGGGTGTCCAAGGATCTCTAGAGGTTTTGTCTAGTCATATGGCGGTCTTGGTTCATAACCTGCTAGGTTATCTAGGGTCCTGGAGTCACATGTAAATAAAATAGCTTCTATATTCTTCACTCAAGCAATATAATCACAAGAAGCATAAGAAGCAAAAAGATCCAAGCACTCAAGCAGCATTACAACTCCTATATGCATAGTGTTGACTTAAGGCGACTCCTAAGCCTTTGAGTCTCACACATCTATCGATCTTGCGTGGGCGACATTGGGAATCATTTCCTAGTGGTCAACTTTTCAGATCGAGGATAGTCAGTTAGAAGTAGAACTCAAGGTAGAGACGGGGAATCAAGTGTTAGTAGCTATGACTCCACTACAGATAGAATGTTTGGCTTCTACACTAGTATTTGGTACTAAAGGTCTCGTCCTAAGGTCAAGTATGGCTCTAATACCAACTGAAACATCCTCAATTTTCCACGAAGGGAAAATTCCACAGAATGAATTATAATATGATGAAACCAAGAACTAATTCCATCATATTATCATATTTCAGTCGATGTCACAGTCATACATCGTAAGATTACAAGAATACAAGATGTTACATCACTGGGGAACACACCTATTATAGAGTTAATCTAGCGGAAGACTATCGAGTGAAGGCTCCTCCTTCACGGGCATCATCAGAGTTGGCGTAGTGCAGCGTAGATTCCATCTCCGAACCAAACTTGAGCGTAGGCACGAGACCTCCTAATCCTTCTAAAGTCAGCATCTCTGAGAAGCAGGAAATCTGCACACCACCAGATGTGTGCAGGCCATGGTCAGCACCGATGAGCTTTAGTGGAAAAAGATAAACAAGGGATCTAGCGATCCTAATATTTGGCCGTGGTTTGCATTCTTAGCGCATGAAAAGTAAATAACATTTGTATCATAATAATAATATCTAGTTTTTAACACATTCACCACCACACCATCCATATCCATCCACCAACCATCCATCCCAAACCTTCTCAACACCACCACACCTTATCTCATCTCACACACTCAGGTCGACAGGCCAACTCCCTCTCAGCCTTGTCTCAACGGCCCGCAGCCCCCAAGGCTCACGACCGGAATATACCCAACCCTGGAGGGAGGAAAGAAGGACTCATCTCCTATCTAGTTTAAGCGAAACCCAGGAAAGGTCCATAGCCGACAAGTCGGCATATGTATCGATCGATCAACCAAACACTCTGCAGAGGTTTTACATACCCACAAGATAGCCATCCTCGACGGTGCCCCATCTAGGCAGATTCCGGCCGCTTACTAGCCTAGAACGATGCCACCCTACCTCTCAACCCTGGAACATCCCAAGTCTAGTCTGGGATGACTGATACTGTGAGTCGTAGACAGAGCCAGGGCCCACCGGATGTCAAGAGCCGGTCCACAAGGCCTCCTGAAGTCTCGAAAGGGTGTGGGGGAAAAACCGTGCACCCCGTACCTCCTTGCACATGTTCACCTAGCAGTAGTGGCATTGTTCTACCAAGTAGTCCGACCATCCCACACCATATAGGGCGAGTGGGATGTAAAGGATTCCCGGTGAGTCTGAGTACTAGTAAGTCCTTAGGGATTGACCAAGCCAGAATGTCTTCATCTGGTTTTCCATTTTACGTGCCACCATAGCACCTCTACCCCGGGCTCCACCTCTCCGAGGTTCACACCCAAGGCCACCTCCAATTACCATTTACCCGCCACAGGTATTCCATAACCAAGTGCCCAGGTAGCACCACATAGCAAGACTCGCTCTAGGCTCGTCGTTATTCCAGCTCGGTCGACACAACCCTCACTCTCCACACACCCAAGACACACGCAGCATGCTCACACACCACCCAGTCTGGCACCCATAACCAAACCATGCCTAGGGGGTTCACCACCAGCATCACATCCCCGATATAATGCGAAGTGGAGTTAATAATAAGTATAGTGGTGTAATATGCAAGCAAGCAGGCAAGTAAGCATATATAAGTGAGCGAATGCGCAAAGCAAGGTGACGTGGTAGAGTGGGTTGCATCAGGGTAATAATGGCTCAGGTAGTAGCATGCATCAAAGTACTAGCAAAGGAACAATTATAAAGCGCTAGCAGTTCTAGATATTTATGCAATGTCTAATAGGATTCTCTAAAAGAGGGTGCTGCCATGACACCTGCGATGTAGAGGTAGTAGTGGTTCAATTCTCCATTCGTTGGTGTTCCATTAGCGGGGTCACCTCCTCCTGTGTTGACTCCATTCTGTAGTCCTTGTCGTCGTCCTCGTTCTCTTGGTCCGATCGTCAGCCACTCCACGAAGCGACACGCAAGGCAAGAGAACACTCAACACTTGAAAAGACGACAAGATGTAGGAAAATCCAATAACGCCATTGAGACAATAAGAGATACACGGCTTAGCCCTCTCGGCGGTTGTCCAATTTCCTCAGGCCAAGAATCACAAATGGTGGTTTGCTAAGCACAAGCTTAAGTCATGGCCAAGCCAGTATGGCCTTAGGATAGATGGTTTAAGCCAAAGCTTATCCATAGCACACCACGGCTCACGATCTTCCGATCCGGTGTCATTGAATCGACGGGGATTGGAAGTCAGGCCCCAAGAAGAAGAACGATGGGGTTCGGCTCTTATAGCCTTATCCCGCAAGTCACAATTGGCCACGAGTAGCAACAAGGACGATTAACACTAATGTAACTTGGCTCCAACGTACTTTGGCTCGCCCGCTATGGTAGAAAGCGGTAGCGCAAAGAGATTGGACATCAACGGTTCCCCTCGATCCACACGACATAATAATGTTGGGAGCCGAGAAGAGAGTCGCTCAACATGGCAAAAGATGCGGGGTTAGCTAGGCACATCCATGTCATGTTCTCAGACACATCTTCGGGAAAGATGGTTTTAGACGGTCGATCGGGTCAACACGCACGGGTCCAAGGTACGACTTGGACCATAGCTTTGCTAACGAAAGGGAATAGTCCGGTCTTTGATCCAATCGTCATGGGCATGACGGGATCGAACAGAGCGGCTATCGGGGCAATAAGAGCAAGAACAACCAAGAGCAAGGTCTACTTCTTCTAACGCACATGCCATGACAAAGACGGGGCATCGGAAGGAGCGACACTCAAGAACACCAAGTGCGTAAGCCACTCGTAGGGTACCCGACCTGGGTGCACCGGCACTGAGATATCTCTCAAATTCGAAGCGGTGCGGTTGTCACCGCGAGAATCAGAGAAACATGATGGTCAAATGGGGTACAAACATACAAGGGCTTGAGCACGAAGAAGCAACTAAAAGCGAAAGAGAGGCGTAGCTCCATGGTCATGGCGAGGTGAACTCGCGGCCACAAGCTATGCCAACGAGTTGGCATTCACCGTTCCACGATTGTTTACTCCCAGGTTTTCTCCCACAGAACTTGGTCTTGGAAGGCTTAAGGCGTGCGGGTGATATCCGCATCGATGTTAGTATCGACATCGAATCCATCATGACCATGTTCTAGGGCCGAAGGCAGGAGCTAACACTCGTGGTACTATGAAGTCAACTAAAAAGTGAGGGGTCGAGTTACACTCGGCATCACGGTCATGGCGAGACGGATCCCACGATCGTAGCGTCCGAACGAGGTACGATCCCTCAGCCAGCTCGAAGGCTCGGCACACAGGCAACAACACCAACAAGCAGCGATAAGAACCAAACACGACCGAAAGATGCAACAACTCGACATGACTGCGGAGTAGCACATTCCATAGCTGGGTGATGGATAGATCCTGTAAGGCAGTCATGGATAGATAGGTTGTAAGAATAGGGCCCAATGAGGTAGATATGTGTATACAGAAAGAAGCGAGATGGGGCTTTCCATGGTCTCGGTAAGACATATGACTAGGGTTCATGGTCCAGAGGGTACGGCTTGCGGTAGATGGGGTCATGGTGGTCTCGGCAAGCGAGGCCATGGTGGTCTCGGCCAACGAGGCCATGGTGGTCTCGGCGATGGTGGTCTCGGCAACAGTGGTCTCGGCAACAGTGGTCTCAGTGACGGTGGTCTCGGCCAGCAAGATGTCAGAAAGACTCCACTTGTCATCGGTACGATGCTAGGGATCACATGGTTTCTCAACGGCTTGCCCTCGTTTAACGAGGCTGCCGGAATGTCGGGAACGGACCCAATATAACGACGGCACGGTGGTAGGTCATGCGGTGTATACCAGGGCTTTGTCCGTGAGTTGTGCAATATGACTTCCTCAACAGGCCTTTAGTGCGGGTCCCGATAGATCTCGACGGCATGTTCTCGTGACTCGAGGTAGCCGGAACAGTGGTGAAACACGGACACAGGGTCCCACGGAACCGTCAGGGCAACCAAGGAAAGGAAACCTACAGTCCATGATGCGGCGGTCAATACCACGTGGTCCAATTACAGCTTTGGGGCTCATGATGAGGTCATGGTAACTCTTCGCCGCGGCATGGCTTGGCCACGACGGGTTTTATAGGCGTCAAGTCCTTTTTGGTGTCTCCTACGCCGTGGATCTGTTTGGCTAAGTCCGGTCTCATGCTAGTGAGTGCGGGTGTGTCTAGGAGTGGTAGAGCTCCGTTGCAACGTCAGAGACAGTGATCAAGGCTTGACTCAATTGGGTGTGATTCACGGTGGACGAGACATGGCTTTAGAGAATGCTTCAATGGTGGTCGACAACCACACCGGTGTTCTTGGAATTCCGGTGGTTCGATTTGGCTTGGGTTAGTCACGTGTGTGTGTGCTTGTGTATCCAAAGGCCGGAGGTGGCCTCGGTCTATGCGTTCCATGGTTGGAACGCCATGGCCGGTAAGCAAAGTCAGGGTTGGAAAGAGGGACACGATGGTGGCTCACCGTGGTTTGTCGAAGTGGAAGGACGTGACCTGCGTCGCTCGGCATCGCGATCTTGGCGGAGCTTGTAGTTGGTCGCACCTATGGTCGTCCAACGGCTTCGGCTCATCTGGGTGATCGAGCGACGAAGATGTAGCACCTAATCGAAGCACTAGGGAAAAGAATTTGAGGTACAAGAGATAGACACGCATAATAGATAGATCGTCATGAAGGGAAATGGAAACAAAGGAGTAGACCGGCGGCGATGGCCAGCACAGGCATTTACTAATCACAGATAGACAGATGATACATAGATGATGGTCATGTGCGAATGAAAGATAAACACATGTTCACAAAAGTGGGGAGGATATAGATTGCCGAACAGGTGGCGGCTGTTGGACGGAGCTCGGCCATGGTTCGCGAAGGATGCCGCAAGGGGCCGGCTTCTTCCCTGCACATAGAGTTACACGGCTCGAAGGCCTGTCATAGAAGATGACGATGGTCGATGCCGGGAAGATGTTGCGGTCCATCGGCAAAGTGGTCGGTGGTGCATAGCGAGGAAGGGCTGCTGCTGCTGTTCGGAGGTTTGGAGCACTCGCAGGGGCATGCCTCCCGACGGGGATGGAGAGGTGCACAGCAGGGTGGTGACCGCGGCAGCCGAGGATGGAGCTCGCGGCTAGTGCTGCGACGGTGGGGCTCCGGCTTTGCTGGTAGTCGCCGAAGGGTGGAAGGTGCTCGTGGTGGCGGCGTGCTCGACGACGTCCGTGCGGCTCCGGCGTGGCGTGATTCGGAGCAGCGTGGCGAAGATGGCTCCGGGCGGTCACTCTAGTAGCGCGGTGGGCGACGTCGTGGCGAGGTCGGCGTGGTGAGGCGCGGCGGACTCCAGCTCAACGTTGGGCGTGGACGCGGCGAGGAGGCTCGGTGTGGGCGACACCGCTCCTCGGTGCTGGCTCGGGCGGCGCGCTGGTGGCGAGGCTCGGAGCAGGTCGCCGCGCACATCGGGGTGGTCTCGCGGTTGAGGCGCGGCTTGAGGAAGACGGACATCGTGGCAAGGCTCGGAGCAGCGCGCGCGCGGCTCCGGCGAGGCAGGGACGGGCTCCTTCTGGTGGCTTGGTCGCGACGCGGAGCAGGGAGGCGGCGCTGCCGTGGTGCGCCTCCAGCATGGCGAGGCCGTGGTGAAGGCGGCAACAGCGGCTTGGAGGAAGAAGAAGAAGGGCGGCACTATTTATGCAGGCAGGCTAGGGCAGCCAGGGGTCGCGGACGGCGGCGATTCTCGGGGTCCGCGCTCCCCGGCCACACGGCGCGCATCAAGTGAGGGGGCACGGGGCTGGCGTTGCGCGCACGTGAACTCGCAGCGGGCGAGCGGCGGTGGCGAGGTCTAGGAGCAGGGTCGCGGCGCGCCTAGGGTTGGAGGGGCATGCAGCTGCTGGCTAGGCTAGGCCACGGCTTGCTGGGCCAGTCGGCTGGCTGCGCCGGTTGGGCCAAGCAGACCACGCGCGCGCGAGCGAGCCAGAAGGGAGGAGCGGCGAGCGGGCTGGCAGGGCAGGCTGGGCCATGGCTTGGCAAGGAGAGAGGGGGCTCGGTTGGGCTCCTACGCTGGTTGGGCCGAGGAAAGGGGTGAGCGGGCCAAATGGAGGAGTGGTGAGCTGGGCCTGCTGGCGCCGGTTGGGCTAAGGGGAGGGGTGCTCGGTTGGGCTCCTGCAGCCTACTGGGCCGGTGCAGGAAAAGAGAAAGAAGGGGAAGGAAACGCTGGGCTGGGCCAAGGCGTGAGGGGAGAGAAGAGAGAAGGGAATAGATTTTCCAATTTATGTTTAAATGGTTTGAACTTGGATTTGAGAAGAATTCACCACATCTTGGGAAGGGTTTCCAAGGTGAAATATAAGGCGGTGTTCGAGGAATCTTTCGGAGGGATTCGTATAAACTCAAGACGAAATTTCCACGAGTGTTTGGATGGGAATTTTCCAAGGGATATTCGAAAAGACTCGAAGGGGGAATTTGAGGGGAAATTCGGGGGAATCTGCATGGAGTTTGAATAGGAATTTCAAGAGAGGGGTATTGATGGTACTTGAGATGTGAGCTCCAAGAGGGGGCTCGAGATGATTTCCACTAGCGGCTAGAGGAGAGGGTCTTTTCCTTTGTTCTCCTACTCCTAGGTCTTATATGTGCGTACCCACATGTATTAACAACATGCTTACTCATCGTGGTGGTCTACCAGGGGTCTTAGGGTTTAGGGACTCCGGTCCAAAGGTCAGCACAAATATAAATGGCAAGTCCAGGTTCTAGTGGGGTTCGGGATTATAAAGAGAGATTCATGGAAGACTCGAGATAATCCCGCGAGGATCACAAGGAGGTTGTATGGGTTGTGCTCTCCAACCATAATCAAGAGTCAAACACAGGACAGCTCGAAAACTCTGGAAATCACCTACAAACCATCTACATGTATGCAACATCTTGTTAGCGAGTTGGACTCGTGTTTGACCTAGCAACTACATGTTTCACTCATTGCAGGAAAAATTTTAAAAAGTTCGTATTTTTGGCTTTACCAAAAACCCAGGTTGTTACAAAGATAGATCTTGAAGAGCTCAAAACCACCAACACTATAGTGCTAGAAACTCTTGATCATGATGGTGATTTTATTCGTGAGAATGAGAAGCTCAAAGAAGAGAACAAGAAACTCAAGGAAGAGAAAAATAATGATGCACTCAAGGAAGAGAACAAGAAACTCAAGTTAGAGAAAGAGCATCTCAAAATTAGATTGAGCAAGTTCACAAGAGGCAAGCATCTTCAAAGTGAGCTACTAATGAACACCGTCATGAAGATGGATAGAAGTGGCATTGGGTATTTGGCAAACCAAGAGAAGAAGGCTCAAGCTTAACAACAACAACACAAGTCAAAGCCAAAGCCAAAGAGGTGTTTTGAGTGTGGACAAGAAGACCACTTTGCTCATGAGTTTTAAACTCCACCACCACAACCCTTGGCCAAGCATGCTAGACCCTTTGCTTTCAATGCTCATTACATGCTTAGAAAAGACTCTAGTGGAAAGATGAAAGTTATGTTCATTGGACCTCCCAACAAGAATAGGTCTAAGAAAATTTAGATTGTAAAGTCACTTGTTGAGAAAGTCAAGGGCTCTCAACAAGTTTGGGTTCCTAAAGCTTGATCTCTTGTGTGTAGGTGAACTACAAGACCGGTGGAAGTCATTGGGTAATTGATAGTGATTGCACACAACATATGACCGATGATCCTTGTATGTTCACCTCACTAGATAAAGAAGTAGATGGAAAAGAAAGAATCATATTTGGAGATAATTCAAAGGGCAAGGTTAAAGGATTGGACAAAGTGGCAATATCAAATAATAATTCAATCTCAAATGTGCTATATGTTGCTTCATTGAGGTTCAACTTGCTATCCATTGGATAATTGTGTGATCTTGGCTTTCAATGCCTATTTACCAAGAAGGAAGTAGTCGTATCCAAGAAAGATGATGATCAAGTGATATTTAAAGGATTTAGATACAACAACCTATATCTAGTGGACTTCACCTCCGAAGATGCTAACTTAAAGACATGCCTATTCACCAAAATAATACTTAGGTGGCTATGACATAGAAGACTTGCTCATATTGGGATGTGCTCACTCAAGAAGCAAATGAAGAATGAATTGGTGAGAGGGTTGAAGGATGTGAAGTTTGAGAAGGACAAGCTTTATAGTGCATGTTAAGCCGGCAAGCAAGTTGCAAATACTCATCCTACAAAAGGTTTCATGTCAACCATAAGAGTGCTAGAGCTCGTTCACATGGATTTATTTAGACCAACAACATACAAGAGTTTGGGAGGAAATCTTTATTGTCTTGTGATTGTTGATGACTACTCAAGATATACATGGGTGTTCTTCCTTCATGACAAATCCGAAGTTGCATCATGCTTCAAGAAGTTTACCAAGAGAGCACAAAATGAGTTTGAAGTAAAGCTCAAGAAGATTAGAAGTGATAATGGCAAAGAGTTTGACAACACAAACATTGAAGCCTATTGTGATGAGGTTGGAATCAAGCATGAGGTCTCCGCAACATATACTTCTCAACAAGATGGTGTAGTTGAGAGAAAGAACCGGACACTAATTACACTAGCAAGAACAATGCTTGATGAGTACAACACACCCAAACCTCTATGGGCGGAAGCTATCAACACCGCATGCTATGCATCCAACCGCCTATTTCTTCAAAAGTTTCTTGGCAAGACACCTTATGAGTTGCTCAATGGGAAGAAGCCAGACGTCTCCTTCTTTAGGGTGTTTGGATGCAAATGCTACATCTACAAGAAGCGGCAACACCTAGGAAAGTTTTAAAGATGTTGTGATATTTGTTTTCTTGTTGGTTACTCATTAAAGTCCAAAGCATATAGAGTATTTAATCATGCCACCGGCTTGGTTGAAGAAACATATGATGTGGAATTTGATGAATCTAACGACTCCCAAGGAGCACATGAGAATCTTGATGATGTAGATGATGAACCATTGAGGGAGGCCATGAAGAATATTCTAGTTGGAGACATCAATCCTAATGATGATGGAGATGATGTACAAGTGATCAATCCACCTTCTTCGTCAAATGTGCCACAAGATGGTAATAAAGTTAGGAGAGTTGAAAATGAAGATACTCATGTATCCCATGAGCAAATGGTAACACAAGCACAAGATGTTGATGCTCCACAACATCCCCCTCAAGTGGTTGATAGAAGAAATACACCTCTACTACAAGCTCATCCGTAAGATCTCATCATAGGGAGTCCATCAAAGGGTGTAATAACTCACTCTCAAAAGCTTGCTTCATTTATTGAACATCACTCTTTTGTCTCTTGCTTTGAGCCTACTAAGGTAGAAGTAGCTCTTCAAGATCCAGATTGGATAAATGCCATGCATGAAGAGTTGAACAACTTCACCTGCAATGAAGTGTGGACTCTTGAAGAGCGACCACAAGGTGCAAGAGTCATTGGAACAAAGTGGGCGTTCCATAATAAGCAAGATGATCAAGGCGTTGTTGTGAGGAGCAAGGCAAGACTAGTTGCAAAGGGATTCTCTCAAGTTGAAGGCTTGGATTTTAGAGAGACCTTTGCACCGGTTGCAAGACTAGAAGCCATTTGTATCCTCCTTGCATATGCATCACATCATGAAATGAAACTATATCAAATGGATGTGAAAAAGTGTATTTTAAATGGCTTTATTAATGAACTAGTCTATGTCGATCAACCTCCCGAGTTTGAAGACCCTAGATATCCTAATCATGTTTATAGGTTGTCCAAGGCGCTATATGGGCTTAAGCAAGCCCCAAGAGCTTGGTATGAGCGTCTTCAGGATTTCCTCATTGAGAAGGGCTTCATCATTGGGAAGGTCGACACCACACTATTCACCAAGAAGCTTGATGGATATATCTTCATTTGTCAAGTATATGTTGATGATATCATCTTTGGATCATCAAATGAAGATTCTTGCAAAGAGTTTGGTGAATTAATGTCGAAGGAGTTCGAGATGTCAATGATTGGAGAGCTTATATTCTTTCTTGGTTTTCAAGTCAAGCAAATGAGAGAAGGGATTTTTATCTCTCAAGAGAAATATACTAATGATCTTCTCAAGAGATTCAAAATGGATGAATGTAAGCCAATCAAGACATCAATGCCAACTAATGGACATCTCGACCTAGATAAGGGAGGTAACTGTCGATGTTTTACCACCGATAGCCTGCCACGGGGGTACCCGGGACAGTTGTTCGGGCTTCGGCGAATAGCGGAATTCGGCGGTTATGCAAAGAGACTCACGATTTATACTGGTTCAGGCCCTCGACTTGGTCGAGTAATAACCTTACGTCTAGTTTTGGCGTTAGCCTGTTTGCGTTGTATTGCTTTGAGTATCGGGTATGCATTCTCCTTTTACAATGGGTACCCTCACTAGCCCTTTATAGTCCAGGCACTGAGAGGCGTTGTTTGTGTCCTATTCAGATACAAGGTCAGAGTCCTAAGCTACGCTTCGGGCGCCTTTCCCTGTATAGTTTGCGTTGGAGTTTCGGTTTTGCATGTTGCTTTGCTCTACGTTCTTCTTGGCAATTGGGCGGTAGGCCTTGTTACCAAGGTCTACCTCCCTACAGTATGGTCCATGGGGGGCTCGTAGGGTTCCCCATCGACAAGCCCCCGAGCATTTCATGATTGAGCTTCAAGGGCCGAGTTGTTGTAGTCTTGATCCGGGTCCTTCTTGAAGTGAAATCTTGAGATGGTCTTCTTTGATTCTTCTTTTGGATGATGTGCACTTTTGCTTGATGACCTCCGGGTTCTTTTTCCTTTGAGTGCAGCGAGTGCAATTTTGCAAAAATTGCACTCATTGAGTGTAGCCCCCGAGCCTTCTGTTTTTTGGTACAAAAAGTTGGAGGGTCAAAAAATTTGAAAATATGTTTTTCTGTGGTAGGTACTTGCAGCCCCCAAGCCTTCTTCGGGTTCTTTTCTGTTGAAAAGAAGCCGAAAGAAGGGTCTTGATTTGTACTCCTTTGATCTTTGTCTTTTGCTGGTCATAGATGGGTCTTGTATAGCCATGAGTGAGCGTCTTCTTTTACTTTTTGTCAGGAATCTTGCTTTTGGGTACTATTCACCTTTGTTGCTTTGCTCTCTTGTTATTTTCCTCTTTCTTTCTTGTGATCTTTAGCCTTATTTACCTCTGGTTTGCTATAAATACCTTCTTTGTTGGTTGTGGTTCTTCCTTGAGTAGGAAATTTCTTCTTCAATTCTTTCTTCATTCGTAGATATGCTGGTGTGTGAGGTTGAGCAGCCCCTAGGCTTATGCTTGCTTGGTAATGAACATGTTGCTCTATCTATTCTTCTACGTCCAGGCTGCCGCTGCTGCCGCCACTAGGTTCCTTGTTGCAATATTTAAGAATCTTGTCTCTATCTTATGTCTGAGTTTATCCGGTCCTGTTTGGCCGTCTGTAACCTTTGTATTTGTCTTTGATCAATGAGATGTATAATTTTTCTCTGTCCGAGTTCTTTTTTGACTGTAATCCTTTGACATTGTAATTTTGTATGTGATCCTTCATACGTCTCCGAGTTGTTTGTTCGGTTACTTATTGCTGTTGTCATTCTGGTTGTTGGAGAATTCAATGTGTCTTCACGGGCTGTATTGCTGCTGTAGAATATTCTCTTGGATATGCTTTATCTTGTACTGTGGTTGTTCTGGGTATGTACTGTTCCTTCATGATAGTCTAGTCACATCTGATTTTTTACTGATGTCCTGGCTCTGCAGTGGTTCACATGGTTGTCCTTTTGGAGTTCTTTTTTCTTCCATGAGTCTGGCATATGTGTATCTGAGTTGTGCTATAAATATAGCCTATTGCTGATACCCTGCTGTGCAGTTTCTTCTTCATCTTTTTGTAGTCATGGATATTATAGTTTGGGAGCTCTACGAGCCCCCAGGCCTGTTCTCTTTCTTCTGTTTTCTTCTGCTAGTAAATGGTGTAGGTCTTGTGATAGAGACTAGTAGCAGGCTAGTCTCGAGGTGGTATTTAGCTATAAGGGATATTGAGGCAAATGGTGTAGGACTTGTGATGTGAGTGATGCATGTTGCGTTGCCTCATCTTCCCGTGCCTGCCCTTTCTTTTTGTTCTTCTTACAGTGATGATTGGCGTGTGTTCCGGCTTGTTCTTCTACAGTCCATTGTAGATCAGCCATTATTCAGTCTTCTGCTGTGCCATTTAGGTTCAGTCCAATACAGATCAGCATGTGTTGAGAGATGGTGCCGGGTTCTTCCATATTGACGTGGTTGTCGTTGTCAATCTTGGATGACTTGTGGGTGCCTTCTCTGTCACCTATAGCAATCTTGGATGTGCGCCCTTCTTTTGGAGAAAAGTACGTTCGAGTTGTTTTATCCTGCCTGGTAATATCGAATCTTGGTTCGAGGGTTGCAACCTCGTGCTGAATGATTTCCTTTGCTTTCTTCATCGAATTCATCAGATCTTGTATTCTATTGTAATCTCAATGTACCTTTGATGAAATGAAAAAATATTCCTTTCTGTGACCGAGTTGTTTATTGATGTGGCCGATCTCTTTTGTATGTTTGTACTGTGGTGTATTGTCATGACTGACTTGTTGCATCCTTCTTTCCTGGTTGCCTCCTTGTGAATGTGTTAATTCGTCATGTATCGGTTATAGTCTGAACGGACCGTTGCCTTTTCGTTTTGTGTGCACGGTAATTGTGGAACGGTAACTTTGAAGGGCCTCTTCGGGCAATCCGTGTGATTTTGGGCCTTGTGGGCCACGTACTTTTCTTGTATAAAGATAACTGCTTTGTTACTGTTGGCTTAACTTGCCTTTGTAGTAAAAAATTCCCCAATCTCAGCCAAAACCCTAGCTCCGTTGTGCCTTCGATCTCCTGCTATTTCCATCCAAATCTTGTCTTTGTTTTTCTGAGATGGTGGCAAAGAACAAGAGCAAGAATAAGGGCAAATCTGTCGATGAGGAGGCGTCGCTCAAGGAGACCGAGAACACCGAATTTGTTGCAATGCGGAAAATGTAGAGGCAACTCCCCAAGCCATCGACTTCGGAGGCGGAGTTGGATCTACTTGTTGCTCATGGCCTTCTTCAGGAGAAATGTCTCTCTAATTTCTCTGGTCCTGGTGAGCACGATGTCCCTTCTCCCACTCCGAATCAATCTGTTCTTTTTGTTCCTTTTGTGCGGGTGGGGCTCTGTTATCCCCCGTCCGATTTCTTGCTTGAGTTTCTTGGATCCTATGGGATTCAAATCCATCATCTTACCCCTAACGGGGTTCTTTTTCTTTCTACCTTCGTGCATTTTTGTGAAGTTTTCGTTGGAATTCCTCTAAATCTTCTTCTTTTTTGTCATTTTTTCCGTGTGTGTTTGTTAGACAGAAATAATACTCCTTTTCTTGGCTGCTGCCTTATCCAATCCCATCAGGGAGTTTCTTTCCCTTCTCTTACCCTTTTTGATTCTGTCAAGAATTGGGTGGAGAAGTGGTTTTATATTTCAAAACCTGCTCTTTCCTTTTCTCATGATCTTTCTGTTCTTCCCGGTCCCCTCTCTATTTGGAAAGATAAAATCTCTTCTACTGAGCATGCTGCTCTGAAGCCTGTACTCGCTCAAGTTGCAGTGCTTAAACAGGCAAGCTTAAGTGGTAATTGTATAGTTGCCAGTTTCTTGCGTCGCCGGGTGCAACCTCTTATGCAGAGGGTGCATTACGGCTTTGAATATACTGGGCCCTCATATCCTTCCCAACTTGTTCCTGATGTCGAGTTGCCTGAGGAGGTCATTCTTGAACGCCTGGGGCGTATTCTGGGTGGGGTCTCTGTGATGCCTGCTCGTGTTGAAGAGTATGATGCTGCTCATCCTCCTCCTGAGGTAAGTGGTAATCTCCTCTGAGTTCTTTTGGGTTTTTGTAATTCGTATTCTGTTTTTGACTTCTTTTTTCTTCTCTTGCAGGGTTTTCGTCGGGCTTTTAAGCTTGAGATAGCTGTTGCTGGTGGTGGCGGGGCTGTTGTTGAAGAGCCCGCCGAAGAAGGAGATGAAGATGATGATGCTGTTGCCGGTCCTATGGTAGTTGCTGCTACCGGGCCAGGTTCTTCTTCAGCCAGGTTGATTACTGGCTTGTTTGAAGGTCACCACTCCTACGTTGAGTATGTTCCTGATCCTCAAATTGCTCAATATATCTTGTCATCCAGGAAGTGGAAGTCAGAGGTTGCTGCTAAGCATATTTTACCCAAGAGGCAACGTTCAATTCGTTAGATTGCCTCAACAGGGAATGTTCTTGTAGGTGAGCTTGTGCTTTCTCCTGTGTTGTTTTTGCCTCTGTCTTTTGGTTTGCTTTGTTTTACTGATCCCAGCTTTTGTTGTCTTGATAGAAGGCCGGTCTGTTGTCTTGAGAGAGGTGGAGACTGAGGATGAGGTCCCCTTGATCACTCGACCATAAGTCTTCCGCTGTAAATTTTCTTGTGCTTGTCTTTTTGCTCTTTTCCTAAACAAATGAATTGCTTTTTTCATTATAGTCGGAAACCGGCACCTTATGCCCCTTCTGTGACAGTTGTATCTGCTTCTGTCCTGGAGGCCCTCCCAATCCCCTCCTTTGAGGTGGTTGATGATGATTTGTTCGATGTGCCTCTCTCGAATCTTGGCTTCTCAGGGGTGGCTGGAAACTTTAAGAAGGTTACCAAGTAAGTATATTTATCTTGTCTTCTGATTCACCATTTTTGCTTTTGTCTCTGATTGGCCCGAGCTCTTTTTTTGAATGTAGGCCTTCGGAGGATACTTCTTCCTCCCTGGCTCTTGATGCTGGTGGACCTCTACAAGATTTTACTGCTGGTAAGTTATTTTCCCGTTTATGCTTGCTTTCTTGGTTTTTTCTTTTCTGTCTGACGGATTGTTTTCTTTGTAGCTTCTCTTCCACGTATTGCCTCTCCTGCTCCGTGTGTTGAGGAGGAGGCTATTGAAACTCCGATGTCTCCTCCAATGGAGCACCGAGTTGAAGTGAACTTAGGCAGCCCTTTTGCTGCTCCTATTCTGCCGACCGGGTTGTCCCTGTTGGACAACCTCAAAGCAGCTGCTCGGGAGGATGCAGTGAATGGGGAGCGGACTGATAATAATCCTTCGTCTATTACTGCTGTGGATGCTGCTGGTACTTCTAGTGTCGGCCAGCCTTTGACTTCTACTCCAAGTACTCTCCTATTAACTCAGGGTGGGGAGGAGTTGGTCCAACTCGGTCGTGTTGAGCAGCTGTCTGAGTTGGTTTCTTTGTGGGAGAATTTCTCGGGCGCGTATGGCGCCAAACTCAAGGTATTCGAGTTCTTTTTAACTTTCGATATTGTTTTTTTTCTGCTGCTGTCTCACATATTTTTGCTTTGCAGTCTTTATTTCAAGATCAGGATGTCTTGTTCGGTCCTCATGAGGTGCAATTTACTGCCATTGCTGAAGCCAATTTGAAAAGAAAGGAAGATGAGCTGGCTCGGACTGAAGTTGTCCTGACTTATGAGAAGGCGCAGCGTGCTCTGATGGAGTCCGCCCTCAATGCTAAGGTGCTTGAGGCTGAGAAGGTGCGCGACTCATCTTTGCAGGCTGTTACTGCTGCTCAGAATGAGGTCTCCGCGTTGAAGAAAGAAAAAACTGGTGGGTTCTCCTTTCTTTGCATACTTGCTTTTTCTACCTTGTTTTTTCTTTCTTTCTTTGAGTTCTTTGTCTGCTTTCTTTTTAGCTCTTGTTAAGGATAAGGAGAGTTGGCAGAAAGAATGAGAGGAGATGGTCAATACCCTCCGTACTTCTCAAAATCAAGCCGAGTCTATAAGTTCTTCTTCTGATATCAAATTGAAAGAGGCCCAAGATTTATTTGCTTAGGCCAAGCTGATTAGATCTGGAGCTGACCGTGACCTTGTTCAGGCTTTGAAATCAGTGCAAGATTTGTAGGAGAAGTTAGCAGCTGCCCATGATCAATTCCGGGCTCTCCAAACTAAGCTGACAGGTGCACAAGATCAATTCCGGGCTCTTTATGAAGCTGTGAAGCCTATTATTGCTGCTGTTTGTCACCAGGAGGACTTTGCTCAAGGGTTGAGAGGCATTATCCCGGTGTTGTCAACTCGATTTTTTGAGTTTGTCAAGGGTGGTTTTTACCATTATGTAAACAATGTTATATCCTTCATCCGGGTTGCCACTCCTGATGCTCCGCTTCAGCAGATTGTAGATCCCTCCGTGATTGTAGAGTTTACGCAGCGATGGGATGAGTCGAAGGTGGAGCTTGGTGGTCTTACAGACCAAATCTTGGAACAGATGGATGTGCTTCCTGCTGTGTCTCCAGCTTCTTAGATGTTTTGTGTAATGAACTTGTGGTTTCTTGTAATATATACTTGTCTCTGAAAATATGATCAGGCTTTGCCCTACATTTGAATTTGTCTTTGACTGAAATGAGCAGGCTTTGACCTGTCTTTCTTTTTCTTCTGAGATGTCTTTGAATAATATGGAAAAGTTTTGCCCTGTCTTTCCTTGTGACTTTTTCGTGCTCTGCCACAGCTTGTTTCGCTCTTTGGGTCGGCGACCGAGTTGTTTGGAGTGTTTGTGCCGCTCTTTGGTCGAAGTAGTCGATTGTATCGCTCTTGGGGTAGACGATTGAGTTGTTGGAGTGTTTGTGCCCCTCCTTGGGCAACGTAGTCGATCGTGCCGATCTTGGGGTAGGCGACCGAGTTGTTGGAGTGCTTGTGTCCCTTTCTAGGCGAAGTAGTTGATCGTACCACTCTTGGGGTAGGCGACTGAGCTGTTGGAGTGCTTGTGCCGCTTCTTGGGTGAAGTAGTCGATCGTACCACTCTTGGGGTAGGCGATCGAGTTGTTGGAGTGCTTGTGCCGCTTCTTGGGTGAAGTAGCTGATCGTACCACTCTTGGGGTAGGCGACCGAGCTGTTGGAGTGCTTGTGTCCCTTTCTGGGTGAAGTAGTTGATCGTACCGCTCTTGGGGTAGGCGACCGAGTTGTTGGAGTGCTTGTGCCGCTTCTTGGGCGAAGTAGTCGATCATACCACTCTTGGGGTAGGCGACCGAGCTATTGGAGTGCTTGTGCCACTTCTTGGGTGAAGTAGTCGATCGTACCACTCTTGGGGTAGGCGACCGAGTTGTTGGAGTGTTTGTGCCACTTCTTGGGCGAAGTAGCCGATCGTACCACTCTTGGGGTAGGCGACCGAGCTATTGGAGTGCTTGTGCCGCTTCTTGGGCGAAGTAGTCGATCGTACCACTCTTGGGGTAGGCGACCGAGTTGTTGGAGTGCTTGTGCCGCTTCTTGGGCGAAGTATTCGATCGTACCACTCTTGGGGTAGGCGACCGGACCCGTATAGCACAACCGTTTCCGGGTTGGCTGTTTGTAGGGTAAGTAAGCAATCGTACCAGCTCTTGGGGTAAGCGATTGCGCCCATATAGCAACAACTGTTTCTGGGTTGAGCTGTTTGTAGGGCTGCCCCTTTTTCCCCAACCTGATTACGGGTTGGTTCTGTCCGTTGGATAGGGCTGTCAGTCGTACCATCTCTTTATGGTAGAGTGACAAATGCTAGCTTGGGTCTCCTTACCCAAGAAGCTATTTGGCCATTGGCCGTCAGTCAGACCATCTCCATATGGTTGAGTGACAAGATTGCCCATGTAGCGCAACCGTTTTCGGGTTGGCTGTTAACAGGGAAGCCCCTTTTTCCCCAACCTGATTACGGGTTGGTTCTGTCCGTTGGACAGGGCTCATATTTGAAGCTGTTGTTCTTGAATAATCTCTATTTTATTTCTCTTGAAACTTGAGTACAATCTGTTGTACTTAATTGTAGAATCTTTTGAGCTGGCTGATATGCCAAGTGTTCTTTACAGGTATTTCATCTGGAGCCATCAACTCGTATGTGCCGGGTCCTGTTGCTGTCTTCACGATGAAGGGTCCTTCCCATGGACTGAGTAGTTTGTGTCGTCCATCTTTCTTCTGGATTAGTCATAGTACTGAGTCCCCTGACTTTAGTGATCGGGGTTGAGTACTTTTGTCATAATGTCTTCGTAACCCTTGCTGATATCTTGCATTTTGTATGATTGCACTGTCTCTTATTTCTTCTATTGAATTAATTTCTAACCGCCTTGTTTCTTCTGCTTCACCTTCTTCATATTGTTCTATTCTTGGAGATAGCCATATTAAGTCGGCTGGTAGTACTGCCTCTGATCCGTAGACCAGAAAGAACGGTGAGTATCCAGTTGCTCTGCTGATCTGGGTTCTTAGACCCCATACTACTTTTGGTAATTCGTCGATCCATTTTCCACCATAATCTTTCAAATCTTCATATAATCTTGGTTTTAAACCTTGTAATATGAGTCCATTTGCTCTTTTGACTTGTCCATTGGCCTGCGGGTGTGCTACTGATGCAAAGTCGATTTCTATCCCACAATCTCTTGCCCCGTATTGGAATTCTCTTGCTGTAAATGGTGAACCAAGATCTGTGATTATTCTGTTGGGCATGCCGAACCTATGCATGATATCTTGTATGAATTCCACTGCCTTTTCTGCACTGTATTTGACCAAAGGTTTGTATTCAATCCACTTTGTAAATTTGTTGATTGCCACAAATATGTATTCGAAGCCTCCTTTTGCTTTTTTGAGTGGTCCGACTTGATCCAGCCCCCAGCATGAGAATGGCCAAGCCGGCGGTATGCATATTAAGTTGTGAGCCAGCACATGTGATTGCCTAGCAAACATTTGGCAATTCTTGCATGTTCTGACGAGCTCTTCTGCATCTTTGAGTGCTGTTGGCCAATAGAAACCGGTTCTGAATGCTTTGCCGACTAGTGTCCTAGAGGCTGCATGATTTCCACAGCATCCTGAGTGGATTGCATCCAAGATTTCCTTTCCTTTATCTGTCGGAACACATTTAAGCAGCACTCCTAATGATGCTGCTCTTTTGTATAGTTTATCCCCCACCAGAATATAGTTTTTGCTTCTTCGTACAACCCGGGTTGCCTCTGCTTTGTCTTTGGGTAGTTTCTTCTCTTTGATAAAATCAATGTATGTTTGTCTCCAATCACTTTGTATGACCATGATTTGTCTTGACTGGTCTGGTTCTTCTGCTTGATCTATTTCCATTGGATCTGTTGTCTCCTCTTTTTCTGTGTTTCCAAGTTGTTTGATGGATGGGGCTGTGAGTTCTTCCACAAATATACCAGGTGGTACTTTTGCTCTATCTGATCCTAATTTGGCTAGCACATCTGCTGCAACATTGGAATCTCTTAGCACATGATGGATTTTGAGCCCTTGGAAATTTTTCTCCAATTTTCTGACTTCTGCACAGTACGCATCCATATTATCTTTTGTACAATCCCAATCCTTGTTGACTTGATTGATTACTACAGCTGAATCACCGTAGACAAGTAGTCTTTTGATCCTAAGCGAGCTTACAACTCTTAGACCGTGTATTGATGCTTCGTATTCTGCCTCATTATTAGTTGCCTGCCAAAGTATTTGTAGCACATATTTTAACTGTCTCCATTCTGGTGATATGAATAGTACTCCTGCTCTAGCTCCTCCTAACTTTAGGGAACGGTCAAAATACATTTTCTAATGATCAAGTATTGGTTCGGGTTCTTTTTGACTGATTTCTGTCCATTCAGCAATGAAGTCGGATAATGCTTGAGATTTGATTGATGTTCTTGGTTTGAAGTCTAGGTTGAGAGCACCGAGTTCTATTGCCCATTTTGATATCCGACCTGTTGCATCTTTGTTGCGTAGAATGTCTTGAAGTGGAAAATTGGTTACCACTGTAATCTTGTGTTCATGGAAATAATGTCTCAGCTTTCTTGATGATATCTACACTACATAAAGTAGTTTTTGCACGTGTGGGTATCTCACTTTTGATTCTGTTAGTACTTCACTTATGTAATAGACTGGTCTTTGCATTTTGTATGCGTGTCCGGGTTCTTCTCTCTCAACCATAATTGCTATGCTGACAACGTTCTTGGTTGCTGTAATGTATAGCATCATGTCCTCTTTGTCTTTTGGTGGTGTCATTACTGGTGATGATGCCAAGTATTCTTTTAACTTTTGGAATGCTTCTTCTACCTCTTCTGTCCATTCAAAATTTCCTGCCTTTTTCAATAATTTGAAGAAAGGTAGCTCTTTTTCTCCTAGTCAGGAGATGAATCTGTTGAGTGCTGCCATGCATCCTGTAAGCTTCTGTATGTCTTTAACTTTCTTTGGAGGTTTCATATCCATGATGGCTTTGACCTGCTTTGTACTTGCTTCAATTCCTCGGTTACTGACTAGAAACCCGAGTAGTTGTCCTAATGGTACCCCAAAAACACACTTTGTGGGGTTTAGCTTCCACTGCCATGCTTTTAGATTCTTAAAAGTCTCTTCGAGGTCTTCTATCAATGATCTAGGTTCTTTTGTCTTGATTACTATGTCATCAATGTATGCTTCTGCATTTCTTCCGACTTGACTCCCCAAGCAAGTTTGAATTGCTCTTTGATATATTGCCCCTGCATTTTTTAGCCCAAAAGGCATTGATTTATAGGAATATGCCCCAAAGGGTGTAATGAACGAAGTCTTGCTTTGGTCTTCTTCTCTTAAGGATATTTGATGATAGCCTGAATAGCAATCTAGAAAGGATAACAGAGCTGATCCTGCTGTCAAGTCGATGATTTGATCAATCCTTGGTGGGACATATGGATCTTTTGAGCAATGTTTGTTGAGGTCTGTGTAGTCGATGCATACGCGCCATTCTTTTGAATTCTTCTTCTCTACTAGGACTGGGTTGGCAAGCCAATCCGGGTTGATTATTTCTCTGATGAATCCTGCTGCCATGGGCTTGGTGATCTCTTTTTTGATTGTTGCTTTTCTATCTGGAGCGAATCTTCGTAACTTCTGCTTAACGGGTTTGGACCCTTTGTTCACATCAATTATGTGCTCAGCCAACTCCCTTAGGATCCCTGGCATGTCTGCTGGCTTCCAAGCGAAAATATCTTTGTTGTTCCGAAGAAAGTTGGTGATCGCGAGTTCCTATTTGGGGTCGAGATTTGCACTGATGATTGCCGTCTTCTCCAGATCACCAGTCAGTAGGTCAATAGTCTTGGTAGCGGCTTCTTTTGGTGGTGCGAAGTTGCTTGGCTTCTTAGCCGGTATCTTAATCTCATCTGGGTTCATTTCGTTGGCCAGCATTGCAATCTCCTTTCCTTCCTTTATATCTTGTAATCTTTTAGATATTTGTACTGCTTTTACGTCGCAATCATGTGCTTTCTTTAGATCTCCTTTCAATGATAATACGCCCTTTGTTGTTGGCATCTTGAGCAGTAGGTATGGATAATGCGGTACTACCATATATTTTGTTAAAGCTGGTCTCCCAAGTATTGCGTGGTAGCATGATTCAAAGTCTGCAACTTCGAATTTGATGAATTCCGTCTGGTATTTGTCTGGTGTGCCAAAGGTGATGGGTAGGGTTATCTGTCCGAGGGGCATAGCTGCTCTGCCGGGTACTATTCTGTAGAATGGTGTGCTTGTGGGTGTCATTAGACCTTCACAATCTAGATTCATCCTTTTGAGAGTATCTGCGAAAATTATGTTAAGCCTGGCTCCTCCATCGATGAGTACTTTAGTTACTGCTACTCCTACGATAGTCGGACCTAGTACCAATGGGTAGCATCCTATGTTTGCTGCACTGGTCCATTGGTCTTCTCTTGTGAAGTGGATGGGGTACTCTAACCAATCTAGATATCTTGGGATGGCTGATTCAGCTGCCATGATGGCTCTGTGAGCTAGTTTCTCTTGTCTTTTGCTTCGTGTGTTAGGAACACCTGAAAATATCACCGCTAATTGGCGTTGGGGTTCTTGATAATCTCCTTCAGCTCTCTTTTCCTCCTTCTTGGATTCTTCTTGCTTTGGCTCCGAGTTGTTTTGATTCCTGTTTTCTCTCTTCATGAATTGCCGCTGAAAAGTGCTGCATTCAACTAACTTGTGTCTAGCCCCTGGGTGTATGTGACATGGCATGTTTTCTATGTTTTTCGGCGCTCTTCCTCGGTAGTTGTTACTCTGATAGTTGCTATTACTGTTGTAACCGCTGTTGTTACGGTTGTTGCTATTGTTGTAGTTGCCATTGTGATTGCTACCATTGCTATCATTGCCGTTGCCATTGTATCTTCTTTTGTTGTCTATGGTTGCCACCATATTGTCCTGCCTTGGTCTTTTGTCTTGCTGTCTGTAATTGGGTCTTCTATTCTCTAGGTTGTCCCTAGCAAATCTATGTTGAGTTCTTTCTTCTGACGAAATTAGCTTCTCAACAACCCTCTTGAAGTCTTCATTTGTTCTTGGGTTCTCATTGAAATAGTCCTTGTATTGCCAGTTTGCCCAGATTCCTTCTGCAAAGGCCTCTATCACCTCCCTATCAGTAATGTCATGGACTTAAGCCCTAAATTCTCCAAATCTTCTATAGTATTCCCTTAGACTTTCTCCTCTCCTTTGCTTTACTCCTTTCAATTCAGCTGCAGTCATTGGATGGGTAATAATGCCTGCGAAGTTATTGCAGAAAGCTTCTTGCAAGTCTTCCCAATACCTGATTGATCTTGGCCTCAATTTGTCAAACCATTGTAGCGGCATTGCTTCGAGGGCCATTGGGAAGAATAGAGCCTTGATGTCGTCGTCTCCTCCAGCTAATTCAATAGATTGGGAGTAAACCCTTAGCCATTGTCTTGGTTTGACTTTGCCATCATACTTGGAATGATTTGCTGGTTTAAACTTGTGCGGTAGCTTTAAAGTTTGTAGTCTTCCTGTGAAACAAGGGAATCTGTCGTATGGTTCTGTTCTTCCATAATCTGACGATCTTGCCCTTCTGTAATAAGACCTGTCTTCTTTTAATTCAGACTCTCCGTAGTCATCTTCTTTGTCAAATCTTCTTGATATTTCTTGGTAGCATTGGCTCATTTTTGGTTTGTCTCTTTCTTGTTGCTTTGAGTAGTGTTCCTTCCTTCCATTGATATCAGCACTTTCTACTAGTCCTATCCTTTGAAAATTCGATTTTTTGGGTGGCTGCTCCCTTTGTGGCTCCTGTGGAATTTCCTCGCCGGGTTGTTTTTCTGATCCCCCGACTTCTTTCTTCTGGTCTTCCTTTGCTTTCCCGTTATTCGTGAGGGTGTACAACTCCTTTGTTAATTCTTCAATTCTTTCCCTTTTTGTATTTTTTGTGGCTTCTTTTTCCGCCTTCTTTCTATTGTATTCCGTTAGCTCCGCTTTGTATTTATTCCAGACTTACTTCCTTTGTTTAGCCCGGTTCCTCCTTCCAGCTTTCAATTTGTTCTTCTTTAGCCTTGCTAGTCTTTGCTCATCATTTTTGTTGCTGTCGCTTTTCTCATTTGGCGAGATGTTGCCTTCTGATTCGTCTGAAGATTTTATATCTGGTATCTGTGGTGGTTCCAAAGGTTGTTCTAACTGCTCCGACATGTATACAGTATACCTCTTCCGAGCTCTTCTTGTATGGTATTCCATCCTTCGTTTGGTTGAGCTGTCTGTAGCTTCTGAACTGGATCCGCGTTCTTTTCCCTCTTGATAAGGTAGTTCTTCAACACGCGTGCTAGTCTAGACTTTGCTTGAGGTGAAAGAACCTAGCCAATGCACCACACAATCTTATGGGGTCACTATCATGATCATCCCCTCTTGTGCTCCCTCTAGGAGTATTCTTCTTGCTGAGTTCATCTTGTTTTGGGTAAAGTGTTGATAGACTGATGCCGCGTTGCGCAGTCCATAAGTTCCCGAGTTCTTCTTTGAGTTGTACGGGTCGTATCCCTTCGTGATCGTTGTTGTGTCTCCGAGTCCAATTAGGCTTGGCTCTTGTGCCGTGAAGATTGTCTTAGAATCGGGTTGTATCTCTTTTTCAGAGTCGGTTTCGTATCCGCTTTCTTCCTTATTCTGAGTTGTATCCGAAGTTGAGAGTTTCGTCATCTTCTCGGCGAGTTTGTATTGAACTTCGTCATCGAATTCTTTTTCTTCTCGGAGACGGGTACGAAGCTTGCCGTCGCCGTTAGCCTTGCAGATCCAGGATCTGAAGACAAAGGTTGTTCCCGCCGAAAAGGTCATCTTGAGGTTGAGGTCCGCCGAACTCTCGAGAAAAAAATTCATCGAAAGCCCCTACCTGGCGCGCCAGCTGTCGATGTTTTACCACCGATAGCCTGCCACGGGGGTACCTGGGACAGTTGTTCGGGCTTCGGCGAATAGCAAAATTCGGCGGTTACGCAAAGAGACTCACGATTTATACTGGTTCAGGCCCTCGACTTGGTCGAGTAATAACCTTACATCTAGTTTTGGCGTTAGCCTGTTTGCGTTATATTGCTTTGAGTATCGGGTATGCGTTCTCCTTTTACAATGGGTACCCTCACCAGCGCTTTATAGTCCAGGCGCTGAGAGGCGTTGTTTGTGTCCTATTCGGATACAAGGTCAGAGTCCTAAGCTACGCTTCGGGCGCCTTTCCCTGTATAGTTTGTGTTGGAGTTTTGGTTTTGCACGTTGCTTTGCTCCGCGTTCTTCTTGGCGATTGGGTGGTAGGCCTTGTTACCAAGGTCTACCTCCCTGTAGTATGGTCCATGGGGGGCCCGTAGGGTTCCCCATCGATAGTAACATAGTTGATCAAACTCTCTACCGCTCTATGATTGGTAGCTTGTTATATTTAACTGCATCTAGGCCCAACATCATGTTTAGTGTGTGTATGTGTGCTAGATTTCAAGCTAATCCTAAGGAAACTCATTTGATTGCCGTTAAAAGAATCCTTAGGTATCTTAATCACACACCAAGCATTGGCCTTTGGAATCCCAAAGGAGCTGGATTTGAATTAGTTGACTATTCCAATTTGGATTATGCCAGTTGCAAAGTTGATAGAAAAAGCACATCCAGAGGGTGTCATTTGCTTGGTAGATCACTTGTGTCTTGGTCCTCCAAGAAGCAAAATAGTGTGGCTTTGTCCACCACCAAAGCGGAATACATTGCCGTGGGTCCTTGTTGTGCACAAATACTTTACATGAAGCAAACTTTGCTAGACTATGGTGTAGTTCTAGAAAAGGTACCACTTTTGTGTGACAATGAGAGTGCGGTAAAACTTATTAATAATCTGGTTCAACACTCTCGCACCAAGCACATAGATATCCGCCATCACTTTCTTAGAGATCATGTTGCTAAGAATGATATATCATTAGAAGGTGTAAGGACCAAGGATCAATTGGCGGATATCTTCACTAAATCGCTAGATGAGGCAACATTTTGTTGGTTGAGGAATAAGCTCAGTGTGCTTGATTTTAGCAACTTCACTAAAAAATGAGCTTATGTTGTCCCTTGCATTGCATTGTATTATACAACATGTTTACTTTGTGGTAATGCATATAGGGCTTGTCTAACATGGTTAAGATAACCGCCGAAAAGCGTGTGAAGAAGCTTAACCTTGGATTAAACTTGACAAGCAACTAGAATTACTTTCAAGTATTGCATTGCATATGCATGAATGTTGTTTTGTCGTTTCTCTTCAATCACCCTTTTATTGCCTATTTTCTTAAAAAGAATTATAGCCTAAGGCAAAATATTTTTGAAATTTTGAGGGTTTGAGAGTGGTCACTCACATTTTTCCCAATTGGTGTTTATTTGGATCTTATTGAAGTTGAGATTTTATTGGGAACAGACAGCTCGAAGGACTTTGAAGATTTGCTGAAAAGGAGTGACCGGACACTGGACCGGACTCTGCTCCCCTACGTCCAGTCAGTTCATAGGAGGTGAACCATGCTACGAAGGAGTGACCAAATGCTGGAACAGTGTTCTTCCTATGTCCAGTCAGAAGGTGATCCTACGTCCGGTTAAGTGAAGAAGACGGCGGAGACAGGATCGATCGGACTCTGGTTGCGTCCGGTCAGTGGTGATCGGACGCATCTGGTCATGACTCTAGGGGATTTTAACCTCTCTAGAGTCGACCAGACTCTGGGTGGCAGCGTTCGGTCATTACCACCGGAGCGTCCGGTCAGTAGAAATCATGTGGGATTTGAACTCTTCTCTGTTTCCTTTTCTATCACGTTGGGGGCCACCATAAAATCCTACCGCACCGTGACCTAATCCCCAACCCGTACGCGCTGACATCGCCGAATCCCTAGCCACACCCTGCTCCTGTGCCCACGCCGCCACAACCTCGCCCCACGCTCGTGCCCGACATCTGCGCCCACGCCTTCACGCCGTCACAGCGCCGCACCCCTTGCCGTCGCACCCTGCTCGCGCTATGCCTGCGCCGCCTCCCGCATAGCCACCCTAGTGCCATCAGCGCCACTGCTGTCGAGATTTACTACTGTGCCCTAGCGCCATCACACCACCGTGCCACCAAGCCATCTCACATTTGTGCTCCATGCCATGCCAGTGACCAGCCCTAGTCAACGCGCCACATTGTCTCGCCCGAACCCTAACCCTAGGCGTTTTCTCGATGGTGCCCTCGTGTTCCGTTCCTTTGCTCTTCGGATCATCGGTTCGTTAGGTAGCAAGCCCTCGATTCTAATTTCGTACCTATTGCTTGCTTCTTATGGTTTCGTATCTCTAGATGTATATTGAAATTATTCATATATCCAATCTATTCAAACGTGCAGTGAGTCGGTATTTCTGAGGTCACTTTGGCAGTTGCCAGTCAGCTTGGGGCCAAGCTCGCGAGTACAGATTGAGGCCAAGCCTCGAAAGTGTCAGTGACAGTTGTTAATAGTCTGATGCAGCAGATCGTTCCAGATGGCTCATGTCAAGAACGTCGGAGGTGGTCCAGGTGATGAGGATCCGAGGCCTCCGCCTCGCTTGCCTACTAATGTGAAAGGCAAGGCGACGAAGAAGCTTGCGACAAAGAAGAGGAAGTATGCAGATGCTGACACGGAGAGAGCAGTAGCAGTTGTAGCCTATCGACATAGAATTTTGTCTCATGCTGAGGACACACGTAGTAAGCCAGAAGGGTCCGCTTGATGGGGCTAGAGATCCGCTTAGCTTCAGCGCAAGGGTGGTCGATCCTGCGCACTCCTCTCGAGACGTGCTAGTCAATTTGACCCTGCAATTGACAAGGAGAGAAAGCTTATCAGTAATTAAGGGCAGAACATGCTGGTGTTGCAAGACAGTCCCGAATGTGTGGCTCTGAGAGCCGATATGAAAGGAGATCGACTAAATAGCCGATTCCTGCATATTCATAAGAATAAATCGGCTAAAGCTCATGGGGTTGTGTAAGAAGAATCGGTTATCATTATGAATGGCATTGTTTAAACAAACTATGGTCACTGGCAAAAAGATATCAACAGTAATTAGTTCATGCTAAGCCAATGACTACAAGTAACTGAACTCCTTTATAAAAAATAGTTCATCATCATTCAACCATTTAATAGAAATAAATCTAATGAACATATTAGATCTCATCTATCGCTATGACCAGTGGGGCATTCATCATCATTCAACCATTTAATAGAAATAAATCTAATGAACATATTAGATCTCATCTATCGCTATGACCAGTGGGGCATGAGGCAGAATCATGCAGGCCATAGAAACAACAATAGACTCGATGACCCTAACTTATAACTAATATCAGTGGGGTATGATGCAGAATCATGTAGGCCGTAATACAATAATAAGATCATGGGGCTAACACATCTTTCAACCTATCGCTACTTCAATGATCTCGTGATGTGAACTGTTCGTGAAAGGGCTTGATATCGGCTAAAACAGCCGATTCAGGCATAGCGCACAGTAAGGTCATGCCCTCTCAAGAATAGATCTACCAAATAACAATCCCTACTCCACGGTGCTAACAGTGGGGTGTGAGGCAGAATCACACAGGCCGTGATAACAGGCCATGGAACAGTTTTCGCTAACCAATTGATCTACTCAAGATCAAACACGCCTTAACCGCACGCTATGCACGATCAAGATTGATGTAAAACAGCCGATAAAACATAACTCATCGTTTAAAGTACATATTAGATCAGTTTTAGATTAACAAACGATAGGTTAAAAAGGATATAAGGCCGATCTAGATCAATCCCAATCGGGCGAAGTGATATTGCTGTAATTAAATAAATAATGGAAGCAATAAGCAATATCGGTAACTTAATGAATCTATCCAAAGGAACGCCACCCTTAGATAGAGCTAATAACTTGACCTTGATCTAGTTCATGCAGTGGGGGTCAACCAGATCGATACAACCATACTTGAACTAGGCAAGAATCGATAACTAACTTATACTAGAGTCGCAGTGGAGGTCGACCAGATCGATGCAGCCGTACGAACAAAGGTATAAGCCATGATGGTACTTACAACAAGCAGTGGAGGTTGACCGGATCGATGCAACCATACTTGCTAAAGAACTCGCCGAGATCTACTCTACTCCTCCTAAGGGGTGGCCGGAGCCAAAAAAGTAAATGACTTGTATATTGAATTGATTGTGTGTTTTTGATACAATAGCCTGGGGTTTATATTTATACCCTGGGCTGAAAAGAGTCCTAAATGAACATGACTAGATAAAAATAAATACCAAGATACATGGACTCTAATTTCCCTTATGTAGAATCCTTGCTGATGAAGCTTCCTTGTTTGATACGTGTCCTTGTTTCTTTCATCCTAATATGCATCTAGACGTCATGTCTCTCTTAAATTTATTAAATAATATTTCTTGGTCAGCTCATAAATATCCCTTAATTAGGAAACTTTCTCGCTTTTGACATCATTGGCTGATCTCTTCCTTTCCAGGATAAGCTTACCAAATTTTGGTGTAAACACATGCCCCCTAGTTCAAAGTATGAGTTTTCATGCTTTGAACTATTTTGATCCGATGGTCTTCTTTTCCCCAGTTGATGACATTTGATTGCAATCACTGAAAGCTGCATCGGCTCCATCTTCTTTTTTATCTTGATAACTTGAAAATTGATCTTTCTCTGCATCTCCGTTCATCTGCTTTAGCCGATTAGGAGCTGGCCCCCCTAAGTTCGATCATAGCAATACAAGTTAACTGGTAGTACGGAAATATGCTGCATAAATGTTTAGGTATTGTAGCTGATAGTCTTCTTCCAAGGAGCCAAGGAATTTACTGGCAGCGATATTACCTTATTTCAAGCCTCACCTATATATGTGAGCTTTGAAGTGTCTACCATACCATCTTGGGCGGTTGAGGAATGGAACGGATTAGAATTCAGTCATCCTCGCTTCCCCTGCTCAGAAAACTTGGGTTTTTGAAAGATTTTCAAATTAAAACATTGCTTTGCTCCTCAAATGATTCTCTCAGATCGCTCAATGTGTATAGTTCCTCATCAAAGCATTGTTTTGTCTCTTCTTATCCTACTTCTAAAAAGCTTATGTGGAGTTTTAGGTAGGGATAAATATGTAGCGTACTTACCTTGCATATATTGTAAGGTCAAATCCCAAATCCAAGGAGAGAAATGTCATACTCTTAGATCAAGATGTGCATGTGCGTGGAATAATTGGTGGCTACCCTAATTCTACTATGCTCTTTGAAATACATTTCTCTCTTATGGAATATTTTTGAGAGAACATGGGCTATCTTTTCTCATCTTTTTCTTTTTTTTATTTTAGACTTCTTTTGTATCCATCTTTTATATATTTTTGCACAACCCATGTCTCTCTTTATAACCATTTTTTTGAGAGAAATATTATCAAGAACTTAGAGCATTTATTCTAATAAAACAGAACATTTTGAGTTGGATGAAGAACATGTTTTGCGTACTTCTAGTATAGAAGCAACATATATATGTGGCGTGTATGTGATCTTGATCTTGGGAACATGATAAATCTCTCAACAAGGGTCAACAAGACTCGACAAAACTCAACGCAGAGCAAGCAGCTTATGTGGAAAGTTTTTCATGAGACTAATATATGGCTCTAGTAGGAAATTCAACATCATTGAGGAGACAAGCTATTGATTTTGAATTTTTGTAAGAAAATTTCCCAAGTACTTTGCAAAAGAAGCAAGGTTTCTTTCATCATACCATATCTCATTCATCAACTACTTAGGTAGCATGCTTTCCCTATGATAGATTGTTCACAAGTGACATGAAAAGCAAGGAATAAAGAATATGCGAGCCAAGCATAGAAGAGCGTGTACCTCATATCTGCATATACGCTTCTTCACTCTGAGCCAATGAGCATCTCCACCCGAATTTTATCTTGACATCGGTTGTTGTTCTTGCGAATTTGGTCACATCGGCTGTCTCTAATGACTCAAGAGATTCCATAGATTTTTGTTGTCAGTGTGTATACAACTAGCCCCAGATTGCTCTTTAGTTAATGCTTGCTACTGTTCATCATGGTCGAACCATTTATATTCTTGGTTGCAATTTGCTAGACCTATTACCAACAAAAGTAGGAATCGGCCTTTCCTTCTTCAAAGATTTTCATTTTTTTGAACTAGAGATGATACCTTTCTGGTACCGGCTATTAGAGCCGATGACTAAATGAATCGGCTATCAAGTGTTGATCAAATGCTAGAATAACATTCCCTTAAATATTTTGCTGCAAGACTTTTCATACCAAAGGTCAAACGATTGATCAACCTGGAGCAAGCATTTCATTAAGTGCAACAAAACTTTGTTTAAGAAATCCATCGATTCTGATCCGCACTTAGGATTCCATTTCACATTCATACGTCAGCCTAAACCCATACTCAGAACTAATGTTTATTTTCCTTTATTCCAATGCCCGACGTGAAGCCATGACTATTTACTAAAACAAACTTTTAGAGCCAATCGCTTGCATCAGCTGTTGGCTTTCATTGCTGACCTTAATGAAACCTCCTTCCCATAACTTGCTAGAAAAGCATTCGAAGTCTCCTAGTTCCCAAAAGACTGGATCAGCTATTTGCGATGCTCACAGATTCATCAGCGTGAACCACCTCAACATCATCTCCATGCCACCGAATCAAACACTGATACATGGTCAACGGCACACAATAGTTCGCATGAATCCAATGATGATCGAGGAGCAAACTGTACGACCCTTTTCCATCGATAATGAAGAATGTGGTGAGCAGAGTCTTACTTCCGATTGTTAGTTCAACATTTATTGCCCCCGGGTCTTAGATGCATTACCTCTAAAATCCTTAAGCATCACGTCAGTCGCCATCAGATCTTCTGGTCCCTTGCCAAGTTTACAAAATGTGGTGTAAGGCATAAGATTGATGGAAGAACCTCCGTCCACCAACATCTTGTTGATCGGCTTTCCATCAACAAGACCATTCATATACAAAGCTTTTAAGTGTCGATGCTTGACTGGTTTATCAAATATTGCTTGCTGTACAACCGTTAACTCAGCAACTATCTCCTCATACTCTGATTCATCAAAATCCAAATACACTTCTTGATTCCCGAAGCTCTAAATTCTGATGGCAACAAAAAAGCCATTTGGATATTAGCCGATGGTTGCTTTCTATCGGCTGTTTGCTTAGTACGCCACACTTGAGGTTTACTGGATGCCTGAGCCTGTTCCAACTCTTTATTCCTTAGGCGTTGAACCCTTCTCTTCTAGCTTCTTATCAAACCTCTTGGACACCATTGGCCTTCCTGCCAAACATATTTTCTCTTGTTGCCTTCTTCATAATCAACCTAGTCTTGGTCAACAACTCATTTTCCAAGCCGATCATGAACACTTTTATTTTTTAAGCGCCGATCCATGTTATTATGATGATATGCGTCTTGAGCATGGATAGACCGGCGGTTGGTTTGAGATTGTCTAAACTCTCAATATTGATTGTTGCATTCTAGACATTCATATCTGGTAAGCAACTTCAAACCTTTATTCTAGCAATGTCTGAAGAAAGGACAATTTCAATGTGATTCGGCTTGTTTTCTTTCGTACCTCTCTTTTTCTAATTGATGCTGGTATTTTTTATCCTTTAACCAATGCTGATAATCATTTTCCTTCTGCCACTGCCACTTATTCAACAGAATCCGAGATATAACTTGCGGCTTTGTCATCCCTGTTTTTGACGTTCCTCCCTGCTCATATTGGCTCTTTTGCTCATCGCGACGTCTCTTAATTTCCTTGTATTCGTCGGCCGATATTTACATCTTGGGATCGACTGTTCTAGCATCTTTTGATTTGGTTGATGTTAGGACCCTAGTCTTTTCTTTGATCAGCCTAGCATCAACCATGTTTTGATCTCCTGGGAAAGGATTATCATCAACTTTCATTTTCCGAGGCGTATCAAATTTGAGCCTCCCATGCTGAATAGCCCTCTATATATGCTGCCAGAAAATTCTGCATTTATTAGTGGAATGAGAAATAGCATTATGGGACTTGCAGAACATCTTATTCTTCAACTGATCAGGGGGCAACATAACATAACCATCGAGCAGCTTGATTTGCCCCTTATCAAGCAAGAAATTGAAGAGCTTGTCTGATTTTATGACATCAAAGTCATAGCTCTCCTCGACTCTGCTTCCCTAAGGATTTGGCACCATTACTATTTTCTTGCCCCAATTCCATTCAGCCGCATCAACCTCTTCTCCTTCATCTTCATAGCCATCATCGACTGAGTATGGATCATAAGCTTCAGCTATTGTGGTACTCTTCTGAAATCGGGTATCTCTGCGCATACTCTGGAATTGTCTATTGAGCGCTACCACTCGTTGAGCCAATTGACCTAAGTTGTTAAATTCTTGTCCCAGCAGCTTTTCTTTCCACATTGCCAGCATTCCTTGAACAGTTAAAGCAGCTAGTTGATCATCAGCCAAGTTTAAGGAGAAGCACAAATTCCTAGTCTCCCGAAACCTCTGAAGAAACTCAGTGCCCGATTCATTAGTCTTATGCCTTATAGTTATAAAATCGGTTATCTTTTATTCTATGTAAAAATATGTATAAAACTTCTCTAGGTCAGCCCAATTGGCAATGGAATTGACTAGTAGTGATGAAAACCAAGTGAAGGCAGACCCTGATAAGGACAAGGAGAAGAAATGAACTTGATGGGCATCCTTAATTGATGCTTCGCCCAGCTATGTAAGATACCGACTGACATGTTCTATCGTGCTTGTACTGTCTTGGCTAGTGAACTTAGCAAACTCTGGGAGCCTATAATTTGTGGGAAGGGTGACCAAATTATACCATTCTGGATATGAGCATTTGTATGAAAAGGTCAGCCCTTTTGGCTTCAGACTGAACTAATTCTTTGTCATCTCGGTCACCCTCAGCAATAATTCATCATCTTGCAGATTTGGATTCCTCTGCACCTGCTGACCCATCTGTGGATTGAAATCCCGTGTGCCTTGATATCCTGGATTTGGCATCATGTGAATGGTGTTATAATCTATACCAAAGTGATACCCTTGTGGAATCTTGATCTGCTGGGTCCTTTGCTGACTCGCTGCTTGAAGTCTCTGATTGTAGACATAAGGATCCATATCTCTACGGATCCTTTGAATTAATGGTGCTATTTTTGAGCCAATGACGATATGTGGTCTGATGTGCCAAAATTGATTGCCTGGTTCTGACTTTGCCCCGCCGACTGTTGCACATGCTGTGTTGATGGTCTAGGATTATACTGTGTCTGATTTGCAGTAGTTCCTTGAGTTTGTTTAGATGAACCCTGAACTGTGTGGACATCACCACTATCAGCTGGTGCTGCTTCTTGATGGTTGGTACCGACTTGATTAGTCCCTTGGGTCGATGGATCTAGAATGTTGTATTAAGCCAGCCCACCTTGACCAACTGAAAACCAATGAATCGCCTCTCTCATGGTGTTGTGGAATATGTCCACGAAAGCTTCGTTATGGCTTGATATGGCATCATGAATAGATTTGTCAACAACTTCCTTAAAGAAATGCATGTCTTCATCTTCAGTTATATCCGTCTGCCCATGCAATAGAACTCTTGGTAGTGGAAATTTTTGAACAATTGTGTTGTCACGTGTTTTGGTGTAGGACAACAAACACTTGTTCTAAAACTCTTCTATAGCTTTGCCGATGATACCCTTATCCCCATCAGGTAGATCTTCATAATGCAATATAAGGATGTCGTTGTTTGTGTGAACTGCCATGACGATTGTGGGGTCCCACCGGGCGTGCCACAAACGTGTGTCGACACAGAATTTTGTCCCGTGCCGAGGACACACGTAGCAAGCCAGAAGGGTCTGCTCGATGGACCTAGAGATCTGCCTAGCTTCAGCGCAAGGGTGATCGATCCTGCGCACTCCTCCCAACATGTGCCAGTCAATTTGACCCTGCAATTGACAAGGAGAGAAAGCTTATCAGTAATTAAGGGCGGAACATACTGGTATTGCCAGACAGTCCTGAATGTGTGGCTCTAAGAGCCAATATGAAAGGAGATCGACTAAATAGCCGATTCCAGCATATTCATAAGAATAAATCAGTTAAAGCTCATGGGGTTGTGTAAGAAGAATCGGTTATCATTATGAATGTCATTGTTTAAACAAATACTGGTCACTGGCAAAAAGATATCAATAGTAATTAGTTTATGCTAAGCCAATGACTATAAGTAACCGAACTCCTTTATAAAAGAAATAGTTCATCATCATTCAACCATTTAATAGAAATAAATCTAATAAACATATTAGATCTCATCTATCGCTATGACCAGTGGGGCATGAGACAGAATCATGTAGGCCGTAGAAACAATAATAGACTCGACGACACTAACTTATTACTAATATCAGTGGGACATGAGGTAGAATCATGCAGACCGTAATACAATAATAAGATCATGGGCTAACACATCTTTCAACCTATCGCTACTTCAACGATCTCGTGATGTGAACTGTTCGTGAAAGCGCTCGATATCGGCTAAAACAGTCGATTCAGGCATATCGCACAGTTAAGGTCATGCCCTCTTAAGAAAAAGATCTACTAAATAACAATCCCTACTCCACGATGCTAATAGTGGGGTGTGAGGTAGAATCACACATGCCGTGATAACGGGCTATAGAACAATTTTTGCTAACCAATAGATCTACTCAAGATCAAACATGCCTTAACCGCACGCTATGCATGATCAAGATTGATATAAAATAACCGATAAAACATAACTCATCATTTAAAGTACAGATTAGATCAGTTTTAGATTAACAAACGATGGATTAAAAAGGATATAAGGCCGATCTAGATCAATCCCAATCGGGCGAAGTGATATTGCTGTAATTAAATAAATAATGGAAGCAATAAGCAATATCGGTAACTTAATGAATCTATCCGAAGGAATGCCACCCTTAGATAGAGCCAATAACTTGACCTTAATCTAGTTCATGCAGTGGGGGTCAACCAGATCGATGCAGCCATACTTGAACTAGGCAAGAATCGATAACTAACTTATACCAGAGTCGCAGTGGAGGTCAACCAGATCGATGCAGCCGTACGAACAAAGGTATAAACCATGACGGTACTTACAACAAGCAGTAGAGGTTGACCGGATCGATGCAACCGTACTTGCTGAAGAACTCGCCGAGATCTACTCTACTCCTAAGGGGTGGTCGGAGCCGAAAAAGTAAATGACTTGTATATTGAATTGATTGTGTGTTTTTGATACAATAGCCTGGGGTTTATATTTATACCCTAGGCTGAAAAGAGTCCTAAATTTACATGACTAGATAAAAATAAATACCAAGATACATGGACTCTAATTTCCCTTATGTAGAATCCTTGCTAATGAAGCTTCCTTGTTTGATACGTGTCCTTGTTTCTTTCATCCTAATATGCATCTGTACGTCATGTCTCTCTCAAATTAATTAAATAATATTTCTTGGCCAGCTCATAAATATCCCTTAATTAGAAAACTTTCTTGCTTTTGACATCATTGGCCGATCTCTTCATTTCCAGGATAAGCTTACCAAATTTTGGTGTAAACACAGCCGCAGTAGAGCGTGCAGAGAGAGGAGGTGCTAGGAGTGGAGTCCAGATTACAGATCAACTTTCACCAGCACAGAGGGCATCTATTGAGTAGGTTGAGCGTCGTCATGGTAGTCCAACTGGACTATCATGCTTGAGGGATGTCGTGTTGCTTTGGAGGAGCCTCAGCTTTAGGGGGAGCCTTAGCCTTAGGGGGAGCCATAGCCAGCAGAGCAGACTCAGGAGGGAGAGCAGGCCGAGGAGAGAGAGCTAGCATCTTAGCCATAGCTTCACCGCTCTAGTCATACCCGTACTAAGGTGACACCAAGGCCAGAGACATAGCGGAGGGGTTCTCGTCCGCCTCCTAGACCATAGGGTCCGCCTCTAGTGACTCATCTGGAATATAGGGCCGCCACGGCCAAGCAAGTGCAGCAACTCAGATTTGTGTAGTTTGAGGAGTGGTTCCCACCTAGGAGGGATGAGCGTGTGTCAGAGGGCTTCTATACACCATTGTAGGAGGACTTTTATCATGCATATCTTAACCGTGGGGTTGCTTTCAGGTCTTAGAGGGTTTGCTTCATTGAGTCCATTGTAGCAGTAGCAGGAGAGTAGATTCGTCCTTACCTATCTCATCTACCAGGGCTGACAGATTTACTTGGATGGACAGGTAGATATGTACCATCATGGGTCCATGAGTTCTATGCTACACTTTGGATTGACCCATAGCACAGATTCCATCACTTTGCATTTAGAGGCAGAGACTATATGCTAATGAGCTTTAGGGTCAGGGAGATTCTCAGGCTTCAAGAGCAACCTGTTCGGCTACATGAGGTTTGCTATGGTCATACAGCGCCTCCTAGATGCCCTCATGGCTGTCTTGTGCCTCCTACTGATTTGGTCCACCACTACTTCATAGAGCCATTCAGTGAGGGGTCGAGCAGGACACCTAGAGACCTCACTCCTATAGCTAGAGTGCTTGATGCTATCATGAGGAGGACCCTACTTCTGAGGATGGGATATCACGAGGGCTTGACTCACATTCAGTTATGACTTCTGAACTCTCTGATGCAGCAGACTATGATTGAGATTTGGGATGCAGAGGGGTTCAAGGGTCATCATCAGCTGCCTTATGCTCACTGGATTACATTTCTGATTCACAGGGCAGTTACAGTGAGGCCTCCAGAGATGTTGGCAGAGTATTTTGGTGCTACTACCGAGTTCCCTGCATATAACATGACCCAGATGCTCCGTCATAGCAGGCCGAGGGCACCTAGCTAGCCACGCCGTTGTCCAGAGGTGCCAGAGACTACAACCCAGTAGGATGAGACTATCAGGGGCATTGCAGCTACAGAGGAGGAGCAGTTAGATGCTCACCAAGAGAGGATGGTCGAGAGCGACCCCAGTGACAGTTCAAATGACGACTATCAGGATATCTCTTAGATACCTCCTTGATGACATGACCATGAGGCCGATAGCTCTAGTTCAGCTCCACCTGCACCATGGATAGACCCTGCTCTACTTGCTATACTTGAGTGGATGAGGCAAGATCAGGCTCGCGAGGCCCAGGAGACCACAGCTAAATTTGCACAGTTTCAGGCCAGATAGGACGAGTTCCAGCAGCAGTAGCAGGCCATGCATCAGCAACAGCTTCTCATGCAGCAGTAGTTACTTGGATTTATGCAGCATGTAGTTACTGCTATTGGGGCTCCACCACCACAACCTTCACCCCAGATCGGCTAGCCTGCTACCACTTCTATGACTCCAGCTTTATAGCCTAGTGGACGTCAGAGTCAGGGACAGCCAATGACATAGTTTCCTTCACCTACAGAGTAGGTGTCCCAATGGTTTGCCTCGCCAGTGCCAGCCCCACAGTTCACACCTCTACAGACGAGCTTGAGAGGTCCTAATGGCTAGAGGGGGGTGAATAGCCTAATAAAAATTTCTACAACAACACTCAATAAACGGGTTAGACAATTATGAGGCGAAGCAAGTGTTGCGCTTGCCTACTCAAAATGCAAGCCACCTACCACAATTCTAGTTTAGATAATGTCTATCCACACAATAGCAAAGACACTACCCTTTGTTAGTGTGCTCTCAAAGTCTAACTAAAGAACCACACCAACCAAGCAAACAAGCTCTCACAACTAGTTATACTAAAGAGCTTGACAACTAGTTTGCGGTAATATAAAGAGAGTGATCAAGAAGGTTATACCGTTGTGTAGAGGAAGGAGCCAATCAATAACAAGAATGAACAACAATGAAGATCAATCACCTCGGAATCAAAGGATGAACACAATGATTTTTACCGAGGTTCACTTGCTTGCCGGCAAGCTAGTCCTCGTTGTGGCGATTCACTCACTTCGAGGTTCACACGCTAATTGGCTTCACACGCCAAACCCTCAATAGGGTGCCGCACAACCAACACAAGATGAGGATCACACAAGCCACGAGCAATCCACTAGAGTACCTTTTGGTGCTCCACCGGGGAAAGGTCAAGAACCCCACACAATCACCACGATCGGAGCCGGAGACAATCACCACCTCCGTTCAATGATCCTCGCTGCTCCAAGCCATCTAGGTGGTGGCAACCACCAAGAGTACCAAGCGAAATCCATAGCGAAACACGAACACCAAGTGCCTCTAGATGCAAACACTCAAGCAATGCACTTGGATCACTCCCAATCTCACTATGATGATGAATCAATGATGGAGATGAGTGGGAGGACTTTGGCTAGGCTCACAAGGTTGCTATGTCAATGAAAATGGCCAAAGATGTGAGCCATAGCCGGCCATGGGGCTTAAATAGAAGCCCCCATGAAATAGAGCCGTTGTACCCCTTCACTGGGCACACTGCGCTCTGACCGGATGCACCGGTCCAACTGACCGGACCCTAGACTCAGCGTTCGGTCCACTGATGGACGCCACATGTCACTAGCTTCAAACGTTGTTCGTCAGATTTCAACGGCTATGAAGCTGACCGGACGCTCTGACAAAATTGACCGGACGCTGGAGCCTCAGCGTCCGGTCGAGTACAGTAAGGGTCTAAAACTGGTTTTCCTCGACCGGACGCGTCCGGTCCACCTCGACCGGACACAGCCCGGCGTTCGGTAGTAAACCCTAGCCACTGTACCACCAAGTCAGCATGACCGGACGCAAGCAGGCAGCGTCCGGTGCATTTGGATCCAGCGTCCGGTCACTTGACCGACGCTGGCATCTCCTCCATTTTCTTCACCCTTGCTCAAGTGTGCTAACCACCAAGTGTATCACCTTGTGCACATGTGTTAGCATATTTTTACAAACATTTTCAAGGGTGTTAGCACTCCACTAGATCCTAAATGCATATGCAATGAGTTAGAGCCTCTAGTGGCACTTTGATAACCGTGTTCCGATATGAGTTTCACTCCTCTTAATAGTATGGCTATCAAACCTAAATGTGATCACACTCTCTAAGTGTCTTGATCACCAAAACAAAATAGCTCCTATGGATTATACCTTTGCCTTGAGCATTTTGTTTTTCTCTTTCTTCTTTTCAAGTTTAAGCCCTTGATCATCGCCATGTCATCACCATTGTCATGTTATGATCTTCATTGGCTTCTCCACTTAAAGTGTGCTACCTATCTCATGATCACTTGATAAACTAGGTTAGCACTTAGGGTTTCATCAATTCACCAAAACCAAACTAGAGCTTTCAATCTCCCCCTTTTTGGTAATTGATGACAACCCTTATACAAAGATATGGATTGAAATTCAATTGAATCCATGTTGCTTGCCCAAGCATATTTACCATGTGTAAAAGGATATGGATAAGTTTCATGAACCCCAAATGGTAGCAATTGTTCCCCCTACATATGTGCTAAGAGTTTGGATTGAAGCTTGCACATATGCTTAGATAGGAAATATAGGAGTCAATGTCTACCAAATGATGCTAAGGTATAAAAGATGGACCTTTGAAGCGTGATACCAATCGGAGTGCACCAATATATCATCCTTAGCACCATTGTTAGCTTAATACCACTTGGAAACATACTTTAGAAAGATACCCCTTGTAAAGACTTACTTGGAAATGAAAGTTATCTAGTGATTTTATTTCATCATTCAATCTTACAACTAGCATATATCACACAAGCATGGATATTTTGAATTTTAGAACTTGTGCCATGCAAGCAAACATATGAAATGCACATTCAAATGCATCATATAAGTTCATGAGCTTGCTCCCCCTACTTGTGTGCTCAAAATTTTAGTTGATCTCTTTCCTTTGTCATATCTCTCCCCCTATGTCATATATCAAGATATCTTTATGTTTTTCTCCTTTTATGATATGTCTCCCCCTTTTTCACTATTTTTACTACTATCTTTGTTTCTCTCCCCCTTTGTCATCAATGACCACAAAGGTTCTAAATATAGATAGTGTTACTTGTAGGGTTGAGATTATCAATGTCAATCAATGGGGTGAGGATCATTTTCCCAAATTTGGTTCAAACTAGAATATATGCCAAAGATATTTAACTCGGTTTGATCCAAGGACAAGCTTCTTCACACCTCCAAATAAGGGTTATCTTGTACCATGTTGAGTTAAACACTTAGAGCTCATTTTCTAGATTAAACACTAGGTTTACAAGCCCATAAACATGTCATATGCCATCACTAGATTAAGTCAAGCATAGAAGCAATAGTGATACCATATAGACATCAAAATCATTTGATTTTCATGAATGAGCCTAATAAATAGAACCATTTGAAAGGTCCTAATAAGATTGAAAATATGACTAGATGCACTAAACATGTCCTTAGCAAGGATGTATGCCACGCCAATCAACTTTTACCTTGGATTGCTCGAAGGAGAGGCATGCCATATGAGTGGGGGGGTGCATCAACACATATTTAAGAAATCCAATATGTTCAACTCATTCCTTAGCTTGCAAAACCTTTTCTCATCCAATGGCTTGGTGAATATATCGGCAAGTTAATCTTCGGTGCCTATACTCTCAATACAAATATCCCCTTTTTGTTGGTGATCTCTTATGAAATGGCGACGGACATCAATGTGCTTTGTTCTTGCATGTTGCACCGGATTGTTGGTTAGCTTGATTGCACTCTCATTGTCACATGGCAATGGCCCTTTCTTGAACTTGATTCCAAAGTCACTCAAAGTGGCCTTCATTCAAAGTATTTGCGCACAACAACTACCGGCGGATATGTATTCGGCTTCGGCGGTTGATAATGCAACACTATTTTGCTTCTTTGATGACCATGAAATAAGTGATCTTCCCAATAATTGACATGTGTCCGATGTGCTCTTTCTTTCAACCTTGCATCCCGCATAATCCGAGTCGGAGTAACCAACTAGCTCAAACTTTGCTCCTTTGGGATACCACAAACCAACATTTGGTGTATGCTTCAAGTACCTCAATATTCTCTTTGTAGCTTTCAAATGACTTTCTCTTGGTGAGGCTTGAAATCTCGCACACATGCATACACTAAACATGACATCCGGCCTTGATGCGGTCACATAGAGTAGGCTTCCAATCATAGACCGATACAACTTTTGATCCACCATATTTCCACTTGCATCACTATCCAAGTTGCCATTGGTTCCCATTAGTGTGCTAATGACTTTGCTATCAATCAAGCCAAACTTCTTGATCATGTCCTTGATATACTTGCCTTGACTTACAAATGTATCATTCTTCAATTGCTTGATTTGAAGACCAAGGAAGTAACTCAACTCTCCGATCATGGACATTTCAAACTCATTAGCCATCATCTTTCCAAACTCATCACAAAATTCTTGATTGGTTGATCCAAATATGATATCATCAACATAGATTTGCAATACAAATAGATCTTTTCCAATCTTCTTGATGAAAAGAGTGGTGTCAACCTTGCTCATTGTGAACCCTTTAGAGAGGAGGAAGTCCTTCAATCTTTCATACCATGCTCTAGGTGCTTGCTTCAAGCCATACAATGCCTTCTTCAACTTGTACACATGGTTGGGCTTCTTGTCATCTTCAAAACCAGGAGGTTGCTCAACATATACTTCATTGATATAACCATTGAGAAATGCACTCTTGACATCCATTTGATAGAGCTTGATGTTGTGGGCACAAGCATAGGCTAGCAAGATTCTTATTGCTTCCAATCTAGCAACCGGGGCATATGTTTCTCCAAAGTCAAGACCTTCAACTTGTGTATATCCTTGTGCTACCAATCTTGCTTTGTTCCTTACTACTATCCCTTCTTGATCTTGCTTGTTTCTAAAGACCCATTTGGTTCCAATCACATTGTGTCCCTTTGGTCTTTCTACCAACTCCCATACTTGATTTCTTGTGAAGTTATTCAATTCTTCATGCATAGCATTCACCAAATCAACATCCTTCAATGCTTCATCTATCTTCTTTGGTTCAATGGATGACACAAATGAGAAGTGTTCACAAAATGATGCCAATCTTGATCTTGTTTGTACACATCTTGAAATATCACCAATGATTGTATCCAAAGGATGATCTCTTGCAATACTTATTGGTTGGAGCAATGGAACTTGATTGCTTGCACTTGCTAGATCATTGGGTTGAGATGATGTACTAGCCACTTGATCTTGATCAATGTCATGAGAGTCATTTGCACTAGCTTGATTTGTATCATTTTGCACATTTGAGTTGGAGAGCACTTGCACTTGATCATCCTCATCATCAATCACTTGCTTAGGCCTCAATTCACCAATATCCATATTCTTCATGGCATTTGAAAGTTGAATGCCTCTAACATCTTCCAAGTTCTCATTCTCTACTTGTGAACCCTTCGTTTCATCAAATTCAACATCATGAACTTCCTCAAGAGTACCACTATCCAAATTCCAAACTCTATATGCTTTGCTTGTAGTGGAATAACCAAGTAGGAATCCATCATCACATTTCTTATCAAACTTGCCCAATCTAGTGCCTTTCTTCAAGATATAGCATTTGCAACCAAAGACCTAAAAATATGCAATGTTGGGTTTTCTACTATTCAAGAGCTCATATGGTGTCTTCTCTTTCAATGGGTGACAATAGAGGCGGTTGCTACAATAGCAAGCCATGTTGATAGCTTCAGCCCAAAAAGATTGACTCACATTGTACTCACTTAGCATAGACCTTGCCATATCAATGAGTGTTCTATTCTTCCTCTCAACAAGGTCATTTGATTGAGGTGTGCACTTGGCCGAGAATTAATATCTAATTCCAAATTCATCACATAACTCATCAATTCTAGTGTTCTTGAACTCACTACCATTGTCACTTCTAACTCTCTTGATGGTTGTTTCAAATTCATTTTGAATGTCTTTGACAAATGATTTGAATATTGCAAACACATCACTTTTGTCCACTAGAAAGAATACCTATGTGTATCTAGTGTAGTCATCCACTATCACAAATCTATATTTGTTTCCACCGATGCTAGTGTATTGTGTTGGCCCAAACAAATCCATGTGCAATAACTCAAATGCTTTACTAGTGCTCATCATGCTTTTCTTAGGATGGGTGTTTCCAACTTGTTTGCCGGCTTGACAAGAGCTACAAAGCTTATCCTTTTCAAACACAACATCTTTCAAGTCTTTAACTAAGTCATGCTTAATTAATCTATTCAATTGTTTCATTCCAACATGACCAAGCCTTCTATGCCATAACCAACCCATGCTAGACTTAGTGAACAAGCATGTAGATAATTTAGCTTCACTAGCATTGAAATCAACCAAGTATAGATTCTCATATCTAAAACCTTTGAAGATCAAATTAGAGCCATCTACACTTATGATCTCTACCTCATCTACCCTAAATATGCATTTGAATCCAAGATCACACAATTGAGCCACGGATAGCAAATTAAAGTTCAAGCTCTCTACTAGCAACACATTAGATATGCTCAAGTCATTGGATATTGCAATCTTACTAAGCCCTTTGACCTTGCCTTTACCATTGTCACCAAATGTGATACTATCATAACCATCATTGCCATTGGTGTTGATTGAGTTGAACATTCTTGCATCACCGGTCATGTGTTGAGTGCACCCACTATCAAGAACCCAATGCCTTCCTCTGGCTTTGTAATTAACCTACAAAAGAAGATCAATTCTTTTTAGGCACCCAAACTTGCTTGGGTCCTTGAAGGTTAGTAACCAAGCTCTTTGGCACCCAAATGGCTTTCTTCTTTGAGCCCATCCATGGTTTGCCAATGAACTTAGCCTTCACACCATTTATACCCTTAACAAGCATATAGGAAGAATTAAGCTTAATGGAGGATACATTAGCATTTTTGCTTTTGTTGGTGCATTCATGCTCTTTATGACCAACTTGCTTGCAACTAGTATAAAACCGACCATTGTTCTTCACAAAACTTGTCTTGTGAGGAGCAAAGGCCGCCTTGCCTTTCTTGGGGGTATAGCCCAATCTCTCTTTGTAGAGAGAAGCTCTTTGGCTACCCAAGGCCATAAGCAAGCAGTCCTCACCACCATAAGCCTTAGTCAAGGTGTGAGTGAGCTTAGTTACCTCCTTCTTGAGGTTCTCATTCTCAACCACTAGTGAGGTATCACAAGTGAGACCATCACTACTAGATGAGGTGGAAGTGGAAGTGCTACAAGAAGAGTTAGTAGGAGTAACAATGATAGGCATAGATAGTGATGTATCAATTAGATCACAAGTTAAACCTACATTGCAAGTTTCAACATGCTTCTTTTTATTTTGCTCATCAAGTAGAGAGGAATGAGCCTTTTCAAGCTTTTTGTGAGCCTTGCAAAGCTTCTCATGGGCAACCTCTTGCCTCTCATGAGATGCATTGAGCTCATCAAATGCTTGCTTAAGGGCTTTTATTCCTTATGCAAGCTTTTGCATTCCCTTCTTGAGATGTCAAAGTGTTCTCTAGCATCTTCTAGCATGTCAATTAATTCATCTTTAGTAGGTTCATCATCATCATTATCACTATCACTATCATGTTCATTATCACTTTCATCATCACAAGTTTGTACCTTGGTGGCCTTAGCCATGAAGCATGATGGAGAGTCGAAGAGAGAAGGCTTCTCATTGATTGCTATACTTGCAAGAACCTTCTTCTTGGTGATCTTGTGATCATCACTATCATCATCATCATCACTCGAGGAAGCATCACTATCCCAAGTGACCACATATGATCCACCCTTCTTCTTTTTGAAGAATGTCTTGTCCTTCTTCTCCTTCATTTCTTTCTTGTCCTTCTTCTTGTTCTTCTTGTCATCATCATTGTCACTATTATATGGACATTGAGCAACAAGATGATCTTTGCTTCCACACTTGAAGCATCTTCTTGACTCATCTCTGTTTTTGGATGAAGACATCTTTCTTCTTGCACGGTAGCCTTTCTTCACTATGAACTTGCCAAACCTCTTGACAAAGAGAGCCATCTTCTCATCATCACTATCATCCCATGAATCATCATCCTCACTTGATGTTTCTTGCTTTGCTTTGCCCTTGGATGATGTGGCCTTGAATGCCACACTCTTCTTCTTGTCTTCCTTCTTCTTGTCTTTCTTCTCCCTCTTTTCTTCCTTTTCATCATCATCTCTATAGGCATCATCGGTCATGATATCTCCCAAGACTTGGTTTGGTGTCATGGTGTCCAAACCACTCCTTACTAGAATAGTGACCAATGTACCAAATCTTGAGGGTAGGCATATCAAGAACTTGTTTGAGAACTCCTTGTCCTCTATCTTTTCACCAAGTGCCTTGAGATCATTTACAATCACTTCCATCCAATGGAACATGTCTGGTACACTCTCATCTTCCTTCATCTTGAAACTAGCAAATTTATCCTTGAGAATGTATGCCTTTGCACCCTTGATTGCCTTGGTGCCCTCAAATGATTCTTCCAATTTCTTCCATGCCTAATGATCTCTCTCAATGTTCTTGATTTGCTCAAATGTTCTCTCATCCAAAGCATCATGGATGGCACTAAGAGCAATATCATTGTTTTGGAGTAGCAATTCTTCAGCAGCGGTGGGAGCCTCTTCATCTTCTATCTCAATTTTTGTTTCTACCACTTTTCAAATCTTCCTATTGATTGACTTGATATATGTTGTCATCTTAGCCTTCCAATAAGGATAGTTGGAGCCATCGAATTGGGGTGGCTTCTTAGTGTTGTTGATTTGAGCCATTTTAACACCGAAGGTTGTTAAGCCTCAAATAACGGTGACCTCAGCTCTGATACCACTTGAGAGGTCCTAATGGCTAGAGGGGGGGTGAATAGCCTAATAAAAATTTCTACAACAACACTCAACAAACGGGTTAGACAATTATGAGGCGAAGCAAGTGTTGCGCTAGCCTACTCAAAATGCAAGCCACCTACCACAATTCTAGTTTAGATAATGTCTATCCACACAATAGCAAAGACACTACCCTTGATAAAGTCTAACTAAAGAGCCACACCAACCAAGCAAACAAGCTCTCACAACTAGTTACACTAAAGAGCTTGATAACTAGTTTGCGATAATGTAAAGAGAGTGATCAAGAAGGTTATACCGTCATGTAGAGGAAGGAGCCAATCAATCATAAGAATGAACAACAATGAAGACCAATCACCTCGGAATCAAAGGATGAACACAATGATTTTTACCGAGGTTCACTTGCTTGCCGGCAAGCTAGTCCTCGTTGTGGCGATTCACTCACTTGGAGGTTCACGCGCTAATTGGCTTCACACGCCAAACCCTCAATAGGGTGCCGCACAACCAACACAAGATGAGGATCACACAAGCCACAAGCAATCCACTAGAGTACCTTTTGGCGCTCCACCGGGGAAAGGTCAAGAACCCCTCACAATCACCACGATCAGAGCCGGAGACAATCACCACCTCCGCTCAATGATCCTCGCTGCTCCAAGCTATCTAGGTGGCGGCAACCACCAAGAGTAACAAGCGAAATCCACAGCGAAACACGAACACCAAGTGCCTCTAGATGCAAACACTCAAGCAATGCACTTGGATCACTCCCAATCTCACTATGATGATGAATCAATGATGGAGATGAGTGGGAGGACTTTGGCTAGGCTCACAAGGTTGCTATGTCAATGAAAATGGCCAAAGATGTGAGCCATAGCTGGCCATGGGGCTTAAATAGAAGCTCCCATGAAATAGAGCTGTTGTACCCCTTCACTGGGCACACTGCGCTCTGACTGGATGCACCGATCCAACTGACCGGACCCTGGACTCAGCGTCCGGTCCACTGATGGACGCCATGTGTCACTGGCTTCAAACGCTATTCGTTAGATTTCAACGGCTACGAAGCTGACCGGACGCTGGAGCCTCAGCGTTCGGTCGAGTACAGTAAGGGTCTAAAACCGGTTTTCCTTGACCGGACGCGTCCGGTCCACCTCGACCGGACACAGCCCAGCGTCTGGTGGTAAACCCTAGCCACTGTACCGCCAAGTCAGCGCGACCGGATGCAGGCAGGCAGTGTCCGGTGCATTTGGATCCAGCGTCCGGTCACTTGACCGATGCTGGCATCTCCTCCGTTTTCTTCACCCTTGCTCAAGTGTGCTAACCACCAAGTGTATCACCTTGTGCACATGTGCTAGCATATTTTCACAAACATTTTCAAGGGTGTTATCACTCCACTAGATCCTAAATGCATATGCAATGAGTTAGAGCTTCTAGTGGCACTTTGATAACCGCGTTTCGATACGAGTTTCACTCCTCTTAATAGTATGGCTATCAAACCTAAATGTGATCACACTCTCTAAGTGTCTTGATCACCAAAACAAAATAGCTCTTATGGATTATACCTTTGCCTTGAGCATTTTGTTTTTCTCTTTCTTCTTTTCAAGTTTAAGCCCTTGATCATCGCCATGTCATCACCATTGTCATGTTATGATCTTCATTGTCTTCTCCACTTGAAGTGTGCTACCTATCTCATGATCACTTGATAAACTAGGTTAGCACTTAGGGTTTCATCAATTCACCAAAACCAAACTAGAGCTTTCAGAGCTTCACACCGGCTCAGACTCCCTCGCTGCTTGTGCCAGATACCTCAGTCTCTAGGAGCCTTGGTGCTACTTTCAGTGAGTTGATAGGGCAGCCTACTCCACCATATCTACATGTCCCTGGTTCTTCCACAGTTGCACCTATTACTAGGACTATAGAGACGCTCCCTTCTTTAGTTGCATCATCAGAGCCGCCTGCTACAGTCATACCTGCAGAGTCACAGGCCGTACCAGTCCTTGATCTGACCTAGACCGCTTCTGCATTGCTTCCAGCTACAGAGGGTCATACAGCTTAGAGCTCAGGATCAGATGATGATGGCACATAGTTCCAGCTCGCTCCTCGCACCTCAGCGCCCGACTTGTCCGCTGCAACCCCATCGACCGAACCTTAGTTTTTGGTGTTTGATGCCAAAGGGGGAGAGGGATCGAGTATGTTAGACTTAGGGAGAGCGACATATTTAGGGGGAGCTTATCTATTATATTTGGTTTTTTATGTGTGATACATTTTTTATGCATTCATGTTTACTATTATGCATTGAACTACATAAGTGAGATCATAATTGTGATATTAATGTGATCGTGATATTTATGTGATATGTGACATGTGTGCTCTCTACTTTGAATTATTTATGTCATATCACTTGGTTATGCTCATTTGATTTGCTTCCGCTTTTCACTCCAATGCAAATGAGCTTTATTTCTTGTACTCATGCTTATTTCATATCTATTGAGTACATCATGTTGGCTTGGGTCATATAAGCATGCCTAACTCTTTTGTTCTTATTGCCAAAAGCTTATATGAACCAAGCATGTTGAAAACCTCATCTCTTTTACATACTCGAGGTTGTATTGTCATCAATCACCAAAAAGGGGGAGATTGAAAGCATCTAGGCCCCTAGTTGGGTTTCGGTGATTAATGATAAATTGATAATACGAGATTACTATGACTAACGTGTGTGAAAGGATCAAGATGCCCAAGAAGGGGTGGTGAATTTGGCTAATTCTAAATTTTTTTGCAATAATTAAAACCTATGGTTAGCCCACTTCACCCATTGTGCCTAGAAAGTGTTTCTAATGTTCTACCGTACAAAAAGACTTGCAACCTAAGTTCCAATCCTACTCTAGCATGACAATTCCATGAATGTAAAGACAAGAATTGAATTGCTCAAAGTAAAGAGAGAAGGAGGAACGCGACAATGTTTTACCGAGGTATCAGAGAGTCGCCACTCCCCACTAGTCCTCGTTGGAGCACCCACGCAAGGGTGTAGCTCCCCCTTGATTCACGCAAGGATCAAGTGCTCTCTATAGGTTGATTCTTTGACACTCCATCGTGGTGAATCACCCACAACCGCTCACAACTTGAGTTGGGTCATCCACAAGCTCCGCTAGATGATCACCAAGCTCCCAATCACCACCAAGCCATCTAGGTGATGGCGATCACCAAGAGTAAAAAGCACAAACTCTCACTTGACCGTGACAAGCCTAATAAGAAGGGTGGATGCACACTTTGCTACTCTTACTTTCACTAATGAGGTCTCACTCTTGGATTCTCAAATCTCAATCACCTCGCTAGGACCTTCCTCTTCTTGGCACTCTCAAGGGTGTTTCTCAGCTATTGGAATAAGCAAAAGTACCCCCTCACATGAATGGATGAAGTATTTATACACCCGCGTTCAAAACATACGGTTATGTGCCTCTGCGGGGTGACCGGATGCTCCGGTCAGTTCTCTCTGAAATCCAGTGTTTAAGTTGTGACCGGACATGTTTGATCACGATTTTCCCTCTCTAGAACCTTACTAGAGTCGACCGGATGCTGGCACCCAGCGTCCGGTCGCTCACCTCTCAGCATCTTTAGTTAGACTTTGAGAACACACGTTAGTCACAGTAATCATGTATTGTCATTAATCACCGAAACCCAAGTAGGGGCCTAGATGCTTTCAGTGTGTTTTGCAGATGCAATTAAGTTAGGTCATGTTAATGACAATTGATTGGGCAATCATGGTTGTCATGCCCCTACGATGGAAATCGTTTTGGTTTTCAAAGGATTGACGACAAGATTAAGGATGGACTAGTTCTAAGTATCGTTTGGTGTTGAAGAGACACTTAGAGTAGTTTAGGACTTTGTTTTTCCTTTGGCCGTACTATTAAGGGGGGTATGAACAGGTAGCTTGACCTAGGTAAGTCTAGTGGGTTAGGTGTGGTGCACACTTGTCAAATCTAGCACTAGGTAGCTCCAAAATAGCCCTTAGATCAATTGGAGAAAACTTCATTCACATATGATTGCAAGTTAGAAGTGAATGGAGGGTCAAATGATGACCAGACGCTGGTTTTGGTGTGACCAGACGCTGGCACATAGTCCGATCAGTTCATTTGATCAAGGTGAAGTCGTCTGGATGCGACCGAACGCTGAGAGAAAGGTGACCGAACGCTGGGTGCCAGAGTCTGGTCAACTCCAGTAAGGTTTCAGAGAGAGAGAATCCTGATCGAACGCGTTCGGTCAGTGCTGATCGGATGCTGAGCAGCAAAGTGACCGGACGCTGGGTGCCAGAGTCCGGTCAACATCAGTAAGGTTTCAGAGAGTAGTTTTTGTGACCGGACGTATTCGGTCAGTGCTTATCGGATGCTGGTCAGTGTTCGGTCATAACTTAACTGCTTGGTTGCAGGGAGAAGTTACAGGAGCGTCCGATCAACTCGACCGAAGCGTCCGGTCACCCCGCAGTGGCACATAACAGTTCGTTCTGAATGAGGGGTTATAAATACTTCCTCTATTCACTTAAGGGATCACTTTTGCTCATTCCAATAGCTGAGAAACACCCTTGAGAGTGTCAAGAAGAGCAAGATCCTAGTGAGGTGATTGAGATTTGAGAATCCAAGAGAGAGGCCTCATTAGTGAAGCAAGAGTAGCAAAGTGTGCATCCACCCTTCTCATTAGGCTTGTCGTAGTCAAGTGAGAGTTCGTGCTTGTTACTCTTGGTGATCACCATCACCTAGATGGCTTGGTGGTGATTAGGAGCTTGGTGATCATCCAGTGAAGCTTGTGGATGACTCAACTCAAGTTGTGAGCGGTTGTGGGTGATTCACCATGACAGAGTGTCAAAGAATCAACCCGTAGAGAGCACTTGATCCTTGCGTGGATCAAGGGGGAGCTACACCCTTGTGTGGGTGCTCCAACAAGGACTAGTGGGGAGTGGCGACTCTTTGATACCTCAGCAAAACATCATCGCATTCCTCCTTCTCTCTTTTCTCTAAGCATTTAATTTGAGCAATTCAATTCTTGCAAAGAATTTTAAAATTAGCCCAATTCAACCCCTCTCTTGGGCATCTTGATCATTTCAGTGCAGATCAGTGGGAGAACTATGTGAGATCGGCTATGAAGAGCTAGCTGCAAAATGTTTGGACGTGGTTGTGCGTCAGGTGTTAGTTGATCCCATCCCTCATGGGTTTTCCCAACCAATGGGTCAGCAGGCACACATCGACCCTTTCGTTTCAGAACCTGATATGGATGTGGAGGTTGCACCTACGGTTCCCGATGCTCAATCTGCCCCTAATGAGGTAGTTGGAGATGCTTATCAGACTCATATTGTTGTGGCAGATCCTCCTCATGAGATCCATTTGACACAAAATCATTCGAGTAAGTGTCTTAACTGCATGGTTATTGGGAGCTTACCCCCTTCCTTACATCTATTTCTTTCATTCTTTCCTCATTTCTCTACTTATGTTGCAGGAGACATTCCTAACAATGTGGATGTGTCCCCTATTGCTACGCAAGTGCACTATGGAGATAGATTCCGTGGCTCCAATAGTATTGAAATTATGAATGATTCGAAGCCATATGAGATGGTAAGGGATCTTGATTCTGATGATGATCGCCCTATTGGAGAGCTGATAGAGAGTGATGTTGAGATGCTGAGGCATATCTTTCCCAGCCGCCGTGATCCAAGAGTTTACGAGTTCAGCGATCTTGCTCATTCTGATCAGGTGTGTGTAGAAGAACATGATGATAAGCCCCTAGAAGCTCCTAAGGCCGGTCCTAACATGGTAATTGAGAATGGGAGGGTATTCAAGGACCTCCCTGCATTGAAGAGGTGGTTGCAGGCATTTGTAGTGATATGAAAGAGACCTTACAAGGTCTTGTATTCATATGTGGAGCGCCATCACATAGTTGTGTATGACAAGGAACGCTGCCCATAGAGGGTTTGTGCAAGGAAGCAAAAGGTCACCGGAAAGTGGAAGATCACAAAAGTTGTCGAGCCACATAGTTGTGCTGACCATGAGCTGACACTAAAGCATCGGCAGTTGACATCTACCCTCATTGCCAAGCGGTTGATGGGAATATTGCAGGGAGAACCCAACATGAAGGTTAGGACAATTATCAGGACTGTTGAGGCGTTGTATGGAGGTTATGTGATAACTTATGATAAAGTTTGGAGGGCTAAGCAACGAGCATGGAAGATAATATATGGGGCTGGGAGGATGGGGTACGAGCAGCTGCTAGTACTTTTTAATACAATCAAAGCGATGAATCCAGGCATGCATTATGAGTACATCCCAAAACCAAATGCATGGACGGATGGGAGGCAGATATTCTTCCGTGCTTTCTGGTGCTTCCCTCAGTGTGTCGAGGCCTTTAGGCACTGTAGTCCCGTCTTCTCCATTGATGGTACATTCTTAATTGACAAATACTAGGGCACACTTCTTATAGTCATATCATGTGACACAAATAATAAGTTGGTTCCTTTGGCATTTGCTTTGGTTCAGAAGGAGAACAATGACAGTTGGGGATGCTTCTTGAGGCTAGTCTGGACACATGTGGTTGGACCTGGCAGGGAGGTTGGCGTCATATCTGATAGGCACCATGGCATACTTAATGCCGTGCGAGAGCAGATAGAGGGGTATGCACCTTTGCACCATCGTTGGTGTACTCGGCACCTTGCCGAGAATCTACTCTAGAAGGATGATGTGAAGGATAACTTTGATCTATTCCAGGAGGCTGCTCGATAGCTTGAGGACAAGTACTTTCAGAAAACATTAGAGCAGGTCAGAACCTCATCAAATGCAGAAGATAGACAATGGCTCACAGGTTTGATGAGGGATTTGGAGAAATGGACAAGAGCTCACAACGCCGATGGATGGAGGTACGAGTTTTAATGTAGTAATATGGCAGTCATTTAATTTGCTATTGGGGATACGTGGTATGCCTGTGAATGCAATCGTTCAATTCACCTTCTACAAGCTTGTTGTCTGGTTCAACGATAGACACACCCATGCATTGAAGTTGTGGAGTGATGGAGAGATATGGGCTCCGAAACCAAAGGCACACCTAGAGAAGGCAAATAAAAGGGCTGGCACACATGATGTTACATGTTTTGACCATGCCATAGGGACTTATCAGGTCGAGCATAGGGGTGGTACAATGTCCGACGGCGAGGTCCGAGAGTCGAGGATGCATGTGGTTATCCTCTAAGATTTCAAATGCACTTATGGTAAACCACAGCAGTACCACTTTCTATGTTCCCATTTAGTGGTAGCAGCTTGGCATCACAACTATAATATCAAGAGTAGGATACCTCACGAGTTTAGTGTCGACATGCTAGTGCACACATGGAGCCCCCGCTTCGTGCCTTTCTAGGACCCTAGAGAGTAGCCTCCATATGATGGGCCAAAGTACATTGCGGATCCAGCTTACCATTGGAACAAGCGTGGATCAAGGAAGAGGATGAGACACATGATGGTTATGGATCAGATATCCGAAAGAACGAGGTGTGGGAGAGGAACCCCATTTCTTACTGACCCCGAGCAGTACGAGTGCGGCAAGTGTGGTAGACTTGACCACAATTCACATAGTTGCCATTGGTAGATTAGTGAGGTGCGACTATTGGTTGTTTTCATTATTTCATATTTGTCGTATTCATTTAATTAATTATGAATGTCTCAATTTATGCATGTAATTGTGTCAATTACTTGTACATTTCTAAGTTCATGTTTTCATTGCATATTGAATTTCTAATTCATTGACTTTTTTTGTAGGATGACGCAATTCCACCTGCTCGACCCGACATACAGGGTGACCCACCGAGGACGTCTCATAGCGGAGGGGCAAGTAATAATCTATACGTTTTGTTTAAATTTTTGTGAGCGTACATGTGTTCGTGAAGTAACAGGAGACTATGTTTTATTCCATGCAGGACCTTCCGCTCCTTCGTCCTAGAACCCACAATGGGTTCTTGGACATGCATTACGACGACAGGTACACACCTTTCCTACAAAGAGCTGGCCTGGATGTCATCTCTTTATAGGTTCATCATGGGTTGCCCAAGTTCAACTCAGTGGCCATAACTACGTTGGTTGACAGGTATTATCTTCAATCATTGCCTCCATTCATGGCCATTTGTTCATGCGCTTGCCTTTTTGACATGTAATCTTGCTTTGTCTAAAATGTAGGTGGCGGCCAGACTCTCACAACTTCTAGCTACCTTTCGGGAAGATGACAGTCACGCTTCAGGACTGTCAGAAGATGCTAGGCCTGAGGATTCATGGCAACGCAGTCACCGGTCAATGCAGGTCAGAAGGGTAGAGAGCATGAGTAGAGGCCTTCCTTGGCGTGAGGTTGGCGAGCAAGGGGCTCGCACTTCTGGAGTTCTAATCTCCTGGCTCTGGCAAAAGTTCGCACAGTGCCCCGAGGAGGCAGATGAGGAGACAGTTGGGTATTACTGCAGGGCGTGGATCCTATACCTATTTGCATTCGTTCTCTTCCCCAATGCCACGGGTGACACTATGTCATGGATGTGGGTCCACTGCCTTAGTGAGTGAGACCAGGCGGGTCAGTACAACTGGGGCTCTGTAGTCTTGGGTTTTCTTTACCGGCAGCTATGAGAGGGATGTCGTCGGACTTCGTCCACAACGTCACTTGGTGGATGCGTGTACCTGCTTCATTTGTGGATGTGGGCTCGTCTAGTAGTTGGCCGTCCCGAGGTTTTGGCTCATCGTGAGTGGTTCCCAGGTCAGCCTCCATGTCGGCAGCCGACGTGGGCATACCTTTGGGACCAGGTTAGGGTTCCGCACGTGAGGTTACAGCGGGCATACATTGAGTTCATGAACGAGCTAGACACGCTCACAACGTCTAGTGTAAGTAAATTTTATTTCCCATGCTGGTTTGAAATGGTTTAGTATACCATCTAACATCTTGTTTAGACATGTTGCAGGTGTCGTGAGAGCCATACGATGGAGAGGGGGCACTTCCTTTTCATTTGAGCAACATGTGTGGGTTCGACGACGACATCTATAGGATGAGGTGCCTTCTAATCTATTTCTATGTTGTCGAGTTCCATCTGCCAGATAGAGTTGCACGCCAATTTGGAGTGAGACAGCTTTGGCCAACGGCTCCGTTCTCGACTGGCGTTGACTTACACAAGTAAGTGTTTTGCTATTTCAAATGTCTCGTGATGGTCCATTTCCATTAATATGGTGACATGTACATGGATTTGAGTAACGATGACATACGTGCAGGTTGGATCGTTAGAAGAACAGAAAGATTTTTGACTGGGAGAAGCACCACCAGTACTATATTGAGCAATGGGAGCTGTTGCACGACAACGTGGACGAGAACAACGAGCCGCACATGAACCGTGAGTTCAGGCGGTACGAAGCTTGGTACCAACGTACGACACGTTGCAGGCTGAGGCCACAATGGACAGAAGATGACTACGCCGACATCGAGTCCTCCGACGATGAAGACATGGCGTACGACCAATCTACTCGTGCAGGAAGGCAGGACCAATCTTGGACAGAGTGGTAAGTCAATTGCCTTATTTTTCTACGTTAAGTTGCATATCAATACATTATGCGTTAGAGGTATCTATTTTAGTTAGTGCCACCTTCGAGCCGTAGCATTCTTATAATACGTTAGATTCTTGTACAAAAGAAAACAAAACATGTTGCTATCTGTTCAGAAGTATTATTACTGAGAACTTTATTGCAGGGCAATACCCTCAAATGCTCCGTTGACGACATTGAGCGCTTTGCTAGACGTGTCGACCGGGAAACCACAGTCACAGTTAGGGACAATAAGGTCAGGAGGGACGGGGGCATCTTTACTAGATGCGTCGGGGTATAATTCTTGAGGACGACTCCGTTTTTGCCAAAACTCATCCCGATACATTTATTGCATCTAACAAAACGGTTGTAATTTAACAAACAAAAATCAAAACATCACTAATTAATGTCAATGAGAACCATAACTACAATATAACCAATTTCATTTTAAGAACCGAAAGCAATTAACATTAAACCCTAAGCCTAGGGTTTTCTATTTGATGCACAATAATGAACCCATAACATAACAACATGCGCTGCGGTTACCTAGGTTTTCTAGCTTTTTCACGCCTTGGCATCATCCTACGGTTGTATAATACAAATATTAAAAATTGCATGGAACCCTAAGTCATGACGATTCTTAGGTTGAAAAATCCGACTAATATATACCGAATTGATGCGAAAAAAACTAGGAGGGGAGCGATGATACATTACTCTCGAAGATCTACGGATCAAATCAAAATTTTTAAGGTCCAATATGCCGATTCGTGAGGTAGAGCGAAGTGGAGAGAGAAAAAACCCAATAGGGAGGAGAAAGAAGAGGAAGAAGACTCGAGCAGGAAGGTTGGGGTCGGGGTTAAAACACCACCTCGACGCCATAGATCAGGGTGCCAAGCTCGACGGCAAAATCTACGGCGCTGAGCTCGACGCCAGGATCTACGGCGCCAAGCTTGGCGCCAGGATCTATGGCGCCGAGCTGCCTGCTAAGTCATCATCACGTCTGCGTCGAGCCTAAGATCTCGGCGCCTGCAACGATGACGCCTAGTTAAGAGTCCAGATTTTAAAATCTTACCTCCAGGAACATATTTGAGAAAAATTTTCAAAAAAAGGAAAAAAAATCGGTCCGGACGTGGACAAGGATCCTTGTCGCGGACCGGTTGTGACGACGCCGAACAAGGGCTCACGTTCAGGCTGTGGAGTGGATGGATGCGCGCGCGTGGCTTGGAGCGAGGCGGCCGGGGCTCGCTCGCTGGATCCCGATGCGGCGTCTCCCGCCGACCCCGTGCGTGCGTGCGGACGAATACGATCGATGGATCGTTCGAGGGGAGGCCAGACACACCAAACGTGTCAACAGTAGTGTGGTTTGGGGTCTTGCGTGGGGTGAGGATTTGGGGCCGGTTTAGATGGCGAATTTTTTTTGCAAAATATCACTGTAGCACTTTTTGTTGTTATTTGATAATTAGTATCCAATCATAGTCTAATTAGGCTTAAAAGATTCGTCTAGTGAATTTCGTCTAAACTATGTAATTAGTTTTATTTTTTATTTATATTTAATGCTTTATGCATGCGTCCAAAGATTCGATGTGACAAAAAATCTTAAAAAAATTTGCAAAATTTTCTGGAACTAAAGTGGACCTTGAGCGAGCTGTCTGGCTGGCAGCTGGCTTGGACAATGGTTCGCTGACAGGGCTTATTCTTTTGCTCCAGGGATGCAGGGCTAAGTAGCTATCTTCTTGGATCATGCATGTGGATCAAGGCAAGGCTCGTTGATGAGAGAGTTGTGCAAATACAGCACCATTTTTTCGCTGAGAGTAAAAGAAACCGTGCAGTACAGTAGGAGTGAGTAGGTCACAGTTGAACAGTATCAGTATAGTCTAGTATACTTCGGTACTACTAGTGCTAGCTGCAGCAGTCAGCAGTCCCCAAGGATGAACCTCTGTGTTGAGACTCGAAAACAAGACCGTCCTGAATCTCGAGTCTTGACCACGCGAATCCAATGCACAATGCAGTGCGCATGAAGGTACCCTACCGCGTACTGTGAGTGAGAGTGACCACAACAAACAAAAAGCCGCGAGCGATTCTTCAGCCATCTCACACACGCGCGCTCGAGCCGAATCCCTGCACCGTCTCGCAAGTCAATGTATCTACCTGTTCCACGGTATGCAGTCGCGCGTGTAGGAGTTGGCAACGATATCCCGTACGCGCCGTCAGATCGTGTTCGTGGTGCAGATGCTCCCTCCGCTAGTCAAACCTCGCGGCTTCTGTACCTTTGTATTGTTTACCCTGCAGGAGTATGCATGCACCTGCGGGGAGGTAGTACTACCATGCACAGAGACAGAGTGTATCTCATTGAATGTACAGTACTTGTGTGTCTCATTTTCGTCATCCCGTATGCTGCACAGAGTACTATAGTACCGCGCGCTGGGAGCGGTAGCGCATGACGAAAATGCGCATCGCTTAACCCGTGTACTACCAGCTTAACCCGTGTCCAAGGCGGGAGTTGGCGCCTTCCCGGCCCATGCTTCTCCCTTTCCCTTGTTTTGGTTGGGCTGGGCCTCGCGTTCTGGACTCCATTTGTTAACCTACATTTTTTCTTGAATTTACCTGCCGTCAACTCTGAATTGCCCTTGTGCTCTCTGTCTCTATCGCATCCGACCGAGCCGAGACCGAGGTGATCCAATCAACCGTGCCTCCTCTCGTCTTGTTCATGCTACTGGCGCCGTGCCGTAGCGACGGCTGCCTTTCTAGCCCTCCGTAGCGACGGCCGCCTAAAGTTTGTTAAGGCCCGAGAGATATCCGGAGCCGGTTCTTTTCTTCGTATACAAGATGAAGAAGTAACGTGATTTATCCGTCTGGAGTGGTTATCTTCACGTGGTAACACCCTTCTAGAAGCCTTGGATTACATGGATAAGCTCGCGGACGTATCTTGTTCCCTGACGCATGGGCCTGGGATGATGAAGGGATTAACCTTAGCTTCCCGTTGATCAAGTCATTAACCTGCCTGCTGCGCGTATATCTGGCCAAGGTTCCAGAATGTTCTGGACCCCGTCGCGCCGGCTGTCTCGCAGCTCAGCTGACGTATATAATCCTACGGAAATATATACATGACACAGACCGGCGTACGTACGAACTCTACAGCCGGTTCAAATTGTTGGCTGCGGCTGTTAGCTTCTTCCATTTGCACGTCATGAACATACTTACGTGTGCATGGAACGTACAAGCCCATGCAATTGTTGCTAGCTTCTTTCCAATGCATGTACATGAACGAGCACCTACATTTTTCATATATATTTTATTTACATGACTAGCACACACAAATACCAGCATATGAGAGGATTTTGAATTGACAAAAATCCATCAAACAATTATGTATGAACGTATTTGCATAATATTACTCTTAATGTACAACAGACAAACAAAACTCTGCATCTTATTTTTTTCATCAGGGGTAAAATGGTCATTTTATTCTTGACTTAACACCGACAAGTGCTAAAAATGACGGAAAGCCATAGAAGTAAGAGAATTTTATTTCGGGGCCATACATGTCAGTTCAAACATAAAAAGTCTACGAAAGAAAGAGGCATATGTAAAAAAGAACTCATTCTTCAGGCGCACCCGTGGTCCGTGGACAAGGTTACAGTAGTAATCTACCTATATCCTCAATGCTATATACCACGCTCTCCCTCACAGATTTCTTTGTAAGGGCCTCTTTGACACGGCTTATGTCGGCTTCGGCTTTATTTATTTTACGTAAATCGAGGTTCTGTAGTGTGAAGTCGTTTTGTAAGCTACGGTTAAAATGAAATAGAAGTCGGAAAAAGCCAATTTTTCTAATTTTATCGGTGAAACCATTTTGGATGAGCCGTGTAAAGGGGCTTAAGTACAGTCCCACACTCAGTTTCCTGTTCCCAGAACAGTGCCACCGCCAGCACACCGTCCACGCGTCGTCCAGCGAGCCTCCTGGAGGCAACTCAACCAGGGCCCGTCCTCTTCAGAAACCACGCACCCCCTTGACCCTACCGCCTCCTCTTCTACTGAATTGAGGAAAGAAAAAAGAAGAAGAAAAAAAACCTCCCTCGGCTATGTCCATCCTCGGCCTCCTCGCATCGCCGCCGCGTCGCCCCCGCGTTGCGAGGATCCCAGCTCCGACTCCGCCGCCCCGTGGTGCTGCCGACACCCTGCCGTAGCCGCACGCCCCGGCCCCAGACCTGGCCCGCCGCCGCCGTCCCGTGCGCGTCCGTCTTGCACGCCGCCGCCGCCTCTGCGACCGCCCTTCCCCATTCAGCCCTCCACTCCGCCACCTGTTGCCTCGCGTACGTCCGCGCTGCGCGCCGCCGCCGCCGCCGCCGCCGCGTGGCCTCCGCGGCCGCCTGCCGCCGCGGACGCCTGCCTACCGGCTAACGCGGTCCAGCGGTCATGGGAGGCCCTCCGATCCGGCCGTCGTCGGGGAGGACACATGTAGCCCAACGGAATCGTCCTCACCACAGCCGAAGCGCCCAGTGACGCTTCAGCCGGACTCCTCCGCTCTTGCTTCGCTGGTAGCCTTGCCTGCTGCGTGCTCCCCTCCATCTCTGCGCAAGGTAACAGCACCCCTTTACAGTTCGTCGTCTATACCGCTAGAATCATTCCTCTGTCATCAATACCATCCGACGAATTTTTTTTAAGACGAATTTTTTTTAAGGGTTAAGTCCAATTTACACCCTTCAACTTGCAGCAAAGTTCGGATTTCAATCTCAAACTTCAAAACTGGATAACTTTGGTCCTCCAACTCTCGAAAAAGTTCAATTTTCGACATTCTGCATGGTTTTGCAGGTAAACAGTGACTTTTGATATTTTCGAGAGCGTCAAAATTTTATATTATTTTTTTGAGCATCTTAACGTCCTCAAATGAAAAAACTCAAAACTATAAATCTTCGTCCGACGTCGTAGTGAAGAGTTTTCTATTTTTTGAAATTTGAGTCTCATCACGCGATAAAATATGGTGCTGAAATTTTATATTATTTTTTCGAGCATCTTACTTTCCTCAAATGAAAAAACTCAAAACTACAAAGTTGTAGATCTCATCGAGGTCTACAATTTACATATAAAAATTATCTTCATCCGACATCGTAGTGAAGGGTTTTCTATTTTTTGAAATTTGAGTCTCATCACGTGGAAAATAATTTTGTCGCGTGATGAGACTCAAATTTCAAAAAATAGAAAACCCTTCAATACGATGTCGGATGAAGATAATTTTTATATGTAAATTGTAGACCTCGATGACATCTTCAACTTTGTAGTTTTGAGTTTTTTCATTTGAGGAAAGTAAGATACTCGAAAAAATAATATAAAATTTCAGCACCATATTTTATCGCGTGATAAGACTCAAATTTCAAAAAATAAAAAACCCTTCAATACGATGTCGGATGAAGATAATTTTTATATATAAATTGTAGACCTCGATGAGATCTACAACTTTGTAGTTTTGAGTTTTTTCATTTGAGGACATTAAGATGCTCAAAAAAATAATATAAAATTTCAACGCTTTCGAAAATATCAAAAGTTACTGTTCAGCCGCAAAACCCGTCCAGAAAGTTGAAAGTTGAACTTTTTCGAGAGTTGGAGGGCTAAAGTTGTCCGGTTTTGAAGTTTGAGGTTGAAATCCGAACTTTGCTGTAAGTTGGAGGGTGTAAATTGGACTTAACCCATTTTTTTAAGGGTCTCCGTCTTCTGTTTTCCATAACAGCAGTATCTGTCTACAAATTGCAGCACACCATGGACACGGGCCGCAGGCGACGACGTGTTCATCTCGACAATCCATACCAGGGTAATGTTTCCTCTACCTATGTTGTGGATGATCAGGTCTACTATTGCACCTATGCATTCTTTGGGGTCCCTACCTGCAGCTGCCTACAGTTCCGTTCATGAACACTCCGACCACCACAGCGTTTCCAAACGCAGGAGGTGTACATTACCTGCTGCTTCCGAAAACGACGAAGGTGGCCCCTCGCAAGGTTCTAAAAATTGTTATAAAAAAACTAAAGTGGTTGTTATGGTGTCCATATATGTCTTCACAACAAACGCCAATGTTACGGACCAAAATTAGAATTGTCATGAAAAAAAGCCTGCCTGTTATGATGCCCATAAAGGCCTTCCCACAAATTATTCACAAAGCATGTTCCCAACCCCCAACACATTTTTCAGTTACGGTGTACATATGCAAGACCTTGACCTCTATTTGCTTGGAACTTCACACGGCTATTGCTAAATTTTTTCCATTCGGTCTTAATAACACCGCTTGTAGGCACCATTTTTACTCCACTCTATTTGTGTGTGTGTGTGTGGGTGGGGGGGGTGCAAGTTGCACGTGCCGACACTGTGGTGCTCGCTTCTGGCTTCAAGAGCGCGTAGGTGGCCACGGCCGCACATCTGCTCCAGCATACAACAGATGTTGCAGAGGAGGAAGCACTAGGTAGGTAGGCGCGCTCCGCCGCGCCTGTATACTATACATAGTCACGGTGATAATCCATTTGTTCCATGCTATTTGGTGTTGAGTATAAGAGCTTCAGCGGCACATAGACCTTGGCATAGTTTATTTCACTATTGCCTTGTACGTACAACTTTTAAGATTGTGAGAAAAACTGCAAGAGGAAAATACAGCTATGCTAATCTATTCCACAAGGAGTATCAGGCATACTAATTAACTGGGAAATACAGATGCATGATATAACTAATATATACATAGCAGTTAATGCATTATATAACTAACATATAGTGCCTACTAATTGAGTCAAACCAACGCAAGAAATGGATGGCCTGAAGTCATCTGTGCAAAAGCAAGAAATGGATGGTCTCAAATCATCTGTGAAGCTTATGAGGAGTGATCGGTAGCATTATTTGATCCTGTGGGAACCTTGCAAGCTATGCCGACTTAGCCATAGCAATGCTAGGCGCTATGTGCAGCGTGTTATACCTGCATGAATAAATCAGAAAATGTCATTTGTTTGATGACAAAGGAGTAGTAATATTAATTCAAGAAAAAAAAACTTAATATAGCTTGGCAGGCCAAACCACGTGGCTCACAGGGGCTGGACCCACCGTACATGAACAGAAAATACGATTGCTATAAGATCTCTTGAGTCTGTCATTTGGAGGCATATAATGTAAATGAACCATCTATAAGAACCCATATTGGAATCTAGACTACAACAATGGGTCAATGGGTGATAAGTTTACTTCAGTAATTAGGCAAGACCAGTGAGTTCTCATTGGTGCACTGGATGGCACAAATATGATGCATGTTCCTACACTTATTTGATTTGAAGGAACAAATATATATATATTGAGTGAATGGACCATAACAAAACTAAACAGGAACTGCACTTTCCTATCAACTTCCCCACTTCCTCCAATTTGGATGCAACTTATCTTATACACATTGTAAACAGGTAACGATTTTTGCAAACCGTGAAAAGAACATCGTCATTGCCATCAAATCCAAAAGGATAAGAGGGTGCTATAGCAAAGATTACAAAACTTTAGGATGCATTTGTGTCTTGAGGTGTACATGTAGCTAGTACGGATATCTATTTTTCGAACAAAGGAAAAGACTGATAGTAAACGAAAAAGGGTCCTATAAGAACTTATTATGTAAAAATATAGAATCTGTTTCCTAAGAAAAGGTACTCCTACACTGCGGAAGGCTAACACCATAATCTCAGCATATCATGATAAGGATACTAAATTAAATAGAAGGAATGAGCTCTGCAGTGAATAGAAAAACATATATTTATACAAGCGATTAGAAGCAGAGGCCACACTAAAACACTCTATGCTACTGTATGTTCCACAGCAAACATAAGAAAAGAACAAAGTCAGCAATGTTGGTTGTTTGATAAAAAAAAGTACAGGTCTACAACATAGGTATTGTCTATTGCTAAATAGGTTGTCGTAAGTAACATAAGCATTCATTAATTAGGGGCAAATGCCCAGCAACTAAAATGCATTATGTAGACAAAGGCCCAAAATAAGAATAGAGATTTATACAGGCAGAACTGACCTTCAAATTTGGAGGGAATAGGCAGCACAACAAAAACAGTTTGGTTCATGGAAACAAAGTAAAATAAAATGAGGTTTGCAGCTCCAAATCTAGAAGTAGGCAAACTGTAACAAACCAAATGCTCTCTGTATTAAGGGAATGAAGTGCAACTTCTGAATGTACTGGTACAAAATTACTGGTGAATCTATAAACTATTGGCATCTAATCTAACCATAAAAAAATTAATACAAACAGAAATGACAGGATGAGTACCTGAAATTCTAAAAACACTATTAATCTCACATTCTCATTATTGAAAGAAGAAAACTGGAGACCATACCTAGCATGAGGTTCCATTGTGAATCAAGATCGTGCAAATCTCCATTGGCATATAACTGTAAAAATAAAGTGATTTTTAGCATAAATCAACAATAGGGAAATGCTATAAGCTGCATTTGTGTACATATAAAGATGGCACGTACATACATTGACACATAAATAAGCACGGAACCATAGTATGAGATAATCCCAGTCAAATTGGTATGCAGCAAACTAACTATCATAGATCAATGTTTTCTGAAAAATAAAATGAATTGGTTTGGACACTGCCACCGCTGCTCCACCAACGGACCTGGCTGCCTGGAAGAGAGGACATCGAATCAGGAAAAAAACGAAATCATCATGTAGCATATTCACATAGCTGCTCAGGTTTTTTCCTGACCATATCGGGCTTGCATCTGAACTTACAACTGCATAAACAACAACTGGCTATATGTGCATCCTCCGCTCGCACCATGATCTGCTCGAACCCTAGTATGAAGAACTAACCAGTCTAGGTAAATTTGAGAGAGAGGAGCGATGAAGGGGTGTGGCACATAGAGAGACGGGGATGTTCAGCCTGGAGCACTTCTCGGACTTGGAAATCACACAAACGCAGGTAGGTAAGACCTACCCAAACAGCAAGCAAATGAAGACCGGAAAACAGATCGAGATGAAAGAGGAGGGGGCGTGAACCTCAGTGTTAGGACGGCGGCGAGGTACACTTGGGAGCCCATGCTTGCTGGCGGAGATGAGGATGAGGACGGCCTCTTATCGTCGCTCCTGCCTCGTGGAAGCCGACGGCCCAAGCGCCGTCGCTGTCACAGCCTCTCCGTCTGGTGCGGCGCGCAACCCTAGGCAAGGCTGGCCGCCGCTCCTGCCGGTGGAGAGGAAGAAGCGACGAATGAAGCGATCCATGCCCGTAGGCTCCATCAAGCAAGGACACCGTATCAGTGTCCGCCGCCGCCTCTCCGTCCTGGTGCGGCACGCAACCCTAGGCAAGGCTGGCCGCCGTCGCCGCCGGTGGAGAGGAAGAGGCGATGAATGAAGCGGTCCATGCGCGCAGGATCCGTCAAGCAAGGACGCCGCATCGGCATCCGCCGCCGCTTGGGGAGAGGAAGCGTCGCATCTACGGGAGAGGGAGAGGAAGAGGAAGAAACATGGACGGAGGCGGCGAGGCACGCTGCTGGCTGAGGATTTTTTTTATATTACTTTGACGGAGAGAGCGAGGGCGAGAGCGGTGAAGGAAGAGAGGCTCAATTAATCCGGAGAGGCGAAACCGATGCCTACACACGCACGAGTCCACGTGGCTACGGGCGATTGGTGAAAACCGATGCCTACACACGCACGAGTCCACGTGGCTACGGGCGATTGATGAACAGTAACTAAACAGTACTCAAATCGCTCTCCTTGCGCCAATTCTAGGAGCTATATGGAGTTGTATATTTCTCTGCCTGTGTACAGAGCTCCTCCACAACCTTTGCTGCGCCTTTTAGACAGAGAGTCCCCGTCGTTGTCAAGACACTTCTTGGACAACATAAGACGGTACAACTCCATGTTTGTCGTGACTTCCATTGGAGTCAAGGTCATAAACGATATTAATGATGGTCGTGCTCCTTATGTCTTCAAAATTAGCGGCCAAATCTGCCATCGAATAGGTTCACTAATCCCAGAACATGGAAAGAGACCAGAATATTGTCAGCTATACATCTTTGATACCACAAATGAAATTAAAAATCGTATCACTATTGCAGAGGCCTAGGAAAGTAACTTCCAACCAAATCAGAGTATCGTTATTGCCTTGGCAGCCATGCTTGATACACACAATCCCATTGTCGGATTCATAAATCCAGGGTTCCTCAGGGATCGGCTTCCCAACAAAGGCTCGGTCCAAGCAGACAACGCGCAACTTATGGGCCGGCCCAAGTACCTAAAAGACAGGCCAGAGGGGCGATCCAATCTCCGACCGGAAGGTCTGGCCGAGGAGGAATAGCATCCGCCTCTGACTCCGGCCCGTCTCTCCGACTAGAGCGCTTGCTTCGGTCTCTAGCCTGCCTCTGGACGGCCTCTCCGACGGGAAGGCCTGGCCCAACACCACTTCCGACTCCGACCCGCTCCTCCGACCGGGGATGCACCGGACCCCTGCTTACAACTCCTCTCCGGCTGGCGCAATCAGAGCCGACTGGGGACGCCCGCTCGGTAGGGACTAGGAAACAGACGGAGAAAGTAAGGCAGGACACTCAAAGTCAACCGCAATACCAAGTACCGTGCCCTGTATACCTACAGGACAGTACCATGCGACCTCCCTGGCATGACAGAGCCCAAGCAGTGTTGTAGGCGCCGACATTTTCCACTACAGTGTTGTGGGCGCCATCAACTCCCATGCCAGACAAATACGGTAAGGCTCCCCACGTGCCTCTGAGGCATCAACAGTATTGTGGGCACCGACATTTACCGTAGCAGGCAAACACGATAAAACCACTCACATGCCTCTGGCATCAACAATATGGCAGGTACCGACATCTATCATACCTGAAGAAGACGACGCAACCTCTTACATGCATCTGGCATTCAACAATATTATGGGCGCCTACCATCATCCTGTCCCCGCGACCCGCCGGCGTGGGCAACAAGGCTTAGTAGCATGCGTACTCTCTCTCTCTCACTTGTAAGGCCATCCCCTTCATCTATAAAAGGGGATGCTCTCTCTCCCAATAGATAGATTCAGATCGATCAAGTTCACTAGTACACATCAGTAGAACCACCAGGTTCAAACCAAGCACACGCTCGAACACTTAGCACATAGCGGAGCTCCCGTCACTCTCGGGCCTTCCGACTGGAGTCCGACCGGACCTCTTGTACCCCTCATCTTTCTTCTTCTCGTTTGTAACCTCACTGTAAACTTTGAGCACCTGGGCTCAGGAATAAAGTCATCGACCGACTCAAACTGGACGTAGGGCACGTTGCTTGAACCAGTATAAACCATGTGTCATTGAGTGCTAGACCATCTCCAATCACAACGTACGATAAAACTATAAATATTTACGTGTTTGTTACTTTCTACACCGACACCCATTGTGCAAATATTTCGGGGCGCCCGTAATAGACTGTCTGCGGATGACATATCTGACCAGTTCCAAGACCGATACTCCATCAAGCTGTTCTCATCTCCAAAACAACATGGCAACATCTACAGCGACCCAGTTGCACCAGAGGTCGTAGGCTTGGTTGTCGATGGCCTAGGTAACAGCGAGGAGGGCCAGGACTTAATAGTGCAGGATCACTCATCTCAGCTACAAAGAGTAGGCGAGGCACATTGCAAGTTCATATCAATGCAATACCCGTTGTTGTTTCCATATGGAGAAGATGGATTCCATGAAGATCTTCACTACATGCCATGTCCTCGCTCTCACAACATCAAACGAAAAAAAGGTCACCATGGCAGAATATTATTCGTACCGGCTGCATGATAGAGCTGATGACTTCAACACCCCTCTACGTTGCAGCAGGCTAACACAAGCATACATCGTTGATGCCTACTGCTGCGTTGAAGTTGAGCGACTCAGGCATTTTAGAAATGAATCCTTCCAGAAAAAATATAGGTCACGTCCCTACAAAGCTTTAGTTGAGGCTGCTAATAGTGGCGTCGCTCATGCCTCCAGTGTTGGCCAGGTAACCTTCTTACCAGGTTCATTCACAGGAAGCCCAAGATACTACTACCAGAACTATCATGATTGTGTTGCAATGTGTCGCAGATTCGGATGTCCGGACCTGTTTATCACATTCACGTGCAAATATGCAATGCTTTGTGGCCAGAAATTCAGGATGCCTTATCGTCCATACCAGACCAGCAAGCATCTGACAGACCTGATATTGTTGATCGAGTGTTTCAGATGAAGCTCAAACTGCTCATGGATCATACAGAGAAGAATGAATTTTTTGGACCCACGCTGGCAGGTATTATTGTACGGTCTTATCGTTTCTCCCGGAACATACCATTGTCACCATAGACTCCAATACCTCTAATATTAGCTACCCGTTCATTTTTGACAGTTGTCTACTGTTGATATTTCTTAGCATCACTCTTAACTAAGTTGTCATCCCTAATATGATGCCAGAAATACGTTATTGGTAATTATAAGAACATACGTTGTTGGTAATTATAAGAACACTTGTAAACTATATATATATATAAGGTATGCGCAAGCGTACAGATAATATACCATTGTAGCATTTCAGCCGGAAGTATACCGAGTATCGTTATTTATATTTTATTTACAGGGAGGAGCCATGGGGTTGTGTTGGCATAAAGATATTGACAAAGATGTATACTTATGATAAAACCACTCTCATGCTATGGTAGGGGTAAGTCAAGTGATAAATAAATGATAAGTGTAAGGTAATAATGGTGTTCCAGAGATAGAAATAGATACTCATAAAATATAGTAAGGCTAAGCAGGAAATTCGTTAAGAGCAAAAGATTTCTAAGTCATTACTTATCTACTAAGTCTTTTGTACACCCAAGTATATACAATTTCATCTATCGTATAACTAACTTTGGATCTATGCATAAGAAATATTACTAAGGAAGATTAAGAGCGGAGCTTGTCTTCTTTCGCAATCACGTTCTACGTGCTCTACAAACGGGGAGTTGACTATAAAGGACTTAACAGGAGTGTCACATTCACGATCTACTACATGACCCAGAATGCAGAATGCATCTACATGACAAACAATATTTAAACACCATGCAATACATGGAATTGCCGCTGCGCTATGCACCCTTACAGCTAACAAATTATATGTAAAAATATATGTGCACGCACACTCAATTACCCATCTATAATGATGATATGTGCTAAATCGGCTGTAGATATATGTGTGTGCGCAATCAATTACTCACCTATACATGCATGTCAGCTGCCTCTGTCTACGCTGCCTTTTCCTTCTTTTTTTTCCTTTTGACAATTGTAAATACGGATGTCAGCTTATATGCAATTGGATGTGAGCGCGTGATGTTAGTTTGATCTCCACCAGTCAAATGGGCCCTTGGATCCGCGCCTTGATCGGAGACGTCCAACCGCTCCCTGGTTGGTGGGCCCTCGTCCCGTTTTTGTTCGGCCAAAGAGCACGCGCAGCCATCGATCTCCATCGAACGACGCAGAATCAACGGACAGGAGGCCGGCCCAGGCGGGCGCGCGGCCGTGCGGCTTTGCCGGCCCAGGCCCAGGTTACGACCTGGGTGCGGGCAGCGCGCGTGCAAGGGAGCTGGGCCAGGCGGCTTTTGCCGTTTTGGGCCAAGAACCAGTCAAGATTGAGCCTAGTTTTTTTTGTTTTTCAGTAAATGTTTATTTCTGGAAAATGAAAAATGGCTCAAAGAAAATAGAAGAAATGTGAATTTTCCTGTGGGTAAAATTCACAAATTATGTTTAAGTTTCCGCAGCAAAGTTTAATGTTGATTATCTTTTAATTAAATTCGAACCAACGGGAGAATTTAATTTGAAAAGCAGTTATATTTAGTGAATTATGATTATGTTAATTCTCTAATTAAATTGAAACCAACGGAAAATTTTAATTAAAGGAGTAGTCCATTTTTATTTGTATTAAATTATGGTATTGTCATTTTCTGACCAACGTTGATGATGATAATATTATAACGAATTTAAGTTTAAAGTTTAAATCTCTGAAAAAATTTACACCAACGTGGTGAATTTTTCAGAGAGTAGATAAATACCAAGAACTGCTCCTGAACTAATAGAATGTATTTTATTAACATGTTTCCGCTGTAATGATGTTGATTATCTTCCAATTAAATTCGAACCAACGGTAGAATTTAATTTTGAAGAGTAGTTATATGGATTTTAAGTTAATTTATGAGTTTTATGCATTAATTCTATTTTCTGTCCAACGATGGTGTAGAATTGATATAGAAGCATATTGTATATTTTATTTTTTTAACCGACAAGATCACTTGGATGCATGCCAACGGACTGCAATGCTGGGGTATGTGAATGAAAATGCTTGAGTCAAGCCAGTTCAAGACAGTTTTTTGTTAGTTTACTAATTTTATGAGTAAATTAGAACGAACGGGAAGATTTAATTAGAAAATAAAGTATAAGTGAATGTTTTAGTCGTCATGACTAAGGTTTCGTATAGATTTATCCCGCATGGGGAGAAGTTTTGGCATAGTACTTATGATAGTCAATCCTACATGGTGGGAGAAGTTTTGTGATGATTCACATGTTTTGTATCCCGCATAGCGAGAAAAGTTTGGATAGCTCTTATGTTGTCCTAGTATTGATCGTGGCACAATAGAAATGCATCGTCATTGTCAATACTAACTTAAAGATGAGAAAAGATGCAATGGTGACTTGCAAAAGTACTGCTAGTGAAAGATCTCGTTGAGTTATTAAAGTGAATTAAGTAACGTGTACTCATAAACGGATTAAGAAATAACTTTGTTTACATGACATAATCATGTGAATGAAGCAAGTTAAAAGTGTCTCCTCGTTTACAGGCTTTCTGAATAGTTATTGAAATTATGGCAGTAAAGTTCATGCCATATTTTGAGGGGGAGAATATAAAAATCAATTAAGAAAAATACTCTTCATTAAGAGTGAGATAAATATTAATTAAGATGAATACGACCGTTGGAGGAGTACAACTGTCACTACGTTGATACCCCTAAGCAGAGAAATAACTAAATTCCTGGACCTTTTAAAGTTATGACAGGAAAATAGCGTAGTCAGCCTCTAAGATGTTAAGGTGGTGTAGCTAAATTCCTAGACCTTTTAAAGCTCTAACAGGACGATAGCGTAGTTAGCCTCCAAGATGTTAAGGTGGTGCTTAAAGCGCCATATGAGGTTTTAATGGATTAAACCCAAAATAAGAAATTTGAAGATATACTATCTTTAGAAAAGATGAGAAGATCTGGGGGAACATGGTATGTAGAGGTATGTAGAGACCTAAGACTTGAAGAGAAGAGGGGTTGTGTGCCCACTCCAGTGACTCAGGAGCAAAAAGTTTCTCAATACCTGTTGATGTTGTATGACCAATACAACACCTATTGTTAGCTCTTCGAAGAAGATGAATAATGTAAGTAAGGATCTTGTTATATAGGAGCCTGTAGAACCAATTGCCTCTTGGTAATGAAGGGCAACAACAGCCCCATTTAAAAGTGCCAGTAGCTGAGGCCCTAGAAGTTCTCAAAGAATTAGTAAACCAGTTTGCTGATGACTATAAAGTCTATATTAGTAAAGAAATTCAAAAGAAGGGTGATCCCACCTTATCTGAAGATGCCATGAGAAGCGTTTACTCGATTAAATGGCAAGAAGATATAAAGTTGAAATGTATTCGATGAGTACCAACGATGTTTGGGACTTAGAAGTAATTCCTAACGGAGCCAAAACACTAGGCTATTGATGGGTCTACAAGACAAAATGTGACTCCAAAGGGAATATAGAAAGATATAAAGCACGACTTGTGGCAATATGCTTTACGCAAAGAGAATGAATAGATTACAATAAGAGTTTTAGAATGAATAGATTACAATAAGAGTTTTCTCTCCAGTCTTATATAAGGATTCTTTTACAATCATAATGGTGTTAATGGCACATTACGATTTAGAGTTACATCAGATAGATGTAAAGATGACATTTCTCAATGGGGATTTATATGAAACGATTACAAGGCACAACCCAAAAGGCTTTGTCGTGGAAGAAAAGAACATATGTGATGTTGCCTGTAGAAATCCATTTATGGGTTAAATGTAAGTCTCTAGACAGTAGTATTTGAAGTTGATGAAACAATGATAAGAAAGTTTGGATTTAAATAAAATGAGAAGGACAATAGCGTTTATACGAAGTTCAAGAATGGAAAATTCATTTCCACATCCTGTGAATAGATGATATTCTACTTACTAGTAGTGATGTTAATCTGTCATTGGAGAAGAAGTTTTGTCCTCAAGTTTCAATGTGAATGATCTTGGTGATGCATCATTGGTTCTAGGAATTGAAATTCACCGAGATAGAGAAAAATAAGGTATTAGGACTATCGCAAAGGCGTACTTAGAAAAGATTCTAAAAAAATAAAGTATGCATGCGAGTAAACATATGCCTGCTCCTATAGTCAAGGGTAATAGTTTTGGGAACTTTAAGTGTTCCAGGAACCGATATGAGATCGATCAAAAGAATATGGTGCCATATGCTTCAGCTGTTGGAAGCTTGATGTGTGTACAAGTACAAGTAAGAACTTGCTCTGACGTAGTTTATGTATCCGAGATATTTTGGTAGAAGTCCAGTTCAGATATAGATCACTGGAATGGAGTTGAAAATGTCTTATAATTTTGCAAGGTATGATAGGCCTCATGCTGAGTAAGAAAGAAAAAGAACTCTCAAATAGTTGACGGTACAAAAGTTAAGTCTTGGCAAGATGTGTAGTGAAATCCACAACAGTTGCTAACACTCGCAGTTGGAGTATTATTGTGAAAAAGCTCCAAAGAAACAGTTGTGGTGTCATCAGTGATGCATACCACAGTATAGCTTGTCATGAGGCTTAAGGAATAGGCAAAAGGAGGTTAAGGAAATTTGTACCCGGATTTAATAATGGTAGACAACAACAATAACCATTTAAAGTAAGTTAACTCCTAAGACAACAAGTCAAGTGTGCTGCCAAACGCATTGACACTAAGGTATATGTTGTAAAGGAGAAAATCCAGAATCATTTTAAAAGATTGAGCACATAAGTACCGAGTGAGTACTTGCGGATCCGCTTACCAAAGGCTAACCACCCAGTGCGTTCAGAGAACACACAATTGACATGGGTTTATGGGAAAGCCTATGATTTTTGGATACTAAGGGCCTAGTTGAGTATCTGTTTCAAAATAGAGAGGTACGTTGTAGCTGTTTAATCTAATGGTAACAGACCGTGACGATGAGGCACGCTCTACGCACTGATCTGTGATGGAATAGGAACAAGATAAAGTAAGTAAGTTAAGTTTAAGGAATAAGGTGAGATCAAGAGGGAGAATGTTAGTTTGATCTCCATCAATTGGCCCAACGGCCAATTGGGCCCTTAGATCCGCGCCTTGATCGGGGGCGCCCAACCGCTCCCTGGTTGGTGGGCCCCCGTTGCACAACACTATAAAAGGGAGGTGGGGGCTGGGACACACGGTACGAGATTCGACATCGCCAGTAACCCACCAAAGAAACCCTAGAAGGCCCCATCCGATTGCGGGCGCGCTGCAGTGACGGGAAGCATCGCCGGACGCGCCACAGACGTCTGGACTCCGCCGCGCCTACGCTACTACGACACCGGCAGCCACGTCGCTGCGACGCCATGGCTGCAACTGCCCTAGGGCAAGGTACACCACCAAGTTTTCCGTCTAAGTCGAGATTATCCCCTGATCTACGTTTTAGAGCTACTGTGAATCTATCACGTGAATGTCGATTGTCCACGGCCTCCTCTATTTTGTGGACAAACTATTCTTTACGCCACTACTGTACATATATTAGGAAGTGTGCCTACCTTTGTCAGGTCATGGAAAGCTGCAAACTATGGTAAAGGGCTTGACTAAACCAAATTCTTATTGCTTCCTTTGATTTGTGCTATCATTTGTTCCCTGTATTTGTGCTATCATTTGGTCCCTGCATTTGTGCTTACAGGCATTCTTTCATATGAGGATAGGAAGCTGGATTGATGGAACCGAGACCTAACATCCATACCTATACAAGGTTAGTGTTTTTCCCATCTTAGATGTCTAGCCTGGATATAAAAGGTTTTCTCCCTAACTGAAATAGTTTGCTTATGTACCCAGTAGCTCTGACAGGTTGCCAATTATTCCTGTCAATATTTTCCCTACTTCTACGGTTCAAGGTCAATCTCAAAATGTGAACCTAACTACAGCCTTCCTCATATTGATGTTTTTAGTTGCCATAGACAACTTCAGCTTCAATATATGGTTTCTTTTAAGAGTGCCTCCATATGTATTCAATGTTAGTATGTTCTGGTATACCGGTTCCCATGTCACCTTCCTCAAATAAAACACATTCCCAGCTCCCCCACCCCCCAGGCTCATATGCTGCTTTTCCAGCTATATTTGGATATGCCAGTTCTTTTTAAAATGTATGCAAACAATGTCCATATTTTTAGGGTCTACAAAAACAGACTTCCACAGGTCAACTGCAGTTTGACACTGCTAAATTTGGATCTGATAAACAAATTGTGGAGTACATGGTTCTCGGAGTCTTTTGCTTCCCTCATTACAAAGTGTCATTGATATTTCACTGCTGCCTCACTCTTGCCATCATGTATTCATACATATAGATATCCATATACAGTTATAATGTGTACAACATGACACTTTATTCGGAGTACATCATGAGCAAGTTTCATACTGTTCTAATCTCAGCTAATACATGTTCTCCACATTTTAGAAATGATGGCAATGACATTCTTTTAATAGTTCAGTAAAAATATTTTGATTCTCTTTTGTGCACACACAGGAATACAGGAGCCAGCTATTCCTACCGAGGTTTCAAAGTGAAAAGGAGTCGAGCAGCACCACTCCACAGTGCACGGTCAACCCTACTCTCACTGTCTGCTCGCCGGTACTAGAAATGCTCTCGCCGATAACAGCTCCAGGCCTGCTACCAATATGCACATTTTCTATTAGTAAAATGCCAATTCTGTATTCGTGGTATGTTTCGCTTGACAACTATTGGTTCATACATTACAACTCTTTGGCCCCGTTCGCTGGTCTGAAACTTGGCTGAAACTGAGAGAAAAACACTGTTCCGACTGAATTGTTGTGAGAGAAAAATACTGTTACGGCTGAAAAAAGAAGCCGAACAAACCATTTTTAAGACAAGCGAACGGGGTAGTGTGTATTCCTTTGATTCACCCCTGGCCACACGTGGGGTATTGGCTAGAAGTAAATAATGGCTGCCTTCTGCATAAAAAAATATTTGCTGCCTTCTTGCTGCGATCGATTTGCAGATACTGGGGGGCGATGATTTTAGGCCAACCAAATTCGTAACCTTTCGAGAATCAGAAATATATAGATCTTTGATACGCAGTCCTGAAACTGAAACAGGGTGCGATGGGCCGATGGCGGTCTCGACGAAATCAGGACAATCAATCAGAGTAATAAAACACATAACACATGAGATAAGGCTGTGTTTAGTTCAGCGAAATTTGGGAATTTGGCTACTATAGCACTTTCGTTTTTATTTGACAATTAGTATTCAATCATGGACTAATTAGGCTCAAAATATTCGTCTCGCGATTTTCAACCAAACTGTACAATTAGTTTTTTTTCGTCTACATTTAATGCTCTATATACGTATGGCAAGATTCGATGTGATGGATACCGTAGCACTTTTTTGAAAAACTTTTTGAAACTAAACAGTCCCCGAGGAAATCAAATCATAGAACCTGAGCAGGGGGCACAAGTACAAAGTGCTGTACCAGTCCTGCTGCGCTTGGACGTGACGTGAGCGGCTGGTCTACAGACTACAGCCCAATCTCTCTTCATCAGCACGTCAAAGCATTAAGCATAGAGCTTCACAGGGCTAAACCTAAATGCAGAGACCACAGTGGAGAGGATAGCGACTCGTGACCCGACTCCGTCTCATTCGTGATTGCCTCACTGGAGCGGGACTCTCGGACAGCGGCTCCAGTCCACAGCGTCGGGCTGGTCCGCTGGTCTCGGATCCCACATTGAATGCGTGGATTTTGTGGCAGGCAAAGACGTGTGCACTGTATCTGTATGTACTCCACTCTCCAGCACGACCGATGCAGCACTGCCGCTATAGTACACCTGCTCTACTCCAGGACGACCCAGGCCACTGAGCAGTGAACACCGACGTTTCTGTACGGCGTCCTCACGGTCACGGACCTACTCCTACGGTCCTACTCGTACGTACTGTACTCCTCGCGACTTCTGATTTGTCATATGTTCTGTCTGCGATACCGTAACCGTAACCGTAAGTATTAATGCATACTAAACTCATTGACAATTCGGTAGATATGTTAAATAGCAGTGGCGAGCCAGGATTTTTGCGGAGCCGGGACGAGACAGAAATTTGGCACGGCTCTGACTTCTCAGAGTAGCTTTTTCGACGGATCTAAAGATATTTTAAACAATATTTAGCAAAAACAACTACGGGACAATTTTATAATAATTTGTATTATGAATACGAGGAGGAACATGGAGAAGTCATATTTCTACGAGATTGCTATAGAGCACACATGTGTTTCTCCTCTTGGCACACAATTTTTTTTTGTGTCTCTGCCTTGTGGGGTCATCTTGTCGGCGCCGCCCACTGTGGGGTAGTGCCTACACTATTTTGAATTGGGAATCGCGCCGGTTCATTTCTCCACTGTCCACCGCTCAGTCTTCTTCGCCACCTCACTTAGTCTTCCTCAGGCGCTACCGAGGCGATCTGAGAGGCGATTTTGGATCCAAAGGTTGTGTTCCGACGAACTCGTTCTTCTCCGTCGCGGACTCCTGCCAAAGGTGCGTATTCGATTCCGTTTCGTGGTGGTGGTGTAGATTTTGTTGTAGTGTGCTGTGTTGAGGGAAGGAGGGAGGTATTCTTCCGCGTCGATTGTCTCGCCGTCGGGGCGATTTGAGAGGCGACCTTTGTGCTCCGCCCCTCGCCGTTTCTGTGCGCCACCTCCCTCTCACTGATTCCGTTCTGATTTGGTTTGGATTTGGGGTTTTTTGGGTTGTGGGTGTCAATTTGGTTGCGGCAGTGGATGTGGTTGAGGATTAGGTTGCAGCCCAATCCTCTCCGCATCGCGCGGTGGCACTGGTAGTTTCCTCGCCGCTGCTTTGCTTTTGCGCTGCACATAGGCGGTGGGTGGGGCAGAGGTTGTCGGGCAGGCAGCGGGTGCGGCCGATGTTGTTCGTGGCAGGCAACAAGTGGGGCAGAGTTGTGGGTAGGGGCGCTTTCCTTGCACTTCGCTTCCCATTGTGCCGTGGCGCCACTTGCAAGCGGTGGGTGGGGCGAAGCTTCTTCGACCTGCATTCCGGCGAGCTGTGGGTGAGGTTGTCCTCCTTTTCATGTTGGTCAGGTGCTTGTGTCTGTATCTCGTTTTGACGCATTGCTTGTTCTTCTGCTAGATCTCGTTTTGGTTGTTCTTAGGTATCGTTTACTAAGGACCACATTTGATGTCAGTGTTACCACGGTTTGTCTTTCTGTGTTGCTCTGAAATATCTAAAGAATTCTTCAGAAACTATAACATTGCTGCTCCATGTATGTTTCAGTAATCTAGTTCAGAGCAGTTGTTTGTAGAGCTTCACTTTTTGAGATGATTCAGAAGACAGTTGTCATTATTTGTTTCGTTGCTCTGAAGATGGAGGCAGGGTAGCAGGCTATTTGGTCAAAATGGAATTAGGATTAGAGTGATAGAGTAGGTTAAGTGCAGTGTGAACACTATCTGCATTTTATGTGTTGCTTCAGAAGTACTATAGATTGGAGTGATTTTGGTTTTTATGTCTTGGTGCAATATAATTTTTTCAACCTACAGTTTGGTAGGACTAGTTTTATCCTTCTGATTGATAGTTTCATTGCTATCTGGATAGTAGGAGCTCATATCTTTGAACTGTATGTTGCATATACTGTACAATAAAGCTATGTTTAATATGCATCTCTTCATTGCACATTTACTAGTAGTAAATTGCATAGTTTAATTTCTGTAATTTTGTTGTTTAACATGTGCAATATCTCGCGCGCGCGCACACACACACACACACACACACACACACACACACACACACACACACACACACACATATATATATATATATATATATATATATATATATATATATATATTTCTCTAACATGGTTAAGTGCTTGTTTGCTCCTATCCTACCCAAGGCGATTTCATTGGCGATGCCTCAATTGGTCCGGAAAACTCGCGCTACCCCGTCGTGCGCTGTTGAAGGTGTGTACTTGATCCCTTTTCGATCTGTATTTGGGCTGTTTAGTTTTTTTACTGCTCTGAAATGCCTGAAACATTATTCAGAAACTAAAATTGTGAATACGAGGACATGGCGTCTGCTTGCCCTCTCTGATATCCTAGCAGCAGTGTTCTTTGCTGAGCATTCATTTCTATGTTCCAGTTGGTCTGAGTTTGTCTTTTTGTGTTTAGTAATATGTGAACTCGTATGAATTTAATTGTGAATATGTTGTTGCTTCAGTAGCCCTTCATAATTTTTTTAGCTACACAATTTTCTTCACCTGCATCTCATTATTATAGTGAGGTTGGAGTGGAGTCATCCAATGAGCTTGCATCTTTTTTTCAAACACTATATGATTGACCTTTATTATTTTTTGTTTTATAGCAATGGATGATGTCGAGTTGCCGTCTGATGATGAATCTACAAATGGTCAAAGTGAAGAAGAGTATGATATCAACTCTAGCGAAGATAACAACTCTGCTTCTCTTGATATGGGCAAGGTAATAAGTTTTCTTGATTTTTTGTTGTTTATGTAGTTGTGTATTATAAAATAATATATCTTATTCCCTTTTTAGGATCCAAATTTGTCAGAGCATAATGTTGATCCTGTTGATCTTGTGAATGCTTTCGAGCAAATAAAATGAGTATGTTCTGAAACTTTTTTGTGCATACCAATTGTATCTGTTCTTATTCTTGTGTACATATCAAGTGTATGGTTCTTATTCTTGTGTAGGAGTTTTTACTTTTGATCAATGTCAGTTATAGTTTGTTAAAATAATTTAAGAGATGGAAGTAGGCCATGTATTAGTTGGTTCAGTCATGACTTGCCACTAGTTTTTTTGAGGCTACTACTAGTATTTAATGAGTGACGCGTTCATCTTTGTCAAAATATACAAACCTTCTTGAGTCAATTAATATATAATGATTTATGAAGAATTAATGCTTGTCCTATGCTACTATGTTACTTTCTCTGTGTCTTGTGCATTTGCTTAACGTATCATTTATCCGGTTGTTAATTTACTCCAATCAGTCCATGGCACTTTTTTTATGAACTAACTAATCAGCATCAACAACAGCAGTAGTAAGATGCATGGACTATTATCTGTTTACTTGTGCATAGTTGTTTGTATTGAATTTTTAAATCTTTTTGTATATTGTTATTTTTAGTTTCTCAGTATCTTAAGAAGAAAAAGAAGTCAGAACACTCTAGAGATCAGAGGCATACTAGAAAGGTAAATTTAGTAACAAGTGCCTTTTTTTACACCATGTTTAATGAATTATTTTTTTTGTAACTAGAAACTTTTTTCCATCGGTTTTCAGAATATTAGAAATGATAAAACCAGTGCCAAAGGAAAAGAAACTGTAGGTGATAGTCCATCAACTTCAGCAAGCAGTAGGTGTAATAGCAGTATTTCCGAGACATAGTAAGAGAGTTGGATGAGTCTAAAAAGAAGATTATCAGAGATCATGGGTTTGGGATCTTGCTTGAATATGATGGTTGCTATGCACCTAAAGCATTTGCGCAATGGTTCACCAATCAAGCTAATTTAAACTGTGATGATATAGTTATTGGAAGGGAAATCATCCCTTTTCTGCACAGTCAGTCCACCTATTCTTAGGGATCCCAATTGGTGGTGAAGACATCAACCAGCATTATGATGATTATGCAAAGTCCAGATTCCTTAAAGAAATCAAAGAGACTTCTCTTCCTGTCACTAAGACCTTTGGTATTACATGGGAATTTGTCCGAAGTTGATGTCTTCCGGTACTTCATGGTTGTTGCTTTGTCTAGTTTCCTCTGCCTAAATTCAAGTACTCTTCCGAGCCCCAAGTACTTACGAGCTTTGATTGATGTGAAAAGTGTGAAAGATTGGGACTGATCGAAGTTTGTTTTTGAATGGTTGTGGTCTTCAATTTCGACCTACAGGAAAAAGAAAAGACAAACAATCGGTGGCTGTCGATACTTCTTTGCAATAAGTCTTGTCCCATTCCTCTTTTCTTTCCTACTCATTCCTTGTCATGTACATGTATTTTATTTACTGATGTATTTGTAACTTGTTTGTAGGCTTATTATCTAGATTTTGTTAACTTTGGATCTCGTAAGCCTGTCCCCCAAAATTTGCCAAGAATTCTTTGTTGGAAAGGTTTGATGATCAAAGATTACACTTCATATGATTGTGTTTTTGGTGATAAGTATGGAAAGCGTCCGGTAAGTGTTTGAGGTCTTATGTGTGTTTTTTGTTGTTTTTGGTCATCTTCAGCTTACTGAGTCCCTCGCTGACTGTAATATATGTTTTTTGTAGGTGAAATCTATTGAAGAAACATGTTATGCTGAATCATTGTTACCGGATGATGCTTGTGCTTCTTTTAGGAAGTCTCTGGATACTGATTGCTATCTCCTTTCTCCACAAGTAGGTGCCTTGTTCAGTATGTTGATGAGCATTCCTTAACTTGCTTTTTTTCTTACTGAATCTATGTTTAGTTGCTGATTCTTTTTGTATTGGGTGTTGGGTTACATGATTGATATGGGTACTATGAATTTGACAGGATAAATATGCTCTGTGTGATATTTTCCAAGAGCATCACACACCAAATGGTTTTAGGAGCCCTGACAAACTTGTCATCTCAATGTTCAAGGAAATGTACGAGCACCATGGTCGTGGAGTTCCTAATGATCCAACGCCTGGGAACTCTGATGGCATAATCCCTTCTATAGCTAATGTTAGTGAGGAAGATTCTCAACCAATGTTTGATGATCATGCAGCCCCAATGCATGATGAAGATTATGAACCATTGGGTCAAGGAGCTGGAATTCTAATGCCTGCTGGTTCAACTACTAATATTGTGGAAGATGTGGCTCCCACAATGCCTGCTGCTACTATAGTCAATGAGCAGGTTGTGGATCCCATAATCCTTGGTCCTACTAACATTATTGATGACGAAGTTTCTGTGATCGAGAGAGTTGATTCACATGGTACATATAATGGTTCTGCTAGTGAGAATTGTGCGGTTTCATAGGCAACTGAAGTTATTCTTTCCAATAACTCATCAGTTGAAGGTAGGTGAAGTGTTCTATAACATTGTTTCAGCACAACATTGAGTTTTCTATGTTTCTGTTGATCATACTCTTATGATATTTTTTATGGTGTAGATTCAGGCACAAGGAAGAGGTAGAGGAGAAACATTGCATCACAATCTCCTAGCACCAATGGTGTAGCTTCTAGGACTTGACGTGGTCTGTCTCAATGTCTTGGCAAATCTCCTTTGAGCTGCAGAAAGGACGATGATGCTCAGGTATAATGTGATTTGTGTTTGCCCATTCCAAGTATTTTTCCTTGTCCTTCCATAGGAAAAAATATGTATTGTGATTTGTGCTAAGACACATGTTGAGCTTTGTTAATTATGATTTGTGCCATCACACATATCTTATTTGTCCTTGTCCTTCCATAGAAAAGAATTATCCCTTGTGATTTGTGCTAATAAATCTTGAACTTTTTTACTTCTTTTTTGTGCCAATACACTCCTCTAATTTTTCCTTGTGTATTCCAATTTTTGTTATGACGATTTTGTTTCTTTGTATTTAATATTGATTACAGTTGTAATTGATTTCCCTAAATAATGTATTTTGTGAAATTTAGGCAACTAGAGATACGTTGGTATGATTCAGTGTAGTTCTTAGTATACTTCACTCTTGAATTTTTTTCACTACTGTGCTATAATTGTTCACCATAGTGGTACTGCTATAATTGATTTTTTATTAAAATAAAAATTTTGTGGATCTCTGTAGCAGAATTTCTAAATTGCTAGGAATCTTGCTGTCCTTTGCAACATTTGTGTTGTGTTTGACATGAATCCAATTTTATATTACTGCCATAGGGTGTCAAAATACTTGATGTTTCTGTCATCATTGCACGTGCTCTAGAGTATCAGCCACCCATTACTGCCTCTGCTCCACCAATGGTATGATATGCCTCTATTTTTTGTAAAGCTTAAGTTATTTGATGACTGTTTTTATTTAAGCTAAAGTGTTTTTTCCTGCTATTGAAATAACTAGTGGAGTTGCTGGACTTATTGCATACGTATGTCATTTTTTAGGTAGGGGAAACAACTAGTGCAGTTGCTAGACCCTCAATGGATAAGATTGACAACATCCCAGGTTTGTCCTGCTCTTTTAAAATATGTGTACGAAATCTTTGATACAAACGAAACATATGTTTCAGCATGATTTTTGTGCAGGAGAAGAGCCTAGCAGAATAAATCGTAGTGGTTCTGCTAATTAGAGTGAGAATCATGTAGAACGAGCACATGAGACCGTATCTACATCATTAAAGGGAATTGTAAGTTATACATCTCTTCGTCGTTTCCCCTTTTTGATCTACAACACTTCCTTTCTCTGTTAGCGCACCTGTAGTGGATGTATATCTTGGCTTTTTCCCTTGGTTATTGGGCACCAGTGTTTGCATTTGGATCTAGCAGCCTTTTTCAGTGTTATTTGTTAACCATTTTTCTTTTTTGTTTTTAGTCCATAGACAATGCGAAATCAGATGCAGTGAAGAATGTTGAAACTTCTTCTGGTCGTGATTTGCATGTCTCAGAGTCAAAAGATAATCCCTGCCATTCCAAAGAGAATCAATTGGCTGAAAATGCACCTCCTACTTTGGATCGTACTGGTTAGTATCTATTTCTAGATTGCATATTTATTAGCAGTGAATTGCACGTTTGAGTTAATGCAATTGTGGTATTTGATATGTGCAATATCCATTCTTGTCACCTATAAGCTTAAATCTTCTTTACCATTTTTGTTGTTTGATTAAGCAGGCAAAGCACCTATTGAGAAACCTTGTACTAAAAAGACTCCCAACTTCAATAGTCTTAGTGTACCTTCTTTTAGATTGTTAGATGATGAGGATGATTTAGGTAATTATGTTGAAGATCCTAAACTGAGGCGTCATGTTGGTACAGTATCAGATACAGCTTGTCCTGATGAGAGAGTAAATTATGTGATTCCACTTGCTGTATCCACTGATATGCATCAAGAAGCTAATCCTATGGTACATGTTTTCCCCATTTTGTCTTCTTTCCATGGCAAATCATTGTACTGTATGCATATACATTTTTTTGTTGCTGTAGGTGAACACAACTTCTACTTCAGATCATAATCATGATGCTAATATATATGATGGAGGTGTCCCTGTAAATGTATGTTTTGCCCTTACTTATCATTGTGTTTGCCTTGTTCTTTCTATTATAACCTGATTCACTTGCAATTTTTCATAGGTTCAATCTAGAACCAGCATTAAGCACACATTCTGAGAAGGATCAAATGGAGATGGCTGGGTCTTTGTTAACCCGGTGAGGTCTGATCCATCATGTGGAGGCAGTAATATCAGGAATCAAAAAACTGATGAGTCTAAAAAAAGTGGAGAGCGAGAAAGACAAGACAATGTTGAAACTGTAAGCTTTTTTATTATATTACATCAATTTTTGTTTTGTTCAATATCTTGTGATCTCTTTTTCTGTCACTAACATGGTAATTTTTTATGATTAGAACGTTCTCCATATGGTGTCTTTACCTTTTACTGAATATTCTGACATGGCCGAAGCTTCAACTGTTGCTCAAGCTCCAACTGTTGCTGAAGTTTCAACTGCTGTTGTTCCTCTAGCTGTAATCACTCCTTTTGGAGAAAATCTTGATATTGTAACTTGTACCTCATAATCTTATCATTTTTGAACTATTTGTCTTGTGTTGTATATATTCAGAACAAAGGCAATTGATTTTCATGTGATTGCTGGTGAGGTAGTTGCAGAATTGTAGCACCCAGTTTTAAGAACCAAACCAGATACACACCATATGTGAGCCCAGAAAGTCAAATCTCACATATAGCTACAAATAAAGATAATATCAATAGACAATGCTCAATATATAACTGTGGTAGAACCGCCGAAATAACGCACTTACAGAGATGCTTGTCTTCCACTGACACTAAGCGCCCCGAGAGCGAGCTACATCGTGCGGGTTCCATCGAGCACACCCCAAGGGAGAGCCCGAAAGATCCATATTTTTTCCCAAGGATCCAATAATGAGATCGAGTTATAATACTTAGTCCATTTCATACATCTAGAGTTCTTAAAAATATATTATTACAGTACCAATTTCAGAGTGCGGAATATTACATAGTGGAATGAAAATAAACAACAAGTAAACATCTATAGATAATAAGCAAGGATCCATCTGTGCCCACCAGAAGAATCTTTCACACAACGGCTATGTCTCAAGCAATACCAGCAATAGGGGTAAATAAACCCTGAGTATACAATATACTTGTAAGACTTATCTGACTAGTGGCAATAATTTCCCGACTCCAAGGAATATGATAAGCTTTATGGTTTCCTGGTTTCCTTTTTGCAAAAAGCGATACTAATAGTGAATCCTTATTTCTATTATTATTAACAGTCATGATTCTTTCATTACTTAGCCATTATAGGTAAGCACCTGTTCTACGTTCAAGCAAGAGTTAAGCAAACAGTTCCATTTCATCACCTTTTATCTTTCAGTTCTTACTATAGTGCTAGAGTTTAGATAAGCCGTACCGGATTGCCCGATGATTCGTGAATCAATGTGTCCAGCTTGGTACCCTAAAAATACAAGTCCCGTTTGTACCCCAGGCACAAGTAGGACCAACCCATCACTCTCCTATCATGGGGTCCAGGTCCCCGTCCAAACTTAGACTCCTAGCCCCCGCTCCTAAGTCCTGGACTCAGTGCGGTGCTTAGACCTCCACCATCCTCGCCTCCAACCAGTCGGTCCAAAAAGAGCCGGAACCCACGATAAGAGAGCAACAAGTGTTCCCTGCGCCCATACCCAAGTATGTGCTCGGGATAATAAATATGTGACTTGCCTAGCATCCATTGCAACGGTCGGTCCTTAACCGACACAGATAGGAAAAAAGTATAACCAAGCTATGCCCCGTTGGCCGTAGGACACAACCTCTTACACCCACCAATACCCAAACCATATCCCTGTCCGGTCTCCATTTTTCTTTCCACCATTTCATCATGATTGATAATAATCACCTATTGTGAGTAACAACATGTTACTCATGCTACCGAAATCCTGAGCATAGCAGCTACTCGACCTATACTAGTAAGACTCATAGGTAGATATATTTATGCATGTAGTTTCCATAAAATGCCTGTAACCTAAATGCACATCCTATATATCCAGTGATCATTCAAAATAAGGGTTGTGCACCGGGGCTTACCATAGGCAGGCGATGTGTCAACAAAGTCAGCAATGAAGGGCTTCAGGGCTCCCTTCTGTATGAGAATCTCCTCCTCGTACTCCTCAATGATCTCCTCATAGTCCTGTTCGTTCACAGGCATGAACTCTACCAACTCGTTATCTACATGCATGAAATGATGATGCAACACTTAGTAATACGGCAACAACAACTCTTAAAATACGAATATACATATCAAGCTACTAAGCTAGTTCTACCAACTAAGGTGCTAAGTTACCTATTGTTACCACGAACAAGTATGAAACATGACATGTATTATCTTAGCAACTACATGCATTCTTACTCTTAATACCGATTTACTATATATATATATGAAAACAAGGAGTACTAGCTACTCTATTTATCAACCTACTCAAGGGCTACAAAATTTACAGTGAGCACATAATAATCTATTGAACCTATTGTAAAAAATTGATGACTAAAGCTATCACCAATTTGCCACAAAAATTCCTACAAATATTAAGCTAAATAATACTAAGCTCTCCTAAATGAATTAATGAATCTATCATTATCATAGCTAACTGTAAACTAACTACACCAATAGATAGATAGCATTTTTGTGAACCTAACAAATTTTGTTTCACTATTTTTGGACACATATAGAATTTACTATAATTTTACAAAGATCAGCTCACAACTAAATTGAATAAACATTTATTAATTCACTGGAAAAAGGAAAACCGAATCCACTCTCGTGGCCCACTACGCGAGCAGCTCGGCCCACTTCGGCACCTCGCGCACGCACTACGACCCACCAGCGTGGCCCAACGCGGACGTGGCCCATCCGCGCGACGATGGCCCACGATGGGGAGGCCCGCGCGCTATGGCTGTTTTGTGAAAACATCCTTGACCTATCGGCAAATCTCCCTAAAACCCATGGCACTATTCCTACAGTCAGCTACTTCGCAGATAAGCCCTTGGAACAATCTGTCTTCGCAACGGCGATACCCTCAGGCACCCCACGTGCACCGGCGCTGGCATCGGACGGTCACGTCGGCCAGACTAGCCCCTCCCCGCCCCCAATAGCGAGCCGATGCTCACCTAGACGCAAACTCAAAGCGTTGGACGACGAAGCCATGAACGGAGATGCTGTCCCGAGCTCCCTCCACGGCGACAGACTCCTCCCTACGATGGTGGCCACATTCCTATGAGCCAAGGCACAAATGACATGAATGACCTGAATAATGGGCGTTAGTTACTCACTCAGAACCTACTAGACATGGTGGATTGATTGGGGATGGAGCGGGTCCGCCTGGCCATGTGCGCATGGCAAGCTTCGTGATGGCGGCGGTGGCGTGATCGAGCCAGCGGCCTTGGGAAGGCAGTGGTGGAGGAAATGGGGTGCGCATGGGATGGAGGGGAATAGGGCAAAGGCACAGTGCTAAGCAATTGAATGGAGGTGGACAGTGCTAGGCGAATTGAACGAGCGCTACCGTGGGGTCTTAAGATGACCGACGGCGAAGGAAGCTTCAAATTGAGCCTTAGCAAGGTACGGTTGCAATAGTGGTCGAGCTCAGCGTACAGCTAGGATCCTACTCAACCGTCTTGCACACTCAATTGCATGGATTTGACCGGCGCTATGAGCTGGCCCTAGGCGCAGCTCGGTGATGCTGGCACGACGCCATTAAAGGCGGAGGTGACCGGGGCACAGAGAGGTGCACGCCACTCAAATGAAATGAACAAGGCCACATAGGGAAGGCAGATGTGTGCATACAAGTTAGCATAGCTCGAGCAGCCACAACGCCTTAACTTACAAGATGATGGCGACATGGCCATGTGTCGATGCAGCGGCTCAGGCGGACGTGACGTGAGCGGTGCAGGCCACACGGGCGACCTAGCAATTATGGCCATGACTAGCAGCAGCACAAGGACATAGCGAGGCAGGCGGCAGCAGATCAGCTAGGCATCGGGCCCACAACGACAGCGGCGGTGGTAGAGCGGCAAGGCAGACGCGGTGGCGGTGGTAGAGCAGCCAGGCTGATTGGGCCCAGCGTCCCACCGAGCGCGGCGTGTGTGTGAGTGCGTGAGTGCGTGCGTGAGCGCGACAGTGGTGTTGCGAAGCCCACACAGTGGTGCGCACGAGTGCACGCATGGGTGAGCGGTGACGTCGGCCGAGTCACGGTGACCGCGCCCAGACGTTGCAACCGTCCTAAAACGTGTCATGCACACTTTTTAAAGCACCCAAAAAATCCAACTCGATGCTTCAATTGCTAAACCACCTATTTTACACTTGAGATGGAATGTTAGGCTATCAAAACCAGCCATGAAACCCTACCACTACTTAATCCAAGTCGCCTACAAAAATTGCCAAACTTGGCCTTGTCAAACCACTTCCCGACATAGGAAATTCGACTAAGTCTCGATCAGATTCGTGTCGAATTCGTTTTCCAAGCTATTCGGTATGCTAGCTAGGTAATTCCTTTTGCATCCTCAAGTATTTCATCATCACCTACGAAGCTTATACTATAAACTTTATTAAAGTGCGGTATATACATTCTATAGTATTTTCGTTCAATAAAAATTCGTTTAAAACCCTAAGTGATATAACACGACATTGAATATATCTTTCGTTTCTCATTTCGACGATCGTTTCAAGTTATGTACATTGCTTTACACCATATATTACACACATTTACACAGAAATATGATGCTCATGCCGTGTTTTAGCAAAAGGTTGTATAGTGTAACACCGAGGGTGTTACAAATCTACCCCCCTAAAACAAAATCTCAACCCGAGATTTCATGTGTCTAGTGTGGGAAAAGAGATAAGAATTACATTTCAATGTACCAACTACCTATCTAAACTAGAGAGAAGGTGGGGGTAATGCTTCAAGATATAACTCTCTTGTTCCCACATGGCTTCATCCTTCGAGTGGTTCTGCCACTGCACCTTATAGAACTTCACCACATTGTTCCTTGTCACTCTTTCCTTTTCATCTAAGATCTTGACGGGATGCTCAATATATGTCAAGTCAGGTTGGAGAGGAAGCCCTTCAATTTCCATAGCTTCATCAGGCACCCGCAGACATTTCTTCAACTAAGATATGTGGAACACATCATGTACCACCGATAAAATATCTAGAAGTTGGAGACCATAAGCAACAAGGCTACACTGCTTCAAAATTTTGTAAGGACCCATGTATCGAGGAGCTAGCTTACCATGGACACCAAACCGATGCACCCCTCTCATAGGAGACACCTTGAGGTATACATAATCCCCAACTACAAACAGCAAAGGCCTTCTTCGCTTGTCCGCATAAGCTTTCTGTCGGCTCTGAGCTGCCTTCAAATGACTCTGAATAATATTGACTTGCTCTTGAGCTTCTTTAATGAAGTCAGGCCCAAAGTATCCATGGTCTCCCACTTCAACCCAGTTAAGTGGTGTCCTATATTTCTTTCCATACAGAGCTTCAAATGGTGCCATACGAATGCTCTCTTGATAGCTATTATTGTAAGAGAACTCGGCTAACTTTAGGCATTCATCCCACTTTTCAGGGAAAGAAATGGCACAAGCTCTCAACATATCATTGAGCACCTGGTGCACCCTTTCAGTTAGACCATTAGTTTGTGGATGATATGCTGAGCTTCTGAGGAGATGAGTACCAAGACTATCGGGTTCATAAACTTAGGGTCCCTCGGGGACCGGCTTCCACGCCAGGGCTCGGCCCAGGAGGACGGCCTTTTCTCTTCTGGACCGGCCCGAGAGTCTAAATTCAACAGACCAGAGCACTCGCTTCAGGCCCTAGCCACCTTTGGCCCATCTTTTCGATCAGAGCACTAGCTCAGGCTCAGGCCAACTCCGAATGGCCTCTCTGATCGGAGCGCTAGCGATAGGCCCCGACCACCTTGGCATGGCCTCCACCCGGAAAGCCTGACCCGAGGACCGCCTCTAACTCTGACCCCGTGTCTCCGACCAGGGGTCATAGGAAACCCTGCCCATCGCTATTCTCCAACTGGTGCACCAGAACCAACTGGGGACATCCGACCGGGGATGCCCGCTCGGAGAGAACCAGAAGGTGTACTAAGGAAGGCAAGATGGGGCTCGCAAGTCAAACCACGGCACCAGGGACCATAACCTACAGAATAGTATTGTAGGCGCTGACATTTACCTCTACAGTATTGTAGGCGCCGGTCAAAACACCCGTACGGTAAGACCCCCATGCCTCTGGGCATCAACAGTGTTGTGGGCGCCGGAATTCACCATACCAGGTGAATTCGGTAGAGCCATGCCTCCAGTCGGCGAGACATTATTTTTGCAGGTACCGACGTCCTCTAGTCTTGAAGAAGGTAGCTCAACCTCCCACATGTACCTGGCATTCTGCAGTGACATCAATAGTATTGCGGGCACCCACCATTGTCCCATCCCCATCAGCATGGACAACAAGGCTTAGAAATGTCCGTACTCTCTCTCTCTTGTAAAGCCATCCCTTTCTTCTATAAAAGGGGATGTGCTCCCTCCAAACACAGGAGGGTTCACCCAAGTCGACTTCTTCAAGTTCAGGTTTAGGGTTGGACACTTCGTTCATAGCATAACTCCTATCGATCTCAGCCCTTCCGACCGGACCGACCGTACACCCCTCATTTCTCCTTCTCGTTTGTAACCCCACTACAGACTTCGAGCACCTAGGCTTGGGAATAAAGTCACCGACCGACCCACACTGGACATAGGGCATGTTGCCTGAACCAGTCTAAATCCCGTGTCATTGAGTGCTAGGCCACCTCCGATCACAACGTACAGCAAAACTACAAATATTTACTAGTTGGTCACTTTCTGTACCGACAGTTGACGCCGTCCGTGGGGAAGATGCTGTACATTCAACACCTTTTGGTCATCGGATGGCCCATTTTTTTGCCACTCCCGCCATGGCGGGCTCCGACGATATGATTCGTTTAGGCTCGCTGGAGTTCCCCACAGTCTCACCCGCTGGGATGCGGGCTCCCCCAGTCTTCGAGCCATCCTAGGCCTTCTGCTTCGGAAGCCTAGACTTCGTCGCCGACCAGCTCAGCGTACTACACCTCCACGAGGAGACTCGCGACCCGGAACCCATCGGAGGGATGCCCTCCATCAACTCTGGGACATGCGATTTCGACGGCGCGACATCTGCGCTTCGTTCCAAGCAAACTCTCTGCTCAAACCCCGCTGTGAGTAATATACATGCTGTTATTTACTTACTGCGCTCTATCTTCCGCCAAATACCCGGTGGGATACCGTTCTCCCCATCGTAGCCGCCATATGGCCAGTTCCCCTATGGCCTTGCGTCTTCCGTGGATGCATACGCCTGGGGACTCCAAAAGGTGCTCGCACCGCACCCTCTCACGTCTGAGTTTGTGGGGATGGTGAGCTATGCTCCCACCTGTTTCCTCAACATCATGGATGACGACGTCGGGAGTGATGGCTCCAGCATTAGCGATGTGGCGCCTAGCCACTGTCGGTCCTGGGAGTACGCTACGATGGACGCCCCGGAACGGCCGCTGGGGGTAACGGAGTCCTTCAGGACCCATGCCCCACTGGGTCCTCACGCGGAGACCCTCGAGCTCACATGTGAGCACGGGGAGGATCTACGACCACAATGGCCGCATCAGCCGCCAACTGCACCAACGCGCTTGGCGCACCACACTGTGCCCCATGCGCATAGATCGGCGAGCGGCGCTCAGGGGTCACGCCCGTCAGCCCTAGCACAACGCTCCGGTTCGGGGGACCAACCCCCCACAGTTCGCTTAGGCTAGCCAGAATGTTGCCTCCGCGGCAATGCTCCTGTGTGACCTGCCCGAGCCGAACGACCCCCGTGGACGAGCAATCCACCAGAACCTCCGGGCACTGTTGGAGACCGCCGTTCAACAAGCGGAGTGCTCCGTATCATGATGCCGACTCGTGACCTTGCTCCCCGTCCGGGGAACAAGGACACAGCAGATAGGGCACCACACCCTATCATCGCCACAACCACTGATTGCGGCACAAGAAGCCACAACCGCTCCTCGTCTTGACTTGATGACCACCCCATGCCGACCGCCCATCTACACGTGGCTCAGACCAAACTAAGACACGCGCAGCGTCGACCGGAGTCCCAGCCCTGACAGCCTGGAACCACGGACCTTTGTCCAACACCCCCAGCAAGCGCCTTTTCTGCCGCGCTTCAACGAGGGCCATGACAAAGGTAAGGCCAAGCGCCAGGATCAAGACAAGGGCTCCTCCACACAGAGGGGAAAGAAGAATAGAAAGGATCGCCGCCGACCGGCCAACTCCACGTTGGCCGCCGTGGCAAATTACGTGGGCACTCAGCCCCAGCAAAACCCTCCAGGCCACTTCAACAAACTCATGGATGGTCCATGCCCCAACCACAACTATGCCATCAACCATCTCTACAAGGACTGCCAGCTCCTCAGGCGCCTACTGAGGTAGGCTGACGGGCCAAGGGAAGCACTGACTGAAGGACGACGACGACGATGCCCTCTCCGTGGACCTTGGAACAGCTATGTCTTTTATTCTCTTCCTAAGTTTCAGTCTTACCTTTACTTAGCGAACGCTCCTACAAGAGCACCCCGACCCGAACACTGTTCGGCTCGAAGTGCTTGGGGGCTCCACTAGGGGGCTCTACTACCCCTTTGTTGTTGTTTTTACCTCAAGTACTCTTGCTTTTGTATGGAGAAATTCCTTCCTACTCTAAAGAGGGGGTAGTTCGTTCCTTTATTTTACCTTACGTAACTTTGCTTTAGAACATTCCGACTGATCGCACCCCGCCTTTTCCTACGGCTACGACCGGCCGAGCCTCGCGGGCCATGCCCTGAGCTCACAAAGTTGTGACCTACGGAACAAACGGGCAGGTACAAGATAGAAAGAAATTTAAAACAAAATTATGCTAAGGAAAAACTAAGGAACGAAAGGGAACAAGCTTCCCCGAACGGAGCGATTCCATCACAAGAACAAAAACCAATTGCAGTCATTAAAACACACCACGAAACATCTTACACGGGGGCTTCCCCATGAACTTAAAACTTCCTACATTCACTAAACTACTATTGTTTTTGCATGCTACTGGGCTGGCCCAGCGACATCCGATGACGATGCAACCGACGAAGGCTTGAGCTGCTCGCGTCCCGACGATGCAGCATCCGACTCGGCCAAAATCGGGGCGACATTCACCTCCAATCCGACATCATGCTCCGGGTTTGCAAAAGGATCTGCACTCTTGATGAGAAAGAAGAAGGAAGGAAGAGTGAGGAATCTCCACCAGAAGAGACCACTAGACCTCCCTGAGCCGATCGAGTCACCCAGGAGAGATCAACCGACCTCCTGAGTCGATCGATTCACTCAGGATAAGCACCTGAGATACAGGTAGGAAGCAAAGGGGCGCCCCATGCGGGCCATGCCGACTCCATCTCGAATGACGAGCATGGGTCCTGGTCGGACATTTCCGACTAAAGCTCTCCAAACCCTGTCTCTTAGGTCATCACAGTAAGCATGTGTTCATTAAATACAAAACTGTTCACACGAGAGCTAACCCACGATTGACAAGCGTAGGTACCGGTCGGACGTTTTTGACTGAAGCTCCGGCCTCCTGAGTCGATCGATTCACTTAGGATAAGCACATGAGATACAGGAAGGAAGCGAAGGGGCGCCCCATGCGGGCCATGCTGACTCCGTCTCGAATGACGAGCACGGGTCCTGGTCGGACATTTCCAACTAAAGCTCTCCGAACCCCGTCTCTCAGGTCATCAAGGTCCCGGACGACCGTTTCTGACTGGAGCCCAATGAACCCCGTCTCTCCAGTCTTCAAGGTAAAGCACTATCAAAGCCCCTCTATTTCAATTTAAATAATTCATACATCCATACGTGCATTCATCTCATACGCCTGAACCCCCCGGACGGTTAGGGCATGAACCGCTCGGGGGCTCGGGAACTAAGCATCGCATGTGCAGTGAAATGCACCAAAACGCTCTATGTTGCGCCACGAAGCAGTGGCTTGCCTCATTCGACATAAGCAACCAAACAGAGCCAGGGGAGAAAACCGTAGATGAGCACCGTGCAGCCTTCGCCCGGTCTGGCAAACCGGGTCATCTCAACCTTCTCGTTCGATCCTAAACCTCTCAAGCCCACAGAATCTCCATCGAGGGAGAGGCCGTCAGGCCACCTAGGTTGGTCTATGGAATGACCTAGGCATCTGCCGGGCTGAAGGAAAAGGAGTATTGGAATGCCATAAGAGGGCTATGCCAACCCCATCATGAACGACGGACCTGGATTCCACTCGATCATACCCGTTAGCGAGCTCACCGAGCTAGTCTTCGAGCCCGAGCGATCAGGACAGGCAACAAAACTTAGCCCCTCCGGTTGTGAGGAACCGGATGGGGTAGCACAAAAATGACTCACAACCCCCACGAAGGCCCGACAAGGCTCGAGGGTTAAAACGCCATGGGACCACGACTCCGAATTTGCGTCGACGGGATAGGCGACATCCGGCTATGGCTTGGGACCACGACTCCTTAACTCGTGTCGATGGGATAGGCGACATCTGGCTACGGCTTGGGACCGTGACTCCTTAACTCATGTCGACGGGATAGGCGACATCCGGCTACGGCTTGGGACCGCAACTCCTTAACTCGCGTCGATAGGATAGGCGACATCCGGCTATGGCTTGGGACCGTGACTCCTTAACTCGCGTCGACAGGATCGGCGACATTCGGCTACGGCTCCTGGGACCGTGACTCCTAAACTCGCGTAACGGCTTCAAACGGCTTCACTAACTAAAACTAACTCTCTCGATCCACGGCGAGCATCGACGCCTGGGTCCGATCATGACTCTACCTCACTCGATCCCACAGCACGCATCGACGCCAAAAGATCAGTGAGCTCTGACACAACCGAATCGAACTAGCTCCACCCATAGCGCGCACCGACGCCAGGGTCCATTCATGACTTCGACTCACCCGATCCCACGGCGCGCAACGACGCCACGGTTTTATAAAATTCCCTCTCAAACTAAAAAACATGCATACACGCCTGCTGAGACAACACCCCTAGCCGGTACGGCCCAAACTGCCTGGGGCTCGGGGGCTACACCCGCGGGTGCGCTCACGTGCACCCATCGACAAAACAGAAAAACATCCCCCGTTGACAAACTCGAAAACACCCCTAGTCGGTTCGACACGAACCACCCGGGGGCTCAGGGGCTACTCCCGCGGGTGCGCTCGTGCGCACCCGTAAGCAAGACAAAAATCCCTCAGACGATTCTGCCCGAATCACCCGGGGGCTCGGGGGCTCCTGTTGGGTTCATAAACTCGGGGTCCCTCAGGGACTGGCTTCCATGCCAGGGCTTGGCCCAGGAGGACGGCCTTTTCTCTTTTGGACCAGCCCAAGAGTCTAAATTCAATAGACCGGAGCACTCGCTTCAGGCCCTGGCCGCCTTCGGCCCATCTTTCCGGCCAGAGCACTAGCTCAGGCTCAGGCCAACTCCGAACGGCCTCTCCGATCAGAGCGCTAGCGATAGGCCCCGACCACCTTGGCACGACCTCCACCCGAAAAGCCTAACCCAAGGACCGCCTCCGACTCTGACCCCGTGTCTCCGACTGGGGGTCATAGGAAACCCTGCCCATCGCTATTCTCCGACTGGCATGCCAGTACCAACTAGGGACATCCGACCAGGGATGCCCGCTCAGAGAGAACCAGAAGGTGTACTAAGGAAGGCAAGATGGGGCTCGCAAGTCAAACCACGGCACCAGGGACCATACCCTATGGAACAGTATTGTAGGCGCCGACATTTACCTCTATAGTATTGTAAGCGCTGGTCAAAACACCCGTACGGTAAGACCCTCATGCCTTTGGGCATCAACAGTGTTGTGGGCACCGGAATTCACCATACTAGGTGAATTCGGTAGAGCCATGCCTCCAGTCGGCGAGACATCATTTTTGTAGGTACCGACGTCCTCTAGTCTTGAAGAAAGTAGCTCAACCTCCCACATGTACCTAACATTCTATAGTGACATCAACAGTATTGTGGGCGCCCACCATTGTCCCATCCCCATCGGCGTGGGCAACAAGGCTTAGAAACGTCCGTACTCTCTCTCTCTCTTGTAAAGCCATCCCCTTCTTCTATAAAAGGGGATGTGCTCCCTCCAAACACAGGAGGGTTCACCCAAGTCGACTTCTTCAAGTTCAGGTTTAGGGTTGGACACTTCGTTCATAGCATAACTCCTATCGATCTCGGCCCTTCCGACCGGACCTACCATACACCCCTCATTTCTCCTTCTCGTTTGTAACCCCACTACAGACTTCGAGCACCTAGGCTCAGGAATAAAGTCACCGACTAACCCACACTAGACGTAGGGCATGTTGCCTGAACTAGTCTAAATCCCGTGTCATTGAGTGCTAGGCCACCTCCGATCACAACGTACAACAAAACTACAAATATTTACTAGTTGGTCACTTTCTGTACCGACAAAGACATTGTTGTAGTTGCTCCTAGAAATGAGAGACAAAAATTGTCCCTCTATCAGAGATAATAGTAAGGGGAACTCCTTGTAGGGTCACAACCCGGTCAAAATATATTTGGGCATACTTCTTGGTTGTATATCTAGTGTCCACCAGGAGAAAATGAGAAGACTTAGTGAGACGGTCCACAATGACCCAAATAGAGTCATAGCCCTTGGATGTGCGCGGTAAACCCATAATGAAATCCATGGAAATATCTTTCCATTTCCAAACAGGAATGGGCAAGGGATGCAAATATCCTAGGGTACGCATGTGGTCTGCCTTAACTCTCCCACAAGTGTCGCACTCCATGACGTACTTGGTGATGTCCTGCTTCATGTTGGACCACCAATACAAGTGGCGCAAATCATGGTACATCTTGTTACTGCCAGGATGAATAGACAATTTGGAATGGTGAGCTTCATTCAAAATCTTCCTTCTCAGCTCCTCATTTGATGGAACCACCAATCTATCCTTGTACCTCACTACACCTTGCTCATCAATACTAAACTGAGGACCACGCCCTTTGGCAATTAATTTCTTGATGTGAGGAATTTCTAAAATATCTTGCCTTTGCTCCATAATAATCTGCTCCTGCAATTATGAGACCAAGGCAATGTGAGCCAGTGCCTCAGCATGGTTGAGAGACAAAGGTGCTTCATCAACCTGATATGACTTTCGGTTCAAGGCATTAGCTAGCACATTGGCCTTTCCGGGGTGATAATGTACCTCCAAGTTATAATCCTTGATCAATTCCAACCATCTCCTTTGCCTCATATTTAACTCAGACTGAGTAAAAATATATTTGAGGCTCTTATAATCTTTAAAAATATGTACTTTGTTGCCCAACAAGTAATGGCTCCAAATTTTTAGATTGTGGACCACAACAGCCAGCTCTAAATCATGGGTGGGGTAATTCACTTCGTGCCTTTTTAGTTGGCATGAAGCATAAGCTATCACACGCCCCTCCTACATAAGCACACATCCCAACCCTATCTTTGAGGCATCACAATATACATCAAAAGGTCTATCAATATCTGGTTGGGCCAAGATAGGAGCAATGGTAAGAAGGTTCTTCAAAGCTTGGAAGGCTTCTTCACAGGCCAGACTCCAAACAAACTTGGCTTCTTTTTGGAGCAACTTGGTCATCGGCTAAGCTATCTTGGAGAAATCTGTAATGAAACATCGATAGTATCTAGCTAGACCAAGGAACTGGCGAATCTGGTGCACTAACTTGGGATACTTCCAATTTAGCACATCTTGCACCTTGCTAGGGTCAATGGAGATACCATCAGGTGTCAAAACATGCCCCAAAACTACACTCGATCTAACTAGAATTCACACTTGCTAAATTTAGCATACAACTTGTGTTCCCTCAATTGAGTCAGTACTATCCGAAGGTGTTGGACATGCTCTTCCTTGTTCTTGGAATATATCAGGATATCATCAATGAATACCACTACAAACTTGTCCAGCTCCAACATAAAAACTAAATTCATCAGGTACATGAAGAATGCAGGAGGGTTGGTGAGACTAAAAGACATGACTAGGTATTCATACAGCCCATACCTAGTACAAAAAGTTGTCTTTGTTATATCTTGTGGTCTAATCTTGATCCGATAATAGCCTGAACATAGGTCAATCTTGGAGAACACCTTGGCACCAGCTAGCTGATCAAACAAAGTATCTATACGAGATAAAGGATATTTGTTCTTAATGGTTACCGCATTGAGAGGGCAGTAATCCACACACATCCAAAGAGTGTCATCCTTCTTCACAAAAATGGCTGGACAACCCCATGGTGAAGAGTTAGGATAGATGAAGCCCTTTTCCAATAACTCTTCCAACTGCTTCTTTATTTCAGCTAATTCCTTTGGAGCCATGTGGTACGGGCGTCGAGAGATAGGAGCAGTACTAGGCTCTAACTCAATGGAGAACTCCATATCTCTGTCTAGTGGCAACCTAGGTAGATCTTTAGGAAAAACTTCCTAGAACTCACATACCACCGGAATAGAGGCAAGATTAGGAGAAGCTTCAGCATGAGCACCAACCGGTAAGGCTGGATCTAAGGGTACAAGAAGAGACATCCAATCCTCAGAAGAAGGAAGCTGTAACTCGACAACTCTCTGCTTCAGATCCAAGACTACCCCATATACACACCACCAGTTCATTCCTAGAATTACATCAATGCCTTGCCTAGGCGACACCATGACCTGGAGATGATAAGTGTGAGTGGCTAACACTAAGCCCACTGTGTCCATTCAAGTATTAACGCACATCTGCACACCTAGAGTACTGATTCTATAGGCAAAAAGTATAGCCATAAGATGTATATTGTGCCGGTGTGTAAATCCCATGCTCATGAATGAATGTGATGCACCAGAATCAAATAACACATAAGCTGGATGGGAATCAATGGTGAACATACCAGCCATCACCATTTCATTTTGCAATATTTCCTCAGCCTCCGTGAAATTAACCTGTCCAGATCGGCTGACTGGCACCTTCTTCTTGATAACTGTCTGCTTGATTAGCCTGGAGTTAGCTGAAGGCTGAGCAGACTAGGACGGCTAGTTTTGTGGACACTCCCGGGCATAGTGGCCTTCCTTGACAAATTTGAAACAAGCACTGGGCTTGTTCCCTTGTCCTAGATGAGGTGGGACCTACTATCCCTAGGGCTACTAATGTTTCACCTACTGAGTAGGTGCACAATACTGCATAGGAGTCTGAAAAGTCTGCTGAGGCTGTTGAAACGAATGCCCACCCGAAGACTGATTGGGCACCCGCCTGACAACCTATACTTTCTAGGCATGGGGATGACTAGAAGACCTAGTAACCACCCACTTACGCTTCCATTCTTCCTAAGAATCTCACTGCAATCCCTCCATGGCAATAGCAGTGTTCATCATCGCCCCAAAGGTCTGATAGTTCTCAGTATATAACTCCTTTTGTAGGCTACAAGAGAGGCCACGATAGAAGCGGTCCCTCTTCTTCTCATCTGTATCAACATGAGTCCCAGCATACTGCGACAAGTGGTTGAACTTGTTGACGTAGTCTATCATGGACATGCTTCCATGCCGAAGGTCTAGAAACTCTGTCAACTTCCTGTTTAGAACACCAGTAGGAATATAATACTCTCTGAAGGCCGCAGTGAACTCCTGCTAGGTCACCCGGTGATCTGCCTACTGCATGGCATTAAATGTATCCCACCATGCACTAGCAGATCCCAACAACTACTGTGCCGTGAAGCGCACCCTCTGCTCATCAGTTATGGTGAGCCGCAGAAACTTTTGCTCTAGGATACAAAGCCAATGCTCTGCATCTAGAGGCTCAGCCATGGGCGTTAACATGGGTGGGTGCGTCTTTAAAAAATCCTAATAAGAGCAGGTCCCTCAGGACCGCGAGCAGTATGAATACCTAGTCATGTCTTGGCAAGGTACGGTTGCAACAGTGGTTGAGCTTGGCGCGTAGCTAGGATCCTACTCAACCATCTTGCGCACTCAATTGCATGAATTTGACCAGCGCTGCGAGCTGGCCCCAGGCACGGCTCGGTGACACCGGCACGATGCCATTAAAGGCAGAGGTGACCAAGGCGTAGAGAGGTGCATGCCACTCAAACGAAATGGACAATGGCACATAGGGAAGGCACATGTGTGCGTACGAGTTGGCATGGCTCGGGCGACCGTAGCACCTTAACTTGCAAGTCGATGGTGACATGGCCATGTGCCGATGCAGCACCTTAGGCCGACATGACCCGAGCGATGCAGGCGCACGTGGTCGACCCAGCAATCACGACCGTGACTAGCAGTAGCGTGAGGACACAATGAGCCAGGCGGCAGCGGACCAGCCAGGCATCAGGCCCATGACGACATCGGCAATGGCAGAGCGGCCAGGCTCACCGGGCCCCAGCGTCCCACCAAGCGCGGCGTGTGCGTGAGTGCATGTGTGAGCGCGGTAGTGGTGGTGTGAAGCTTGCGTGGTGGTGCACATGGGTGCACGCGTGGGCGAGCGGTGATGCCGGCCAAGGCACGGTGACCGCACCCAGACGCTGCAACCATTCGGAAACGTATCATGCACTCTTTTTAAAGCACCCCAAAAAATCCAACTCGATGCTTCAATTGCTAAATCACCTATTTTACACTCGAGATGGCATGTTAGGCTATCAAAACCAGCCATGAAACCCTACCACTACTTAATCCAATTCGCCTACAAAAATTGCCAAACTTGGCCTTGTCAAACCGCTTCCTGACTTAGGAAATTCAACTAAGTCTCGATTGGATTCGCATCGAATTCGATTTCCAAGCTATTCGGTACGCTAGCTAGGGAATTCCTTTCACAACCTCAAGTATTTCATCGTCACCTACGAAGCTTATACTATAAACTTTATTAAAGTGTCGTATATGCATTCTATAGTATTTTTGTTCAATAAAAATTTGTTTAAACCCCTAAGTGATATAACGTGACATTGAATGTATCTTTTATTTTACGTTTTCGATGATCATTTCAAGTTATGTACATTGCTTTACACCCTATATTACACACATTTACACATAAATATGATGCTTATGTAGTGTTTTAGCAAAAGGTTGTACAGTGTAACACCGATGGTGTTACAATAACATACTTAGTACAAAGAATATAACCTTAGATAGCAAACAATGGAAGGACAACTCTGATCTTTGGGTGAAGACTCTAATTCCACAGGGATAACTGACTGGTTGATCACAAGCCTAATTCCTCCAAACTCTAGCAATCTAGTACCCATCCGGGATTTTTTTCAAAGATTTAAAAAGTAAAGCAAGCGTAAGTACATGCTGTACTCAACAAATATAACATGGGGGTCATGAGGCTCAAAAGGTTGACACTAGTTTAACTGTGATTAGCTTTTAATGAGTCATCGTTTAGCAATTGGGTTGCAACAAGTTTATTCACAAGCCCATATAAACACATGATCAGGTAAACATGAATAATAAATAGCATAAATAATTAACCATTAATGAGCATCTTTATCATCCGTATCATCAGTGTTCATCATCTATTCTGTAAGGGTTCCAAGACCGCTCATGACCATGAGCACGGTTGATATACCAGTTTTACACTGCAGAGGTTGTACACTTTCATTGTGAGTCATGATTTACCCTTTTGCCCGAGGTGATCAGCCCCTTGACCCACTACCAAGGAAGGTCGGTAGGGTTCACTATGAAGCCTTTCAAAGGTTCGTCTAACAAGTTAGGGCCGCTAAGGTTTCCCCATCAATAAGCATGAACCCCCCCTCCAAGGAGTGACTAACAAAATATAAAGAAACCAAAATACACCCTCTTGGCAGGCCAAGATCATATAAATTGGAGCCCCTCTTGCGCCATAAAGGTAACCACTAACAAGCTAGAAAAGGTCCTCATACTGAGCTAAAGCCAGAGCCATGTAGCCCTCACAGCTGTATTGTAAGTTCTGGATGATCACTTACAGATAAGTCCTTAGGAAGAGGAATCTAGAGCATTTTAAAAGTAGCTAAACACTCCAACCCCCTGTTTCCATGTTGCTAAAAAGCATCTTTTAGTGTTTATTGCATATACCATTAGTCATGTTACAAGATCATGGTTGTAGTTTGAGCACTAGCATCATACTACCCAATGCAATACCCCATAGGAATCAAGGTACAGGGTAACAAAATAATAAAAAATCCTTAGTGGTAGTCAAGGTAGACACATGCAGTATGATAAGTGATTAAAGGTGTATAGGACAACAAAGAAGATCCCATGCTATACTTGCCTTAAACTTAGATCCTTCTTCAAGTCCAAAACTTCAAAAATCTACTTCTTGATTCACCATGTATAACTCACCGAGTGGACAAGATCATAAAGCACCACATAAGCATCCATACAATCATACATGAAGCAAACAATGGATCTAAATTAGAACAATACATCAATCATAGAAAAATAAATAAAAGAGTTTGAAACACGATTCTATGCATCACTACGAACACACAGTCGCGAGAGCACGCTAATCAGAGCTACGGTCTGAAAGAAACGGCTACCAAAAGATCTACTCATAAAAGAAAATATAAAACTATAAGCTTCACGTGTTTTAACTATATAAAAGTTTATATAAATTGAATTAAATCAAATTTAGATTTGAATGATAAAACTAAAGTAAAACAGGTCATATTTTGCTTATAAAATCCGATTGCATAATTATTATTCAATTTAGGAGTTCAACCATGAAATTCCAAAAATAGTGATATGATAAACATTGTTACTAACGCGTAGATCTCATTGTAATGAATCTAGCACAACTTGAACGGGTCAATTCGGAGCTAAAACGTAGAAGATATGAAGTTAACAAGATTTCCTTTAATAAAATAATAGATTAAATCTAACCTTGAATTTTAAGAGTCAAAAACATATCTCATAGTAGTAGGAACATGTAGATTATGAAATTATGAACCTAACGCAAGTTGAACGGATCAAATCGGAGTTAGAACGAAGATTTTATGGCTGAAACAAGATTAGTGGCAAAACTATAAATAGATGAAAACGTATTTTGAATCTAATCGGAAGAAACTACGCTTTCTAAAGAAGAAGAAGTATTTTGGAAAGGTGCTATGGATTGCGGGTTAGAAAATGAAGAACCCGAGGGGTCTTATGTAAAAATAGCAGCCGAAGGGGTATGGGCTCATCTGAGCCTTTGGATTAGGAGCGGACGGTTGAGATTAGATGGGGAAAGGAGAGGGGAGCCGGCCGCCGGAACAGTGCCGACGCAGCGGTGATTCAACCAATGTGAAGGATTTCTCACAGGAGATTTTGGGGGAAACAACTAGGGGCTAAATTGGACTCAAAGTTTGGCACAAGGAGCAAGATTGGGAGGCACCAAACTCAATTTGGCCACTTACAGCAACTATTGGCGAGCAGAGCATGCTGGCGATGATCTATGGCGGTGGCGGAGCAACTGTTATGTGGAACAAAGTAGCACAGAGGGAAACAGAGGGAGAAAAGGGATTGTATGGGTTAGAGAGCTCAGCTAGAAGCTATGGGACGTGCTTACCATGAGGAAAGAGCTGCTAATTGACTCAGCGACTCTATCTTCTTCTCGGCAGAACTTGGGCGACGAAGCTAGGGCATAGGTGGCGTGGTGGCTGCGCTGGGCTCGGTGGGGGGAATGAAAGGGGCGCGAAGGCTGGTATTTAAGAACCGAGCACTACTTAGGGCGCACGCCATCGAGGGGGAGATCATAGCGGAGCCGGACATGGACATGGCAAAGGAGTTCGGACCGATTACAAAGGTAGGAGACAAACCTGACATGCAGGCCAGGGCTATCGATGAGCGCGAGTGTGGGGCCGGCTGCTAGAGACAGAGGAAGAAAGGGGAGTGGGCGGCGTCCATGTTGGGCTAGTGCACGACTACGCAGGCTTCTACTGCGCTGCAGCGATGCAGGCCCACGCCAAAGACGGCGAGGTTGGAGCAGGCCGAGGGAGAAGGAAAGGCAGCGCGTCCACATGGACTGCGGTGCTACTGGCTGGGCCGATGCCAATGGGCTGAGGGAGAGGCAGAGCTGGTTGGGCTATGGTCTTGCGCAGCTGAGCGACCATGCGGAAATAGAATTTCGTTTGGTTTTGTTTTGATCACAATTTTGTTGTTCTGAATTATATATTCTTCTTGTATGCAAAACGTGGAGGTATCATCTTGAGGCACAAAGTGCAGTTCACCTATAGATTAACCAAAAGGGTAATGGTGAGGTATGTATGACTATTAACCAAAAGGGTAATGGCGAGGTATGTAATGCCAGCCCACACCTCTTATTTGTCCTTATCCTTTCATAGGAAAAGATTGTTTGTCTTGATTTGTGCTAACACATATTTGATCCAGCCTCTTGTGATCTGCCTTCTGGAAATGGCCGATGGACCAAGGAGGAATCGGCTATCCTTGTGCCAGGTGACATCATCAGTGTGAAGCTTGGGGATATCATTCCAGCTGATGCTCGTCTACTTTGAAGGGGATCCACTGAAAATCGATCAGGTAATGCAAATTGAAGCTGCTCCTCTCTATGTGAATTGGGTTGAAGTTAAATTGAAGTTGGCCATTTCTAGAAGGCAAGCTTCTAATCCTGCTCGTAGACTTGCTTACTTTCTTCATTGGCAAATTTATGACATGAGGAAGTAATGCAATATGACGTCTCTAGTTTTGTTCTTCGCTGTTAAATGTCTAAGGCTAGAGTAGGAAGTAATGCAATTGATATCACTGAACACGAAAAAAGTTTTTTATACGAGTTAATAGTCATTCACGCATCCAGTGGTCGTGGTTAACTTTATATAATAGTCACCAACATGTGTATCATCCCCCTTTTTTACTTGTGATTTGTGCTAGCACACTGTTTGAACACACATTTGTTTTCTATGCTATCTCTTCTGCTTTTCTGTAATTTAGTAACATGTAGGTTTAGTAAAATCTGTTGTTGATCAAAACCAGACAAATAAAACATTTGGTTATACAATTGCAATCACCAACACTGTAATTTGCAGCATAAGTTCAGTGTAGCCTCCCTGCATTGAAATATATTTTAGTCCAAAAACAACCTTTTTATCTTGGCTTTCCTAGGAGTAAGCAATGATTTTGCTCACCTTTTTGTATCTATAGAAATGGTCAGTGGAATAATTTGTGCCTCCAAATACTTGAGATGGAGCTGACCGCACTGCCTTCATTGATGTTGGATAATCATCAACTCTGCTTGTTGTCATATACATACTATTCTGCTTCATAAAAAAGAGCACCTGAGTATTTATTTTGCTTTTTATCAGATCTTCTTAATTTTTCATTGCATCTATGAAATGTGTTTTTACCTCAAGTAATTGATCAAGCTGGACTGGTGCTTGTATCAAATGCATTAGGGAACCAAATGAATGCTGCAGCAAAATGTAGAATTCAGTAGTTGACATATTTTCATTGTTTATGACTGCATTTTAAATTAGGAGTTATTTTACCTCATACATGTCCTTGGTGTTGACATCATTGTTGTCGTATCCTTGCACTTTTTCAGAATTCTGAATCTGATATTGTGGCTCTGACATTTGCTCCTGTCTTGTACCTCTTCCTTTGTTCTTGTTCTGTTAAAACATCTAAAATTGTGTAAGATGTAATCTACTACTCATACAATCACCTATAAATAGTTAGAATTAGGGCTGTTGTAATCAGAGCTATTAAAACATCGACTAGGGCTATCATAAGTAGTTAGAATCAGCTATAAATAGAAAGCATAGTTGAAAGCATCTAGGCCCCTAGTTGGGTTTCGGTGATTAATGACAATACAAGATTACTATGACTAACGTGTATTTTACAGAGGCAATTTAAGTTAGGTCATGATAATGGAGATCAATTGGGCAATCGAGGTGGTCATGCCCCTACGATGGAAATCATTTCAGTTTCAAAGGATGGATGACAAGATTAAGGATGACTAGTTCTAAGTGTCGATTGGAGTTAGAGAGACACTTAGAGTAGTTTAGGACTTTGTTTTTTCCTTTGGCCGTACTATTAAGGGGGGTATGGACGGGTAGCTTGACCTAGGTGAGTCTAGTGAGTTAGGTGTGGTGCACACTTGTCAAAACTAGCGCTAGGTAGCTCCTACATTTGCTTAAGATCCTTTGGAGCAAACTTCATTCACATATGATCGAGAGTTGGAAGTGAATGGAGGGTCAAGTACTGACCGGACACTGGCTTTAGTGCCACCGGATGCTGGCCGTAGGGTCCGGTCAGTTCATTTGACCAAGGAGATTGCATCTAGGGTGACCGGACGCTGAGTGGTCAAGTGACTGGACACTGAGGTCCAGCGTTCGGTTGACTCCAGTAAGGTTCTAGAAGAGTAAATCTATGACCGGACGCGTCCGGTCAGTACTGACCGGACCCTAGGGGTTCAACGTCCGGTCGAGTACAGTAAGGTTCCAGTGAGGGTTAAATGCGACCGGACGTGTCCGGTCAGTGATGATCGGACGTTCCCAGCATCCAGTCAACACTTAAACACTGGTGTGTGGGTTGAACTGACCGGAGCGTCCGATCAACATGGCCAGAGCGTCTGGTCACCCCGCAGAGGCACATAACGGTTCATTTTTTAGCCCATGTTATAAATAGAAGCTCCACTCATGTGTGGAGTTACTTTTGCTCATTCTAACAGCTGAGAAACATGTTTGTGAGTGCCAAGAAGAACAAGGTCCTAGTGAGGTGATTGAGATTTGAGAATCCAAGAGACTAGCCTCATTAGTGAATCAAGAGTAGCAAAGTGTGCATCCACCATTCTCATTAGGCTGTGCGTGGTCAAGTGAGAGTTCATGCTTGTTACTCTTGGTGATCGCCATCACCTAGATGTCTTGGTGGTGATTGGGAGCTTGGTGATCACCCGACGGAGCTTGTGGGTGACCCAACTCAAGTTGTGAGGGTTGTGGGTGATTCACCGTGATGGAGTATCAAAGAATCAACCCGTAGAGAGCACTTGATCCTTGCGCAGATCAAGGAGGAGCTACACCCTTGCGTGGGTGGTCCAACGAGGACTAGTGGGGAGTGGCGACTCTCCGATACCTCGGCAAAACATCATCGCGTTTCTCTCTCTCTATTTACTTTGGGCATTTACTTTGAGCATTTACTTTGAGCAATTCAATACTTGTTTTTACATTCATAGAATTGCCATGCTAGAGTAAGTTTGGAATATAAGTTGCAAGTCCTTTATGCGTTAGATTAATAGAAACACTTTTCTAGGCACAAGGGGTTAATTGGGCTAACCGTAGGATTTAATTATTGCAAGAAAATTTAGAATTAGCCCAATTCACCCCCCTCTTGGGCATCTTGATCCTTTTAATTGGTATCAGAGCCTCGTGCTCACGTTTTTAAGCTTAATCGCTTAGAGCAAGATGTCTCACGGGGATGGACCTCCTCCTATCTTTGAGGGAGATGACTTTCCATATTGGAAAATCTGCATGGAGGCGTACTTAGAAGCTCTAGATGTTGGTATACTTAGAGCCGCCTCACAAGGCTTCCCAAAACCTCGAGATGCTACACACTTACAAGGCGATGAGGTTAATTATGAAAAGTGGAATGCAAAGGCACCATCTTTAGAGGCCTTTGCAAAGATGTGTTCAACCGCATAAGGAACCACAAAAACGCCCATGCACTATGGTCAGACATTTGTGTGCTCCATGAGGGAACCAAGAGTGAGCATGAGGAACGCTATCATCTTGTAATTAAAAAGCTAAATTCATTTGAGATGCTTCCTAAAGAATGTGATAATGAGATGTATTCATGTTTGAATGTTCTTGTAGAGGAAGTCAATGGGCTTGGACTTACTCAAATGTCACCATCCGACGTTGTGAGAAAGATCTTGAGTGTTCTCCCCATTGACAAATATGGGCATATTATGACCGTGCTACACCAAGGTGATCTTTCCACCGCTACACCGACACAAATCTTGGGAAAGATCAATGCTCATGAGATGTACATGCACATCATGCCACAAGATGGCTCATCCTCTACCAAGAAGAAAGAGAAGGACTTAGCATTCAAAGCTAGCCAAGAGAAGGGCAAAGCAAGACTTGAGTATGAGAGCTCAAGTGATGAAGAAGATGATGATGAAAATCTTGCTCTCATGGTGAGAAAAGCCACCAAGATGCTAAAGAAGCTAAACAAGAGTGGCATCAAGTTTGACGGCAAGAAGAAGAAGTTCTTCACAAGCTCTAGAAGGAAGCCAATGTCTGAAATGGATTGCTTCAATTGTGGTGAACTTGGTCATCTAGCACACCAATTTACAAAGCCCAAGAAAGACAAGTTCAAGAATAAGGTCAAGGGCAAGAAAGATGACTCAAGCAATGAAGAAGAAGAGAAGAAGAAGAACAAGCCATACAAGAAGAGAGATGGCAAAAAGAGGGACTTCTACAAGAAGAAGAAGAGTGGAAAGGCCTACATCATCGGTGATTGGCTCATGGACATTGATTCATCTAGTGGATCATCCGATGATGATAGTGAAAATGAGAAGGTGGCCGCCATTGCTATTGATCTTTCATCTTCACCGCCATCATCGCCATCATCCTCTACACACCTATGCCTTATGGCCAAGGGTGAACGCAAGGTAACTAATAATGATGATAGTAGTGATGATGAGCAAGCTAGTGATGATGATAGCGATAGCGATGATGATGATTCACCTTCATATGATGATCTTGTCAAAATACTAAGACAATACACTAAGATCATTAGAAAGAGTAGAGCAAAAAATGAAAAGCTTGATGCTAAAAATGATTCACTCTTAGCAAGATGCGATACATTGGAAAAGGCTAATGTTGAGCTTAAAGAAACAAATGATGCTATATCATCCAAACTCAAGGAGCTCAAATCTTCTAAGAAAGAGCTTAAAGATAAACATGATAAACTTGAGTGGGTGCACAATGAGCTCATCACTAGCCACAACAAGCTAAAAGATGAATATACAACTCTAAAGATCAATTATGATACTCTTGTTATTGCTCAAGAATTTTTACCAAATGAGCCACATGATGCTACTAACCATGTTATTAAGATTGATATAGCTACATCATGTGATGATTTAATTGATGAGAGCATTGAGCAAGGATCTAGTGGCAAAGGCAAGAAAGTGGTTGAGTGCAATGACTATAATGAATATGTCAAGCTCAAGAATGCAAATGAAAAGCTCATGAAAGATCTTGAAGAGATAAAAAGCCACAACATCATTGTGCTAGAAACTCTTGATCATGATGAAGAGTTGATCCTTGAGAATGAGAAGCTCAAAGAAGAGAACAAGAAGCTCAAGGAAGAGAAGAACAATGATGTTCTCAAGGAAGAGAACAAGAAGCTCAAGATGGAGAAAGAGCATCTCAAGATGGGATTGAGCAAGTTTGCAAGAGGCAAGCATCTCCAAAGTGAGCTACTCATGAACACCATCATGAAGATGGATAGAAGTGGCATTGGATATGTGGTGAGTGTAGAGAAGAAGAAGGCTCAAGTTCAACAACAACAATCAAAGCCAAAGCCAAAGCCAAAGAGATGTTTTGAGTGTGGACAAGAAGGCCACTTTGCTCATGAGTGCCAAACTCCACCACCACAACCCTTGCCCAAGCATGCTAGACCCTTTGCTTTCAATGCTCACTACATGCTTAGAAAGGATTCTAGTGGAAAGATGAAAGTCATGTTCTTAGGACCCCCTAACAAGAATAGGCCTAAGAAGATTTGGGTGGCTAAGTCACTTGTTGAGAAGGTGAAGGGCCCTCAACAAGTTTGGGTTCCTAAAGCTTGAATCTCTTGTGTGTAGGTGAACTACAAGACCGGTGGAAGTCATTGGGTTATTAATAGTGGTTGCACTCAACATATGACCGGTGATCCTCGTATGTGCACCTCACTAGATGAAGAGGTAGATGGACAAGAGAGAATAACATTTGGAGATAACTCAAAGGGCAAGGTTAAAGGATTGGGCAAAGTGGCTATATCAAATGATCATTCCATCTCTAATGTGCTATATGTTGCTTCATTGAGTTTCAACTTGCTATCCGTTGGACAATTATGTGATCTTGGCTTCCAATGCTTGTTTACCGAGAAGGAAGTTATTGTATCTAAGAAGGATGATGATCAAGTGATATTCAAAGGATTTAGGTACAACAACCTATATCTAGTGGACTTCACCTCCGAAGATGCAACCTTAAAGACTTGCCTATTCACCAAAATAACACTTAGGTCGCTATGGCATAGAAGACTTGCTCATGTTGGCATGAGCTCACTCAAGAAGCTAATGAAGAATGAGTTGGTGAGAGGGTTGAAGGATGTGAAGTTTGAGAAGGATAAGCTTTGTAGTGCATGTCAAGCCGGCAAGCAAGTTGTAAATACTCATCCAACCAAAGCTTTCATGTCAACCACAAGAGTGCTAGAACTCCTTCACATGGATCTATTTAGACCAACAACATACAAGAGTTTGGGAGGAAATCTTTATTGTCTTGTGATTATTGATGACTATTCAAGGTATACATGGGTATTCTTTCTTCATGATAAATCCAAAGTTGCATCTTGCTTCAAGAAGTTTACCAAGAGAGCTCAAAATGAATTTGAAGTGAAGCTCAAAAAGATTAGAAGTGATAATGGCAAAGAGTTTGACAACACAAACATTGAAGCCTATTGTGATAAAGTTGGAATCAAACATGAAGTCTCCGCAACTTATACTCCTCAACAAAATGGTGTAGTTGAGAGGAAGAACCGGACATTGATCACTCTTGCAAGGACAATGCTAGATGAGTACAACACCCTTGAAGCTCTATGGGCGGAAGCAATCAACACCACATGCTATGCATCCAACCGCCTATTCCTTCAAAAGTTCCTTGGCAAGACATCTTATGAGTTGCTCAATGGGAAGAAGCCGGACATCTCCTTCTTTAGGGTGTTTGGTTGCAAATGCTACATCTACAAAAAGAGGCAACACCTAGGGAAGTTCCAAAGACATTGTGATATTGGTTTTCTTATTGGTTACTCATCAAAGTCCAAAGCATATAGAGTATTTAACCATGCCATCGGCTTGGTTGAAGAAACATATGATGTGGAATTTGATGAATCTAACGGCTCCCAAGGAGCACATGAGAATCTTGATGATGTAGGTGATGAACCATTGAGGGAGGCTATGAAGAATATTCCGGTGGGAGACATCAAGCCTAAAGATGATGAAGATGATGTACAAGTCATTGATCAACCTTCTTCATCAAGTGTGCCACAAGATGGTGAAAAAGATGGGAGAGTAGAAAATGAAGATACTCATGTCTCCCATGAGCAAATGGTGGTACAAGCACAAGATGTTGATGCTCCACAACCTCCTCCTCAAGTGGTCAATAGAAGAAATACACCTCTACTACAAGATCATCCACAAGATCTCATCATAGGGAGTCCATCAAATGGTGTAATGACTCGATCTGAAAAACTTGCTTCATTTATTGCTCATCACTCTTTTGTCTCTTGCTATGAGCCTACCAAGATAGAAGAAGCTCTTAAAGATCCAGATTGGATCAATGCCATGCATGAAGAGTTGAATAACTTCACTCGCAATGAAGTTTGGACTCTTGAAGAGCGACCAAAAGGTGCAAGAGTCATTGAAACAAAGTGGGTGTTCTGCAACAAGCAAGATGATCAAGGTGTTGTTGTGAGGAATAAGGCAAGACTAGTTGCAAAGGGGTTCTCCCAAGTTGAAGGTTTGGATTTTAGAGAGACATTTGCACCGGTTGCAAGATTAGAAGCCATCCGTATCCTACTTGCATATGCATCACATCATGAAATGAAATTATATCAAATGGATGTGAAAAGTGCATTTTTAAATGGCTTTATTAATGAACTAGTCTATGTTAATCAATCTCCCGGGTTTGAAGACCCTAGATATCCTAATCATGTTTATAGGTTGTCCAAGGCACTATATGGGCTTAAGCAAGCCCTAAGAGCTTGGTATGAGCGCCTTTGGGACTTCCTCATTGAGAAGGGCTTCACCATTAGGAAGGTCGACACCACACTATTCACCAAGAAGCTTGATGGGCATATCTTCATTTGTCAAGTATATGTTGATGATATCATCTTTGGATAATCAAATGAAGACTCATGCAAAGAATTTGGTAAATTGATGTCAAAGGAGTTCGAGATGTCAATGATTTGTGAGCTTACATTCTTTCTTGGTTTTCAAGTCAAGCAAATGAAAGAAGGCATCTTCATCTCTCAAGAGAAATACACAAAAGATCTTCTCAAGAGATTCAAGATGGATGCATGTAAGCCAATCAAGACACCAATGCCTACCAATGGACATCTCGACCTAGATGAGGGAGGTAACCCGGTTGATCAAACTCTCTACCGTTCCATGATTGGTAGCTTGTTATATTTAACCGCATCTAGGCCCGACATCATGTTTAGTGTGTGTATGTGTGCTAGATTTCAAGCTAATCCTACAGAAACACATTTAATTGTTGTAAAAAGAATCCTTAAGTATCTTAAGAACACACCAAGCATTGGCCTATGTTATCCCAAAGGAGCTATATTTGAATTAGTTGGCTATTCCAATTCGGATTATGCCGGTTGCAAAGTTGATAGAAAAAGCACATCCGGAGGGTGCTATTTGCTTGGTAGATCACTTGTGTCTTGGTCCTCCAAGAAACAAAATAGTGTGGCTTTGTCCACCACCAAAGCATAATACATTGCTGCGGGTGCTTGTTGTGCACAAATACTTTACATAAAGCAAACTTTACTAGACTATGGTGTAGTTCTAGAAAATGTACCTCTTTTGTGCGACAATGAAAGTGTGGTAAAACTTGCAAATAATCCAGTTCAACACTCTCGCACCAAGCACATAGATATCCACCATCACTTTCTAAGAGATTATGTTGCTAAAAATAATATATCACTAGAAGGTGTAAGAACCGAAGATCAATTAGCGGATATCTTCACTAAACCGCTAGATGAGGCTACATTTTGTAGATTGCGGAATGAGCTCAATGTACTTGATTTTAGTAACTTCACTAAAAGATGAGCTTGTGTTGTCCCTTGCTTTCATTGTAATATACAACATGATTAATTTTTGGAAATGCATATAGGGCTTGTCTAACATGGTTAAGATAACCGCCGAAAAGCGTGTGAAGAAGCTTAACCTTGGATCAAACTTGACAAGCAACTAGATTTACTTACAAGTATTGCATATGCATGGATGTTGTTTTGTCGTTTTGTTCCATTTGCCCTCTTATTGTCTATTTTCTTAAAAAGAATTATAGCCTAAGGCAAAATATTTTGAAAAATATGAGGGTTTGAGAGATGTCACTCACATCAGTCCTAATTGGTGTTTATTTGAGTCTTATTCAGTTGGGACTTGATTGGGAACAGGCAGCGCGAAGGAACATTGAAGACTTGCTGGAAAAGAGTGACCGGATGCTGCACCGGACTCTGATGTCCAGCGTCCGGTCAGTTCACAAGAGGTGAACTCGCTGCGAAGGAGTGACCAGACTCTATCTTTCAGCGTCCGGTCAGAAGACGTCTCAGTGTTCGGTCATGTGAAGAAGACGAAGGCTAAGTTGATCGGACTCTGGCTGCGTCCGGTTGGTGTCCACCGGACGTGTCCGGACACGATTCCAGAGAAATTGGACCTCTCTGGAATCGACTGGACGCTGGGTGGTAGCGTCCGGTCGCTACCACCAGAGCGTCCGGTCAGTAGATTTCATGCGGCATCAGGATTTTTATCTCCGTTTCCTTTTCTGACTTGGGGGGCCACCGTATTTAATCTAATCACCAGTGTTTTGACCTAATCCATCTTTGCCCGCGCCGACATCAACACCACAAGCCCCAAATCGCGGCCGTGCTGCTTCCACCACCGTCATGACCCGCTCTCTGCAGCCCCTCTTCGCTCCACCGTAGCTTCGCGTGCCGCCCGTGACTTCCTACGCCACCCGAGCCAAGCCTCGCTCGCCTCAGCCCACGCCGCGCTCGTGCTCGCCGCCGCGCCGTGCCCTAGCCTCCATGTCCCGCGCTGCTCAAGCCTCACCGCGCAAAGCTTCTCACCAGTGCCGCCCTCCACCGTGCCTCTGCTCTAGCATTGCCTGAACCCTAGGGCAGCGCCATAGCTCCGTGCCAGTGCATCCACTGCAAATCCTCGCGTCGACTCACATTGCGTCGCTGATCTTCGTCAAATCGGGACCCTAACCCTAGTCAATTCGGTGGTTCCCCCACGAGTCACTTCTCTCCTTTTCGGATCATCGGTTCGTTAGGTAGCAAGCCAGTCGCTTCAATTTTGTACCTATATTGCTTGCTCTCTTAGGGTTTCACATCTATTAGAAATATCGTATTTACTCGTATATCTATCTATTCTATCATGCAGCGAGTCGGTGTCGTCGAGGTGTCAGTTGCAGTTGACAGTTAACTCAGAGCCAAGCTCGTGAGTACGGATCGAGGCTAAGCCTCGAAAGTGTTAGAGGCAGTTGTTTCCTATCAGTGGCAGTGGTTCTAGTCAGATCAGATGGCTCGCACCAAGAATGTTGGTGGTGGTCCAGGAGATGACGATTGGAGGCCTCTGCCTCGCCTGCCTATAGGTCCTAAAGGCAAGGCAACGAAGAAGGTTGCATCAAAGAAGCGCAAGTACCCTGATGCAAAGATAGCCAGAGCAGCTGCAGTCGCTGAGGCCGCAGAGCATGCCAAGAGAGGAGGAGCTCATAGTGGAGTTGTTATTACAGATCATCTGTCACCAAAGGCACAGGGCAGACTTGAGCATATTGAGCGTCTTCATGGTAGTCCACCTGGGACTGTCATGATGGCAGGACGATGTCTTCCCATTGTGGATCCTCAGCCTTAGGGGGAGCCACAGCAGACTCAAGAGCCTTAGCCAGCTCAGGAGACATAGGAGGGACAGCCATCACAGTAGTCTTAGGAGGGTGAGTAGGTCTAGCAGGCCGAGGAGACCAAGCAAGCAACCCAGCCACAGCTACGTCACTCTGATCATACCCGTGTTCTTGTCTCACCGAGGCCGCCGACACAGCGAAGGGGATTGCGTCCACCACCTAGACCACAGGATCCACCTCCAGTGACCCACCTTGACTTGAGAGCCACCATGGCCAAGCAGGTTCAGCAGCTGAGGTTTGTAGAGTTTGATGTATGGTTTCCTCCAAGGAGGGATGAGAGAGCATCTAAGGGATTCTACACACCGCTCTAGGAAGATTTCTACAATGCATATCTGAATAGTGGAGCAGTCTTTAGATCTCAGAGAGTCTGTAGCATTGAGGCTATAGCAGCAGCAGCTGGAGAGCATATTCACCCCTACCTTGCATATCTACCGGGGTTGATAGATTTGATTGGACGGATACGATTATATGTTCCATCTTGGGTTCGTCAGTTCTATGCTTCTCTCTATATTGACCCACACCATAGATATATTCACTTTGCATTCAGAGGCAGAGACTACCGACTGATGAGTCAGAGGGTCAGGGAGATACTGAGGCTACAGGAGTAGCCCGTCAGGTTACATGAGGTCTATTATGGATAGATAGAGCCTCCTAGGCGTCCTCATGGTGGCAATGTGCCCCCTACGGACTTGGTTCGCCACTGCTTCAAGGAGCCTTTTGGCGAGGGCTCGCACAGGAACCCTAGTGACCTTACTCCAACTGCTCGAGTACTAGAGGCTATTATGAGGAGGACACTGCTTCCTAGGATGGGATACAGAGAGGGCTTGACTCGTATCCAGCTATGGCTCCTCAACGCCCTGATGTAGCAGACAATGTTCGATATTTGGGATCTTCTTTTGTCTGAGATGGAGGACACGATAGCTGAGGGCTTCAAGGGTCACAGGCAGCTACCCTATGCTCACTAGATCACTTTCATTATCCTCAAGGCAGTGATAGTTAGGTCACCAGAGATGGTTGTAGAGTACAGAGGTGCCACCACCGAGTTTCCTGCTTATAACATGGCATAGAGGATCAGGCATAGCACGCCATAGGTACCCAGTCAGCCTTGCCGTCGTCTAGATATACCTGAGTCTATAGCTCAGCAGGATGAGATCATTAGAGGCATAGCAGCTACTGAGGAGGAGCAGCTTGAGGCACAGTAGGAGGTGAGCGAGCCTAGTGACAGCTCAGACGATTACTACCAGCCTATTCCTCAGATGCCTCCATGCAGACATGATGCAGAGGCTGGTAGTTCTAGCTCCGCTCCACCTACACCACAGACGGACCCCGCTTTGATTGCTATCCTTGAGCGGATGCAGCAGGATCAGGCTAGACAGGCTTAGGAGACCGCTGCTAACTTTGCATAGTTTCAGACTCATCAGGATGAGTTCCAGCGATAGCAACAGGTCCTCCAGTAGCAGCAGCAGCAGATGCATCAGCAGCAGTTACTCATGCAGCAGCAGCTTTTGGGATTCATGCAGCATGTAGTGACAGCCATTGGGGCCCCATAGCCACAGCCTTCGCCCCAGATTGGTCAGCCTGTTACCACTATGATGACTCTAGCAGTACAGCCTAGTGGGCCTCAGAGTCAGGGACAGCCTCCAGCTCAATTTTCTTCTCCCACAGTATAGGTGTCCCAGTGGTTATCCTCGCTAGTGGTAGCCCCGCAGTTCACATCATTTCAGACGGGCTTCACACCGGATCAGTCATCCTCGCTATTTGTGCCTGACATGTCAGTCTCCAGGAGTCTTAGAGCATCTTTTAGCGAGTTGATAGGGATGCCTACACCACCACATATGCATGCCCTAGGTCCCTCTACAGCAGCTCCCATCGCCGTGACTACTCAGAGGGTCCCTTCTTCTATCGCATCTTCAGATCCTACGATAGACATACCAGCAACATCACAGGCTACACCTGCCCTAGCTCAGACCCAGACCGCTTCAGTGATGCTTCTAGCCACAGAGGGTCAGTCAGTACAGAGCTCAGGGTCAGATGATGATGGCGCCCAGTTTCAGCTTGCTCCTCATACCTCAGCGCCCGGCTCATCCGCTGCAGCCCCGTCGACCAACCCTTAGGTTTTGGTGTTTGACGCCAAAGGGGGAGAGGGTTCGAGTATGTAGACTCAGGGGAAGCGACTTTTAGGGGGAGCCTAGTTAGCTATTAGTCTATTATATACATTTGGAGTTTTATTTGTGTGATACACTATTACTATTATGCATTCGTGTGTTTACTTTCATGCATACTATTATATCTATGTGATAGTGATATCTACGTGATTGTGATATATGACATGTGTTATATGTCATATCACTTGTGTTATGCTCATTTGCCCTACTTCCGCGTTTATACTCCGATGCAAATGAGCTTTATTACTTGTACTCATACTTATTTCATATCCTTTGAGTACATTATGTTGGCTTGGGTCATATAAGCTTGCCTAACTCTCTTGTTCTTATTAACAAAAGCTTATATGATCCAAGCATGTTAAAAACCTCAACTCTTTCACATACTCGAGGTGGTATTGTCATCAATCACCAAAAAGGGGGAGATTGAAAGCATCTAGGCCCCTAGTTGTGTTTCGGTGATTAATGACAATACAAGATTACTATGACTAATGTGTGTTTTGCAGAGGCAATTTAAGTTAGGTCATGGTAATGGAGATCAATTAGGCAATCGAGGTGGTCATGCCCCTATGATGGAAATTGTTTCGGTTTCAAAGGATGGACGATAAGGTTAAGGATGACTAGTTCTAAGTGTCGATTGGAGTTGGAGAGACACTTAGAGTAGTTTAGGACTTGGTTTTTTCCTTTGGCCGTACTATTAAGGGGGGTATGGACGGGTAGCTTGACCTAGGTGAGTCTAGTAAGTTAGGTGTGGTGCACACTTGTCAAAACTAGCGCTAGGTAGCTCCTACATTTGCCTAAAATCCTTTGGAGCAAACTTTATTCACATATGATCGAGAGTGGAAGTGAATAGAGGGTCAAGTACTGACCGGACGCTGGCTGCAGAGTCCGGTCAGTTCATTTGACCAAGGAGATTACGTCTGGCGTGACCGGATGTTGAGTGGTCAAGTGACCGGACGCTGAGGTCCAGCGTTCGGTTGACTCCAGTAAGGTTGTAGAAGAGTAAATCTGTGACCGGACGCGTCCGGTCAGTACTGACCGGACCTTGGGGGTTCAGCGTCCGGTCGAGTACAGTAAGGTTCCAGTGAGGGTTAAATACGACCGGACGCGTTCGGTCAGTGATGATCGGACGCTGCCAGCGTCCGGTCAACACTTAAACACTGGTGTGCGTGTTGAACTGGCCGGAGCGCCGGTCAACATGACCGAAGCGTCCGGTCACCCCGCAGAGGTACATAACGGTTCGTTTTTTAGCCCATGTTATAAATAGAAGCTCCACTCGTGTGTGGAGTTACTTTTGCTCATTCCAACAGCTGAGAAACACGTTTGTGAGTGCCAAGAAGAGCAAGGTCCTAGTGAGGTGATTGAGATTTGAGAATCCAAGAGAGTAGCCTCATTAGTGAATCAAGAGTAGCAAAGTATGCATCCACCGTTCTCATTAGGCTTTGCGTGGTCAAGTGAGAGTTCGTGCTTGTTACTCTTGGTGATCGCCATCACCTAGATGGCTTGGTGGTGATTAGGAGCTTGGTGATCACCCGGCGGAGCTTGTGGGTGACCCAACTCAAGTTGTGAGCGGTTGTGGATGATTCACCGCGACGGAGTGTCGAAGAATCAACCCATAGAGAGCACTTGATCCTTGTGCGGATCAAGGGGGAGCTACACCCTTGCGCGGGTGCTCCAACGAGGACTAGTGGGGAGTGGCGACTCTCCGATACCTCGGCAAAATATTATCATGTTCCTCTATCTCTCTATTTACTTTGAGCATTTACTTTGAGCAATTCAATACTTGTTTTTACATTCATAAAATTGCCATGCTAGAGTAAGTTTGGAATATAGGTTACAAGTCCTTTGTGTGTTAGATTAATAGAAATACTTTTCTAGGCACAAGGGGTTAATTAGGCTAACCATAGGATTTAATTATTGCAAGAAAATTTAGAATTAGCCAAATTCACCCTCCCCTCTTGGGCATCTTGATCCTTTCAATAGTTTGCCACATTCAGAGTTCACAGCTGCTTCTTGCAGCTCATTGTAGTGTGTTTGGGCTGTTCTCACCCCCTTGGTTGCAACATCCAAAAATGCTTGGTTAATCAGTATAATTGCATTAGCAGCAAATACTAGTTGCACTATTTAAAATGTGCAATTTGTTTTTTGGTATTCTGTATTTTTGTTTCCTGAGTTCCTTAATTTATAAATCTGTAATTCTGATTCCTGAATTTGGTTACAATAAATACTAGCAGTTTTGGATTACATCTTCATGAGAAAGTCGATGTGCTTACCTTGGCTGTTGAGGTTAGTGGTTCCCCTTTAATCTGTTGGTTGCTTGCCCCTTTCCTCTGCTCTACTTGCCCCCACGCAGAGGAGATCTTCATCTTTGATCTGCTGGTTGTTTTCTCCTTTCCCCTGCTCTGCATGGGGGATCTGATCTGATCTGCACGCAGAGCAGTGCTCTGTTTGCCCCCACACAGAGATCTGATCTCCACGCAGGGCAGAGGCTTCCCCCTATTTGCTCTGCTTGTTTCCCAAGTATATCGATTGTTGTTTTTGGGCTTATGTGCTGGCACATCTTTAGTGGGCCTCTCTGTCTTCTTAGTTATTGGGCTCTGGGCTAACTTACTCTTTACTTGGATAGAAGACAACCACACAAAACTTGGACAGAAGACAACAACAAAAGACAAAAACAATAGAGTCGTGGGCCTTGTTTGTCTGATAGAATTTGTGTGTTACGTTCTCCTAAAACACACGTTTTTTCCCGTGTTTCAATTCGTGTGTTTCTTAGACATACAACAACCATGTGCTAGCTAGTCCAAAAACACATGGTTTTTTCTGTGTTGGAATCTGTGTGTTTTATATGCAGCCAACAACCATACGTTGACTTGTGCTAAAACACACGTTTGTAGAGTAGACATACTCTATTTCTATGGCTCCAGCCCCTCTATAAAAAATGACTCTAGCTTCTTTGGGTTTCTTGTAACGTGCCCTTTTGTAGATGCCCGTTTAGCAAGGCTTTTTCTAAGGATTCGCGAGAAGCCGGAGCCGGAGCTGGAGCCCTATCAAACGGAACCTAACACACAATATAGAGCATTGTACATGAAAGCAAAATTAGAGAACCACAATAATTTTAAGCTAATCCATCTCCCTAGTACAGGTTTGGCTAGTATAGTGGGTCCTAACGTCTACCACTAATTACCGCCTGCATAGCTCCTCCTCCTAATTAGCAAAGCAATCTGCTTGATGTGCTGGCCTAAAGAATTCATCGGTGCGAAATCCTTCCATGATCTGTCCTCCTAGTTCCTTCTTCATTTTCCTTTTTCTTGACACGCGCACTCCACAGCATGCATTAAAATGACGTATGATCTCCACTACACTATTTTAAATGTATTTCTTCACCAGTGTCACCAACTCACCATATGCACGTGTGATCGGGCATAGAGAGAGAGAGAGAGACGATCACCAGCAGCTCTGCATACGTTGCAGCTACCAGTATAGTATAGGTATAGTGTACGTATGTGTTCACCAGGTGATCGAGCTCGGGCACCGGCCCAGGGTGGCCGGGCCTTGGCTCCGCCACTGTTAAAAAGAGGGTCTGATTGAACACTACTCTAGAATTGCATCCTATAGAACAGATGTAGTTAATTACAATAATTCTATAGAAAAAATACATAATGCAATGTCTGCATTACTTCTCCACAATCAATCCAGCAATCCTAGAATCTGATAGGGCGTGTAGCTTGCTCTTCAGGGGATTAGAGGAACCTAGAGGAGAAGTGGGAAAAGAGAAGGCTATAGTTTGTCGGTAATCACTGGCAGTTTTTAGGGAATGACAATGCCCACCATGATCACCATTTAGGTCTGCCACTGGTTGATAGCAGAACAAAACGAAGGTCTCGCAAATGACTCCCTCCTCTCCAAAATGTACTAAAGAGGCCTAACATTTGTCCTAAGTCCAAATTTCGACGAATTTGCCAAGTTTATAAAAATATCACCAACATCCATATTTTTGTAGATATTTATTAGTTAATGATCGAAGCTCAATAAATGTGACAAATCTGGATAGGCTTAGATTTGCAATCTAACGAAGTAATAAGCAACCAAGAGCTAAGGCCAGCTTAGGACCATTTGATTTTGGTCGATCGGTCCCTTCTTTGGTCCCGTTCGCTTAAAGGAATTCTGGAGAAATTTATGGGAGGAAAACACTGTTCCGGATGAAAAAGAAACGGATCAAGCCAGGTTTAAGGGCACGCGGGGTTAAGAAATTCTTGTGACCCGTTGGGCATATGGATCATCAATAACCTAGTCACGGGAGGATAGAAAACGGGATTGAACGGGCCTACGTGTGTCCCCTAATCAACGTGCAGATTTAAGGCGTTCCAGCCCTACCCTTCACACGCGCAACCAATCACACCCTGAGCACGAGACCACCATCCCTCAAGTTGTAGTATTATAGACTATATAGTATATATAGGAGTATATACGCCACTGTATGTCTGTATCCCACGTTCTGTGCAGATGCCAGTGCGTGTTATTCGCCCTGTTCGTTTAGGGACTTATAAACCATAACTAAAAGTACTATTAACTAGTTTAGTGTAAGAGAAAAATATTATTCGTCGACTAATAAACCATAGTTCATAAGCCCAGACTGTTTATTTCTGGGCTCTCCAGGTCTCCACTCACGTTTCACCGTTTTTATTCTCTCGCACGATTTTACCCTCTAGTACATTCACTCAGTACTACTACTACACTACTCTAGGTGTTCTACGCCACTAGAACAATGTTCAGCGAGGAATATTGCTAACGTACGGTTGGCAGTTTGGCGAGCATCTCTAGTAGCTTTTTTAAATCTCAATTTCTAAATTATGATGTAGAGAACCATTTTCTATATTTTTTAATTCTTCAACAGTTCTTCTATATCTCATACGTACTCTAGAGAGTCATTGTTGTCTTCTATTTTTAGTTAGCGAAAAATTCAAAATAAAAGATGATTATATTTAGATAACCATTTAAATAAGTTGTTGAAGAGTAATTTTTCACTAAAATCTCTATTCTTAACATTTAGAATGAATATAAAAAGTCTCTCGCAGCGTGACGGAGCGGCAAGCAAGAAATGGAATGCACCGGCCGTCGTCCGGTCGTCCCGTCCCGTAGCCGACCGAGAGGCGAGAGGACGGGGCAGACAGTGCGCTGCGCTCCGGGTTCTGGGCGCTTTCCACGTGATCCCAGCCAAAGCAGATGCATGACGTGCCAATTATACAAATCATCGTGCACCAGGCATACCGCTACTAGTTTACCACTAAACTAAAGCGGACAAAAGAGAAGCCGCCGGCCGCCGGCCGAAGACACAACAAACAATCTCTCTATCCGAGTAGAGAGCGAGGAGCACTCGAGCAAGCCAGGTCAGGGCAGGGGGCATGGGGCATGGGCATCCGGCACCGGCAGGCATCCTCCATTGTTGTCCTTCCCCACCGTAAAACACTTTGGATTAAAGCTAAGCTAGCACTAGGAAAGCGAGTAAAGCACTCGAAGATCCATGCCCAACTAGGCGGAATGATACAATGATGCAAGAGCAACAGCGCCTGATGGTTTTTTATATATATAAAAGAGAGAAATAGGAGCAGCACTGAATATGAATACTGATAAGCAAGCTTGGCCCGCCCTCCCCTGCTAGCATCAACGACACAATACCACCATCGCCTTTCGCGCGACGCAGCTTTTGATCATTGCGGTTCACGCCGCGGCATTGCTAAAGCAACGGCGGTAGCTACAGCAGCGAGGCAGCAGTGATAATGCGTTGGCGTTGGCGTGGGCGCGGCCAAGGCGAACGGAACGGCAGCTGGAACGGCAGGCGAGGCGTGGAACGGCAGCTGCTGCATGCGTACCACCGGGAGCGGGAACGCGACGCGGCCGTGCGTGTGGGACAGATCTGCCTCCTCGTCCTCCTCGGCTCTCCGTGCTGTTTGCAGTTGTTCGCGGCAGCTCGCGGATGGCGACCCGGGCAGGTGCGTTGCAGTTGCAGCATGCCTGGAGCAGGAAGGGCGTGGCCTTGTACTGTCACCGAGCCCCACACGTCAGTGGAATGAAAATCCTATGCTAACTAACAAGAGAGCCGGCCCAGGACCACATGTCATAGTAGTACCTCTCTATGTTACTGTACTAGCATAGTAGCATGCTCATGCTCATGCTCATGATCATCCATAGCAGCGTACATGTAGAGTTGTACCACAGAGAACTCATGAAGCCCATGGAGAATATTTAAGCCAGTAAAGACGTGCCCTTAAATCCAGCTTGATCCGTTTATTTTTTCATCCGAAACAGTGTTTTTCTCTCACAAATTCCTCCAGCATTCCTCCAAATCATACAGATTCCTCCAGAATTCAGACAAGCGAACAGACCGTACTGAGTGTTCACATAGTAGACCTTTTCTGCCTTGAAGATCAACCACATCGAGTTTGTTGGCAAGCAAAGAATCAGGTTCCATTTCAGCATGTGTTTACTGCCCCCATTGTGGAATATTTTCTTGCCTCCTCGACGAACCAAGCACCAACCTTCCATCACCTGTATTTTAATGCGCCCCGAATTTGCAAAGGCACCGCAAAAGAATCCCCATTTTTCAACCAAAAGTGTGTGTCAATGAACCTTCTTTCCTTCGTCAGTTCGACGGTTCTTGTATAGTTGTGCATGACAACCACCGAAATTTCTTCTAGTTTCTGATTGGATCTCCTTTTCTTCAGAGCGAGTGGGATCCAAAGACAGGGGGAAGAAAGAGAGGAAGAAGCAAACGGAAAGCCGCAGATTCCCGCGCCACGTGTGAGCGGGACGGTTGATCTCCTCCGCCGATGGAAGCAATGCATGTTACTGCCCCGGAACCAAAAATGGCGGCGTCCACTCCCCTTCCCACGCTCCCTCTCCCCTCACCCTCACTCCCGCTCTAGAAAGCCGAAGCCGCGGCCGATCGGTTCATCTTTTTCTTCTTCTTCTTCTCCCGCACACCCAATGCCTCCCACTACCGTCACGCTGCTACCAGCGTGCGCCGTGTTGCTGCTGTGTTGCCGTCTCTCGCCAGCGGCCGCGGCGTCGGCGTCGCCCGGCGATGTCGGCGGAGGCGGGGCCAGGCGGGTGCTCCACCAGCCATTGTTCCCAATCGAGTGGACGCCGCCGCCTCCGCCGGCGCCGGACTTCGCCTCCGACCCGGCGACGCCGGACGGGCCTCCTGGCGACTTCTTCCCTCCGGCGCCACCGACGGCGCCTGCTGGCGGCGGAGGCACGGCGACGACGTCCTCGACGCCGACCACCGTCGCCGCCAACGTCCCGAGCTCCTCGTCAGGGTCTGGTGATGGCGGCCACCACGGCGGCCCTGCGAAAGGGACCATCGTCGCGGCGGGGGCGGCCGTGGCCGCGGCCATCGCGCTGCTGGCCTTCGCGTGCGCGTTCCTCATCGCGGGCCGCGCGCGCCGCCGCGGGGACTCGCAGAAGCTGCTCGGCCCCGACCGCGGGTCCGCGCGCCACCACTCTGCGCCCTCGGCCGCCGACTTCCTCTACGTCGGCACGGTGGAGCCCACCACGCCCGGCCGCCACCACGGGCCCACCGCCGCCGATCTCGTTGGGTCCCCGTACCTCAAGCTGCGCACCGAGCGCGCGCGCCGCGGGGTGGGCCGCGACGAGCCCACCGACCACCCGAGCCCGGAGCTCCGGCCGCTCCCGCCGCTGCGCCGCGCGGCCACAGTGGGCTCCTCTGACGACGATGCCTACTACACGCCGCGCCAGCGCTCCGGCGCCGGCGGGGATGGCGGCGAAACGTGGAGTGAGGCCAGCGCGTCCAGCCCGCCCACCACCACCACCGCGTCCCGCCGAAGCCTCCCCAGCCTCACCAGCGACTGCTTTCCTCCGGTCGCGGCCATTGCTGCACCGACACCGCCCCCTGCGCGGTCCCGCCGTACGCCCCCACGCACGCGCTTCTCTGCCGGCTCGACCCCTGACATCAAACAGGTGATCTCGCCGTCCCCGCGGTCGGTGCAACCACCCAAAGCAGCGCCGCCGCCGCCACCACCTCCTCCACCGCCACCGCCGAAGTCTATCACAGCTCCAAAACCTCCTCCTCCGCCGCCGCTGCCACCAATGATTCCATCTAATACCCAACCGAAGCCCGCGCAGCCGCCTTCTGAACCGACGTCGCGCCGCCGGTTGCTCAAGCCGTTGCCACCTGAGGGCCCCCGCATTGCCATGCCGATGCCGATCACGGCTGCAACGGCAGAGGATAGTATCGGGAGCGCGTCAATGCGTAAACAGGATGACGTGGCAGACGGTATCGTTGGCAACGGCGAGCCGCGGCCGAAGCTGAAGCCGCTGCACTGGGACAAGGTGCGAGCGACCTCCGACCGCGCCATGGTCTGGGACCAGCTGAAGTCAAGCTCATTCCAGTTGAGATCTTGTTTCATACTACATGCTCTGTTAATGGCTGGATATCAGTGAATATACGTGATGTTGAGGCATTTCTTTCAGGTTGGATGAGGACATGATCGAGGCATTGTTCATGAACAACTCAACGCCAGCCGCACCGCCGAGAGATGCGGGAAGGAAGTCCACCGTTCCACCATTCAAGCAGGAGGAGAGGGTGCTCGACCCCAAGAAAGCGCAGAACATTGCCATCCTGCTCCGTGCATTGAATGTTACACACGATGAGGTCTCTGATGCACTGTTGGATGGTGAGTGTCACTACACTTCTCCTTGGGCCTTTGCAGCGCTGATTTTGTTGTTTGAATAAATTCAGTGGTCAATGTTTCTTGCTGAAAAGTAATTTCCCTGTTTTGATACAGAAAACATTGAAATGACTTTAAAAATCTAGCTAAGATAAGAGTTTCCTTTTTCATTTCTATATTCTAATTCACAATTTCGATTTGTCATCATCGACTGTTATTGGTATTCAGCATCTGGATGCTTTGGTAAGACATTCTTTTCAAATATTAGTGGCTCTTAACTTTCTATGATATTTTTCCTTTTGGAGCTTGATGGTCATAGCAGTTCAATAGTGACAGGTACTTAAGATGTGTTGAAACTAACAGAAACCGTGTTTTTTTATAACCAAATCTCAACAGATTACTAGGATATGAAATCTCTACAGGACAAAGATCCTCCATATTTCTATCTATTGTAGGGGATGGTATCAGTGAATGTTGGCGATAGTGTTGACATCCAAAGATAAACTAAGCAGGAAAAATAGCACTTGTTTTGGGTTTTGTTTTTTCAGTCATTTTTTTTATGACAATGATTCTTTTGAACTCAAGCTATGGAGCATCTTAGTCAAATTCTCTCTACAGATTGCTCTGTTTCTACACAGAAAGGCTGAATGTTACACGTAATCAGTTTACTGATTTACGCTGGTGCCTATTGCAGTCTTAGCTGTTTTGACATTTAAAATATAAATCTCTATAAAATAGAGCTTATGGGCCATTAATTTGTCATTTCTACTGTATTATCAAACAGGCAACGCTGAATGTTTGGGGACTGAACTTTTGGAGACTTTAGTCAAGATGGCTCCTACTAAAGAGGAAGAACTCAAACTACGAGATTATAATGGTGATGCATCGAAGCTTGGTTCTGCAGAGCGCTTTCTCAAAGCTGTGCTTGATATACCTTTTGCCTTCAAGAGAGTTGATGCCATGCTATACCGAGCCAATTTTGAGACCGAAATAAATTACTTAATGAAATCTTTTGAGACACTAGAGGTACGCTAAAATGGTAATCCATGCTGCACTAATCCTTCTTTCACTTCCATTATTTTGATTACTGTGGTTTTTTTGGCCAGGTTTCCACTCAAAAAACTGGGCCGACCCTTGTATTTTTATTTTCTCCGTTTAATAAAAAATACGGCAAAGCTTTTGCCGTCCCTTCTAAAAAAAATATTTTGATTACTAACATTATCATTGACCTGTGTCAATCCACAACTGAGATTTAGACTTATAGGTACCTAACATTTCTTCACTTGTTTTCAGGCAGCCTGCGAAGATCTTAGAGGCAGCAGGTTGTTCCTGAAACTCCTCGAAGCAGTGCTGAGAACCGGGAACCGGATGAATGTTGGCACAAACCGGGGTGAGGCAAAAGCTTTCAAGCTTGACACTCTCCTAAAACTTGCTGATGTCAAGGGCACTGATGGTAAAACAACGCTGTTGCATTTTGTCGTCCAAGAAATCATTCGATCAGAAGATGCAAAATCAGAAAAAGAAAGTGCCATGATTATTCATAGCTCTAAAGATGAGCAGTTACGGAAGCAAGGCCTGAAACTTGTCTCTGGGCTTAGCAGTGAGCTAGGAAATGTCAAGAAAGCAGCTATGATGGACTTTGATGTGTTGCATGGTTATGTTAATAAGCTAGAAACAGGTCTTGAAAAGATCAAGTCGGTCTTGCAGCTCGAGAGGCAATGCACTCAGGGCCAGAAGTTCTTTACAACAATACAAAGTTTTCTGAAGAAAGCCGAGATGGAGATAGAGAAAGTCAGAGGGGAGGAGAAGAGGGCCTTGGTGAGAGTAAAAGACATCACCGAGTACTTCCATGGTGACACCTCGAAAGAGGAAGCGCACCCTCTTAGGATATTCATGGTGGTAAGGGACTTCCTCTCGACATTGGATCATGTCTGCAAGGAGGTTGGCAGGTTGCAGCAGGATAGAACGGCCATTGGGTCGGCCAGGTCTTTCCGCATTTCAGCCACCTCACTGCCAGTTCAAAGTGTGTATGGACAACGAAGGGAGAACAACTCTAATGATGACAGTTCATCATCCTAGGACAGCAAGACTGAGGGACAAATCACAAAGTCACAAAACTGAATTTTGGAAGGAACATAGCACACCAGCTATGCCCGTTTTAGCTGCTGAAGCGGATGTCGCGTTGGCATTTGCCATGAGGCACACGTTTAAGGTTGGGAGGACGAAGGTCGGGGTGGGGGGGTGGGGGGGTGGGGGTGGGGGGTGGAGGGTGGAGGGTATACTTTTGGATCCTGTGGAAATTCTTTTTGTACAAAAGAAAAATAACCATAGCAGGTTCTTTCTCTCTTGTTGGGTGACTTGCAGGAATTGAGGTTGAGGATTAGAAAAGTTGCCCACTTTCAGTAAGTAGAGCAGTTCAGCTTCTGGGATATGGCTTCTTATGTAATTATGCTCATCTGATATAATCTGGGAACATGTTATCTCTTATCTGCATGTAAACTTTGCTCTCCTCGTAATATATGGTAACAACAACAATTTTGAGGGTGGGGGAGCCCCTTCAACAAGCGAAGGAATTTTTGCCTATGTCAATCTTTGCCCAGCACACATCTCTTCTAGTAAATCCTGTTAAAGCGTGAATATAAATGAACAAGATTTGAAAGAACTATTGTTTTTATTGATCTCGGAAATATATTTATACAAGTAGAGGGGTGTCACGAAGGGACACAACTGTTCCCAAAAGACATGCCCTTTGGGACTACAACTAACTGTCTAATCCTATCCACTAATCCTGTGCTTGATGGATGAGATCACTCACAACACTCCCCCTTGATCGAATCTTCCTTAAGATCAATGCAGCTGTAAGCTGAAATTCCTCGAAAAACCCTATGGGAAAAATCTGAGGAATATATGATATGCCATAAAAACTCATTTAAACCTTATTGGAAAATAAGGAGAAAATAGCATATTTATTTGTGATTTAAATAAACCACTATGTCATTGGTATCACATTAAAAACCCCAATGGAAAAAAATATTGGAGATACGACATAAAGATAACTCCTCAAAAACCTTTCAGGAAAAATATGAGGAGCAATATAAAGTGATATGCCGCTAAAACTCCTGTAAAAATCCAGTGGAAAAATTAGGAGAAAATGTGACAACATATTATTGGTATTGCCTCTTGGATAACTCACATGAAAAACATTTTTAGGGAAAAACCATGGATGAGTTGTGAGGACAATATGTGTCTTTGATATTTCCCATAAAAACCCCGGTGGGGAAAATAAAAAATATGACACATGCTTAGGTTAATATTACCTCATTAAAAACTTTAACAAGAAACCTTGTAAGTAAAACTTGTGAAAGAAAAGAGTATAATATGATGCTAGTACAGGTCAACATTTAGGAGATGTCTCCCCCTGATTCTAGCAAATCTCGAAGTCGTTGCATACTAATTCCATGTACCAATTTTTGAAACACAGAAGTTGGTAAGGACTTAGTAAATAGTTCAGCGAGATTATCGCATGCGGTGATTTGCAAGATGTTTATTTCCCCACTTTTCTTGTAACTCATGGGGATAAAACAGCTTAGGGGCAATGTCCTTAGCGACATTACTCTTTATGTAACCTATTTGCATCTATGTAACATAAGCGAAATTATCTTCATAGATAATTATAGGTGATTTAATCGAACCAATACCACATGCCTGTTGTATGTGGTTAATCATTCTGCGAAGTCATACACATTCATGTGATGCCTCGTATAGAGCAAGAATTTCAGAATGATTAGTAGAGGTCGCCGTCAGAGTCTGTTTAGAAGACTTTATGAAATAGCTGTACCTCCATGTAAGAATACAAATCCAGTTTGGAATGGGGACCAGATAAGTAACCAGCATCCGTGTATCCAATCATATTGGGATCATGATTTCTCTTAAAGAATAAACCAAGATCCTTTGTGTCACTAAGATATCTGAGGATATGCTTCGCTCCCGTCTAATGACGGTGAGTTGAATTTGCACTATGTCTAACTAGTATGTTCACTGCAAATACGATATCAGGCCTGGTGCAATTTACAAGATACATAAGTGCTCCAATGACACTAAGATATGGAATCTTGGTCCCAATATCTTTTCTCCAATATCTCGTGGTATAAATGGATCTTTCTCTATTTCTAAAGAACGAACAACCATCGAGGTTTTGTTATGATATGATTTGTCTATATTAAATTTCGCCAATATTTTCTGGATATAGGCTGATTGATGCACTAAAATTCTTGAAGAACGGTGCTCAAGTTGTAAGCCTAGGTAATATTTGGTCTTACCTAAATCCTCTATCTCGAATCCACATGATAGAAATTGTATCTTAAATGATTGCATAATTATTTATATATCATGATAATATCAAAATAACCAATATACACAATTATGCTTGAAAGGATCAAGATGCCCAAGAGGGGGGTGAATTGGGCTAATTCTAAATTTTCTTAAAATAATTAAATCCTATGGTTAGCCCAATTAACCCCTTGTGCCTAGAAAAGTGTTTCTATTAATCTAACGCACAACGGACTTGCAACCTATATTCCAAACTTACTCTATCATGGCAATTCTATGAATGTAAAGACAAGTATTGAATTGCTCAAAGTAAATGCTCAAAGTAAATATAGAGAGAGGAACACGGCGATATTTTGCCGAGGTATCGGAGAGTCGCCACTCTCCACTAGTCCTCGTTGGAGCACCCGCGCAAGGGTGTAGCTCCCCCTTGATCCACGCAAGGATCAAGTGCTCTCTACGGGTTGATTCTTCGACACTCCGTCGCGGTGAATCAGCCAAAACCGCTCACAACTTGAGTTGGGTCACCCACAAGCTCCGCCGGGTGATCACCAAGCTCCCAATCACCACCAAGCCATCTAGGTCATGGCGATCACCAAGAGTAACAAGCACGAACTCTCACTTGACCACGCGAAGCCTAATGAGAATGGTGGATGCACACTTTGCTACTCTTGATTCACTAATGAGGCTACTCTCTTGGATTCTTAAATCTCAATCACCTTACTAGGACCTTGCTCTTCTTGGCACTCACAAACGTGTTTCTCAGCTGTTGTAATGAGCAAAAGTGACTCCACACATGAGTGTAGCTTCTATTTATAAGGCAGCCTGAAAAACGAACCGTTATGAGCTTCTGCAGGGTGACCGGACGCTCCGGTCATGTTGACCGGACGCTCCGGTCAGTTCAACCCGCACACCAGTGTTTAAGTGTTGACCAGACGCTGGCAGGGTCTGATCACCACTGACCGGACACGTCCGGTCGCATTAAACCCTCACTGGAACCTTACTGTACTCGACCGGACGCTGAACCCCCAAGGTCTGGTCAGTACTGACCGGACGCGTCCGGTCGCAGATATTCACTTCTGGAACCTTACTGGAGTCGACCGGACGCTGGACCTCAACGTCCGGTCATTTGACCTCTCCAGCGTCCGGTCACACCGAACACAATCACCTTGGTCAAATGAACTGACCGGACCCTGCGGCCAGCGTCCGGTCGCACCGGAGCCAGCGTTCGGTCAGCATTTGACCCTCCATTCACTTTCAACTCTCGATCATATGTGAATAAAGTTTGCTCCAAAGGATCTTAGGCATATTGAGGAGCTACCTAGTGCTAGTTTTAACAAGTGTGCACCACACCTAACTCACTAGACTCACCTAGGTCAAGCTACCCATCCATACCCCTTTTAATAGTACGGCCAAAGGAAAAACAAAGTCCTAAACTACTCTAAGTGTCTCTCTAATTCCAATCGACACTTAGAACTAGATATCCTTAACCTTGTCATCCATCCTTTGAAAACCGAAACGATTTCCATCGTAGGGGCATGACCACCTCGATTGCCCGATCGATCTCCATTACCATGACCTAACTTAATTGCCTCTGCAAAACACACGTTAGTCATAGTAATCTTGTATTGTCATTAATCACCGAAATTCAACTAGGGGCCTAGATGCTTTCAATCTCCCCCTTTTTGGTGATTGATGACAATACCACCTCGAGTATGTGAAAGAGTGAGGTTTTTGACATGCTTGGTTCATATAAGCTTTTGTCACTAAGAACAAAAGATTTAGGCAAGCTTATATGACCCAAGCCAACACGATGTACTCAAAGGATATGAATTAAGCAAGAGTACAAGTAATAAAGCTCATTTGCATCGGAGTATAAACGCGGAAGCAAAGGCAAATGAGCATAACACAAGTGATATGACATATAAAGGAATTTAAAGAAGAGAGCACACATGTCATAAATCACAATCACGTAGATATCACTATTACATAGATATAATAGTATGCAAGAAAGTAAACACACGAATGCATAATAGTAATAGTGTATGACACAAATAAAACTCCAAATGTATATAATAGACTAATAGCTAACTAGGCTCCCCCTAAACGTCGCTCCCCCTAAGTCTACATACTCGAACCCTCTCCCCCTTTGGCATCAAACACTAAAACCTAAGGGTCGGTCGGTGGGGCTGCAACGGATGAGCCGGGCGCTGAGGTACGAGGGGCAAGCTGGAACTAGGCGCCATCATCATCTGACCCTGAGCTCTATACTGACTGACCCTCTATGGCTGGAAGTGTCGCAGAAGTGGTCTGGGTCTGAGCTGGGGCAGGTGCTGCCTGTGATGCTACTGGTACGTCTGTCGTAGGATCTAAAGATGCGACAAAAGATAGGAGCCCCTGAGTAGTCATCACGACTGGAGCTGTTGTAGAAGGACCGGCGGCATGCATATGTGGTGGTGTAGGCATGACTGTCAACTCGCTGAAAGATGCTCCAAGACTCCTGGAGACTGACGTGTCAGGCACAAACAGCGAGGGTGACTGATCCGGTGTGAAGCCCGTTTGATATGGTGTGAAACGTGGGGCTACCACTGGCGAAGATAACCATTGGGACACCTATACTGTGGGAGAAGCAAACGGAGCTGGAGGCTGTCCCTGACTCTGAAGCCCACTAGGTTGTACTGCTAGAGTCGTTGTAGTGGTGGCAGGCTGAGCAAGCTGGGGTGAAAGCTGTGGCTGTGGAGCCCCAAGCGTTGTTACTACATGCTGCATAAATCCCATAAGTTGTTGTTGCATGAGTAACTGCTGCTGATGCATCTGTTGCTACTGCTGCTGGAGGACCTGCTGCTGTCGCTGGAACTCGTCCTGACGAGCCTGAAACTGTGCAAAGTTGGCAGCAGTCTCCTGAGCCTGTCGTGCCTGATCCTGCTGCATCCGCTCAAGAATAGCAATCACAGCGAGGTCCGTCTACGGGGCAGGTGGAGCTGAGCTGGAACTGACGGCCTCTGCATCATGTCTACGTGGAGGCATCTGAGGAATAGGCAGGTAGTCGTCATTCGAGCTGTCACTAGACTCGCTCCTCTCCTCCTGAGCCTGAAGCTGCTCCTCCTCAGTAGCGGCTATACCTCTGATAATCTCGTCCTGCTGAGCTGCGGACTATGGTACATCTGGACGACGGCGAGGCTGAGCAGGTGCCTGTGGTGTGCTATGCCTAATCCTTTGTGCCATGTTATAAGCTAGAAACTCAGTGGTGGCACCTCTGTACTCTGCAACCATCTCAGGGGTCCTAACTTGCATAGCCTTGAGCATAAGAAATGTGATCCAGTGTGCATATGGAAGCTGCCTGCGACCCTTGAAGCCCTCAGCTATAGTATCCTCCATCTCTGACAGAAGGAGGTCCCAAATATCAAACACAGTCTGCTGCATTAGGGCGTTGAGGAGCCAAAGCTGGAGGCGAGTCAAGCCCTCTCTGTATCCCATCCTAGGAAGTAGTGTCCTCCTGATGATAGCCTCTAGCACTCGAGCTGTAGGAGTAAGGTCACTGGGGTTCCTCCTCGACCCCTCACCAAAGGGCTCCTTGAAGCAATGGCGCACAAGATCTGTAGGGGGCACCAAACCACTATGAGGACACCTGGGAGGCTCCTGTTGTCCATAACATACCTCATGTAACCTGATAGGCTGCTCATGTAGCCTCAGTATCTCCCTGGCCCTCTGACTCATCATCCTGTAGTCTCTGCCTCTGAATGCAAAGTGTATAAAGTTATGCTGCAGATCAACATAGAGCGAAGCATAGAACTGCCGAACCCAAGATGGTACATACAATCCTGTCCGGTCAATCAGATCTGTCAGCCCCGGCAGATATGCGAGGTAGGGGCGAATATGCTCTCCAGCTGCTGCGACTATAGCCTCAATGCTGCAAACCCGCTAAGATCTAAAAACTGCCCCACTGTTTAGATAAGCATTGTAGAAGTCTTCCTAGAGCGGTGTGTAGAAGCCCTCTGTTGCTCTCTCATCCCTCCTGGGTGGAAACCATACATCAAACTCAACAAAGCGAAGCTGCTGAACCTGCTTGGTCGTGGCAGCCCTCAAGTCAAGGTGGGTCACTAGAGGCGGACCCTGTGGTCTAGGCGGTGGACGTGATCCCCTGCGCTGAGTAGCTGGCCTCGGTGGGACTGGAACACTAGTACGTCCAGAGCGGCGTAGCTGTGGCTGGGGTGCCTGCTCGGTCTCCTCAGCCTCCTCGGCCTGCTGGGCCTCCTGAGGCTGTTGTGACTGCTGTCCCTCCTGTGTCTCCTGAGCTGGCTAAGGCCCTACTGGTGGGGGCTGCTGCTAAGACTCCTACTGTGACTCCCCCTGAGGCTGAGGATCCACAATGGAAGACGTCGTCCTGCCATCATGACAGTCCCAGCTGGACTACCATGAAGACGCTCAATGCGCTCAAGTCTGCCCTACGCGTCTGGTGCCAGATGATCTGCTATGACAACTCCACTACGGGCACCTCCTCTCTCGGCATGCTCTACGGCCTCAGCAACTGCTGCTGCTCTGGCTGTCTCTGCATTAGGGTACTTCCTCTTCTTTGATGCAACCTGCTTCGTCGCCTTGCCTTTTGGTCCTGCAAGCTGGCGAGGCGGGGGCCTCCGATCATCATCTCCTAGACCACCACCAACGTTCTAGGTGCGAGCCATCTAATCTGACTAGAACCACTGCCGCTGAAAAGACCAACTATCCACTGACACTTTTGAGGCTTGGCCTCGATCCGTACTCGCGAGCTTGGCTCCGAGTTGACTGTCAACTGTCACAGACACCTCAACGGCACCGACTCGCTGCATGATGGAATAGATGGATATACAAGTAAATATGATATATCTAATAGATGCAAAACCCTATGAGAGCAAGCAATTTAGATGCGAAATAGAGGCGAGTGGCTTGCTACCTGACGAACCGATGATCCGAGAAGAGAAGAGAAGTCACGCGGGGAACCTTCGGAATCGGCACGGCGAATTTAGGGTTAAGCGAAGCAGTGGATCGACAGTAGAGATGCGGTTAGGGTTGCTGCATCGAAGCTAGGCAATGTGAGGAACCGGCAGTAGGGCCTTACTGTCACTGGATGAACGATGCTATAGAGGAGGCACGGCGGCGCGGCGACTGTGCAGGTGAAGCAGGCGACGTGTGGAGTTCCGTGAGAGGCAGGGCACGGTGATGTACGAGAGCGGCGGCTGCGGCGGTGGTGCTAAATGATGGCTAGGGCTCGCGACTTGGCGGTGGCGGAATAGGTCAGCATAGGTACGGCTCGCGCGATTAAATAGGTCCTCCGACGCAACCGAGAAGGAAAGGAGAAAAGAGATTGAAAGCCGCACGAGATCTAATGATCGGACGCTCCGGTGGTAGCGACCGGACGCTACCACCCAGCGTTCGGTCAATTCCAGAGAGGTACAATACCTCTAGAATCACGACCAGACGCGTCCGGTGGTCCATGACCGGACGCAGGCAGAGTCCAGTTAGTTGCCCTTAACGCCATGTAGATCGACCGGATGCTGGAACCCTTCCTGACCGGACGCTCAAACGCAGAGTCCGGTCACTCCTTGAGCTTCTGTTCACCTCCTGTGAACTGACCGGACGCTGGACAACAGAGTCTGGTGCAACGTCCGGTCACCCTTTTCTAGCAAATCTTCAATGTTCCTCCGCGCTGCCTATTCCCAATCAAGTCCCAACATGAATAAGATCCAAATAAACACCAATTGGGACTGATGTGAGTGACCTCTCTCAAACCCTCATATTTTTCAAAATATTTTGCCTTAGGCTATAATTCTTTTTAAGAAAATAGGCAATAAGAGGGCAACTGGAACAAAATGACAAAACAACATTCATGCATATCCAATACTTGTAAGTAAATCTAGTTGCTTGTCAAGTTTGATCCAAGGTTAAGCTTCTTCACACGCTTTTCGGCGGTTATCTTAACCATGTTAGACAAGCCCTATATGCAATATAAAGCGTTAAACATGTTGTATATTACAATGCAATGCAAGGGACAACACAAGCTCAATTTTTAGTAAAGTTGCTAAAATCAAGCACATTGAGCTCATTCCATAATCTATAAAATGTAGCCTCATCTAGTGGTTTAGTGAAGATATCCGCTAATTGATCTTCGGTTCTTACACCTTCTAGTGATATATCATTTTTAGCAACATGATCTCTTAGAAAGTGATGGCGGATATCTATGTGCTTGGTGCGAGAGTGTTGAACCGGATTATTTGCAAGTTTTACCGCACTTTCATTGTCGCACAAAAGAGGCACCTTTTCTAGAACTACACCATAGTCTAGCAAAGTTTGTTTCATGTATAAAATTTGTGCACAACAAGCACCCGCGGCAATGTATTCCGCTTCGGTGGTGGACAAAGCCACACTATTTTGTTTCCTGGAGGACCAAGACACAAGTGATCTACCAAGCAAATGGCACTCTCCAGATGTGCGTTTTCTATCAACTTTGCAACCGGCATAATCCGAATCGGAATAGCCAACTAATTCAAATCTAGCTCCTTTGGGATACCAAAGGCCAATGCTTGGTGTGTGCTTAAGGTACCTAAGGATTCTTTTTACAGCAATTAAATGTGTTTCCTTAGGACTAGCTTGAAATCTAGCACACATACACACACTAAACATGATGTCGGGCCTAGATGCGGTCAAATATAACAAGCTACCAATCATGGAACGGTAGAGAGTTTGATCAACCGGGTTACCTCCCTTATCTAGGTCGAGATGTCCATTGGTAGGCATTGGTGTCTTGATTGGCTTACATTCATCCATCTTGAATCTCTTGAGAAGATCTTTTGTGTATTTCTCTTGAGAGATGAAGATGCCTTCTTTCATTTGCTTGACTTGAAAACCAAGAAAGAATGTAAGCTCACCAATCATGGACATCTCAAACTCCTTCAACATCAATTCACCAAATTCTTTGCATGAGTCTTCATTTGATGATCCAAAGATGATATCATCAACATATACTTGACAAATGAAGATATGCCCATCAAGCTTCTTGGTGAATAGTGTGGTGTCAACCTTCCCAATGGTGAAGCCCTTCTCAATGAGGAAGTCTCGAAGGCGCTCATACCAAGCTCTTGGGGCTTGCTTAAGCCCATATAGTGCCTTGGACAACCTATAAACATGATTAGGATATCTAGGGTCTTCAAACCCGAGAGGTTGATCAACATAGACTAGTTCATTAATAAAGTCATTTAAAAATGCACTTTTCACATCCATTTGATATAGTTTTATTTCATGATGTGATGCATATGCAAGTAGGATACGGATGGCTTCTAATCTTGCAACTGGTGCAAAGGTCTCTCCAAAATCCAAACCTTCAACTTGGGAGAACCCCTTTGTAACTAGTCTTGCCTTGTTCCTCACAACAACACCTTGATCATCTTGCTTGTTGCGGAACACCCACTTTGTTCCAATAACTCTTGCACCTTTTGGTCGCTCTTCAAGAGTCCAAACTTCATTGCGAGTGAAGTTGTTCAACTCTTCATGCATGGCATTGATCCAATCCGGATCTTTAAGAGCTTCTTCTACCTTGGTAGGCTCATAGCAAGAGACAAAAGAGTGATGAGCAATAAATGAAGTAAGTTTTTGAGATCGAGTCATTACACCCTTTGATGGACTCCCTATGATGAGATCTTGTGGATGATCTTGTAGGAGAGGTGTATTTCTTCTATTGACCACTTGAGGAGGAGGTTGTGGAGCATCAACATCTTGTGCTTGTACCACCATTTGCTCATGGAGATATGAGTATCTTCATTTTCTACTCTCCCATCTTTTTCACCATCTTGTGGCACACTTGATGAAGAAGGTTGATCAATGACTTGTACATCATCTTCATCATCTTTTGGCTTGATGTCTCCCACCGGAATATTCTTCATAGCCTCCCTCAATGGTTCATCACCTACATCATCAAGATTCTCATGTGCTCCTTGGGAGCCGTTAGATTCATCAAATTCCACATCATATGTTTCTTCAACCAAGCCGGTGGCATGATTAATACTCTATATGCTTTGGACTTTGATGAGGACCAACAAGAAAACCAATATCACATGTCTTGGGAACTTCCCTAGTGTTGCCTCTTTGTTGTAGATATAGCAGGTTGCCAACCAAACACCCTAAAGAAGAGACGTCTGGCGTCTTCCCATTGAGCAACTCATAAGGTGTCTTGCCAAGGAACATTTGAAGGATAGGGTGGTTTGATGCATACATGTAGTGTTGATTGCTTCCGCCCATAGAGCTTCGAGGGTGTTGTACTCATCTAGCATTGTCCTTGCAAGAGTGATCAAAGTCCGGTTTCTTCCTCTCAACTACACCATTTTGTTGAGGAGTATAAGTTGCGGAGACTTCATGCTTGATCCCACTTTATCACAATAGGCTTCAATGTTTGGTGTGTGTCAAATTCTTTGCCATTATCACCTTCTAATCTTCTTGAGCTTTACTTCAAATTCATTTTGAGCTCTCTTGGCAAACTTCTTGAAGCAGAGTGCAAACTTCAGATTTGTCATGAAGAAAGAATACCCATGTATACCTTGAATAGTCATCAACAATCACAAGACAATAAAGGTTCCCTCCCAAACTCTTGTATGTTGTTGTTCCAATAAATCCATGTGAAGAAGTTCTAGCACTCTTGTGGTTGACATAAAAGCTTTGGTTGATGAGTATTTGCAACTTGCTTGCCGGCTTGACATGCACTACAAAGCTTGTCCTTTTCAACTTCACATCCTTCAACCCTCTCACCAAATCATTCTTCATAAGCTTCTTGAGTGAGCTCATCCCAACATGAGCAGTCTTCTATGCCATAGCCACCCAAGTGTTGTTTTGGTGAATAGGCAAGTATGCAAATTTGCATCTTCAGAGGTAAATCCACTAGATATAAGTTGTTGTATCTAAATCCATTGAATATCACTTGATTATCATCTACCTTGGATACAACAACCTCCTTCCTCGGTGAACAAGCATTGGAAGCCAAGATCACACAATTGTCCAACAGATAGCAAGTTGAAGCTCAATGAAGCAACATATAGCACATTGGAGATGGAATGATCATTTGATATTGCCACTTTGCCCAATCCTTTAACCTTGCCCTTTGAGTTATCTCCAAAGTTATTTTCTCTTATCCATCTACCTCTTCATCTAGTGAGGTGAACATACGAGGATCACCGGTCATATGTTGAGTGCAACCACTATCAATAAACCCAATGACTTCCACCGGTCTTGTAGTTTACCTACACAAAAGAGATTCAAGCTTTAGGAACTCAAACTTGTTGAGGGCCCTTCACCTTCTCAACAAGTGACTTAGCCACCCAAATCTTCTTAGGCCTATTCTTGTTAGGGGGTCCTAAGAAAATGACTTTCATCTTTCCACTAGAATCCTTTCTAAGCATGTAGTGAGCATTGAAAGCAAAGGGTCTAGCATGCTTGGGCAAGGGTTGTGGCGGTGGAGTTTGTCACTCATGAGCAAAGTGGCCTTCTTGTCCACACTCAAAACATCTCTTTGGCTTTGGCTTCGGCTTTGATTTGTTGTTGTTGAACTGAGCCTTCTTCTTCTCTACACTTGCCACATATCCAATGCCACTTCTATCCATCTTCATAATGGTGTTCATGAGTAGCTCACTTTGGAGATGCTTGCCTCTTGCAAACTTGCTCAATCCCACCTTGAGATGCTCTTTCTCCATCTTGAGCTTCTTCTTCTCTTCCTTGAGAACATCATTGTTCTTTTCTTCCTTGAGCTTCTTGTTTTCCTTCTTTGAGCTTCTCATTCTCAAGGATCAACTCTTCATCATGATCAGAGTTTCTAGCACAATGGCGTTGTGGCTTTTGATCTCTTCAAGATCTTTCTTGAGCTTCTCATTATCACTCTTGAGCTTGACATACTCATCATAGTCATTGCACTCAACCACTTGCTTGCCTTTGCCACTAGATCCTTGCTCAATGCTCTCATCAATTAAATCATCACATGATGTAGCTATATCAATCTTAGCAACATGGTTAGTAGCATCATGTGGCTCATTTGGTAAAAATTCTTGAGCAATAATAAGAGTATCATAATTGATCTTTAGAGTTGTATATTCATCTTTTAGCTTGTGTGGCTAGTGATGAGCTCATTGTGCACCCACTCAAGTTTATCATGTTTATCTTTAAGCTCTTTCTTAGAAGATTTGAGCTCCTTGAGTTTGGATGATATAACATCATTTATTTCTCTAAGCTCATCATTAGTCTTTTCCAATGTATCGCATTTTGCTAAGAGTGAATCATTTTTAGCATCAAGCTTTTCATTTTTAGCTCTACTCTTTCTAATGATCTTAGTGTATTTTCTTAGTATTTTGACAAGATCATCATATGAAGGTGAATCATCATCATCGCTATCGCTATCACCATCACTAGCTTGCTCATCATCACTACTATCATCATTATTAGTTACCTTGTGTTCACCCTTGGCCATAAGGCATAGGTGTGTAGAGGATGATGGCGATGGTGGTGGTGAAGATGGAAGATCAATAGCAATGGCGGCCACCTTCTCATTGTCACTATCATCATCGGATGATCCACTAGATGAATCAATGTCTGTGAGCCAATCACCGACGATGTAGGCCTTTCCACTCTTCTTCTTCTTGTAGAAGTCCCTCTTTTTGCCATCTCTCTTCTTGTATGGCTTGTTCTTTTTCTTCTCATCTTCATCTTTATTGCTTGAGTCATCTTTCTTGCCCTTGTTCTTGTTCTTGAACTTGTCTTTCTTGGGCTTTGTGCATTGATGAGCTAGATGATCAAGTTCTCCACAATTGTAGCAATCCATCTCGGAGATTGGCTTTCTTCTTGAGCTTGTGAAGAACTTCTTCTTGCCATCGAACTTGATGCCACTCTTATTGAGCTTCTTTAGCATCTTGGCAGTCTTCTTCACCATGAGAGCAAGACTTTCATCATCATCTTCTTCATCACTTGAGCTCTCATACTCAAGTCTTTCTTTGCCCTTATCTTGGCTAGCTTTGAATGCTAAGTCCTCTTTCTTCTTGGTAGAGGATGAGCCATCTTGTGGCGTGATGTGCATGTACATCTCATGAGCATTGATCTTTCCCAAGATTTGTGTCGGTGTAGTGGCGGAAAGATCACCTTGATGTAGCACGGTCACAATATGCCCATATTTGTCAATGGGGAGGACACTCAAGATCTTTCTCACAACGTTGGATGGTGACATTTGAGTAAGTCCAAGCCCATTGACTTCCTCTACAAGAATATTTAAACGTGAATACATCTCATTAGCACTTTCTTTGGGAAGCATCTCAAATAAATTTAGCTTTTTAATTACAAGATGATAGCGTTCCTCACGCTCACTCTTGGTTCCCTCATGGAGCGCACAAACGTCCGACCATAGTGCATGGGCGTCTTTGTGGTTCCTTACGCGGTTGAACACATCTTTGCAAAGGCCTCTAATGATGGTGTTTCGAGCCTTTGCATTCCACTTTTCATAATTAACCTTATCGCCTTATAAGTTAGTAGCATCCCGAGGTTTTGGGAAGCCTTGTGAGGCGGCTCTAAGTATACCAATGTCTAGAGCTTCTAAGTATGCCTCCATGTAGATTTTCCAATATGGAAAGTCATCTCCCTCAAAGATAGGAGGAGGTCCATCCCCGTGAGACATCTTGCTCTAAGCGATTAAGCTTAAAAATGTGAGCACGAGGCTCTGATACCAATTAAAAGGATCAAGATGCCCAAGAGGGGGGGGGGTGAATTGGGCTAATTCTAAATTTTCTTGCAATAATTAAATCCTACGGTTAGCCCAATTAACCCCTTGTGCCTAGAAAAGCATTTCTATTAATCTAACGTACAACGGACTTGCAACCTATGTTCCAAACTTACTCTATCATGGCAATTCTATGAATGTAAAGACAAGTATTGAATTGCTCAAAGTAAATGCTCAAAGTAAATGCTCAAAGTAAATAGAGAGAGAGGAACGCGGCGATGTTTTGCTGAGGTATCGGAGAGTCGCCACTCCCCACTAGTCCTCGTTGGAGCACCCACGCAAGGGTGTAGCTCCCCCTTGATCCGTGCAAGGATCAAGTGCTCTCTATGGGTTGATTCTTTGACACTCCATCGTGGTGAATCACTCAAAACCGCTCACAACTTGAGTTGGGTCACCCACAAGCTCCGCCGGGTGATCACCAAGCTCCCAATCACCACCAAGCCATCTAGGTGATGGCGATCACCAAGAGTAACAAGCACGAACTCTCACTTGACCACGCGAAGCCTAATGAGAATGGTGGATGCACACTTTGCTACTCTTGATTCACTAATGAGGCTACTCTCTTGGATTCTCAAATCTCAATCACCTCACTAGGACCTTGCTCTTCTTGGCACTCACAAATGTGTTTCTCAGCTGTTGGAATGAGCAAAAGTGACTCCACACACGAGTGGAGCTTCTATTTATAAGGCAGACTAAAAAATGAACTGTTATGAGCTTCTGCGGGGTGACCGGATGCTTCGGTCATGTTGACCGGATGCTCCAGTCATGTTGACCGGACGCTCTGATCAGTTCAACCCGCACACCAGTGTTTAAGTGTTGACCGGACGCTGGCAGGGTCTGATCACCACTGACCGGACGCGTCTGGTCGCATTAAACCCTCACTGGAACCTTACTGTACTCGACCAGACGCTGAACCCCCAAGGTCTGGTCAGTACTGACCGGACGCGTCCGGTCGCAGATATTCACTTCTAGAACCTTACTGGAGTCGACCGGACGCTGGACCTCAACGTCCGGTCATTTGACCTCTCCAGCGTCCGGTCGCACCGAACACAATCACCTTGGTCAAATGAACTGACCGGACCCTGCGGCCAGCGTCCGGTCGCACCGGAGCCAGCGTTCGGTCAGCATTTGACCCTCCATTCACTTCCAATTCTCGATCATATGTGAATGAAGTTTGCTCCAAAGGATCTTAGGCATATTGAGGAGCTACCTAGTGCTAGTTTTAACAAGTGTGCACCACACCTAACTCACTAGACTCACCTAGGTCAAGCTACCCATCCATACCCCTCTTAATAATACGGCCAAAGGAAAAACAAAGTCCTAAACTACTCTAAGTGTCTCTCCAACTCCAATCGACACTTAGAACTAGTTATCCTTAACCTTGTCGTCCATCCTTTGAAAACCGAAACGATTTCCATCGTAGGGGCATGACCACCTTGATTGCCCGATCGATCTCCATTACCATGACCTAACTTAATTGCCTCTACAAAACACATGTTAGTCATAGTAATCTTGTATTGTCATTAATCACCGAAATCCAACTAGGGGCCTAGATGCTTTCAATGCTTAATTATACACAATGTATGTTGCGATTTGTATTTGGATTCAGAATATGAAGTCCATTGGGACTTATAAGTCCGAATCTATCTAATTCATTTGATATGCCAATTATTGAATTTGGAAAACTTCATTTTCACACTGAAAGGACCTAGGATGCCGCCTAGAGGGGGGTGAATAGGCGTTTCTGAAAATTAACACCTTTAAATGCGAAAACAATTAGAAAGGGGAGTTTCCAAAATGGAAACTCCAAATTAAGAGTACTACCACCCCTCACAAGTTAGCCATAAAGTAAACAAGGTATAAAGAATATATCTAGAAGCTACAACCCTACAACACCAAGTTAGAGCAGAGAATAAATATTTTCAGTGCAGGCAGGAAATACCGGACGTGTCCGATATACACGATT